>NC_056599.1:29388345-30075845 GCF_018340385.1 Cyprinus carpio | reverse complement strand
GTTTCTTTTATTCACGAACAATGGCATCTTTGTGTGGATACCACACTCAGCACATTTTGCTCTATTATTTTCCAGATGCAACCATTGTTTACGCCATAATATGCAACAAGCGATGTGAAAGAAAGAGAGGATTTCATTCAGTAGAATAAAACAAAGAAAAATAACTGTCATGCTTTTTCCTCCTCCTTTAAAACAGCTTTATCTGCACCCGTAGCCCATCTGTCCATTTCTTTCCCTCTGTGGACTACAATATGACATAACTTCATTTTCTCAATAGATTGACAGTAATTTCAATTTCAATTTGTTGTGGTTCAAGGCAGTAATGATGACTGACGGGTGCTACTGCCCCCTGGTGGAGCTTTAGCCGCACAACTGTTGTTTCTACCGGCGAACCTGATGTTCATGCATCCCGCCACGAGGAGGCGCACTGACACAGAACACGCTTTCAATGACACAAGGTAAATATAAACATTGTAATCAAATGCATGTGATGTGTCTGAGAGGATGACTACCGAGAGTTTGTAACATTTAATTGGTGTCAAAATCATTTAAAATCCTGTAATGAACGGCAAACCGTTGATTATAGGCTACCTTATATATATTATTTCATATGGTGAAAAAACACATTTCCCAAATTTCTCTAATTTATTTCTAAGTCATGAAGCAGGTTTAACAAACAGAAATCTTAAACAGAATGCCTGAAGTTATCTTGCCTATTTTGTTGCGTTGGGCTAATTTTTCTGTTCTGAATCTTTCAATTGCAATTCAGTAAATTCATCTTCCTGTCATTCCATTCCAACATTCCGTAGCCATTCAAATTCTAACTCATCCGTTTAACGGGAGACACTTCTGAAATTCTGAATTAGTATGAACTGCTGAATGGTCAAATCAAAAGTCAGATATCAGAAATAGGCCAAATACTTTACATGCCCAAACTGTTCCTTTTAAAATGAAAATGACTCTTGTCGGGCCAAATGAAGTTTCCCATCAGAGGCTATAAGATAATGATTAATGGACTGTGTGTTCTGCAGACTGTGAAGCGGCAGATCTTGGCTGCCATTAGCAAACTACCAACGCCAGAGCCCAGCTGGTGCTGAGCAGCCGCACGCCTTTCGAGTGGGCCATGAAATGTGGCTTGTTCTTATTTAATCCCCGTGTGTATGAAGGCCGCATATGCTTTCCTACCGCCAGCGCACCACGTGAACCAAGCAGTCCCTAGACAGAGGGCAAGTCCTCCTTAACACACCCAGCTAGGGCAGCGGTCAGCCATTAGTATCCCTCAACCAGCCTAATCGCTCCAGTGGGCATCCTGGCATCCGCCGCTTCTCTGGCCATGGTTCCTGTTCAACTGCTGCCAGAGCCTGCACTGGTGAGTGTTACTTCTCAAATAAACAGGACGGAGAGCCTGCCCTCTACTGGCAGGATGTGGAGTTGCTTTCTTTCTTTCTTTAAACAACAGTAAATATGTCTCACAATATATATGATTTTATTACTGTCTATAGATTATATATATATATATATATATTATATATATACTAATCTATATATATAGATATATATATATATATAATTTTATTACTGTCTATAGATTAGGATAAAATAGGAAATAATCTAATGAAAATATTTAAAAATATATTTATTTAGTTTAAATGTGTACATTTTATATTGTGTCATTATGAATTTAAATAACATAAATAAAACCATAATTATATATTCATTCATACATTCAATTTTATTTAAAATATTTGTGCATCTTGTAATATTTCAGGCAAGGTTTTTGAGATGTAGGCTACATCTATACGCCCAGTAGTATTTATTTAAATAAACAAGTTAATAATCTAAAAAGACAACGATGACGATGATAATCCAGTAGGAGAAAAAACAGCAACAAAACCCAAAATATTACATTCCTTTTTTTGAAAAGGAATGTGATGTTTTCTAGAATGTGCAGAATATAATTGCCTCTGTATATATGTTTATATATTGATATAGTCTCCAAGATTGTGGAATCGTTTGCCTTTGATGATTACATTTGCTGAATCTACTGATGTTTTTAAAAGCAGACTTAAGACTTTTCATCTGTGTTTAAAAAAGTTATAATCTGGTGAAGAAAAAATAATAATAAGAGCCTGAGCAAAAAGAAGCATTTGCATCTGAACTCTTCATGTATAGTTTTCATACAGTTCTTGAGCCATTTTCAAAATGCTTTATTAATAAAGTAGCTACTTGAATGATTTAACATACCACACAAGCCAAAAGTTTGGACATGGCTGTTTCACATAATTTTAAAGTAACAGATATTAGTTGTGCATATGAGTGCATATGAGTTTCTTTACAAAAACAAACATTTATTTGTTAGAATGAACAGAGAAGAAAAACAGCCAACTAGTGTCCTGCATCTATTACCCGAGAGAAGAAAATAAAATATAAGATAGTTATATTTTGAACATTTGGCTTGTATATAGTGCTGTGACGTTCAACACCGAGGCTTCGAAGCTTGTATCAAAAAAAAAAAAAAAAAAAAAAACAACCCTGAAACATCGCACAGTAAAGCACTGTGCCGTATCTTGATTCGTTTTGCCAAAACCACGTGATCTGTGACGTCCGAAGCTTCGTTTCCGAACACAACCACGTGACTGCTTCGTATTCTGATTAAAATAACGCGAGCAACTTGCGCGTGTCACTCACTTCTTTGAAAATAATAAATCATAATACAAATAAGTATTTGCATGTGTTGTCTTGTGCATGTTCATTTTGTATTAATTCCTGGTTCACACACACTTTAACGGACCATTCTATGATAATCTTCAGTTGTTTTGATCATATGCCTACAGCCTTGCCTATTTTTTCCACAAATTTATTCACAGACACATTTATTCATATTGTGTAATACAATGACTGACATGAAGGCGTATTTATATGGACTTCATATGTTCTGTGCTTTATACAGGTTTTCATAGCACAGACTAATTTATTATCTGAAACCGTCCAGAAATGGCTGGGTCGTCTTGGAAGCAAAGGCAGTTTTTGCCACCTTTTGTCCACAAGATGTCGTTAGTGTGCACCGTCAGGAAAAGCTTCGAGTAATGAACCTTTTTATTCTAACAATCCAATTCCAGTAATGCTCACAAATCTGTTTTTATTTCCAATCTTTTTTTATTGCCATTTTGTCAGGACAGCTTAAGATAAACTTACATCAAACTGATCAACATACAACAAAGTGTCTTAACCATATCAAGCCCTAAACCTTAACCATCCCTACCCAAAAAATTAAAATAAAAAAAATTAAATAAAGGAAGGAAAAAAAACTGATGTATAATATTTTCTCATTATTATCATTCTGAAATGTACTAAGTGATAATAATTAATAATTATCATAATAATCATCATAAGAGACACAAAGTGGACCTTTAATGAAATTCAAGAAGGGATTCCAGGTACTACCGAAGGCTTTAAGGGAACCATGAAGCATAAACCTTAATTTCTCTAAATTTAATGTAAAAAAAATACATCCTGTATCCATCTATTGTGAGTAGGGGAAGTGGCACATCTCCATTTAAGGAGAATGTTCCTTCTAGCTACCAGAGTGGTAAAAGCAACCACTTGAGCAATGGGACAAGAGTAACTGGTAGAACACCAAAAACAGCTGTCAATGGACTGGGACTCAGCTCAACATTAAGTGCTTTTCCCAGTGTATCAAACACATTGGACCGAAAGGTTACTAATCGAGGGCACGACCAGAACATGTGCACATGATCTGCTGGAGCTTGTTTACAGTGGTTGCAAGCATCATTCTTGTCTGGAAATTTTTTTGATAATTGTGCATTTGTCAAGTGAGCTCTGTAAAGTACCTTGCATTTTATCAAACCATGCCTGGCGCAGGTTGATGATGAGCGCACTCGATATAAGATGTATGACCACTGTTCATCTGAAATAGGAATAAAGAGGTCATGTTCCCAAATCTTTTTGAAACGCTTTGAAAGATCAGGTATCGAAGTATTAATTAAGTTATAAATGACTGAGATAAGATGTTTATCATTGGGTTTCAGATCGAAAAAGCTGTCTAGTGCATACCCTTACCAAAAAGTAGTATACTTCAAGTTTATTTCATTAAGTATACTTGAGTAAAGTTCAAGTATATTTTTAAGTATAATTTATGTAGCAAGTATACAAATATCAGTGTTCTAGTAGTATACTAGTAAGTATACTGTTTCAATACTCCTTGGGACTAAATTGGCCCACTTTGTAGTATATAGAAGTATACTTTTAAGTATACTTTAAGTATAACAGTAGCAAACTTTGAGTACACAAATAGTTTACCTCTATGTTTGTAGTTTGTACTGCAATTATATTAAAAGTGAACTTAGGATACTGAGTTTACTAATTAAATACTTTGTACACTCTGAAGTATAGTCTCAGTAAACTACTAGTTTAGTAGTTTTATACTGCAAGTATACTGATAAGTTTTCTTTAAGTGAACTTTACATCATACTTTAAGTATACCACTATGTCTCTGTTTAGGTTTTAATTTGTATATATTTTGTTATCTGCACATCAAAAACACCCAAAGAAAGAACAGGGTATCTGCTTGTAAACAAAAACATTTTATTCTAGCTTCATGCATTCTTTTTTTAAACACTTTAATGTTGGTAAGTTTCATAAAAAATAAAGAAATAACATTTTGAACAAAAAGCTGAAAAAAAGACTATTAATTAGATCAGAATGATAATCAAAACGTAGATTGAGTAGATCAACACCCCAAAGCTTGACTGTAATTATTACCTCTTCATCGGTCAACATTTTATTCCATAACATTACAGTTCTGATGCTGTTTCATGTCAGATGATTGTGTTAGATTACATGTGTTAGTATCTTTTGTTTCTTTTTCTTCTTCACTTGTGTTTTTTTGGAAATTCTGTACAGAAGATGTGTACTAGTGCCCTCTACCGTATAACAATGAAAACACAAATTCTAGGAGCACAAGTATAGCTCAAATATATTTAGACTTTTTGTAAATATAAATCAAGTATACTTAAATGTCATTTTAAGTATATTTCTGAGTACATAAAGCCCATTTCTGAGAAGTACATAAAAAGTAAACTAAAAGCATACTTTTCTATTTTTAATTTTAAAGGAAGTATACTAATAGCACACTTGAATAAACTTCTTTTTCGTAAGGGTAACAATTTGGAAAATTAGGGAACAGATTTAACAACAAATTCACAAATCTTAAAAAATGAAAAAACAAAATAGGTGACTATTGGGTAGGTCAAACCTGGCAGATAGGGAAGAAAAGGATGTAAACACACTCTCTTCATACAGGTCCTTGACTGCGTGTATACCATTATATGCTCACATACGGTATGCAGAGTCCAAACAAGATGGTGAGAAAGCATGTTTTTTCAAAATAGGCATATGTATAGACGCTCTGTGTAATCCAAAACATTTTCTAAACTGAATCCAAATTCTAAATGAATTTGAAACAACGGGATTGGAAGTAATTTTGCTGATTACTAACGGAAGCTGAGAAGTGATAACAGAACGTAAATCATATTCAGTTGAAGAAGTTTCTGCATGAACCCAGGGTGGATAATCTTTGGGTAAGTGGGGGTTATTCCAGTTAAATCTTACTAATATTACACGCCCAAAAATTGTGCTGGAAATTTGGAAGAGACCGGCCACCTTTTGACTTAGTAAGTTGAAGAATAGATTTCTTAAGTCGTGGTGGTTTATTTCCCCAAAGGAATGGCTGTACTGTGCTGTCTAAATTTTTAAAGAAAGATCTAGTGATGAAAATTGGAATGTGCTGGAAAAAATAAAGTAGTTTAGGCAGAGTGACCATTTTAATAAGGCTAGCACGTCCACCTAGGGACAAAGGGGGTGTGTTCCTCTGTTTAGTGAGTTGTTTCATGTAGTCAAGTCTAGTCAAGTTAAGTCTTTGTGTATTGTTTGGATTTTTGGATTTCACTCTGTATAATAAATATGCACTTGGATTCATCTACAAATTGTTGTTCAGTGGACCATCATTACAGATACGTTAAATGCTATATATTTATTTTAAAAAATATATTAAATAGGAATGCATCGTATGTAATATACATGACAGTCTTAAAAAGAAAGAAGAAATCTGTTATTAAAACAATCTCTGCCGCTTACATTCCCAACATCCCTTTATAGCGTCTTAACCATGAACTAATGTAATATCAAAAGCTGATCCAGTCATTAATCCTCTACACACAAGTATATATAGCTTTTGTTGTGTGATGCTAATGTCACATTGCTCTGTTTATTCAGGCAGCAGAGGGAGGAGGGGCCTGATATGTGGCTGCCGAAGGGAGGAGTCACGCACCTGTGAATACACACCTGGCTTCCAGAGAGAACGAGAAGGACAGCCAAGCTGGAGGAGAGACAGAAGAGAAGAGATAGACAGAAACTCACAGAAAAGAGGGTCTTAAAGTGCAATGACCTCACCTGCTGGACTCAACTGGACAGAGAACTGAACCTAAGGATATTGACGCAGATAACAACCACCTCAACGGACGTACATTTACCTGCACAGGTGAGAGAGACTTATTACTGGAATTCAATGGCTGGGAAAACTCTTTAAACTCCTTGGAACATCATCCAGTTACAGTGTCATATTAATTGGTTGACCGATAAAATTACTGTGCAAAATGCAGATCAAAGGAAATTAATATTGAGTTCTAGAGAAAGAAATTAATGGATGGTATGGAAATTTATAGTAAGTTCTAGAGAAAAAAGCATACTGATAGCTGGGAATTTTTATGACCTTTGGACAGAGACACATTTGATTACACATTCATAGCAAACAGTGAACCTTTATCACTGACTAATCAAGCACAATGAAGAGCCTGAGATGTGTGTGTGTGTGTGTGTGTGTGTGTGTGTGTGTGTGTGTGTGTGTGTGTGTGTGTGTGTGTGTGTGTGTGTGTGTGTGTGTCTGTGTGTGTGTGTGTGTGTGTACGTGGATTATTTCAATCAAGTGAACACTTTGAAATGCAAAACGTTTCTTTCAGTTGTGTCAACAGTACAAGTTCACTAGGCAACATGAACATCTTTTGAATTTACTTATCCTGACAGTATCATTGCATTGGGAAAGAACCAGTCGAGTCCTGAATTGAAATTAAGAGATCCCAGCCTTATAAATAAGAGATAACTGTGATAAATGATTCTCTGAGTCCAAAATTAGTGATATATTCCTAGTAGAATATTAGTAGTCTAATTCAAGTGTACAAATAGAGAAGAAACAAGCATTGTTATGAAATTAAATGCGAACGTTATGGAGTCTAGTGCCTCTGCTGCCTGCTTCATTTTGTTTACCATGTGCTTGGGTATTTGTATTCACACACAAAGTTCCCTTCTTCCAATAATAAAAGACTTTTCAGTTTTGTTCCTACTAGACAAATAATCTCACATGTATCTCCTCTACAGTTTCGGAGGAGATCACAGAAATGTCTCAAACTCGACTCAGATGTGCTAAGTCTAAAATCTGCAATTAAAAGTCACAGAATTCAATATGAATTCAAAAATTTCCAGTACTCTCAAAAGCAAATTATCTGTGCTGTACTATCCATGTTCAGTTTATACAGCGGTATATTCATACTATCTCAGTTGTCTATTGATGTTGAAAAGACGTCAGTTTGATGTTGAAAAAACAGGTTAAATATGCTAATCAAAATGATGTCAAAGACTTGACAACACTGAGTTGACGTAAATCCAATGTCAAACATACTGGCCTACGACTGAAGTCTTGACTAATATTTGACGTCAAATTGATATCAAGGTGCCCACTAGGACAGATCAGCGACTGTCATTCATGTGTATATATATTTTTTATTTCTGAATGATTTTTTTGAGAAACATTATAGATATTTAAGATCTCCAAATGGTCTCCTAAACATTAAAAGAGCAACTTCCGAGCAGTAAAATGTTCCTCTGGGGAAACTTGGGACCAGTTTCTTTTTCAACCTTTTTTTCTGCCTTAATTTCAATGTTATCCCAATCTTACACTCTTTTTGAAATAGTGTAAAACAACATGAAAATAAACCTGAACTAGGCACATTTTGGGCCTGTAAACACAAGAAGATTTTTTACTGCAGTTCTTCTGATCAGCACAATTCCTGTCATCATTTTCACTACTTTTACTTACTATGTACCACAACTCCCTCACAGTGGGACTGTTCTCAGAGCAAAGCTCTCCGAGGACCTCCAGTTAACACCTGATGTTTTTTCCAACCACCGAAAAATTAATTAATTAATCAAGATGTCTAAAGAGATTTCTACCTCTCGTGGGAGCTTCTGTTGAAACTAAATGTACTTTGTGTCGTTATTATTGTGATGCCTGTAATAAACTGAAACGGTTTTGCAAGAAATTAACGCTGCCCGTAATTCGCGTGACAAGACCAATCAGAAGTTTGATTTTTTCCGAAGCCATTGTTTTCTATACATTATCATGATCTGTCAATCTTATCAAATCCTTGAATAATCGGCACACAGTTCCTGATGGCCGTTAACATGTTCCCGGAAAGCACTGGCCTTTCCTCCTGAACAATGATTTCCTTGACCCTTATCATTATTTTTTATCTTTGTATGAAAACCACATGCACGCATAACAGCATGAAGTGCTGTAAGACCATGTGTTTTGCTTAAAAGTTCCCCTTGCATGCAAAGAAAAACCTTCCTTTTCTTAATCCTGGTAAAAACCATGATATTTCCCATTGTAAAGCTGGCCTAATTTTAGTGCATTATAAATCATAATTTAAACTACAGTTGCAAGACTGTATCTCAAGACTGTATGTGTTGACATCACTTTTTTTTTTAACATTGAAACCAAATACTTTTACAGTATGCACTTATAGCTTTTAAAATATAGAAGTACATTGTAAAAAATACATTTTTCAAAGTTTTCAGTCATTCTACTTCAAAACTAATTATTTGTGAAATTTGTTAGCAATTATAGGGCTAAAAATTGTTTCCAAGCAAATCCTACACCATTTTTTTCCCTCAGTGTAATGAAATGCTTTACTGTTACAACCATCTGGATTAAAGGCCCTCTTTTTATAAGGTTAAAAGCGGTTAAAAAACAAGGCTGTAAGGTTGAAAGGGAGCTGACTGGCACCACCTGATCTCTGTTTGCTCTCGTGAACATAAAAGCAGGAGCAAGAGTCAAAGCCCTGAGAGCGAACAGAAATTAGCATACTGTATGAAAATGACCACTCTGTTGCTAAGCAACAGAGCCAAGCCTTTCCCATGAATGGATATTACCACGCTACAGCAGTTTTGTGTGAATCTGAGTGTGGGTGTTGATTTTCACATTTCACAGCAGGCTGATTCAGTTCGAGATGTGATAATGGACAGTGAAGCAATAAAAGTTTTCCAGGATATCAAAAAGTAGCCCAGAGTATTTGTTTTTTTGCTGCCATTGTGTGTGTGTGAGTGAGCAGCAAACCTCAAAATATG
Organism: Cyprinus carpio; assembly: GCF_018340385.1. Taxonomy (NCBI): domain Eukaryota; kingdom Metazoa; phylum Chordata; class Actinopteri; order Cypriniformes; family Cyprinidae; genus Cyprinus; species Cyprinus carpio. Next base: position 30,066,365 of record NC_056599.1, on the reverse strand, counting down.
ATACGGAGCATTTCCGCCATGTGTGCTGTATATCGAAGGCGTGCTTGCTTTTATTGTAATGGTTTACTTCAAAGCAGTCATTGTAGCTTGTGTGTGAACGCTCTCTGGACTGTGAGCTCTTAACACGTGAATGGACCGTGTAAAATCACATGAATGAATGAATCATTTAAAACACATTTGTAGTGTGAGCAAAGCAGCAGCACTTCAAACATTTGGACTAAAATGAAACCTGCTGCAACATTCAGACCTGAGAAGAGAAGTCCAAGAGCATAAAAAACATAAATAATGTCAAAATTTTCAAACCCTCATTTAGACCAATATCATGAGAAACATAAATTTTGGCAAATTTGGCAAATGCTCTTTTAGCTCAATGTGATGTTTTGCCACATTATTAGGTCAGTTTAACTAAATTATGAATTATATAGTGACATTTATATACAGTTTTATGTAAATTATATGTCCATGTACATTATAATTCAAAAGTTTGGACTCTTTTTTTGGACACATTAAATAGAATAAAAATGACAGTAAAGGCTTTTAAATTGTTACAAAGAATTTCTATTTGACCTAAATTCTGATATTTTAAACTTTATATTCATTAAAGAATCCTGGAGAATTGTATCAGCGTTTCCACAAATATATTAATCAGCACAACTGTTTTTAACTTAATTATAATAATTAGCAGCAAATCAGCATATTAGAATGATTTCTGAAGCTTCATGTGACACTGAAGACTGCATGATGCTGAAAACTCAGCTTTGCATAAAATCTAATAATATTTCACAATATTAAGGTTTTTACTGTATTGTGCATAAATACATTTACTGCCCTTTTAAACCATAGTGTGTATAATCAATATTATTAACTCATATACAAATACATGAGAATAAAATATGCTTAACACTCTATCATTTAACATTAGTGTGGTCTACATTTAGCATTTCCATCCTCCTAGCATATAGCTGCAGGACAGCGTGTGTGAAATTTGAGGCCTGTAACCGAAGCGCTACAGCTTAAAACTTTGCATACCTCCACCATATGGTGCTTATTGAATTGCACTAAAAAATTCATTAGCGACTGCCCTTTATAATGTGAGACAGATCTTACATTAGCATTAGCTCACACCCTCAGGGCTCAGCTTACACATTATGTCCATTCCTGTTACTTATGTTCACATTTAACAAAAAGCTACACGTTCATAATTCATTCTCCTATTTACACTCTCAGAAAAAAAAGGTACAAAAGGGCGGTACCTTTTCAAACGGTACACTTTTGTACCTTTAAGGGACCAATATGGACTGTTTAGGTACAAAGGTGTGCCTTTTGAAAAGGTAGGCCTATGATGTTTAGTCACAAATATAACACTCTCATGTATATATATTTCATTCTGTCTCCCTTGCAGAGCTTTCAGAGTCTGTTTTCATCTAAATGGCGACCGCAGAACCAGCACCAGCCTGGTGGAAACTGACCTTCCTGCGTAAGAAGAAATCAGAGCCGAAAGTGTTGTACGAAATCCCTGGAGACCACAGCAGCAATGCCGGGGAGACGCCCGGGACACCCGACGCGGCTGCGGACAGCCAGTTTAACGCCCGCTTGGAACGCATTGTGGACAAAACCGCGACAAAGGGACGCCACGTGAAAGTCTCACATTCGGGCCGGTTTAAAGAGAAGAAGAGAATCCGCTCTACACTGGCAGAAAACCCTGACCTGTTCCCTGAGGCAGAAACGGCAGCTAATCAGAATAATACAAGTGGAAAATAGAGTCCCTGTGTAAACACAGTGTGTGTGAAGCAGCTCAAGAGGGCCTTGGTCTATGCAGCACTCTTCCATTGATGTCCTCTGTAGTTTACAATCACCTGAGGCCGAGCCTGAAGCAAGGAAAGGACCGCTGAATTAGTGACTGATCTATACTAATGTTTAGGAACAAAGACAGGCACAAACCCAAAGATCAGGTTTCTTCACAGATACGCACGGCAGGACTGCATTGTGCTCGTCTGATGAAAGGCTGACAGTTAGCAAATGTTTAGCCAAGAGCAATCCACTGCGAGAGAATCAAATCAATCACAAATCAACACAAGATATCAGTAATGTTTTGATTATTCTAGATTTCTGTTTTTCTTTTTATATATATATATATATATATATTTATATATATATATATATATATATATATATATGGTGAACACTACAATTGCAGCTGCAGCACTTTTGATTCAATAGGAATATTACCAGCAATAATATGCTATTATAGTAAAAGATCACATAGAGAAGTTTATTCCACATTTCTAATATATTGTAATTATATTAAAATATTGTTATCATTATTTAAAAAAGAAGTGACTTAGCTTTCAACCACCAACTAGACCAAAATATCTGTTTTAAATAAAGGTTGCTTTGATCTCGTTAGATATTTATTGTACATTGTTTATAAAATTGAATCTGAACATGGTGGGGCTTTTACATTTTAATTATTGTTTTTTTTTATGTTGAAAGAAATCGTCAAATATTTGCACACACTGTTTGCTTAGCTGGGATTTTAAGCTGAATTTTGTACAGAATTACGTGTTGTTTTTAAATGGATATCTCTAGAAAATAAATGAATGAATTCAGGATGGGAGCTGTCTTTTATTGTGTATCTTTCTTTGTTCAAATGCATCACTGAAATAGATCACTAAACTTATGTGTAAACAAACTACGCACCTGCTTTTCAAATTCTCCTTTGTCTCTACACGAGCTTAATACAGCCTATTTCGTCCCTTTATTTACTTTTTTTTCACCAGCAAGAGCAATGCTTTCCGTGACAATAATTCCCGTAAACACAACTGAGGAAAAACTAGTTTATTTTTTGTCCAGCAGAGGACGATAGAGCCAACCCTACATACGGGGATTATGGACAACCTTCCCTAAAATGACTCATGCTCTGCTTTCATGTTTGTTTTGATAGACTTTGTGCTCACACGACACATTTGTTTGTCAATCTATCGACTGATAGACAAACACAGTGTTGATATATCTATTTGATGCCAGTCGGGCTCTGATTATATTCTTATATTCGAATAACAATATTCGTTTTCAACATTTGACATAATCAAAAAGACTCCTAATCACAAACTATATCTGAATAGATATGAAAAGTTGTAGTATTTATGTTTTATATTCATAATGAATTATACAAATGTACTCAAAAGCGATGGGTCTATATGCTGTCTGCGCCCAGTAACACAAAACAAAGCGCTCTGGCGGAAGGATATGTCTGAGCGGCTCTACGGCACTATATTACCACGACCTCGACGTCATCAGCTGCAGATCGCGTCTTTTCTCAGCTGATTTTTTCTCGATATACGAGCGCTTTTGCTCTTCGCCGAAATGGCCGTGTGATCTGCAGCCTGTAGACAGCGCGCAAACTCCTCAGTGCATCAACATAGTGCACTGGCTCAGTACATTTATTCAAAAATGGCGTAAGTATACTTTTAATTGTCTGTGTCTTACAGTGTCATGTTGTTTAGACAGCCGGCGAGGCGGAAGTCTACAATTAAAGTTATCAACATTACGACCATACGTGTTTTAGACTATTTCTTACGTGCCTTGCGTGTAAAGTGGGGATTTATTAATTTAAATAGATGTAGCATAATCGCGTTCGAATAATGTCTAGACAGCTGTCTCGAGCTTAGCGCGCCATATGTCTGCTCCACAGCGACAACATCAATCGACGGATGTGTAGTCATTTGTGTTTTAAAATGTAACATATTGTCCCTATTGTCTATGGGGGTTCATTTCTAATAAATCTGGTAATGTTGTGCTCAAGTTAACACGAGTTGAGACCGTTTATTTGACTTTTCTTTGTGGCCGCATGCTCTTTATAAAATGGCGCACGTTCCTTAAAAGGGAGCGGGCGAGCCCTGAAATGGCGGTGTGTTTTTCCCCCTTTCATACAACTACAGCACATCGCAGTGTCTTCAACTGAAACTGATATTTTCGTTTACGTTAAATGTCTTATTTAACCAATGAGCTCTTTTGCCTCTGGTAAATTGGAGCTGAGCATTTATAAATAGAAACCTAGTCTGCTGACCTTAAGTGATAAAAGCGTCACGTGGTAGATGCCCATATATGGGTAGAAGTGTAGGGTGTGGGCAGATGATGTCGTCACGAATACCTAATGAGGCTTTATTATTTTTTCCTTCCATAAAAGCTTTCATATTTGATTGTTTACGTTTAAGATTTAAGTTTGCATTTATTGTCGTGTAAGAGATTAACTACTTTTCATCTGTTTTTGCAGGTCCCTTGTGGCAACTCTGACCTTTGCTGTACCTGACAGCACGAAATTATTTGAATTCTCAGTAGAAGACTCTCTTATTCCACTTGAAATAGCTAGCCATGTCTTTGATGAGCTCACGGTTTGGCCCGGACGATATGGAGGTCCTTCTTTGGGACCCATCATCACCGATGGCTGACCCTCTGGGGTCCTTCCTAGATAAAGATGAGGAGGTTCTTCCTCTCGGAGGCACTGAATCGCCCCTCTCATCTTTCTCTTCCTCTCCACTTCCCTCTCTCTCCCCACCCTGCACTCCTCCCTCCCTTCAGAGGGGGGAGAAGGCTGGGCTCAATCAGCTGTCCCTGTCCTGGTTCTCCTCAGATGAGCTGTGCCTAGATAATGGTGGTGGAGACAGCAGTAATGGTAAGGGGTGTAGCGGTTCGTTCAGAATATACCTGCAGTGCTGTTGTTTCAGCATATTAATAGTTGGAGCAGTCAGTAATGTAACATGTTTTTTGTTTCAGATCATTCATTCAGTGAAATGGATTGGATGACAGAGCGAATTGATCTTAGTGAGTTCGATCTGGAGTCTTTAATTGACTCCTATGATTCGGAGGATCCGCCCAGTTCTCCTGAGGAACTCATTGCTTCTCTGGAGTCACAAATAGACCTGGAGTCCCACCCTGTAGCTTCTAACAACACCCCTTCACCCTCTCCCCCAGTGTCTGTCCCTGAAATTGATCAGCTTTCTAACCTTGCATTCACTTTGAATACTCCAGTTTCTGCTTCATTCATTCCCTCAATACCATGTGAAGTGTCAGATTCCTCCTCTGTAGTCCCTGAGCCCCAGGCCGAGCTCGAGATAAAGTCTGAACCGGCCTCCCCGGTCCCATCGCCTTCCATCCTTCCACCTGAGTCCCCTACTGACACCCTTGAGCTTGGTTGCGAGGTGGACATAGCCGAAGTGCAGAGTCCAACCCCCGATGAGATGCGGGTGCCCAAAATTGTCCTGTCCCTCTCCCCGACCCGCATCGTTCTTGTTCTTGCTCCCAAAGAGGAGGCTAATGTGATGGCGACCCATCCAGTTGAGGTGGTTGTGGATAATCCCCCAAGTCCAGCCTCCCCTGACCCACAAACCCCAGCCTCTCCCCAGTCTCGGTCTTGCAGGGTGAAGCCATACCCTTCACCTGATTCTAAGCCCACCCAAAATCAGCAATCCGAGTCGCCTTCCCTCACAGGAAGAGTGAAGTCAGCCAGTGGCGCAAAGGTTGTGGTTGAGAAGAAGAAGCTGAAGAAAATGGAGCAGAACAAGACTGCGGCGACCCGCTACCGACAGAAGAAGCGCACAGAGCAGGAATCCCTCCAGTCAGAGTGTGCAGCTCTGGAGGAGAGGAATCAAGAGCTGGCGGAAAAAGCGGAATCGCTCACTAAAGAGATCCAGTACCTGAAAGAGCTAATGGATGAAGTTAAGAGGGCAAGAGAGAGCAGGAGTATGAAGTCGTAGAAAAAAATGGACACAGAGGCTTGAAGCTGAGAGAAATGGACGGTTTCAGCATAGCCTGAAGTGCAGAATACTAGGGATGTTGGTCCTAAAAGAAAGTATTTCCTGAAGGGTTAAATAAATAACCGTTTTGATTCTTCCCCAGTGACTTAGATTCAGCTTCATTTTTAGCATATCAGCTATCAGTAGTAAAGCCTGATGTACCTTTACAAGTGTATTTTTTATCTTTTGTATCTCAGTGTATGCAGAGTATTATATATAAGAGTGTATTGTTGATTGTCTTGACATTTCCTACTTGAAATTGTGCTGTAGAAATGATCAATATTTAAACTTTATTCATAGAAATGGTGTGGTGTGCACTTGTTAGATTATGTATTGACCGTCTATGGGCCTTTCACTGCTTATGAACTAACTTGAATGTTATTTGTGTAATAAACCTTTAAAAAGACTCTTGTGTGTGTTTCATGTGTCCTTTCATTATGAATCTGGAGCAGAAATTAGCTTTAGTAATTCATAAAATTGTTTTAGACAACTATTCACTACCTCTAGGTAGGTAATCAGATACGATTTTTGAGGATTTAGAGTAAAGCTTAAAAATTATTCAATGTATGTAGTAAATATATTTAGTCCAAGGCAAATTAAACTATATAAATAAAAAAAATAAATAAATATTAACAACCAAGACCAACAAATACAGACTCTGTCAGTTATAGAAAAAAAATATATGTTTTTTGTTTTTAATAATAACAATTTCCATTCATTTAAATGGTTTTCACAAATCGAAAAAATTTGAACTTGAAGATGTATTTGACAAAAACATCACTTGGTATGGCAATTTCAATGTAAAATTATTCTTTATTAATATGAAAATATGAAGTGAAAAGCATACAAAAGCTAAACTTAAGTGATCTGAATGTCTTAAGTCAAACCAGTTGAATGTCACTTCTGAGGCTGAAATGTTTGCCCAAGCACTTGGGAAATCGTAGCGTATTACCATACTGTGCCAAAAATGTTCAGACATGATATTTATTATTTCGCAATAGCAATAGCCATGCCCTGAATGCTCAACTATGTGTTTAGGTAGAACACAATGCTGACATCACAGTCGTAAATATGATATGTCCTCCTTATTAGTTACCAATCACATCAAATTCACAACAAAAAGAAACCCTGAATGTTCTTAAGGAGCTCAATTGCACATTCAGTTCAGTCTGAACAGTTGTATACTCAAGAATCCAGCTCTATTTCAGGTGCAGACTTTATGATAATACAGTACATTCAAACTACATGTAAGTATAAGTAGCTACAATTACTGAATTCGTAAAATGCAGTTTTACTAAATATTATCTGACAGTGTTTAAATGTGCATGAAAAGCTACCAGGTTATATAAATACTGTACAATACTGGGCAATACAAGAGCTCTGCCATACCATGTGGAAATGGATGGAATCATTTTGGCCATTTCATCTGTTCGGTGCCACCATGCGTTTTACATAACACTAAATAATAATCATCATTGGAACCATTGCATGCATTTGGCAAGCGGTTCAATATTTGAGTACTGAGAATTACTGTTATTTGTGGTCTTAGTTATTACTGTTATTAGTAGCTCACAGGATTAAAAGGAAACAAGTTTAAAAAAAAAAAAATATCTCAGTAAGTGCAACGTGCAGATAGCAAAGGTGAATGTCCAGTAACGAATTCATAAGGACCCAGAAATCTAGATTGTAGTTTTGTTTGTATGATACAGGATGGGGGGGTTGTCCCCCTCAGTAGAAATAGCGGGAACATAGCCCGGACCGAAAGGGCACTTTAGCTTTGGTGATTAAAGGGGCAGGGGCTCGAGCCCTCCCCGTGCACGCCACTGATTGGATTAATACGGTTTGTTTTGGGATCAAAAAGGTCAGTAACTTTTACACTCCTCTATGATTTGCACTTTATATCGCCTTCACTGCAGAATGCATCTTCCACTCGTTTCCTCCTCGTCTAATTCTTGGTTCACTGTAGAACAAGGAAGCAATTATTAGATTTAAATGTACGTGACAAATATTCACATGAACAAATGAATATGTACGTGATGTGCAAGTCATTAAGGTGTGGAATCTAAAACACTTACATTTGACCGGTAAGAAAGGTTTCTGTCCATTTTCTGCTACCATCTCCTCTATTTTCCGTAAGAGTTCAGTAACCTGTGACCTGTCCTTGTTGGCTTTGGTACAGTCCAGCACATGGTAACAGTTCCAGCAATGCTGCATCAGTTTCAGCAGCTCACCTCCATCTCTCTGGATGTGATCCTCAATTGATGTGCCATACAGCCAGTCACCACATGAAAACAGCACCAGCGTGTGCTGACAGGCCTCCTCACCAAACATTTCCAAGTGACTCTTAAGGGCCTGTCTCTTTTTGGGAGTGAGGGAGGAGACCACGGGGATGACCAATAAGAGCGCATGTGGACCAGGATGGAGTAGCCCTGCCCCCAGTTTGATTTCTCTTCGTATGTTGCTTGGTGTGCGCTGGACGGAAAACCAATCCCAACCTGGTGTGTCGACAACTGTGAGGCGCCGACCAGCTACCAATGCTTGATGGCGGACCGACACCTCAGTGGGGCGTCCTGATTCAAACGCACGACAGCCCAGAAGAAGATTACCTGCAGAGCTCTTACCTGCTCCACGCCAGCCTACTAACAGCACTCGTAACTCTGTTAAAAAAAGGAAAGGTGGGAAATTGACAAAAATAATCTTCACATGATCTTAATGCTCTTTACATAGTAATGGTCCATTCACAAGGACGATAACTATAAAAATAACAATAAAGATATAGTTCTAAAAATCGTTCTCAGTATTAAAGAATAGCAGTCCACACCACAGCTATAATGATAAAGACACAGAAAAACGATATCATTGGAATCACTCCCAGAAATATTTTTTCCAGCTGATGAATGATACAAACATTGACATCCAATCAGAATCCATCCTGCTATAACAAGCAGGAGAATTTAAAGCGGCAGAAAAGTGTGCGCGTAGAATAAACAGACGATATCCACTGGTGTGGACGTTAATATCTTTATAGTTATCATTCTTGATGTGAACAGGGATTTAGGCAGGGATCCTCAAATCTGGCCCACGAGATCCACTTTCCTGCAGAGTTTAGCTTTAACCCTAATCAAACACACCTGAGCATGATAATCAATGTCTTCAGGATTATTAGAAAATCACAGGTAGGTTAGTTTGATCAGGGTTGGAGCACAACTCTGTAGCGCATTGGCCCTCCAGGGCATGATCTGAGGAGCCCTGGTCTAAAGCCCCAGACACACAGCACAATTTTTATGAAAGATTGGCATTGCGAAACAATCGTGGCGATATCTGTGATCGTGGCTCTTAATTGGTGGTCCTATGTCATACAATGAGACGGGTTCAGAGATGGCTGTTGTCACTGTCTTGCGAACAAAGATAGCCTACAGAGGTTTTCTGACAGTGTCAGAAATTCAGCATGATCATCGCACAGTGTTTGCTGCTACAACCCACGTTCACTGACCAGCCAATAAAAATGCAACATGAAATCAACGCGACATGGCACAAAAACATAAAACTGCTTACCTCAAGCTCTTATCCCTTCCTCTTTCGCCACTTTTTTTTCAGCACACATAAAAACTCCAACTGCCAAAGTGTTATTCATAATGCTCTTTTTGTTTACCACTAGCGCATACTGATGACGTTTCATTCTTCTATAATAACATGCGTTGTAATGAGTCGGTAGGTGTCATCATCATACAGTCTGCATGCATGTCATACCCAAGTTTATTAGAGCAATGTTGCACAGTGTGGTTTGCACACTGATTGCTAAAATCATGCAGTGTGTAGAAGGCTTAAGGGGGCATTCTGCAATGCTACCACCAAACCAAAGAAAAAAAAGAGAATGAAATAGACAATAACTCACCTCTTGGTGGAGATCTAAACATTGCTGCTGTTCTCTCCACTTCTGTACCTCTATCCTCTTCTCTTTCATTGTCAGTCTCTTCATCCCCAAATCCAAGGCTTGGCTGCACCATTTCAAAGAACCAGCCTTGATTCTCCTGCACCATCTCCTCCACTTTCTGCAAAAGCTCTGTAACCTGAGCACTTTTGTCTGAGCGGGTGTTATCCAAGGCGTAGTACCTACAGCCGCACCTTTCCACCAGCCTCTGCAGCGCTGCCCCGCCATCCACAATAAATTCCTCCACACCCATATCCTGTGGCAACTGGTCCGCACAGGTGAACAAAACCATTGTGTGCCTCCATATCCCTGCTCCCAATGCCCTAACTCTGGCCCAAAGACCTTGCCAGTGGTGTTCGGTGAACGGGACTCCAATGGGAATCACCAGCAGCAGGGCATGAGGACCAGGAGAACATCGATCAATGATGGACTGCTGATTCTCAGAGTCCATCTCATCAGTTGAATCTTCGGTTTCCAGCCTCCATCCAGGGGTGTCAACAATCAGTAGTCGCCAGGTGAGTATGTCTACCCATTGTTGTTGGTCTGTTTGGGAATTGTCAGTAGGGTTTTTCTCCTGGCTCAAGATGGTATTCAGTGTTGAGGTCTTACCAGAGCCCTGAAAACCCAGCAACAGGAGGCGCCGGATGGATAGAGAAGAGCCCTCTGCTTTGAGAAATAGAGATGAAAGTGATGTAGTGAGCGATTGAAACTGCTTGCAGTTCTGTCAATGCTGAGTACATCCATAACACCCTGAGCATCCCTGGAGCATTTACAACTACATCCTGGTAACCTGCTGATCAGGTTTATATAGTACAGTGATGATGATTCTATATAAATTGAAAACTGGTAGCCTACATGTAGTCTTGAACTACATAACAAGTCCTGTGACTGGAAAATAACATTTATATCTGATGGGTAAGAAAGGTTCCCTTCCATTCTCTGCTACCATATCCTCTGCAAGAGTTCAGTCATTTATGCCCTGTCTCTGTTAGATTTGGTACAGTCCAGCGGATGGTAAGAGTTCCAGCAATGCTGCATCAAACCTAACCATTATCCTTTTGAGCTCAATCTAATGTTGATCCAGGAACAGAATGAATGACATTTTTGTAGGAATCTGCTTTTGTATGATGGCAAACTGATCTGGATGCAGCCAAGACTTTCTAGTGTGCATTTGAAAGCCCCTGAGACACAGGAAGCGCATGTAATGCAGAAGGGAAGTGAGTCAGCTGTGTGTGTAGGTGGGATTTGAAAGTGAACGACTGTCCGGCATACTAGTGAGATGAATTGAAATTAAAGTTTAGTGTCACTTACCAGCATTTAAATCAGAAGAGACTGTAGCCATCTTGTGTCTAGCTGGTGCGCTGTCTCCTTGTCTTGCTCTCTTTCTCCCCCTTTCGCTCTCTCTCTTGCTGTGTACTCTCAGCAGCCAGTTCCCTGTGCTCAAAACATGTCCTTCTCCCCTCTCATCTCCCTCCTACTCTCTTTCCCTCCCTCTTCAACTGATTTTTTTTTTTAAATTTTTATACAACACCCTTGCAACCTTTCCCTTTGCTTCCTTTTCACCCTCTTTCTTTCATGAAAGGATACATTCAAGGACAAACAGCAGGAGGGAGCTGGGAGAAAGAAGCAGAACAGGGATGTAGGGAGAAAAAAAATATGTGGCTTGTGATTGTAATCTTATGAGAGCTAGTGGGCTGAGTTTGACATATTATACCGTAAGCAGCCTCCCACAATTCTTGGGTAGTAATACATAGTAATTTTTGGGGTGGGGCAAAGGCTGTCATAAGACCAATGAAAAGATGGAAGTATCAAGTTTAGCCCTGCCTTCCTGATTCTGCAGTCTGACCTAAACTCAGCAGCACTGAAACACTAGAGCAAGGGACACCAAGGCAAAGAAAAAATCCCTCTAAAATTGTAAAGTGTCATAAATTAAATCAGCATACAGCAGTATGGGGAGTACAAATAAGATAAATAAAGCAATATTTATATAATTAAACAATTGTTTAAAAAAACAGAATGAATGAAAAGTTACACAAATAAAATTACACAAATCTGAATATAAAATGTAGCTAAAAAATATTAGAACATTAAAAACTCTGGACTGTTGAAGAACATGGAATCTGTTAAATTACTTGGGATGATAAACTCTTAGAATAAAATATCAGAGGATGGCTCTACAAAGGAGACTTTGAGAAAACCGTGTACTATCTCTTTAAATAAGGCATTAACATAGAGTCTTGTTAGAGATTATATTTCTCTAATTTATCTGTGTATTATCTTGCTTTTTGATCACTTAATAACAAAAAATTAAAAACCTAAAAGCAGAAACACTAGATGGAATCAAATTTGATATATATATTTGATATATATAGCCTAATATATCAAATTTGAATCCATCTAGTGTTTCTGCATTTAGGTTTTTCATTTTTTAATATATATATTAGTGCTGTCGCATCCAAAATAAAAGTTTTTGTTTACATAATATATATTTTCATGTTTTAAAAATATTTACATGCATTTACATGTATATATTTATATTCATAGAATTTATATTATATATAAATATATTTAATATATAAACGTAACATTTTTCTTAAATATATACATGCATGTGTATGTATTTATATATAGGCTACATAATAAATATACACAGTACACACACATCTACTATGTAAACAAAAACGTTTATTTAGGATGCGATTAATCGAGATTAATCGTTTGACAGCACTAATAATATATATATATTTTGTGGTTCTAAACAGAATCTTTCTTCAAAGCGCAATGGATTGTGGGTAATATTAGCCATCAGAGTGTGCACGGATCCACACTTCAAATATCTACCTGAAGTAGTGGGCCATCCGGGGACTTTTGGCATTCTCTTTTCAACATATTTAGGATGGATAGTATGAACACTGGGATGCAGGATAAGTCTCCTCCTGGAAACTTGCACCAGAAATCATCCACAAATAGAAATTAGTTAAAGGGGTCATATGATGTTGCTAAAAAGAACATTATGTTGTGTATTTGGTGTAATGAAATGTGTTTATGCAGTTTAAAGTAAAAAACAACAACATTATTTTCCACATACTGTACATTAGTGTTTCTCCTCTATGCCCTGCCTTTCTGAAATGCATAGATTTTTACAAAGTTCATCGTTCTGAAAAGCGAGGTGTGCTCTGATTGGCCAGCTATCCACTGCGTTGTGATTTGCCGAATACCTCAAGCATGTGACGGAAATTTCTCACCCCTTATCATACTGTGATTCCGTGTGTCCCGGGATGACCAGACAAAACCAATAAAACACATTACAAACAAGGCATTTTTTGCATCCAGTGGGGACATAATTACTGATTATACTGACTTATACTGTCTTTTTAAGCCTTGTGTTGCATCGCGCCACTTAAACATAAAACCATGTCTGCATTTGTGATCAGAGAAAAGACAAACAGCAATCAGTTGCAAATTCTTTAAATATGTAAACGTACTTAGAGGCTGTGAGTCAGAACAGCCGACATTGTAGTCTTCTCTCCCAGGATCAGGAAACAGTCCTCCATAAAATGTGCAGCACACATCTGAATATTTGGGTTGAAGTGTTCTGGAACAGTGTTGTAAATACAACTTAACCACTGATTTCTAGTTGTGTCCTCTTTTGGAAGCCCAAACAAAGTAGTTTCGCTTTCACAACGAAACACACAGCGTCTCCACAACATGGCAGCGTAGGTGGCAGCAACACTTAAGTTATGCCTTCTTTCTCTGTGTGAACATTTGAGCGGTGTTATGCAAATCTTCCCACACAGTGACGTAGACATGTGGGGGCGTGTTAGAATGAGGCGTTTTGGGTGGGGGTGAATGAGTCTTAACTTTTATAAAGAATCTCTCTTTGGATTTGAGACATTAGTCTTTGCAACTTCACAGATCTTCTTTATGCACCAAAAGCTTGTAACACTCCAAAGAGAAAGGAAAACTTGAAATTGCATCATATGACCCCTTTAAGCTTTAAGTAAAGCTGAATTCAAGAGAGTGATATCAACTGAAGTAAGTAAGAAATGACAAAAGTTATGGAATAGTGGGTCTAAAGGAAGACATCATTTCCAGAGTGTGTTGGAAATAAGAGAAAAAGATATGGAAATAGGAAGAAAGATGTCATCATTTCGAGATTAAGAATTGGACGTACAGCATAAAACTATAGTCTTCAAAGGGAAGCATGAATTGGGAAAGTGTGACAAATGTGGAGAATCAGAAACAGTGAAGCATATTCTTTTTGAGTGTTCATATGAAAGGGAGATATTTCGATTAATTCAAGAATTAGGTAATTAGATAATATTTGTTTAAAAGTATTGTTAGGGAATGGGTCAAGGCAACCAAGAGTGCATGAAATATTATTTAAATACCTGAAAACACAGGAACACTGGATAGAATCTATATATATATATTTTTTTTTTTTAACTGCTTCTTCCAAATCTATGCACACTCCACACTCCAGATCAGTAGTTGCCAAAAATCAACAAAATACAGAACAAGACGAAAAACAACAATAAAAAAAAGAAGAAAAAAAAACAAAAAAATAAGAATAAAAAAAAGAAGAAGCATACTGGGTTAAATAAAACAATGCATTTATTGAAAAACATCCATCAGGGATGTGTGATTGTGGAATGGAAGAAGAATCAGCAGAGCATGTTTAGTCAATGTGTCAAATAAGAAATACAAATGGGGGAAAAAGATGAATTGAAGAAATATGGAGTGAAAATATTAAATCTTAAGAATTTATTTAAAGTTGGAAAACAGATAAATAATGTTTTGTTAAATTTTTTGAAAGAAACTAGTTTAATAAAGAGAATTTAACCATAAGCATATATATATATATATATATATATATATATATTATATATATATATATATAATAGATATATATATATATATATATATATACTATAATGGCAGTGGCAGTAATGACAATGGCAGTGGCAGTAATGGCTACCCATTTCTGGCCCACACTCCAGTACAGTAGGTGGCGGATTATGCACCTTAATTGTTAGATGCCACCCGCCATTTAGGAGAAAAAGAAGAAGAAGAAGTTGCACGAGATTGTGGCTGTGTCTTGTAGTCCGCGTGTGGACAGCGCTTCACTACCCTGCTGCGGGAATGGAGGGATCCGGGGAAGAGTTCATGAAGTACCGCTCACCGCTGGTGTCCCGGTACGCCAGCAAAGAGATGGCCTTCAACTTCAGCGACATGAAAAAATTCACCACATGGAGGAGACTGTGGCTTTACCTCGCTAAGGCCGAAAAGGTCAGTTTATTTCTTTTGGGTTTATTTCTATAGACTATCTATTAGAGTAATTATGTTGGCACTGTGATTCTCTGAATGCCCAGTGCGACTCTGTCTTAAGGTTTTGACCTTGAGTGAGTGGAAGTCTCAAGTTGCCAGCTGTCTTCGTCTAAAAATAGTTTAAAAGGGTGGACATGAGTTGTGTTGCAATATTTAATGTTTTACAAGTGGACAAGACAACTTTTTTTTTTAAACTACAGCAGTATGATTATTTGCACTATTGTATTTTTGTAGTAGGTTTATTTTGCATGCATTTTTACATCTTTCTATTTTAGATCTTTTCTGTTTTCTGTTTGTAAAATAGAAAATGTAAAAATGCATGCAAAATAAGCCTACTACAATAAACATACTACATACAAAAATACAAAATAACAAAAAATCATAATTCTAAAAAAAAAAAAAAAAATTGTCCACTTATTGTCCAAACATGAAACACTAAATATTGCAACACAACTCGTGTTTTGTGTAAGTAGCTCTGTATGTGTCAGCTTAAATGTCACTGGATTTTTCAAACCTTAAGTTCCTAGTAAGCCATTTCGAAGATAATGTTAAGACTAGTATTAGAAGACATCCCTCAAGTTCAGATAACAGATATTCAGTTGCTGAGACTAACAATAGTTGGCTTGAGTACCGTTGAGAACGGTGAAATTGGCTGGTTTAGCTGACATGGGTCGACTGTCTTATTGATTGTTTGTTTGATTTGTGTAAAGAAATCAAGAACTAAGATTGTGTGATCACCCTGTAATCCATAAAGCTCCAAATAAAGGCCACAGTCTGTTTGACTAGCACTTAATTGAACACAGTCATGTGGTCACATGGTGGTCATTCTCTGACCTGTGGAGACAGACGGGGTTCTGTTCGCCCCTCGTATGATCATGCTCTGGAAATATAGTCACGCTGCAGAACTTTACTGAGGTAGTCCTTGGGACACACTGAGGAGGCACAAATAGTACTAGACGAAGCCCTGGGAAAGAGTGTGTGCATTTCCAAAATAACTAATGTAAATGTCAGGGTAACAGGAGTGGCTCTTGAGGGTTGATCTTTACCCTCTCTCTGTCTGTGTATGTGAATGTGCTTATTTCAGTTCACTGTAAACCATTTTTCTAATGTTGCACTGATTTTGCAAATTCGGATAGTTTTATGAGAAAATCTTTACTTTACAATATGTTTTTATAAATTTTAAAATCCTAAAATATAAAATCAGTTATGTATTATTTAAATTGTTGAAATAGATGTTTATTTTACGATTCATTGGCTACAAATTACATTTAACAGTCTTCCTAAATTATGTTTCTAAAGACTAACTTTAAGTGAGTGTTAGATGGTGTTAAATGTAACCTAAATAATAGAAATGAGAACGCACAATTAAATAATGATGATTCTGAAAAGATATTTTGCTAGCTTCATTGCAACTGTCTCTTCATCGCTCTAATATCCTCTCTGCAGGAACTGGGTCTCCCCATAACCGATGCCCAGGTGAGCGAGATGGAGTCTCACTTGGAGGACATTGATTTCATCATGGCTGCGGACGAGGAGAGGAAGTTGAGGCATGATGTCATGGCTCATGTGCACACGTTTGCTCACTGCTGTCCCACCGCTGCTCCCATCATCCACTTAGGCACAAAATACTGTAATGCCAAAAACAACACTTAAATTCCAAAATAATGATTGGACTCCATCTATTACTTTGGCTACTAATCATAGCACAACATTTATATACTGAGCCGAATGGTTATAGAGGGAACATGAATTAAATCCATTTTTTAATTTGAATGTTGCAATTAATAGAAGTGTGTGTGTGTATATTAGCCACCATGAAAAATCCATTAATAGAAGAAAATCACAATTTTATTTTTAATTGCCTTACTAAATGCGTTTATGTTTTATCTGCAGGATCTGATCATGCTGCGTGATGGATTTGATATCCTGCTACCCAAGGTAACCTGATACTTTCTGATATTTACCACTTCAATCAAAACAACTGATGTATTATATATATATATATATATATATGATAGATATATATATATATATTATATATATATATATATATATATATATATATATATATATATATATATATATATATATATATATATATATATTTTTTTTTAGTTTTGACAAATTTTTCAAATGGACAAATATGTTAAAAAAAAATTAAAAAAATTTCAAAAAATTCAACAAATAAAAAAAAAAAAAACAAATAAAAAACTTACAAAAATGACAAAAACATACAAAACATACATTTTTATCTTGAATTTTCTATTCAATATCAAAATCAAAACAGTTTTCAGTTACTTTTATTTCAGTTTTATTTCCAGTGCATAATTACCATCCACTTGCAGTAAGTGTTCTCTCTCTTATAGCTGGCTCGTGTCATAGACAGGCTTGCGAACTTTGCAGAGAAATACGCTGGCCTGCCGACTTTAGGCTTCACCCATTATCAGTGAGTAAATTCAGAGTTCAGTGCATGTACCAGACCTGACACATAAACAGTAAGATATAATAGCATGTTTAGAGTTTGCATGTAAAATAACTTTTATACCGTTTTCTTTTCTTCCTCCTTGTTTTCTATTCTTGTCATCTCTAAAACATCCCACTCACATTGACCTGCATAACATTATTTTCCATGCTAATATTTCCTATTCTTTCTAACTTTTCTTCATTTAAAATAGGGATGCGCCGATCCTATAATCATATCGGGTATCGGCTCCGATACTGCCATTTTTCTCGGATCGGGTATCAGTCAGAAAGGGCCGATCCAAATCCGAGGTTTTTTTTTTTTTTTTTTTTTTTTTTTTATTGTGCAAATTATTCTGTGTTAATTCTGAAGCCATATGTTTACTGTGAGTAATATTTAAGTCCTTTCATTAAAGTTCACACAAACTCTGTTCTCTGCTGTGGCAGGCAGTCATCCGTTCAGCCTTTAAACCCTGGTGGCATTCGGTTACGACAGTCAGCTCAGTAAAGCTCAAGATCATTCTGTGTTCCCATTATTATACTTGATTAGTAAATTCATGACAATAAAAAATCAAAAAAAACTGAAAACTAAAACCAATAAAATAAATGTTGTTTTGTTACTTGCTACCAGGTGTCTGTGAGAACAAAACTCGGGCGTAGAAAAGACTATAAAATGTTTTATAACTGAAATTTAAAACCGTTAAAAGAAAGGCTCAGTAACTGTTGCACAGATATAATACACTACGCATAATCAATCTCTCTTCCCCTTGTGCTTTGCGCATCCGGTGTGCAGAAGAATGCACTTGAGTGACGCCGTGTTGCTTCAAGCACATCATTCTGCACACCGGATACGCACATTGTAAGTGCTTCGTGCTGTCCTGTATTTGTTTTGTCCTATCGTATTTATCATATGTTGTTGCCTTATTAAAAAATTTTATTAAAAAATGTATTTTAATTTTATAGTATATACTTAAATATAAATACATTTCATGAATGTTTTTAATGAATTTATTTTATAATAACACAAATAGCATTGTGTAACATTTTACCATATTTAGTGCAACACTTTTATTCGGTCATCCACAAAATTGTTTTTTCAATAAATGTTTGGATTTCTAAAATTATTGTGCACTGGTTTTTCTAGAATAAATTTTGCTGCTGAATTATCCACTAACCTAGTATATGAAAAATATTTGTCATAGATGCCTATGAATATGCATAGGCTTATATGTTTTCATATTTATTGTTTATTTAATTTTTCTTTATAATGAAGTAGTCTGTATCGAGTAGATTGTAAAAGTATGATTATCAGTTCCACACACACAGAGATATATTTAAATGGGGTGGGGGGGACCTCACAGGTATCGGATCGGTATAGGTATCGGTCAATACTGAACCCTAGGTATCGGAATCGATATCGGAGGCAAAAAAGGTGGATCAGAGCATCCCTAATTTAAAACAAAAATATTAAGCTGGTTTTGGGTTTTATTGTCCCTTTCCTTGTTCCCATCTTTTTCTCAGACCAGCTCAGCTGACTACAGTTGGGAAGCGTGCTTGTCTGTGGCTGCAGGATCTGGTCATGGACATGCGTAATCTTCAGCGTGCAAGAGAGGACCTGCGCTTCCGGGGCGTCAAAGGAACCACAGGCACTCAGGCCAGCTTCCTGCAGCTCTTCCAGGGGGATCATGAGAAGGTGAATGCAGCTGCATCCAAGATTTATGCCTCAACACTGGCTTACTTCATACCTAGTGTGTACTTTGTAAAAATAGCCTAAGATGATGATTTAGGACTGGACGATTAATCACACGCGATTAATTGCGATTGTCATGTGCATTTAGTCAGTAAAGCCGGTTCTGTGATTAGCAGTAAATCTCCATCACCTGCTTTCAGGTGGAGCAGCATTTACTACGTAGAGCCATAGTTCTCTGACAAGCTATGCGAAATTACGTTCATAATCGCAGATATAATTGTAGGATTATGAAATCGACAAAATCGTTCTCGATTATGACTAAGGCTCTGTGTAGTAAATCCTGCTCCATCTGAGAGCACGTGAAAATACTGCATTTAATAACATGTTTTTACTCCAAATTCACTTCATAACATCAGTCAAGTGTTTGAAATAATTACTTCTATGAGATGATGTGGCTTCTTAAACTGAATAAATAAGGCACACAATATTGCCTGGATTTCTTCTTCGGGGCATATTTGGATTTTCAGTGCGAGAGCGCCCTCTGGCTTTTGGATAGAGATTTACCGCTGATCACAGAACCATGCTTCACTGAAAGATACGCATGACAATCGCAGCTTCTGCCTAATCGCGATTTATTACTTTTTTATACGGTAAAAAAAAAAAAATCAAATGAATGATGTTTTTTATTATTTTATTGAAAATCTGGAAAAAAGCATATCAAGACTTCCACAAAAGTATTAAACTGTAGAAAACTGAATAGTAAAGCAGTTTTAAACATTGATATTACTAAGAAATGCTTAATAAATGATTTCTGAAGGATTGTGTGACACTAAAGTAAGGGTTGAGGAAAAATCAGCTTTGCCTTCACAGCATAAATTACATTTTACAATATACTTAAATAGAAAACTGTTTAAATTATAATAATATTTCATTACTCTTAATATTTTTTTTTTTTGGATCAAATACATGCAGCCATGATGAGTACATAAGCCTTCTTTCATATGTATTAAAAAAATACTGACCTACTTTGTTGTAATTAATACATTATTAAGTTAAAATTAATCTCTTGCCATTGTTACACCAGAACATCAGCACTGATTGTGTTTGGGTTTTATGTAGCTTTAACACTTCTTGTGGAGTATGCAGTTTTGTTGGGAAAAAAATGTCAATGACTTCATATCTTTGTGGTTCATTCTATGGTTGAACTGGCGTTATTTATTAATATTTTGACTGTTTTCTCCATTAGGTGGAGGAGTTGGATAGGAAGGTCACTGAGATGGCTGGTTTTAAAAAGTACACTCTTCTTTATTTCTCCATTTATTGTTTACTAAATCCTTCACCGATCTTCTAAATGCTTCGTGTTATTCAATCGCATGTTGTTGGCTAGAATCTTACATTGTATATGACTTTATGTGCACATGGTTTATCAGTTCCTCCACTTATTTTCATACCAGATCATACCTGGTGACGGGTCAGACGTACAGTCGTAAGGTGGATATCGACTCCCTCTGTGTGCTGGCCAGCCTCGCAGCCACAGTACATAAGGTCAGACACAAATGAACTCAGATCAGCTTTATGCATTCATAAATGAGCTGCTGTAAAAGTCTACAGTGATCACAGGACAGCAACAAACATCAGCTGTTTGATTAGAACTTTCTCCTTTTCTGATCTGAAAGAGATCGAGGAGCCGTTTGAGAAAGAGCAGATTGGTGAGTTTGTATGTGAGACACTGAATTTCGTGATATAATCCGTCAGCCTCTTTGATTTGTCATGTTTTTCTCTGTCTGCAGGTTCCAGTGCCATGCCGTACAAGAGAAACCCCATGCGTGCGGAGCGCTGCTGCAGTCTTGCTCGGCACCTGATGGCGCTGGTGTCAGACCCCCTGCAGACAGCAGCAGTGCAGTGGCTGGAAAGAACCCTGGACGACAGCGCTAACAGGCACTGTTACCATTTCTGTGCTCTGACCATGTGATGTGGCACTGCATTGTATTGACTCAGCACTTTCAGCAGCTTACTGTCTCAGATTTGCTTTCTATGTGTATTCAGGAGGATCTCATTGCCTGAGTCCTTCCTCACAGCGGACATCATCCTCAGCACTCTGCAGAACATCACTGAAGGACTGGTGGTGTATCCTAAGGTGTGTTTGTCTCAGTAAAATCTCTTCAAAACAAATATTTTAAAGGTTTTATTGGAGCAGTAATTGGTGTATTTTAATCAGATGAACTACATGGTACACTGATTACTTAGTCACATAAATTTATTTTAATGTAATTAATTGCATACACAACAAAAAAAGTCTCTTATGTTCACCAAGGCTGTATTTATTTGACCAAAATACAGCAAAAACTATAATATTGTGAAATATTATTACAATTTAAAGTGTTTTATATCTTGATATTATAAAGTGTAATTTATTTCTCTGATGCACAGCTGAATTATCAGCGTCGTTACTGCAGAATTCAGTGACACATGATTCTTTAGAAATCAAAAGTGCACAAGAAACATTTAATTTTTTATTATTGTTGAAAACAGAAATGCTGCTTAATATGATTATGGAAACTGTCATAAATTTTAACGTTCTTTGATGAATATAAAGTTCAAAAGAACAAGATTTATTTGAAATATAATCTTTTGAAACATTATAAATGTCTTTATTGTTGCCTTTGATCCAATTAGTACATTCAAAAACTTTACATTAGACAATTATATATATATATATATATATATATATATATATATATATATATATATATATATATATATTATATATATATATTGGAATACTTGCTTAAAAAAAACAAAACAAAAAAAAAAACTTGCTTTTTGGAAATATTATATTTTTTTTATGCATTTTTAGTTATAGGCAGGCACCTTTCATGACAATCAAGGTCACCTTACAAATCTTCCAATAACATCAGTGTAACAACAGCAAACTACAAAATACAATAAAACACTAGGAATAAGTAATTTTATAGTACTTTCATAAATCACATTAAATTGACAGCACTACTTTATATATATAAAATTCTTTCTCTCTTTTTATAGGTGATTGAGAGACATATCCGTCATGAGCTGCCCTTCATGGCTACTGAAAACATCATCATGGCCATGGTGAAGGCTGGAGGAAACAGACAGGTGATTAACAAATTAGAAAGATCTCGTCTTGTAATTAAATTTTGCTTTAGCAAATCAACCAATGGTGTTTGAATAAATTACATATTTCTCTGTAAGCACAGTAGATGCAGGAAAGAAACACTGATGTTTAACACTGACTGTCTGTAATGAAAACACACTCAGGACTGCCATGAGAAGATTCGGGTGCTGTCCCAGCAAGCTGCGGCTGTAGTCAAACAGGAAGGGGGGGATAATGACCTGCTGGCTCGGGTTCAGGCTGATCCATATTTCGCCCCCATCATCGGACAGCTGGACTCCATACTGGACCCCAAAACCTTCATCGGCCGAGCCCCGCAACAGGTACACACACGCATCATTCCACTGCTGTGCTACTAATGTTCATCACATATTTTGTTTTTATGAATGATGTGAGCTGTAATACCGTTCCACTTTCTCTTTGTCTCAGGTTACAAGGTTTTTGTCTGAGGAGGTCAGGCCTGTTCTAGAGCCATACAAAAGTAAAATGGATGTCAAGATTGAACTAGAGCTCTGAAACAAACACATACATGACACATCAGAACAATAAATAAGGTGTTCAGTCTTTTGTGTGCTCTGTTTTTTTTTGTGGCATTTTGACATTTAAGTCTAAGTCAGATGTATAGTAAATTTAATATGTAAACCTTAATGTGTAAAAAAAAAAAAAAAAAAAAAAAAAAAAAGGAGGATATTAAAAAAATATTATTCTGGTATTGTTACGAGATGATCTTTCACACACCTATCTAAAAATTACATTTTAATTCAACTATGTAGAGGAACTTTTCTGAATATGGGTGTGTTAAATTTGTCTGAGTTAAGTGTATTATGTAACTTTCATCCCTTAAATGTTTCTGTATTATCAGATATACATATATCTGAGAGGCTGGGAGGGAGGGAAGGGGTAATGGGCCTAATTACCCTTTAAAAGCAGCTTGGCAGCATTTGGAATAACAAGCATGAGAAGACTACTGACTTTAAGGTAAATGTAACTGGAACTTTTCAGTCCCTGCTGAAAAAAAGAAAACTGCTGAAACCAGCCGAAGCTGGTCATAGCTGGTTAAGGGCTCTGGTTTTAGAGGGGTTTTGACCACTTTTTTTAACTGGGAGACCAGCTGACCGACCAACCAGACAAAGACCATCTTAAAACAGCTAAGACCAGCCTTCACATTTCAGAATGTCCTTAACGACAAAGACCATCTTAAAACAGCTAAGACCAGCCTTCAGTTCAGGATGTTTTTATCATGTTTGTTATATTTTAGGAAAAAAAAGTGATATTTGAGAGCTATATATTCCAAATATGAACGAATAGCAGGTAAATGTCTTCATATATATGATACTCAGGATATAAGGGCTTTTGATATATTCGTTCAAAACGCGGATATATATGCTGTTGTTGCTCGGAGACACACGAAAGTTCCTGCTATGGCTTGTGATATATGTTCTCTGCATATATATATATATATATATATACATTTATATATATATATACTGCTGGGTGTGATATATAAATATACAGGGCTGTCAGTCGATTCAAATTTTTAATCTAATTAATTACATGTTGTTGATTAATTAATCTAATAAATTGCAAACCCAATAAAAAATACCCACAAAATAACCACAAAACAACTAACACACTAAAAATTTTTTATTATCAGTATTATTTTCATTTTATTTTTTTATATTTAACGAAGTGATACTCCAAATAAGGAACGAATCTGCCAGCAGGTGGCGGTAAATGTCTTCATTCGATTCGTTCGAACGGGTGATTCACTCAGGATTCCAGTAAGGGCTTTGAATCGTTGGTTCACGCGATTCGTTCAAAACACGGATTCATTCAGTTAAACACTGCTGTGTTGCTCGGAGACGCACGAAAATTCTGCTATGGCTTTGAAGGTAATATGTTCTCTGCAAAACTGAGCAATAACACATAATATTGTGTTTAATAAAATATAACACAGTATTGTCTTATTTACTGAACTGTTGTATAAAATCACATTTAAACTCGTGATATTCGGGACAAAAATACACAGTGAAATGACAGCACTCATTTAAAGATGTCCTTAAATTTTATATCAAGTATATAAAGATTCCTAGTAGATTGCTCTCACTTTCAGCTGGTGTGATATATTAACTATTGTGTAAACTTTGAAGCGATAAGACAAAAACTCATACAGGGACATTTTTTCCACCAATATCTTGAATTTTAGGGCATAACTGCATTTATGAAGTTGTTGCCCTGCATCACATTTTGTCATCAGTCAACTGTATGAAATTTAAGATGATGTACAGGTCTGGGGGCGGGGCCAGTGCGTTAACTGCGTTAAAATATTTTAATCGTGTTATTATTATTATTATTATTATTATTTGATTGTGCAGAGGACTCATCTTTTTTTTTTTTTTTTTCTTTTTTTTTTTTTTCACTTGTGTCAAGATTACTTAATGTATTTCTTTTTTTAACAATCAACAACACACAAATTTATTAGACAACATTACTAAATTAATTTATTTTTTAAACATTTAAGCATATACTAAAATACCACATTAACCAATTCACTTGCAGGGTGATTTTAGGCAAAATTTATCTTTTTTGTGCATGCATTTAAGAGGGGTACCACATGTACCAATTCTTTGGCAATTTTAAAGGTTTTTATTAAATATTATTTCTTGATTTTTTTCAGCACATGTAGTCAGAGTTACAGAAAAATAAGGATAAAATAACAAATAAGGAGATTGTTTTATTTATTTTAATCAGGTTTGTTAAAAGTGTGATTGAATGAAGTTAGTTCATTTGTGCAACGATGTGTTTGCTATAACAATGAAAGTCCAGTTACTTACTCCCGCATAATAATAATAAAAAGTGTATAAACAAGTCAAAAACACGATCTGGATGCAATCCTCATTTAAATCTTAACTCCTGACGAAACAAAATTCAGTAGCAGAATTCAATGGATGTAAAATTATCAAGTCACATGTGACAAAGTTTATTTAACTTAACAGAAAAAAAAACAAAAAAACATGGTAGCACAGTGACACAATGAACCACCAGTGACATACATAAGACCAAAGATCCATATTCTTCAACTATAATTATTAGATGAGACTAAATTGTTACATTACAATTACAATTGTTACTAAAGCAGTTAGTAAAAGAACATGAACCGTTCCGAACTGTCCTGATACTTAATAAACTGATCTTCACTGGTACCTTAACATGATTATGCGAGTACACGTAGTTTTGAGGTACCCATAAGGAAGGTAACACCGCAGTGACTGCCAATTTTCATTAACGAAACATGAAAAATGCATTTTGACCAAATGTCCTTCTGCATGGTATCAAACACTTCAAGGCGCGTTTAAGTAGTTTAATTCATTTGTGTTCTAGTTTTTTATAAATACCTAAAAAAAAAAAAAACTTAAAACTCATTTGTGTTCTAGTTTTTTATAATTCCCTAATAATAAAGTATAGGTCATACAGTGACTTCAGGAAAAGCTTCTTATGAAATCATGAGATAGCTAAATGAGAAAAGATCTGATAACTGAATAGAGACAGTGGGCTTATCATGGGCCTTTTTTTCATAGATCTTCAGGAAATAGGAAGAAGGAAGTCATCAGCGTGATTTTTATTTCAAAATGAATTATTTTTGTTAAACGGTAACACCAGTGACACAACTCCAGGGGACCACTACTTTCATTATATACTTTATCAAATTTATTTGGCATTTTATTAATTTTTTTATGTCATTTACATCATATATTTGATCATTATGAATACATTCTTGTATTTTAGATGGTAGAAAAACCTGTTTTTGACCTCAAAATAAAGCACTTGGCTGTGGGGACAAGCATCTTTGTGGTGCTTGGAATTCTTTATAATTAATTAAAAACAAATATTGCCACATTGATGGCTCAAGAAGGTGTAATTGTTCAAATAAAACATTATTTTATTTTAAAATATAAAAACAATTGTAATCCTAAAGTGTAATATTTCTGTAAAGGCTAGGGACAGAAAAATGGACCTTTCCATATTAGTATTTTATAGCATGTTATACTTTTTTAATATGTGTTAGACCATGTATCCAGAAGATCGATATAAACTCTAAAACTACGATTTTTTTTTTTTTTTTTTTTTTTTTTTTTTTTTTTTTTTTTTAGTTTTCGGAGGTATTTTAATCACATTCACGTGATGTTAAGTAACAAAGACTGTAATGACAGTATTTAGATGATTCTGATTGGTCTCTGCGTTACTGTGGCTAACTGGCTGTAATAAAATGAGGGAGGAACCGACAGATTATTCACTTAGG
Source organism: Cyprinus carpio (assembly GCF_018340385.1). Classification (NCBI taxonomy): domain Eukaryota; kingdom Metazoa; phylum Chordata; class Actinopteri; order Cypriniformes; family Cyprinidae; genus Cyprinus; species Cyprinus carpio. The sequence continues at coordinate 30,039,710 of NC_056599.1, read as the reverse complement.
CTACGTGTAAATGATATGGTGTTACTCATGGCACAATTCTTCATGCAGATGTGAAAAATGTACCTGAAATAGTACACAAGACAGGTGAAAGGTTCACACGACTCGTGGTACAGTAGTCGTTGTCGTAATGCTATGATCTGGCGCAAAGTCCATAGTCACGACTGGTTTGAAACCTGCTGTACGTTCACGTATACTGTCAGCTTGAACCTGTCTGGCGATTCTTCTCTCATTGCTCCCGTTTTAAACGAGGATTTATTTAAACTGGATGTTTTTATGCGCCAACACCCTCATAAACTTTAAAACTTGTGCAAAAATCATATTTTGTCTCCATTTTGACGTTCGCCTTGAACACTTGGCCATGTGCATGCCTTTATGCGAGTTGATATTGCTTTGACGAGCAGGTAAGTTATAAGCAACTGTTTCTGAGTGATGCATCAATATCTGAAAGAAGGAAAAGCAGGTGTGTGTGTGTGTGTGTGTGTGTGTGTGTGTGAGAGAGAGAGATAATGTGATTTCTAGGGACACACACACACACGTAGTACTACACAAGCAGCGTTGTAGGTGAGAGGTAAGTTCTTCTCATTTGCCATTTGTTATTCAAATATGCTACGATACCGTACAAAAGTTTCAGTCGTTAAGACTGTTTAAATATTTTTGAAAGAGGTCTCTTATTTGCTCACTTGCTCTTTTATTTTTATTGAAATTAAATGTAATGCATTAACAGTGTCATATGGTCCTCCAGAAACCACTAAAAAACTTTTATTAGAACGTTTAATCATTTATTTTAAATTCGTGTCCTTGCTAAATGAAAATATATAGGCTATTTAATTAAAATAATAAATAAATCTCACTGACCCTAATCTTTTGAACGGTAGTACGAACATGTAAGTTAAGTTATGCGTTGCTTGTTTCTGTTTCTTTTGCTTATTTCGTTGTCTCTTTCCTCAAAGATAAGATTTTTTACTACTTTTACCATCTTAGGTTTATTTTCTTAAACTGAACACTTTGTTCTTCTTCTTCTTCTTCTTTTTTTTTTTTTTTTTTTTGCTGTAATCACTACAGCTAGCATGCTAAAATCACTTCAGTTGTGATTGTGATATTTCTGTAGTTTTTTCTCACTCTATTATATTTTGCATGTCAAATGTTTATTTGTGGACATTTTAGTCTGTTTAGTAAGCTCACAGAAATTACAGACAGTCCAAATATGGATGATCAGCTCTTTTGACATATGGTTGTGTTTGACGTCAGTGCTGGTATAAAAAACCCTTTGCATTTGCCCTGAATTAAGATTATTTTATAATAATTGTCATAAAAAGTGTTTTACATGATTTTAAACATCTGTTCTTAGTGGTAGGAACAAGTTCCACTAGAGTCATGAAAAAAAAAAAAACCAACTTATAAAAGGGAGTGTCATTCTACTGCTGGCCTGAGAAAATAATGCATGGGAGATGGACAGCGATATTAATTCCCAGTGAAGCAGTAAACCGTAGTCTCAATATCTGCATACCAGTCTTTGACATTTGAAGGAAAACTGGCAGATGTACAGCTTGAAAAATGCTGTAAGGGAATTTGGTTTTGAGGCTTTAATAGTCAGAAAAGTAAGAAGACTCTCTTTCATATTCTGTGGGGTTTTTTTTAGTAAAGAATAAAATTCAAGATGACTTTCAACACCACTATAACCAGGACAGGTGTATGGGGGAAAACATGACACTCCCTTAAACACTATGTGATATATCTTATATTGGTGGGGTTGTAAAAATCTAAGCAGATACTTCCTAACGCTGTTTATCTAGAGTTGACTTCTGATTCATAGGTTCCCTATGTATAATCCGTAATACACAATTATTGCTCCATATATAAATGTATATAATTCATAATTTGTAATAATTGCCTTGACACTTTTCTGTGCCTTGGTCGAATATCCTGTGAAGACTTTATAGCGAACTGTTCAGTCATTGAAATGTTTGCTAGGTCACAGTGAAAATTATACATGCTAATAAATGTGTGTTTACATGTAAAGAGACACTTGGTCTTTCTACAGGTGATCTGATTGGTCCATCATGTGGGCTTGGGCATTACTTCCCGTCACCCTGGCAGTGTTTGGGACTATTGGGATGTGGGTTGTGTGAGTATTACTTCATGTTTCTCTCACTCTTTTCAAAATATTTCTCTCACCCTTTTTAATATCTTCAATATCTTTTCAGTATCAATACAAAATATTTGTTTATTTGACTCTTTCTGCACTTGTTTGTGTGCAGGTATGCCATAGCTGTTTCTAATAACACTGTTAATATAACCGAAGAATTCCCTTTCATCAGGTACGTATCTTAAATTAGACTTAGTCAGGGTAGCGCCATGTATAATGTTCAACAGGAATGAAAACGAGGCCATGTGGGATAGTGTGTTCAATATTTAATTTTTATTTTAGCTAAAAATAAGCCTCTATCTAACATTAATGGATCTCAGCTTCCTCAAGAAGTGTTTACTTATGATTTTAACTAAAGCGTTGAGTGATTAACTGTGTGTCTGTAAGGTGTTCCAGAGCTAGAAAGGCATAAATGGATGTGAATTTGAAAATATGACATTGGAAATGAATGAATATTGTTTCCTCCAGCACATGTGGCTCATACAACCCCCAGAGCTGCCTGTTTTCTCAGATCTGCAACATATGCAGTGTGTTGGGTGAGTGCTCTCATCTTATGTATTTGGAAAATTCCCACATACACTACACCCTCTGTGAAAACTCTCTCTCTCCACATACCCTTGTATATTCACAAAAACATATCACAACATCCCCGATATTTGTTCTTCGTCTCATTTAATTAAACACGGCCGGTTTGGTGCTTGGCTTCATCTCTAGCATTGGGATTTCCATTCTAGGAAACTTCCAGGTACAGTATATAGACTACAAACAAATGGAAGGTACTTGATAACTTGTAAATTGTGTTGTGCTTATTTGTGTTTGCTTTTGCATTATTAGCAATCTGTAGTGATGGGGGTTCATCTGTTTGGGGCGCTCGTGGCCTTCTTCCTGGGTCTGGTTTATTTCTGGATCCAGGCGTGGCTTTCGTACTACAGCCCGCTGTCACATGACCGCAGGTGGGTGGTGCCAGTGCGCATCATCCTCTGCAGCCTGTGTACTTGTTTGGTCATCTGCAGTATCCTTCAGCTCCAAAAGATGATAAAACTTCATAAATACAGAGTTCTGGCATGAAACTGTAGATGGCATAGTCCAGTAGGTCTTACCCAATCTGACCTGATGACGTCATTATCACATGGCACAGCTGATTGGTTCTCTGCTGTATCGGTAGCCAATGAGCTCACTGCTCAGCATTCAAATATATGACTAGTGCTTGCTGTAGCAGTGCAGCTTGCTTTAGAAACCCTCCACCTTCCCCAGCTCCACCTGTATAGATCTGCTACGAGGTGATTCATGTATGCTATATGGGGGTTATTTCATGTGTCATATTTCAGCAGCAATATTTCTTACATGCTCACAGTGTCACATGTTGTGACTGTATTAGCAGTAGCAAGTGTCTGTACTTGCTCTGCCGCAGCAGCAGCAGCAGTGTAGCAGATCTATAAATACAATACGCCAAGACCAAATACATTAACATTGTCATGTACATTACCATGCCAATCCCTCTTGAGAGTTGTCATGACAGAACTCTTTTTAGTTATGAAATGAATGCATTTTCACTTCATATTATTATAAGTTTTAATTGTGTTGTCCTTAACCTTATGTCTTCTCAGTGTTTGTTCTGTTTAAAACAACATTACTTCCTTAAGAAGCTACAATATATTAGTCTCCTCTCATCATTTTTTTTTTTGCTCTCTTTGCGATTTTTGCAGCAGAGTTCAGACACATTGACTGCCACAAGCTCACTGTACAGAACAAGGAAAGGAAAAGCACCGGTGACGCTAATGGTGTGTGGACAATACAGGAGATTCACTAAGGAACATCTGGCAAGTTGTGGCTGTGTGGTAATCAGACAGATACGTACAAGTTGAACAAACTCGCCATTCAATGTGGAGACAATAAGCTATAACCTGCACAACTCTGCTAAATGCACTGAAACACACATAAAACACAGTCAAATCCACATTTTCAATATAAATTATATGTTGCAGAAATGCTATGGTAAATTCATGAGCATATTGTTTACTTGACATTTACATGATGTTAAATTATAGTTTATAATTAAATATGTGTTTTATCAGTGTAGTTTTCCAGTAGACTATGTCAGTGAACAAACAATTATACTTCATCCTGGATCTCTTTGGTCTGTTTTGTAGTGTTAAAGACTTTGTTTGCATAATGTTGTTAAAAATATTCTGTTATAAATACCTGTTATTGAATATGAATAATTTTGACTTCACAATTGCTAAGTAATAGTCTACAAATTGAAATAAATAAGATGGTATGGTGGTCTTTAACATTTTCAGTAATTCTGTTATAGTAGGCCTGTAGGGCTTCTCTGGTGTAGTAGGATTTTCCAACTAGTTTTACAGGGGAGATCAAAATTAGAAAACAAGGTCACTGCTTAGTCCTATTTAAAGCTATCCTAACAGGAGTAGAAAGGCAGTTTTTGAAGCATATTTCAAAAATTAATTGTATTCTGCAGCACAGTATAAAAACTTCCATGTAAGACAAATGCATGAGAATACAAGATAATGCAGAGACTCTCAATAGGGAATCGGTTCAACACTGCAGCTGGAATTGCTTGCCAGTTCAGGGATGAACAGGGTCTGTATTGGCATATAGTGCCTTGACATATAAGAGAAGTCGGACTGAAAGTGCACACTGCAGTGAACAAATCTCATATCAGCAGGAAGAATCAAAAGGTACAGCTCACCTTTGCTGAGGAGTTTGTTGTGTGGAGAGAAGAAATAGTCCAACGTTCACTGTAGTGTTGAGAGCAAGTTTAATGTAGTTGGGTCTGATGGGAAACATTTTGTACAGCACCAAACTGGGGAAAGACAAATACAGCTACATGGCAAGATAAATGCAAATGTTTATCAGAACCTCCTTCAGCAACATGCAGTTCCTTCCCTGCAAACATTTCCCAATCAGCCTGCAATTTTCATTCAGGACAATGCCTCTGTCGCACTGCAAAATGGGTAAAGCAGTTCTTTGAAGCTGAAAACACTGAAATAATGAAATGGCCTGCCCATAGTTCTAACTAAAAAATCCTGACTAAAAAATCTCTGGAAAATCCTTGGTGATAAAGTTATGACTAAGAAACCCACTAGAGTTGCCAAACTGTTGAAGAAGAGTGGACCAAGATCACACCAGAGCAGTGTGAGAAACTATTAACTCCAACCATACGCAAAACCACATAAGTCACTCAAAACAAGGACATTTTTCCAAACAATAAAGCACAAAGCTGAAATACCAAACTGGTCTCTAATTTTGATCACTGTTTTCCACAGAATAAAGGTGTTTGTTGAAATGCCTTGGATATTTTGCCAAACATGTTAGTATAACAGTGGTATACCCACAGCTAAATTTTTAAAGATGAAGATTAACAATATTTCAGCTCTCTAATTTTGATCTCCACTATATACCAATTGAAATCCTGGGTGTGTAGGGTAGGGTATATCATTTAGACGAGGAATAGAGCATCTCCTCTCAAGTGGAGGAGGTTTAAGGTTCCGTTCATAATATATAATATATATGATTTTCTTTAGGCTTAACTTATACTGCAATAGTAAAACACTGCTAAAAATTAAAGTGAAAGAAACGCCTAATGAAAGTAGCTTTACACAAAGCAAACACCAGAGGGTGCTCTGGGTCTGAGGTTGCATAGTTCTGCTCGCAGGTAAAATGTAAATTGTATTTTAGAAAGCCTTTAGTTACAAAGGCACATCAAAATAGCGTTAGGTTAAATGCAATAATGTGAAATAGATCCCTTCTCCTCTCTTTTAGACTTACACATGACAACTGCCCAGCTTGTGCCATTCAGTAAGTCAGTCAAATAAGCCTGTGAATTTGGAAACAACACAGTTGGACATGATTTTCAGATGGGAATCGGCAGTAGAGAGCAGTCTGTGCGTCTCACCATGACATTCTTTCACATACACATTGCTCTCAATGGGTGGGGAAAAAACAGAACAAAAAAGAGAGGGACACGAGAGGGCAAATGAAGGGAACTTAATGGCATGTTGAAAAGTCCTGGGAATCTGTTATTTCTTTCTCTTTTCTATTTTAATATCCTTTCATGATCAGTGTTTTTCTTTTTTTTTAAGGAATAGGGTCAACTGAGTAATGCTGTCATCTAAACACTGACTCGCCACAAAATCTTAATATAAACTACAGTTTGTATGGGGTAGAGTAAACTTTAAATATAGCTCATAAAACTGAATGCTATCTGTCTGTCTGTCTATATTTTATTGGTACTAATAATTTAAGTTTGGTGAAGTTTGACCTGTACATTGAATAGATAATAGATTATAAGATACAATTTCATGCTCAAAGCCCAGTGCAACCACTGCTTTACTCCCTTAGCCATCCAGAAAGTGTCCCAGACTGCCATCCTTATCCACCATGAAATTCAAACATGGCATCACTGTGACCTTTTACCAGACTTGAACAGAAATGTAATACAGAGGCAAAGTCAAAGGGCTGTGGTCTTAGATATGGGGTAAATGCTGTGTTTGGCTAAAGGGCATCAAGTCTGGCTGGCTCTTATGTAATGCCTCCATGTGTCTGTATCAAGCGTGTGTTTGTTCTATCTTTGTTTTAAAAGCGCAGCAGGCCTCAGGTCCACAGTGCCTTTCCCCTCGTCTGTATCTCAGTTCACGCCTGCGTTATTCCAGATTATTCTTATCCCTTGCACAGCTCCTGCTGGGCAACAATAGCACTACCGTACTATCTGCAAAGCAAACGGCCTGCCTGCCTGCCACCTCATACGCACACGGCTTATCAGCAAACAGTCAAATCCTGCCCCGAGACAGAAAGCAAGAGTGCAGAAGAAAGAAAGCGAGTCGGTTCGTTGGGTTTAAAATGTTCCAGCTATGAGGGCAAGGGCACAACAGAGGCATAAAATCTGATTTAGGCCTAAAAACCTTAATCTCCTCAATCCATAATCTAATGGGTCTGGAATTCCCCCAGCTGTTAGGAAAGAGGGAGCGAGGGAGCAGAAGTTGTGCCACTGTTTCCAGCAAGTGGGCATCTCCAGTCATGATCTCATCCCGCAGCGCTGGCACTCTCAAGCAGAGAGCTGCCCTTTTACTCAAAAATGCCAAGCACACCACATTCCTACACTCTGAAAAGTCCCTAATGGCTGAGATACACATTCAAACAGCCCCTTTGCCCTCTTATAGAGAACAATCAGACAAGACTTAATTATATAATTATATGCGACCGGAACCCCACACACAGACCGACACACTTTGGGACATTTGTGACTGTTTGAGGTTTATTTGAGAAGAGGAGATTGCTGCTATCATCCGCATTTGGATGAACAGAAATGATCTTTATCAGAGGTTATTAAGTGTCTCTGTGTGTTTCTCTGTGTCCATATGTTGTTCTATACATGTTACACTATAGCGTGCTGCTTGGATGGCATAATTTTGAAGGCTATTTTGAGGATCACCCTTGTTCCATTAACAAAAACCCCACAGGATTTTGCATCAACTTTTGGATTATTGCAGAAATAAGCTCTGTGATCAACAACAGTTTATGATTATTACATGTTTTCTCATAATAACAATATTCACAAATGAACGCAGGTTTTATTAAATTTTGAAGCCTAAATGCAATCACCAGAGGTAAAGAGTAAAATCTAGGCTACAAATGAACTACACCACTCTCACGTGACTCCAATGCCGCCACCACTAAGCTTCCAAATTTTAGGTCTCATTTCTACAGCACATCATTCATTCTTCTCTGTCTTTACCCTCTCCATAAATTTTCTTTTTCTTTCTTCCCCTTTCTCTAGGCCCCAAAGCTTGTGCCGTCTGGACAGTTGACCCATTAAAACCCCCACATCCCAGTCCAACACAATACCTCTCCTCCTGAGGACTTTAGTTGAGTTTCTCAGCTCAGCAATTTTTAACTCGTGTTTAGTTGTGCCCAACTCAAGTCAACTAAACTCAAATGATCTCAGCTGAAGTCATCTAATTTTGTCACCTCAACTCAAATCGACTTAACTCAATCTTATGTTATTTTAAGACATCTTCTCAATTCAAATGAAGTCTTCTCAAATGCATTCGTTTCATCCCAAGTCCACTTATCCCAACAAATTTTGGTCCCACTTTATATTAGGTTCCCTTAATGATGTACTTACATTTAAAATAATTAGATAAAATGCAATTATTGTGTATGCACATGTTTTTGCATAGTAATTATATATTTTTTAAATACCTGCATGTAATTACATCTGTAATTACATTTATAGTTACACTGTTGACCCATCCCTTACACCTTAACCCACCCTTAAATCTAACCATAATGCCAAACCTCTCCCTAACCTTACCTGTATCCCACCTCAGCAGCAAAAGTGTTTCGCAATATAATGTCAACACAAAAAGTACATTGTACTTATTTTTTGATGTAAGTACATAGCAGTTAAGGCCACCTTGTATAAAGCAGGACCCAGATTTAAATTTTTGGGTGAACTATTAACCTGCTCCATGTAAACCTAACCCATCTTCTAATGTTAACTCAGCTCAACTCATCTGTGCTCATTCCAACTCAAGTCAACAAAGAGGAGAGGTATTGTGTTGGACTGGGAGGTGGGGATTTTGTGGGCTCAAATACCCAGACAGCGATGGGGGTGCATAGAGAGAGAGGACGAAAAAGTGAAATTAGTGGATTTGTGGAGTGGGTGTAAAGAGAGATAGGATGAAATGCACAGAATGATGACATAATTATGATCGTTGGCGTATGGATAAAGATAATCACACAGAGACATTTATGACCTCTGTCACTGATAAAGATCTTTTCTGTTCACCCACACGCAGATGAGACTGGCACATGCTGCTGGTGACTTTTGGCTTGCTGTCAGATCTCCCAGTGTGAAGCTGGATGTGCTGCTTTCCTCTGTAGGACCCTTAACAGGAAACAACAAACTTATATCATCGCTTTTGGACTTCAGAGTAAAAAGCGTTTAAGATTCAGTTCAAACTCGGCTCAGTTTAACTAAACAGAGCCTCTATCTTTCTCCTTTTTCTGGTGTTGTTGGCGCAATAAACAATAATTACCCAGTGAGGGCAGAATATGGGTGTATCTGAGTAAGATATTCCTTTTTAAACATCTAAAGCTCCTGGCCTCTCTGGCTTGGGTGAAGCAGTCATGTGGTTCATCAAAGTCCTCTGTGTAGATGGGGCTCTTGTTTAGTGGTAGACACAGGGTGCATGTGTGCTTTGAAACGGTTGTGCCTAAGGCTTTATGCGTTCATGTTTAACGTGTGGCATGGTGGTGGTTTCACATGGATCTTAGTGGCTTTGAGATGAGCACATTTTGCTCTCTGGGAAAATGGAGCAGTTCAAAGAAGTTTTACATTGCGGGATGTTGTACTGTACTGTCCTGTTCCTGAGAATGTGGATGGTGTCGCTAACAACAGGTGTGCATGTAGACTGGTTTGAAGATGTTGCCGTTTGATGCTTTTCTTTTTAAACATGCACAATTGTTTTTAGCTCCGCACATTGCACACAATAGATGGCTGTGCTGGCTGGATGTTAAACAGCCAGGTTGTGTAAAATAGTTTTGCTCTACAAAATAGTATCCACATTGATTAAAAAGGTTACTTTTTAATATAACCTTTTTATTGGTTAAAATCCAAAACTATTAATTTCAGTGATTTATTTAACCTGTAACAGGTTACAAAACCCATAAAAAGTCCAAATGAATGTTCATCCATTCCCCTGATAACCTTTGCAAGATGCCATGGTGTGGTTGAGACCTTTTTCTTTGAATACTGTGACCTTTTTCCCAGACCAGATGCCTTAAGGAGCAGTTACTGGAAAGCTCAAGCAAGGTGGATATTATAACGAAGAACTATTCCATTATGTAACCAAGATGACATTTCAAAACCTGCTGGTGGGACGTCGGCTCCAAAATTAGACCTAGGTGTCCAGTCTACATGCTTGGCATAATTTGATTTGTTATATCATGACAACTCTCGGAAGAATTTAGTTTTTATTTTGCTCTATTTAGCTCTAGCTGCCCCCTAATAATCGATTAACCATTAAGGCCGTTTAACACTGAGTGCAAAGCGAAAAGCTAGGCGAATCGCCGGCGATCAGTGCTTCCACACCAAGTGCGAAACGACTGATCGTCTTCTGCTTATTCATGCCTGCACGCTAGGTGGCGCCAACCAACAACGATTTTTCCTCAGATATATATCTCGTATATGGATTTAACATCGTCCGCTGCTCAATATACAGCATTAAATTAAGATAAAATTTGGTTCTATGACAGAAATACAAACTATCGGTTACACTTTATTTCGATAGTCCACTTTAGACATTCTACTAACTACAAGTAACTTTGTAACTACATGTCAACTAAATGCCAACTAATTCTGATTAATTTGCAACTACATGTCTACTAAATCTCAGAGTAGACTGTTAGGGTAGGTTTAGGGTTAGTGTTAGGGGTAGGTTTAGGGTTAGTATAAGTTTACAATAAGTTGACAAAGAAAGTGTTAGAAAATATCAAGCGGACAGTCTACAAATACTCTACTAATTGCTAGTTGATATGTAGTTGCATAGTTACTTACTATTAGTAGAATGTCTAAAGTGGACTATCGAAATAAAGTGTTACCAAACTATCTATAAAGAAAACAAAAACAAATGATAATGTCATAATAATACTGTATGTCTATTTGCTTTCATATTTCATGTGTAGAAATATGTTTTAATTTTTTTTTAATACTAGATCTCTAGAGTGAATGCGCACTGACTCATAAAACACTCGCACATGTGGAAGAAAACGGACACTCCAGATCACATAATTCAGTGGAGAATTAATTGAAATTATTCTAATTCTAATAATTATTCTAATTATTAAATCTGTTCTCAGATGCCAAAGATAACAAGAATTTGAAATCCACTCTCTTCTCTCTCAGAATCGCTCGGAATACTTTTCTTCTGTGTTTGTTCACACTGGTTACACCAACAGTGCCACCACTCTTGCCTTTTCGTGCAACAGCGGCTGCTCCAGGCACGTGATCTTAGCTCAGATTTGATTGGACAACTTGTTTCATCGTGGAGCGCTGAGGAAAAATATTGACACAGAGGACGAAAAATCATTTGTGCCAATTTTTCGTGCCGCAAATAATTGCGACTGGTGTGAAAAGGCCTTTAGTTGCCCTGAAGAGGCTTGGTCAACCAATATTTTCGTCGCTTTGTCGCATAAAATAAATAAATAAATAAAAATCCACATTGGTGAAGTCACGCAGATCGTTAACGGCTGATCTATGTGGTAATACAATACATTGGGCAGGACATCCAAACACTCGGCCTATCATTCATCGCCTTCAAATATGACTTATTTAAAATATATGCAAGTATTAGCAACTTTACATGGGCGCTCAATCTAATGTTTACCTAGAGAAATGTGCGCTATTCAAGTGTCTGTGTGGAACAGCAGCAGGACAGATGGAGGTGCTGGTGCACTCTTGCTCTTAAAATACTCCCTCATCTTTGGTCATACATATAAGAGTAATACATCTTTCAAATCTGTAAAGACTCTACGTTTATTTGTTTGCACTTACATAAACAACAAAACATTGTGCTTTTGTAAAATAATGAAAGCAAACAGGATGTGCTTTCAGCCGTCTCTGTCTCTGTGAACTTGAGTGCGAAACTCCAAAACTCTGTGTATGCTTGCCTTACAGACATAAAAAAATGTCTATAGAGAGTGAAATGTCTCCTTTCAAATAAACCAATTCAAATGGAAAACAAATATTCTCAAATTATGTAATCCGTATGAAACATGCATACAGGCGCATCACTACTGCGGAGATGACGAGTGATTGTCACAGAGTTAATCTCTTAAACTGAAAACAAAAAAGCACTAGTTTATCAATGAATTATTAAAATGTTAATGCAGCCTCCTTACTGTTTTCCCTGAAACAATCATAATCATTACATCTCAAGCTTTATGCATGTGCTTGAGTGCTTATTAGGCTATGCAGGCAATTAAAGCCATATTATTATGATTTAAATGATTTATTAATAAATGTGATTAGTCGACTTATGCTTCAAATGAACGACTGCTAGTCGGCCAGAAAAATCTTTAGTCGAGAGCAGCCCTAATGTTAATGTATATGACAATGCTGATGTATTTGGTCTTGACCGAATAGATCTGCTACGATGCTGCTCCTGAATTGCTGCTGCTGTTGGTTATTGTTGTTGTTGTAAATTATTGCTGCTACTACAAAGCAAGTACAGGAACTTGCTTCTGCCAAAACTTGCGCCGATACGGTTCTGTGAGTTTTTACGACACAAATAGAATATATAAAAACCTGTAGCAGATCTACAAGTGGAGCTAGGGAGGTGGAGGGTTTCAGAGGAACTCTGAAAGTGTGCTGTGTAATGCTCTAGTTAATGCTAAGCAGCCATTTAAATTCAGAACAGCAAACTTATTGTCTGCGTATGCAACATAAACCAATCAGCTTGTGCCAAGTAGTTTAAGCCTGTGAATATCATCAGTTTGCACTGATGACCCATTAGTCTGCGCCATTAAAAATATCATCACATAAATCACCAACAAATTCAATTACACTTTATTTTATTTTATTTGTTTGTTTTTTAAATTGTCTTTTTTTTTTTTTTTTTTTTTTTTGATGGTTGCTTGTTGGACTGTAAAACTGTAAAAGCCAAGTCAGACTGTGCAACATATAATCAGATTTACCAAGTACATCTTGACACTGTTAATGGCCACTTAATAGCGATGTCAGAACACCACATGATTAACACAAGAAATGGAAATGGTGTTGCACAAACTTAAGTTCGGTTATAACAATATTTCTTTGTTGTGGAAAACAAAAATACGTGTGCAAGAGTGAATTTTTGGACTACTCAAAATACTGCTAATAGTATTGTCATAACATAAAGAAAATATAATAAAATGTTTGTGTATCATGTAAGATACAAAGTACAAATATTTGTGACTGAGCATCTCTCAATTGCTCTGTGCTTATCAGCTCTTATTTAGATTGCTGTCATGGGAGTCACTTTGTCAGAGATTTATCATAAAGGCAATTAATCAGTCGTTAGCGAGTATTACATCCTAAATGATTGCAGATTTTGCCTTATGACTAAATACATGCTTTATGGTTCACAAAATTTGTCTTAAAATGTGGCCAAAATCCTTTAGGGTTAGTACATTTTCCCTCTCATCTGCATTTCGGAAACATAACAATGGATGGATACATGTAATATTTTTTCATTTTAAACTGACATGCAGCATTAAATTTTGATGTATTTTAAGTTAATCCTGTGGTGATTCATCCTCAAGACATTCAGTCTGATATCAAACCCCTGGGATTGTTGGAATACATAGCAGTTCTCCCAGGCTACAATCTGCTCACGTCATACAGGCTTTCCTCCTGGTCCTAAAAAAGACACGCTCCACTCTTATTAACCGACTACAGCCCACTCTAAAGGATGATGTTGAGAATAATGGAATAGAGGTCTGTGTTTGCCGACCTTTCTGAGCTAAACTTGGCCTGCCGGTGTGAATGTGCTCCTAGGGTCTATTGTGTTCACAGCCGTTATCATTGTATTGCAGTTTCCTCTGTTAGAGAGAGAAAGAAAGGCAGAGAGAGAGAGCCTTAAAGTTGCTGCTGGATCTTAGACATGCTGAGGTTGTTAGAAATCTGGAAACATATTTCATATTAATGAGACCATTTTAGATTCCTGAAGTAGATGGCAGGTTGATCGTGCAGGTCAGGTATGTGCAGGTCAGGTATGCCCAGCTCCTAATTTAGTCCAGTATCTGCTGTCCTATTTAAAACCAGTCCTCTGTGTCAGTAATCTTAAAGAAAAACTCATTTTGATAATAATGAAAAACCTTCATTAATTGAAGAAAATGTTGTTCCAGAGTGATCTTTGATCATTTCTATGCAGGACACTTTTGTGCAGTCTTCTGGGAAGATTCCAGAGTTATAGAAATTAAAAATTAATTCGATTTGAATTGTTCATATCTGCTTTCTTGGTACTAATTGATGATCCATCATCAGGTGTTTCTTCTAAAACTCCTTAGGAGGAATGAAAACATAAACAAAAAACAATCTTTATGGATGGTTCAGATCATTAATGATTGTTTAACAAGAAATCGCAAACTTTTGATTCCAGAATTTGATATCTTGGCAGATCTGACACATTATAAAGACCCTTTTCTCAGGTTACAAATCTGTATTGGATTCAAAGGGACTCCATTCGCTCTCCATTTAACTGATGACTAGAAGAAATAAAGGTAACACTTTACAATAAAATTTAGTATGTTAAAATTAAGAATGCTTATGCAATTTAACAAACTAATTGTGAAGTTGCTTTGGATAAAGCAGCTGCTAAATGAATAAATGTAAATGCATTGTGTGTCATAAACTAACAATTAACATTTTAAAACATTATTAATGTAATGTTAATTTCTAGCTACACTATCTTTTCTTTTTTAAAAGAAATGAATGCTTTTTTTCAGCAAGGACACATTCAAAAAATAACAGTGAAAACATTTGTAATGTTACAATTTTTTTTTATTTTATTAAAAGTTCTTGAAAAAATGCATCACTATAAAATCACAAAAATACAAAGCAGCTTGCAGCTTTACCATCACAGGAATAAATTACATTTTCAAATATGTTATAAAATACAAAATAGTGATTTCAACTGTAATGGTAGCCATTGTTAATTCGGTAACACTTTAGTATAGGGACCAATTCACACTATTAATAGTTGCTTATCATGCCTATTATTAACATTTTAGCTGTTTATTAGCAAATATTCTGCATGACCATATTCTACATCCCTAATCCTACACAATACCTAAACTTAAGAACTACCTTATTAACTATTAATAAGCAGCAAATTAGGAGTTTATTGAGGCAAAAGTCATAGTTAATAGTTTGTTAATAGCAAGAATTGGACCTTAAAATGAAGTGTGACTATTAATTCATAATACATCGATTTGTAAAAATCTTAAATGTTAATATGTGTAGAAATATGTAGCATATTAACATTAATAAGTACTGTAAAGTTTCATTCATGATTAGCCCAATGCATTAGCTAATATTAATGAATTGAATTTCCCCCAATTTTTGTTTATTGCTTCTGTCTCTCATAGAAACAACAAGAAACAGAGACAGTGAGTGAGAAAGAGATGCGATTGTGTCCACCTACGTCTGTGTCCACCTGCAGATTCCCTTCACTCACAATACACCCACAGGCCTGCTCTCTCTGCTCCACCAACAGGGGGCGCACTTGTGCTCGGTGGTATTTGCGTGACTAATTTCACACTCTCTCCTCTGCCCACTCTCTGCTTCTCTGTCTCTCAGTCAGATGTATGGACAAAAGACATGGTGTCAGCGAGTGGGTGAGACGATGGGACTGTTGCCACTAGCAACCTGGATACCAACACAATGATGACCCAGGGAATACCCTGTGTCTAATGGAATAAATGGAGGCATTGAGGGAGAGGGAGATGGAGAGTGAGAGGAAGAGAGAGAGTTTATGTCTGACACATCAGAAGGGCTGTGTGACTTGAAGTCCACCATTGTCTGCTGTATGAGAGTCTGGCTCAGAGATGACAAAGATGGACTGCTCTTAGACCAGTGTGTGTGTATGTGTGTGTGTGTGGCCCTGTCGGTCTACGGCTGACCAAACTGGTCCCAACGTCAGAGTATTGTGCAGCCATTGTAAAGACTTTAATCCATGAAATATTTCAAGATGAACCATGCACTCAGTGTGAGACTGTAAACACTGAAGTGTACGTTGAAGTGTACGTTTTCTGAAGTCAAGAGGTGAGATTTTAGCCCCATTAACAGGCAGCCAGCTGCCAAAATGATAGATTGCGCTTTTATCTGGAGGTCTTAAAGAATTTAATGGGATTGAGACACAGAACAGGAAAATGTAAGGACAGTAAATGGGATTCGAAAGTTAAATGAGGATACAAAGAGATGCCACCCTCTCACTAGGAAAAATAGCCGTTTAAAAAAGTTTAAAATGACATTTTTTTCACATTTTTCTTGTATCACATCATGTGTTATCATTTTGTATCTAAAAACTAAGATATTTCTGTGTATGATATGATATATAGAGTGTGAGAGAATGCTGTATATTATGCTTCACAAATACAACATAAGAACATTAATATTGTGATAAAATATATATATATATATGTTTTAATATTACAATTATTTCGGAAGGATCATGTAAAACTGAATTTTCAGTAGCCATTATTCACCAGGCTTCAGTATTGCAATCACAGTGCATATGCAATGTATTAAAATATAAGATTTCAAAATGTTACTGTTTCTACTGTATTTTAATTAAATAAATGCTAAAAAGTCTTTGGTAGCATAAAATACTTTTATTTAGATTCAATTTATTTTTGTTTATTTCCACTTGAAAATCCATGTTAATAATTTCAGTTTTCATTTAATATTTATATTTATAGTTTATTAAGCTAATTTCTATGTTTTCATCCTATATTTATATTTTGATAGCTTAATTAAAATTAATAAAGTGTAGTGTGTGTATTCATATATATTATTGTCATTATTATTATGTATTTAAATAAAATAATATATATTATTTAATAATATTTAATGTGTTTTTCTAATATTTACACACTATGCAAATTCCCTAATTTCATGTCTAAGAACACTTGTTGATTATACTTTTATAGGTCGATACATCTCCATAAAGATGATATTTGTAGATTTTCTCACTCATTAGAAAAGATGTGTCTGGCATGTATTTTATGCATGGCAGGATTGAAAAGAATTTATTCTTTTTTTTTTTACCTCATTTATCCAAGTGGATGTACATCCTAATAGGGTTTTCTGTCTGACAAGCTGTGCAACCTCTGTTTTAAAAGTGGTAGTATATTGTATTAAGTGTTTCCTGTTGACAAGAGGTGTTACCCAGGTTGTGGCTCATTTTGAGAAAAAAAGCCCATTTTGTTAGGCAAGAATGACAGCTTAAGCTACTGGTAGATCATGCTTAATGGATATGTCACACTTGGAGCTTAACGGTAGGCTCAGGACAGCTAACATTAGCTGAGGTAGCAACACTTGAGCGAGTACCGCTGCTTTACCTCTCTTTTCTATGTTAAAAGATCATTAGAAACAATATTTTAAAGAGAACTCCTCAACGATTTGCTTCATTCTGAAATTAATTTGAAAATGAATGTGTTTTTTGTTTCAGGAACACAGAACCTTCTCAATATGCTGCAGGAGATTACAGGCCGAGATAAAAGCACTCCTACGGCCAATTCGCACACGCCATCAAAGTTATCCTCCTATTGTTCCCCCAACACACAGGAAGCCAGCATGTTGTGTTATTGTTGGATGACAAGATGACAAGTGGGGGAGAGGATCCAAGTAGAGAAAGAAAGTGGGATTTGGGAAGCAAGAGAAAGCAATCAGATTGGTTCAGGCATCTGCTTCTGCTACCTGCAGCCAGACCCTGATCCTGATCAGCTCTTTGCAATTGAACCAGAGCCGTGAGGACACTGGGACTCATCTCCGAACAGGAAGGTGCAGAGGATGATGGGAAAAACAGCAGCAGGGGTAATGGTGGGGAGAGTGCCAGAAATTGGCTGATGTCAAATATTTTGCATCGGTTGTTGTGGAGGTTTCAACTTTTCATTTCAATGTTTGATTTGAGACACCTAAAAGAAACCATAATTGATGCAAACCCAGGTGGCAGACACACAAGGTATATGTATCTAAAATTTAACCAACAAATAGCAAGTGATTACAGGTGTAATCTAGTTTTATGTATCTAACACCCGTTTTAACCTAGGTTGCAACCTATTTGCACTGTTAGAGGTTTGGAACGGAAAGGCAAAATCTAGTGTGTGTGTGTGTGTGTGTGTGTGTGTGTGTGTGTGTGTGTGTGTGTGAACCCATGTTTGAATCAAAGTCTCATCACACTCAAGCCAAGTAGATCCTCGGTTATCTAGGACAGATATTTACATCCAAAATTGAATACTTCCCTATTATATGGTAGAGTGAGGGAAAACGCCCTGACAAAAATTATAAACCAAGTATGAATGGTATATGAACATGCGTTTTCATATTATTAGATTTTTAACAAAAAATAAATTTTTAGCAAAGAGGCATTTTCCCCACCTATTTGAAGCGGGCAGAATGCTAGAGCTAATGAGCCGTAACTGATGAAAATAATTTTTACCCTTTTACCCATTTTTACCTTTCTGGTCAAATATTGCACTGCAAAGAGCAAAACTAGTTTTAACTTGTCTGTAACTTGGCAAATGACCATTGAATAAGCAGGATAATCAACGGCTTGCCGTGCATTACAGGATTTTTTCATGTAGGAGCCAATAGCCTTATGGGCAGTGTGCCAGCATATAATGCCATTGTGCTACGGGCGTCCCGAGTTCGAAACCCGACTTGAGGACCGATTCTGCCCCACTCTCTCCCGCTCTACGTCCTGTCACTTCTATACTGTTCTTACTAGTAAAGTAGAAAACATTTTTAAAAATCTTAAAAAAAAGAATTACCTACTCAGAGAGTGTGTGATTTCAGATGCAGCCCTTGATTACCTGGTTCAGATATGCACTGAATAATGAGGGTGGGAGCTAAACTCTGCAGGAAGGTAAACCTCTAGGAGCAGGATTTGATGTCCTTGGGGGCTATTTCCAATCAGCGGAGGAGAACTTTTAATCTTTTGTTCTAGACCAGATCGTGATAAATGTTTGGCCAAGAGAAGCCTGACCAACCCAATGCCAAGGTTTCTTCTAGAACACAAGCCTGGAAGAGGAAATGTATAATGTGAGTACATTCATACTGCACCATTTTATTGTGAGTTTTTAGACCCATATCTAAGATGTCTGGAGATTATATTGTATATTATATTGTGCTGTATTTTGCTCTGTTGAAGACTATTGTCTGGCCATCTCAGGGTCATCTCAGTACTAAAACTAGGCCAGTCAAGGCTTCTCTGGCCACCCTCCCTGAGACGGTCAGACAGCTAGCATTGTTTCCACATACAATTTGCTTTGTGTTTGAGTGTGAGAGAGCTCTGTGGAAAGCCTCAGAGAGAGCCCTGCCTTCAAGCATGAAGGCTTCAAGAGAGCCCTTCCCTGCTGCTGGAAACCTCCGAGCGAGCCCTGCCCTGACGCCAGCTCTCTACTTCCCATTGCTCTCCTATTCCTTCATCTCTGAGTTCTAATCCTGCCATCTCAAACCAGCATCAGTTTACATGCCAGTCCAGCTTTATGTGGTTTAGTGCTGGCTTGATGTTAGTCAAGACTAAGAACATCATGCTGTTGTAGCTAGTTAAGAACACATCAGCATCCAAAACACAATGTAACAGGTAATTTGCATATACTTAAATTTATAAAGTGCTAAAAGTACAGTAGCATTATAACATAACTGGAACGAAAGGGCCAGGTAGAGTTAGCAGAAATTTTGGAAAACTTAACTTCTACTAAAATAGAAAACATTAGAACATAGCACATGGCATATTCCTGCACATTCTTGTCCTGCATTGCTTTATTGGCACCATTTTCTTACTATCATCAATATTAATAACTTTCATTATATATTTATACTGTATATCACATTTTCGTCATTGTGGTATCAAAGATTATTTTTAATTTATAATATTTTTAACCTATACACCAGACATAATAGGATAGGGTTCTAAATATGATAATCATCATCATCACCATCATCATAATTTAGAACCCTATGATTGTTTTTTTTAAACTGTCATTTCAAATATTTTAACAACAATATATTTATTGTAATCATAATTATTACTATTATATTTAATTTTCAAATCTTATTTTTTAATAATAATAATAATAATAATAATAATAATAATATATATATATATATATATATATATATATAATATATATATATATATATATATATATATATATATATATAGTTTTTTTTTTTTTTTTACCCTTCAGACATAATGGGATAGGGATCTAAAACCACAGTTTATTCACTAAACAGGACAAACCATTAGGCAAGCATACAAGAACAGGCTATCCATCAGCAGAACCGGACAAGCCACAGGAAGTTGTTGTGCAAACAGGAAGGACAGAATGAAGAGTGGACGATGACGTCCACATAAGAGGAAATACAATAGTATGCACCTGTAAGTCATCTGGAAGTGAACTCCATGCTTATTCGGTCTCTCTTACACACACACACACACACACACACACACACACACACACACACACACACACACACACACACTTACTTGAGGGGCATTTTGTTTTTGTTGCAGAGCTGTTTTTTTGACATTTGATACCTTTTTGATATTTTGCAGTGGGCATCATATGCACTCCGTCATCCAATCATGATTATCATCACCATCTAAGCCAAACTGTGAGTCGCACATCCAGGCATGTAAGGCAGTGTTTGGAACTGTGTGTGTGTACAGTATAGATCAGTGTGGAAGGTGGAGGGCTCTTCAGGAGGTGTGCTGAGGTCATGTGTTTCCTGGCAGAGGAGTAACTCTGCAGGCATGGAGGCATGAGGATATTAATACCACACAGTGTGGAAGTCCCCCTCCCACATACACACACCCACACCCACACACAAAGGAGAAAAGATGAAGATCACACATCCTCATTCGGTTTTCCACTACTGTAGTTGCTGGTAAACAAGGTCAAAGGTCAAGATATGATATATCGCATATATCTTCAAAGGAAAACAGACCATTGATAGGCCTCCAAAGAGTTCACTACCACTGTCCTAAAGTGAACACAATTTTCAATTCATGCTTAGCAAGTGATGGGTTGCATTTAGTTCACTGCAGCATTTTAAAATCGAGTGTGAAGATTGCAGTCCGTCTGAGGCAGCAAAGAACAATTGTTTTCAGAATATAGTTTGAAATGTTTCCTATTGTGTCAGTCGAGCATTAGATTTTATCCACGTCACAATGGTGGGAAACGCACAACAATACACTGTAACTGGGTCGATGTAGACAGCTTAAAATAAAGATAGACTGCAAGACAGCACGACTACCATTCTGGCAAACTTTGACCTACAAAACTGAAATTAATTTGTTTTAAATATTCAATAACTGATAATTATTAACTAATGCTATTACTTTAAATGAAGTATCTAACCACAAGTATTTATTTTAGGCCCTTAACTCGCCACTTGTGTTTGTGTTACAGATATGAGAAACACCTCAGACCTAAACTAAATTGAGCTGAATAAATGACACTGTCTTCTGCTTTATAGCTGAATTGAATTTGTTAATAATTGACCCTTTGCAAAGACCCACCCTCCTTACTTACTGTTGCTATGTCCGACAAGCCATGCTGATCTTCAGACAATAAATACTGTTTTGTGGCTCTTTAATGTCACAGATTGCTATATTGCCTCATTTCAAAAAACACATGAACCAATAATCTCTTCCTCTTTTCTAGTAATAACGTGAAATAATCATGAATGAACATCAGACAGTATCTTGTTTCAACTGCAGAAAGTCGTCAGTACACCATTTTTCAAGTTCAAGTCCACCAACGTTAATCTACTCTCTATCTGATTTGTTTGTCGGACAAAATAGCAGATTCGGCATTATGATTGGTCAGATCGCCTGTCAATCAAACTCCCAGCGAAGAGTGAATTTATTAATTTAGCAAAATTGGCACTATTGTCTTGCTACAGCTGCTTTATAGCAGAAATTAGACTTGCCTCATTTTTGCCTCAAACTCAAGTTTGCATTATTGATTCTGTTACATTCTGTTTAATACTGTGAAGCTTCTTTGAATATCTCTACTGTATAAAGCGCTATAAAAAAATAAAATCGTGAGGCATGTGAGGAAACGTGTACTGTTAATTTTGTATGTCCTCAGACTTAACTATTTTTTGCCCCACAATCCATTAAAATAATAATTAAAGGAGTGACTCAAACCATACAATATATAAAGACTAGAATATCATGGAGAATTAAGGTCTTTGCACACTGAGTCCAAAATTCTCATCCAAAATAAATACTGCCTCCGAAACTTTCATCCGTTATAAAAAAAATAAATAAATTGGACTAGGTTTGATTTTCTGCGTCTTGGCATTCGAAGCAAGCATTTTGATAGGAAAGGATGATGAATACAAAAACTGAAGAAAAAAAAAACACTTGAAATTGAAATGTTTTTTGTGTATTGTGTTTAGCATTCAGGGCACTTAAAAAAACAGAAAGAGTGTGAGAAATGGCAATAAGTATTAAACAGTCAAACACATCTCTATCTACAGTAAACACTGAATCGGAGGCCTGAGGAGCTCAGCGTTTGGTTTGGCTTTCGGGAATATTAGTCAGAAAGCTTCTCAGTTACTGTGGTAAAATCATTTCTCATTTCACAGGGAGATAAAGCCACATTCCTCATGATGACAGAACCTGAGACGCAGTAGAAATAGAGCTGCTGATGGAGGGAGGAAAACAGCTTGTCATCCATTCTCTCAGCTCACCTAATAACAGAGAGCACGTGCTGAAGGAAACCTATAGCCTGAACTAATGGAAGCACACACATGAACACTCAAACCCAAGTATGATGTTTCTGTGTTACCCTGTTTTGGAATATTGTGTTACAAAATGCTGGATGGAAACACAAAGATGAAAGTAAAATTTCAAAAATCTCCAAAAAAAAAAAAAAAAAAAAAAAAAAAAAAATGCATTTACTCACTTGAGGTGGATACATTTTTCACTCTTAAAAGGAATAGTTCACAAAAAAAAAAAAATTCTGTCATTGATTACTCAACTTCATGCCGTTCCAAACCTGTAAGACACTTTTTGTGTGCAAAGAAAAGAAAAATAACAACTTTATTCAACAATTTCTTCTATTTCATGTCAGTCCTCGGCATGTGTTCACGATAGAACACGACGCATGCGTGTGATGCTGCTGACGCAGGAGCCGGCGCTCTGATGTAGAACCTGGATGTGCAGCACCTTGTTTCTGAGCAGAAGAAGACACATGCTGTACATAAAATGTCTTCGTAAACATATCTAAAGATTTCAAAAATTTTTGCCCAGCTAAACTTATTTGAACCAGAATACAGACGATGAACTAAGAGAGATGGATGTTCTACGTCGGAGCACCGGCTCCTGCATCATCAGCTCCACACGCATGGATCGTGATACTCTCGTGAACTCTCATGCATCAGAATGGCATGGAGGAGAAGTTGTTATTTTTGTTTTCTTTGCACACAAAAAGTATTCAAGTTGCTTCATAGAATTATGATTGGACCAGTGATGTCACATGGACTATTTTAACGATATCCTTACTACGTTTCTGGCCCTTGAATGAAATAGAATTGAAAACTAGTACTCTTAAAGATATGACATATATTCTGGGTGAGAATCCAAAAAAGTCATGCGACTGAATAGTTTGTGTATGATTGGCTATAGTGCTTCAGGGATGAAGTATTTATGTAGGCCAAAACCCAGAAACGAATGAGCATTTTGCTTTTTAAAGTCAGTGGTTTTCTTGAATGGGTTTTTGGTTAAATGCCTGGAATAAGGTCTGTTGTCAACACAAACTCAAAAGAGATTTTTCAATTAATTGTATAACATAAAATATATTAGTAATACTCCCTTGTGATTTTTTTTAAGCTTTTACTTATCTTGAAAAGGGTGGCTGCTGACAAGTGGCTAAATGGGACAACAAAGGTTATCGCAGACATTAAATGTCAGGTCGAATTTCATATACTCACTAGTCTACAGCCTCTTTGTGTTTATTATCATGAACTATTCTAACGCAAATTTCAACAAAACTGTTTCTAAATAAAGATTGAAAGAGTTTTTGGAACGTTTAATTTAGTGATTATAACCTACGTTAACTTTTATACTACTGTTGACTGTATTTAGGCTTCAGAATTCATAAACATTGTGTTCACTTGTGAAGATTATCATGATGAACAAAATATTTAAGTATCATAAACTTTTGTTGCTCAAACAGCTTATTTTCTGCAATAATCTCAAAGCCAATGGAAAATTCTGTTGGGTTTTTGTTGGGTGAACCAGCATGATGAAAAGTTCTGGGTTGGCCTAAAATACTTAATCAGTGTAGCACCTAATTCCTGAACTGTAGGACTCTGCGCTAGGGCATTTTTGTCTGCTTTAAACCCCAAATATCCATTTTAAAATTTTGTAGTAAGATTGTACTACAAAAAAGACTGCATAGTCACTGTGTGTGCACAATAGCTAAGTGTACTATTGTGCATCATTCTATCATGTAAGTGGCTGGAAAGCTTTACTGACCAATCAGCATCAAGAACAGCTTTTCTTTATAACATGGAACAAACTACACATGATTGTCAATTTAGGAGCTGTGTGAATCCAGCTTCAGTTAGTGTTGGTATGTTTGTGTGTGAGAATGTTGTGCATTTTTGTCTCTGTTTGGCGGGCATGGTGGGAGGAACACTGGGGGAGGGGTTTTGTTGCTGGGGATTTTCCCAGCGTAACACACACAGGCCTGAAATCAAACCAACTTACAGTCATTCCATCTAGACACCTGCAACCTCATCAAAAACCTGCTGTCATCAATCATATTTGCATACGACAGATTTATGACCAAAAGCAACTTTGCCAAAATCTAATTTTGTGTAGTTCATGGTCGACACTCACATGTGAAGAATGTGTGTGTGTGAGTGACGCAGCTATTAAAAATATTTTGTCTGTCTATAAAAATCTTCAAACACTCATAAAGAGGCCTTCCTGTACGTTCACATACAGTAGCACAGGTTTATATACACCTGTAAAAAGACAGACATTGCAGATGGAAGGAACCCTGCACAAGTGATTTTGGGGGAAAAACAAGATCATGGAAACCAATTAAGAATTTGTTTCTTTGATTTACTAGTTTGTTTGCTTGTGGTAATGAGCTAACTAAATTAATATGAGGGAAAAAAAAACAACATGGCCATAAATTAATGAATCATAGGAATTTATTCATAGGAGTTATTATTATATAATTTTTCATTTGTTTATTTCTGCATGTTAAGTTAAAGCTATGCTAGTTAGCACACATGTGAATACATACTTGTTGTACAGTTTGTACTGGTTCTTACAGTGTGTCTTGATGATCTTGATTTCGAGACAGAGCAAGCTTTATCTGTGGCTGAATGTGAACTGCGCTCGCTAAAATATTTGAAATCTTTTAAGAGACTCAGAAGAGGTCAAAGGTTTTTTGGCTCTGACTTGCTATGGCACGAGTGAGTCACTTTTCAAATGCTGTTCCCAACCGAATCTAAAAACATCCTTAAAAAACGTCCAGCCGCAAACAAAATATCTGTGTATAATTCAGCTGTAAATAAAAATGGAAACAGAAGATTTTATGTAATTATTTCTTTGTGCTGGTGCATGATACAGAATTAAAGCCAAGTTTGGGTTGTTTAGATTTCTTTCCCATCCTGTGTTTACAGGAGGATTAGCAGAAGAGAAAGAAAAGGGGAATAAAGAAGCAGTGGAAGGGGAAAGAAGATGATTGAGTCTCATAAACCTTGTACTAGGAGGTGAATCGGAAGGGATTCTTGTGGCCAATTTTATATTCAGCATTAAATTGATCTTGTCCCTATTTATTAGTTTAAGTTGTAAACTTCAGAATTCATAAACTTGATCTTACACAGAAATAACTTTTGTATTCTCTTGGTGTCACTTAAAGGAATAGTTCACTCCCAAATGTTTCAATCTTCAGTGAAAAAAGTGGTCTTGTCTGAATCAGGAAAGTAATATGCACAGATTTACAAGCAAAAACAGTGTAAATCGAGTCTAAACAAATATTGATGGATTTTGATTTGAGAGGACAACAAAGGATGGACTTTTCTCTGGAGGACTTGGAATTAAAATGCCTTAATAATGGATTTGTTTCTTATAAACACCTTTTCACTTCACAAGACATTATTATTGGTCTGGGGTTGGGTAGATTACTTGTGTTGTTTTTATCAGACATTCTGACGGCACCCATTCACTGCAGAGGATCCATTGGTGACTAATTTAAATTTTTTATAGCAATATTGTTTTCATATGTAACCTTTTTCAAGTTTTCTCTTTAAACTCATTCTGAAATGTCATGAAACATTAAAATGGGTTATGAACGCCAAGTCACTGTAGTATTTAGATGTGTTTTTTGGTATGCTTATAGTGCTGCATTAGCAACAATCTGCCTATTGGAATCAGTTGCGACTCAACTTTTCCTTGCACTATTTCTGGATTTGGGGACACACATTGTCTGTTAAGTAGAAGAGCAACTAATGTGTTATTATTTTGGACAGGTTGTGAGGAGGGTGTATTCTTCAGGGTGACCACCTCCCTGTAATATGGAGAGATTCCAGTGACACCGCAGCATTGTATAAGCTGAGGAAGCACAGTTCAGGTTAGGCTACGGAAAACACCCTATTTGTCAGAGCCTGTTTGGTTTGAGAGGAGATGCACACTCACTCGGAACAAAGTCACCAATTCGGCTTGAAGAGGACAACAATAACATGTTGTTTGATGAGAGCAAATCACTGAATAATCAAGAGGCCCAATAGAAGCCTCTTCATCATAGCAGAGATGATGACAATTGGCCCTTTCAAAATGCTCCGCAGCGAAAGGTCCAACGCAGAGGAGTGACCATTTGTCATAACTCTTCAGTGAATAGGATGATTTATTATTTGATATATCTCATTCTCAGCCTCTTTTTTTTCCATCTCTGTTCTTTCACCTTTAGAGCTCTTTCTTTTGCAGTCTGCAATTTTACTTTGTAAAATCCATAAAACTTTTGAGAAATCATGACTATAAAAATAATAGAGCTCTTCAGAGATTTAAATAATTAAAAATATATATGATGGTTTCCACAAAATATGAAGCAGCACAATTGTTTTTAACATTGATAATAATATTAAATATTTCTTGAGCAGCAATTCAGCATATTAAAGTGATTTCTAAATGATCATGTGACACTCAAGACTGGAGTAATGATGCTGGAAATTCAGCATGTAAGTCTAAATTGAGCAAATAAGACACTTCTTTCAAAAACATTTTTAAAATCTTACCGATTCCAAAATTTTAAACAAATTGCTCTTCTGGATTGCTCTTACAAACTTAAAATAATAATAATAATAAGCCACAGAATTAAATGCACAGTAATATAGTTGATAAAATTGCTATTTTGGTTTTAAAACTTTATTCATGTATATCTATATATATATTTTCGTTTTGTTTCTTGTTATCTTGTAAATGTATGCATTTATTTTACAAGTAAAGTCTTAACATAAGTTACTTTGCAAGGATTTTAAACAACTTATTTTAATAATATTCACTGAAAAATTAAATAATAGTATAGTATAAGATGCAAGTTAAAAGTAGCATATTTCTGGTTTGGTGTTGCTGAAGGGTCTGTAGGGAAACACTGATCTACACTTCTGTGCACCATGTTCACTGGACTAGATCGAGTCCTGAACTGCGTTTCTAATTGATCTGCCACACTCTCACTGTGAGTGAACACACCCATGAGTCCCAACAGCTGGCTTTGTGCTGTAATGGCTCTGCGGTTCTGAACAATAGTGTTCCTCTCCGGTCTTTATCCGGTTCATTGAGCCCTGCTGTTACTCGTGTACAGCATCCTGTCCAGAAGCAAAGATTGTTATGACATCACAGCAAGACAGTTATTACAATGCTAAGTAATTTCAGCATAATGACAAAAGTTTTTATCCAAATTGACCTAGGGGACAATTATTAGTGGTGCCTGCTAAGGCAAACATCTCTATACTGTGGCACATGTGGTGCAGTATAACTCATTTTGCATTATTTGTGCAACAGACTTTAATTTTGCAATACCTCAGATCGTTCCAGCTGTTGATGTTAAAAACAAGAGAAGAGAACTGGAGGTGGTCTCTTGCATTTTGTTCAGTTAAAAAAAAAAAACCCTTAGAAAACACCATAGTAACTGCATATCAACACACTTAAAGGGATAGTTCACTAAAACTGAAAATTTCCTTACAATTTTCTTTACTCAGGCTTGAAGCCATCCAAAATGTAGTCGAATCTGTTTCTTCACTGTAACAGATTTGGAGAAATTTAGCATTATAACACTTAGATCCTCTGCAGTGAATGGGTGCCGTCAAAATGAGAGTCCAAACAGCTCATAAAAACATCACAATAATCCACAAGTAATCCACGCCACCCCAGTCCAACAATTAATGTCTTGTGAAGTGAGTTTTTAAGAAACACATTGATCTTTAAGGCATTTTATCTTTAAATATTCTTTAAATAAATTCTGGCCAAAATACCAGTCGATTATTCATAATAATGCTTCCTCTATTGAAAAGGTCCATCACCTGTTCAAAGATCAACCAACATATTTGTTATCTTGTTCTGTGTATATTTCTATCTTGATTCAAACAAGACAAATTTTTCACTGGGGAAGGCAATATTATGGATAGAGGAGTTATCCATATATCCATATATTATGGATATCAGTTTTTAGCCGATAGCACCAGTTTAAAGTTAAAAACACATTCATGATGGATTTGTTTATTAGAAACATACAGATTTTTGGACTCTCATTCTAATGGCACACATTCACTACAGAGGATCCATTGGTGAACAAACAATGCATTTCTAAATTTCTCCAAATCTGTTCCATTGAAGAAACTAATTCATCCACATCTTGGATGGCCTTAGAGTGAATAAAATTTAAGCAATTTTTCATTTTTGCGTAAACTATTATTTTAAAGACACACAGAACACCATTTAAATGTCTGTTTATGAGTGTAATTTCTGCTGCACTAGCGTCACCAATTGGAAAAATGATCCACATGAGTAGACATAGTTCCAAAAACCTTTCTGACAGAAATTCTGGTTTGTACAGAGAGACAGAGAGAAAAGTACATGATCATGAACAGACTTGAACAAATGGGTACATATTAGAGATCAAAGAAACCGAGGAATAGAGCAATATCAAAAGGATGAAAGGATGAGAGGGGCAGGGAGGAGGTGGTGAAGGAGAGAGGAAGTGGGGGACAAAGAAGTGGAAGGAGAAAGAGGGAGTGTGGGAGTTGCAGTGTGAGATGAATGGAGAATAAAAAGATGAACATTGCACAACTCTGTGAATAAAGAGAAGAACAGAACGGAAGCATATATAAATGAGAAACTGGATTAGTCGTGAGAGGTTGTCCAGCCAGCCTTGTTCACACTGACCTCTTGACCTGCTCTTTTCCTAATAAGACAGATCATATCTGCTCACGCACGCGTCAGTGATAACTCTCTGTGCCAGTGCTCATCATGATGTGATCTGACCACAGAGCTCTTTTGTTTGACGCCACTGGCAGCTGCCCACACATTTTTCTAGTAGACTTTGCTCATAAATGTGGTTTATTAACATCTTTTAAGTGCAAGTGTCTTCATATACACAGTACAATAAAACCGATCTGAGTGCAGCTGATAAAAGTGCTAATTTGGGTTTTAAAGGTATTAAATCTGTACAATTTATGGGTTTTTCTTCTGCATTATTTCTCAACATACAGAGTCATAAATTAAGAGAACAACTGATCGCATTCTTTTAAATGATTTTAAAGTCCTTTCAAAAGGTTCATGTTCAAAGGCATGATGTTAGTTTAGTAGACAAATGTGTAAGAATGTCATGATGTATAATTTGATTTTGATCACACAAAAATTTTTTAGTCCTCTATTTTTTAAACCTGGACCTTAATACAAAAGATAAATTCGTTTGCTCTAATTCATTTTCACATTAAATAGATTAAATATTGTGCTCTATGCTGAAGCAATAGCACTTCAAGATTCTCATCTCAAGATTTTTGCACCACACTCTTAAAAATAAAGGTTCTTTACTGGCATTGATGGTTCCATGAAGAACCTTTAACATCCATGGGACCTTTCCATTGCACAAATTCTTTAAAGCATAAAAAGGTTCTTTAGAATATTAAAATATTCTTCACACTAAGAAAAAATTGGTTCTTTTGCTTAATAAAAATATTTTTTTTTCAGTGAGCAATACTTTGTGAACCTGATTTTGAATAGATTTAAAATCAGTTGGTTTTATACTACAGTGTGTGATAAAGATCATTCTAATTGCATCTAATGCATGAAGATTTGCATTCATTTGTTATGTAACAGAGCTATTCCTGTCACCTTCACTTTAGGCTACCGACTGGTCATCCATTGTGCAAAGCTGAAAGGTCGTAAGATTTAAAATAGCTTGAAGAATTTTGGTATTTAGACACACCTTTTGATTCCATTACCTTGTGTAATGCTGTGAAAACATTAAAAAGAGCCCTGGCCAAAGAGAATATGTCAGCCACCATCCCATTCATTCTATGCTAATGAAACATTAACTTATTCAAATTATGTACTTTTTTTTTTCATTGCATTTTTTTTTCATTGCATGGTTTGGCCTTTTTTGCCAAAGGTGTGAACTGCCTCATTTGTGATGCAAATTTATAAAAGAACATATCAATTAAAAATATAAATTTAATATTTAAAGGCATTGCACAAAGGTTTTTAACATTCTACAAAATTGTAGCGTCTAAAAATGTTAAAGGAATAGTTAAAAAATGCATTCACCCTTAGGCCATCCAAGATGTAGATGAGTTTGTTTCTTCATTGGGGCAGATTTAAAGAAATGGAGCATTATTACTTGCCCACCAATGCATCTTCTGCGGTGAATGGGTGCCGTCAGAATGAGAGTCCAAACAGCTGATAAAAACAACAATAATCCACAGCACTCCAGTTCAGCAGTTAACGTCTTGTAATGCTAAATTTCTCCAAATGTGTTCCCATGAAGAAACATCTTGAACCGCCTGAGGGTGAGTGTTTTCATTTTGGGGTGAACTATTCCTTTAAAGCTTATTCTGACATGCAAGAAGTACTGTAATTGCCATTGATGACAAAAGGCAGTGCATATTTGAATATACTCTAAATATGCAAATGAGATATGCATATTAAAATTGGAAAATTATCTATTTGGAATATAGTGCATTTTGAATTGCTGAGTTTTTAGAAAAACAGGATCATGAACATTTTGCAATAAATATAGGTTATGGATATTCTATGTTCCACAGAAGAAAGCTAAAGATACAACATGAGGTTGAGTAAATTATAGTATATTGCATTAGGCCTATAAATTATATGTTCAGTTTAATTAATAGAAAACATAACAATATTTTACTTTGTTCCAATGCGTACAGTACATCTATTACATTGTTTTGCAGGCATCCGCACTGAAGCAACATGACTTCAGCACCTCCTCACCCACCTCCCATCCCCTCTTTCTCTTTCTCAGTGAGCTCAGCCCTGCCTTTAAGGGGAGGGTAAGATAAGAGACCACATACAGACCCCTGAAATCCTCCTCAGAGCCACAGTCCCATAATCAACACCGCACAGACGGCTCGCGCGGGACCGCGCACGCGCTGGACACTGATAAGAAAACTGCAAGACCAAGAGTTATATTTAGGCTAACTTACGTTAATGCCGTTTTTATTACAGACAATGCGAAGAGGAAGGGACCCTCGCGTGCTACACATGGGCCATCTTCAATTGGAAAGACTAACAGTATTTATAGGTTATCAACGGTGATGTGAGTTCATAATAAGTGAGGAGTTTATAGCCTACCAAAACAAAGGGACCGAACGCGCATCACTTTACTTTTTTTTAAATACTTTTTTTTTTAATACCATAAAGTCCTGTTTGACTTTTAAGACATTTTATGTAATCTTTATATTACTTTCTAAAATGGTCATGCCTGAACAGGTATTTTAGATGACCGTTCTCTAAGATAATAGCCTATTAAGAGACGTCTTTATTGGACTGAACCATGCAAATGAATGATTAAATAAACGCCATCTGAGGATTCCGGGATTTTGGTGCTTCGCCTGGAAACAAACCTCTTCGCTCTAATCCGCAAACTGCCTTTCAAAGGACTTCAAATGGGCCACTTGCTCCTCAGAAGAGAGACTCATTCTGCCGTGGAGGGCAATTTGAATGTTTGCGCACTGAGAGGAATGTCGAGCCTGCAGAGCCGCTGAGGGACTCAGACTGCTGCTTAATTAACCCGATATTTGCTCGCGAGTCGGAGCCCAGTTCGGAGCGTCTCTCGCGCGTCTCTCTAAATGCGCGCTGTCCCGCGGAGCCCCGCAGCGGCACGGCAGCAAGATGAGATCGCGGATCCCGCTTCTTCTCGCGGTACTTGCGGCGGCGTGTCTGCGGTTTGGCAGGTCGGAGGTAAGAGTCTTGGACAGTTAATTGGTTCCTGTTGCATTTTTATAGGCTCATTCTTTTTCATTAAGAATTGATTTAATTTCCATTGCTTTATATAATCAAATACGAAATAATAAAACGAGATAATAAAACGAGATGTTACATATCAAGGGGTTTATCCTATTAGTAAAATTTACTTAATTTATAGAGTGGATAATATAGACTACCTACCATAAAATTAATTTGTCATTTATTTAGCCTACTCACCCACGTTTTTCCAAACTTTTTTTTTTGTTCTCCATAAACGTTGATATGACCTCATCTGTCAAGCCCCCAAAATTGGTGCATACTGTGGTATATTCTTCTGAAGCCATATGATACATTTGTTTAGACATAAACAAGCCAAAATCTTCGCCTGTATGGTAGCTCTTACATCACATTTTCAGATTTCACCTTTTTTTTTTGGCGAGTTATGTTCTATAACAACACGTCATAATCAATGACATTTTGCATGCTGGTCTCAAACTGGTCTTCATGCTCTTCATTTTCATTCTTGATATCACATATTCACTGTTTTGATGCAGCGACCAATGGGAAAAGACGTTATCAGTGACGACAAACCTGACTTGACGTGTCAGATTTATTGTAAATCTCAACAGAAACCAAATGAGATTTCAGAGCTCAAAGGGCAATATTTTTAGGAAATAACTTCAATTTTAATCGGAGTGTCTTCAAAATACTGCACAAGAGTCTTCCGGAGTAAGTTTTTTGTAGTTTGACAGATGTTCTGTAGGGAAAAGAACTGCATGAACATTCTATAAAACATTTCCTTTTGTGTTCCATGGAAGAAACAACAGCACAGTACAAATGTGGAATGACAATTTTTCTTTTCTGTTTTCATTTTTGGTTGAACAGCTCCTTTGTCAGTAGTTCGTGAGCATATATGCACGACACGTGTATTTGTGTGCGGGATGGATTTTTCATCCCAGTACTTCAATGCTTCTTTGAATCGTGTTAATGCCACATGAACTAATGCTGTAATCTTGCAGTATAACCACTGGCATCCCACAACATCATAAATCACTCGGGAATAATATGAAGGCTGATTCTTTTAAATGAATCGGTGAACTGACACCTAAGGGCTCCAGGAACCGATCGGTGCACTAGGATTGTTGACATTTAGCACAGAAAATCTTCAGGTTCTAATGCATTTGCCCTTCATTTGACCACCACAGTTGTGTTGCATGAGGCACTTAATCAAAATATGACATTTCTGTGACCCCCCACGCTCCCAAAGTCATCTAGAAGTCCCAGAGGGAGACATATCATAAGAGATTTAATTGGTATCTAACTGAAGACATTTCCAAAACATGCACCTTCACCAGTGCATGGAAGGATGTGTTTAATATAATGTTTAAAATGTAATTCCTTGTTCGAAGGGAAATGCAAGATCAAAACTCCTTTAAAAGCTGTGATTATGATCCCTCTCAGCTTTAAGGTGTGCTTTTTGGAAGTTCCCCGTGTAAGAACATCATTTTTCATCTCTTTATGATGTGTGATTTTGGATGGAAACATCCCGCTAGGTAAAAAAAATAGACAAGTAATTCACATGATTATATGTTTTCATTTACAGATAAAAATGAAAACCATAAAAGCATGCAATATTATTTCTTGCAGCTCCACAAACTGATGGTTGTGCATATTTGCATGTGTTAGAAGATGATATGGGCATGAGTGTGAGAGAGCATTGTCAGCAGATGTGTAATTATGTATCATTACTCCCCAACATGGGCTGTGCATTCCAGCACTCCTCCACAATCCCAGAACGCTCTGGGCCTGTCCTTCACTCTCTGATGATATTAGGAGCAGGGTTCAGGGGTTGTGTGGTTCAGCACTGGTGATCAGCCGAGACATACACCGCCCTCCCATTGGTTTGTTTGGCTGAGGTAACCTGCAAAAGTCAGATCAAATGAAAAACGAATTTTCTACTTAAACATTTATCATGTCTATCTCTTGAGAAAAGGACTGTTTAATCGTATATGTCTTTCTTTTCTGAAGAGATATCAATAATGTCTCAACCTGTGCTTAAGATTTGCTAAACAACCAAACTAAAGTCTGCAAACCAAAATCAGAAATCCATGAAGCTCCATTAAGTCTCCTGAGCTTTGAAACAGCAACCTCTGAGCAAAACAATTCTAATCTTATTCTATTCTATTCTATTCTATTCTATTCTATTCTATTCTATTCTATTCTATTCTATTCTATTCTATGTGTGTGGTCTTTGTGTATGCCATCTGGTGTCTGTATGTGTATTGTGTTTTTTTGTGTAAGTGTGATGCTATATATTTACATTGGGTAGCCATAAAGCAATTTAGTGTGTGTATGTGATGTATTATAAATGTTTATGAATCATATAAATGTGAATAAGAGTGTGTTTGTGTGTATGTTCAAGCATACACTACCATTTAAAAGTTTGAGAACAAATTAATCAAAATTCACAATAAAGACATCTACATTGTTACAAAAATTTAGTTTCAAATGAATGCTGAGCAAGAAGCTTCTCCTCCACAAACTATTTTCCACAGAAATAGTAAGATATTTTTCTTGAGAAGCAACTCAGAATATAAGAATGATTTCCGAAGGATCATGTGGCACTGAAGACTGAAGTCATGATGCTGAAAATTCAGCTTTGCATCACAGGAATAAATTACATTTTAAAATATATTAAATAGAAAACAGTTATTTTACATTTTTAATATTATTTTACAGTATTACTGTTGTTTCTATATTTTTGATCAAATAAATGCAGCCTAATATAGGCTCCTCTTTCAAAAAAAAACCAACCTTATACTAAATCTTACCGACCCCAAAATTATGTTTTATGTTTATATTCTATCTATCTGCGCTATGTTCAGTATCAAGAAATCACCAGGATAATATTTCATCAACGTTCAAACAACGTTTATCTGCTTATAAACATCCTGGTGCACTATAGATCTGAACTTAAGCCTTGCTGTAGTATTGGCAGTTCTTCCATGCATGCACAACCAGATGATAGAGAGCTTAGGAATGTGACTGAGAGAAATTAGATGGAAAACCGATGATGATTTATGAGATTTATGCATTTTGGACAAAACAAGACTGCTGTGCTCCCAAGAGTGTAGGATATACCGGTGATTCACCATGAATGATTATTTCTGTTTGATTATAAGTGCATACCGCAAGAGGTGTGGCAAATTTAGGATGTTTCTTAACTTTTGGCACACTTGAATTCCTGCATTTGTTTGGCCCATGCAAAAACCATCTGAATCACCAGCCAGTAATGTGACTGATTTCCTTTATCACGCCGATTACCGAAATACTGCATCCTTCCGGCAGCCTCCCTCATCCATCTCTCTCTTTCTCCTCCTCAAACTCACCTTTTCTCCATCTCTCCATCCCCCACTTCCTCTCTGCCCTCTTTCCTGTGTCCTGCATAAATGCTGCCAGATGAGACAGAGGAGACGAGGGTCAGTGGCCCCTGTCTGGACATGCTGTATGAACAGAGCTATTGTGTCCTCAAGACCTGCACTGACACCCTGAGACAAACCAGCATCCACAGAGCTCTGTCTCACTGTCACACACCCAAACACACATTCACGTTATTTTATGTATGCACTCTTTGGAATTCTTGATTCTGATTGGTCATTCAGAATGATGTGCTCAAACATTGTGTTAAAATGTATTGCATTAAATGTAAATATTTTTATTGTAATTTATTATATTTTTATTTTATTTTTAAAATACATTTTTGTATAGATTTTTTATATTTACATTTTTTAATTAATTATGCATTCAAGTATGTTAATTTTTTTGTATGTATCAAGGAGGATAACAAAAATTATTAGTTCATTATTAGTTCATTATATAAAAAATAATGCGTTGTATCAGTGTCCACATCACTCTACCTGGGTCTTGACCAACTGATGGCACATTATGTTCACCAAGGCTGCATTTATTTGATGAAAAACAGTAATATTTTGAAATATTATTGCAATTTAAAATAACTGTTTTGTATTTAAATATATTTTAAAATCTAATTTATTCCTGTGATGCAAAATTTTCAGCATCACTCTTCAGTGTCACATGATCCTTCAGAAGTCAGTCTAATATGATGATTTGCTGCTCAAGTAACATTTCTTATTATTATCAATGTTGAAATCAGTTGTGCTGCTTCGTATTTTTGTAGAAACCGTGATACCTTTTTCAGGATTCTTTGTTGAACATAACATGCATTTCATTGCACTGAATATTTTTAATACATTGTGTTTCCTCTGTGTAGGCTGATCCTCTCCCAGCCGCTGTGGTTGAGTTGGTGAAGAGTGGATCTGTGTCTTCTTTTCAGGACCTACAGTTTTTGCTGTTCTCTGAATCTATAGGTAAATCAGCTCTCTTTAGTTTGAAAATGCTTCTGACATTCCTGGAGGCAAATATTACACTTTAATAAATATATGTTAATTAAGACTCTGGGCTACAGCAGTCCAGTACCATATTTAATATAGATTGCCTCTTTAATACTTTTTACAAAGCAACTTTTTGACCTTGATCTATGTGTGCTGTCCTCATTTATATTTAAGGCATGTACAGTAGCAGAAACTCTTATCTAGAGTAACTAAGTGCTTTAGCTTTTGTAAAAGCCCTTGCAAATCCCTGTAACACTATGAAAGAAACCTTAACCAACGCGTGTCTAGAAACCAGAAACAAGTTGCTATTTTCTACAAGGGTCTGCATTGCATGCATTTTCACCACTATTTCACTACCGGATGGTTCAAAGTTGCTGTTGTTTTTTTTTTCTCCAGAGTTTGAGCCGGACAGTCAGCATGACAATGACACCAGCAACCGTCTGCCACGCAGTCTTCTGGGTTAGTCTGACTTACTTTGTTCTTCTTATTTTATTCTCTTTTATTTTGTCATTATTTGTTAAGTATACATTTTCAGTGTTAAAATCCCTTTCTGTCTGTGCCAGAATTATAAATAAGCCATGTGTAGGCTCATTCCCCACAAAAGTGTACACACTGTGTCTCTGTGAGTTTATCAAAAGGGGTTACTTGATGGAATAATGGCACAGAAAAGACATATTTCAGCTTTAATATTAGCTATTTTCTCATATTGTAAAACATATTTTAAGCTATTTATTTTTTAAACTGTTTAATTCTGTTGTTATATTGAAAATGCTGATCACAGCAACCATCCAAAGTCAGCAAATCTGTATATCTCTCCTTCTGAGCTGAGTCAGATCATCATTATTCCCAGACACAAGAATCATCATAAAAAAAAAAAAAAAGAATCAGAAGAACTCAAACAAGCACAGTCCTTTATTGTTGATGCATGCTGAACAAGCACTTTCTGGAATAAATCTTTTTCAGTATGTCTGTTTTGAAAGACCGAGAGAGAAAGATGGAGAGAGACAAGAAGAAACATAAACTAGGAGAGAGAAAAGGGGGGATGCTATTCAGAGAAATCAGTTAAATTGAATTAATAGAAATTAAGAAGCTGAATCCAGAATATTGTTTGTGGCATTTATTCTATACTGTCAATTTACATTTGTTTCCCTAGAGACTTTATTTATGTCACATAAAAACATTCAAGAACAGTAGTATAGCAATAAGTAAACCATATTTTTACATTTAAAAAGAAAATAAAAGGAAAACAATATATTTGTTTATTTATTTTCAAAATACTTATATTTATGTGCATTCTTCATAATTTTGTTTTATTTTCGAAAACATTGTTATTACATTATTATTACATCTGTTTTAGAAAAGTCATTGCTACATTATTATAATACCCCTTGTTATTGTCATCTAGCTAGTTTTATTTAGATATGAGCTTTATGGGAAGCCAAATGATTAACTACCACCTAGCAACCGCATAATAACAGAGAAGCATTTTGCATGAGCAAGCACCTGTACAAATCGAGTTAGTCAAATGTTTTTCTCGTAGCTCATTTGCATCTGTGTGTATTTCTGCATCTTTGTCTGCAGACGCTCAGCCGGCTCAGCAAGCTATCTGTAAGGTCAGGACCGAGGTCATCGAGGTCACACGCTCCATGTTGGATCGTAGCAATGCAAATTTCCTGTTGTGGCCCCCGTGTGTGGAGGTGCAGAGGTGTTCGGGCTGCTGTAACACCAAGAGCCTGCAGTGTGTGCCTGTACTCACACACACACGATACCTACAGGTACACACACACACACCTGCTTTTCAAGTGTGTACTTACAGTATATTCAAACAAGCCATTTTTCACGTTCCTCTTCATCCTCAGGTGATGAAGATACAGTATGTGAACAAGCAGCCACTCTACGATAAGGCTGTCGTCTCTGTTCTCGACCACGTAGAGTGCCGCTGTCAGCCGGCTCCTCGGCCCGCTCAGCGCCGGAAATCATCTGGCCACAAACAAGAAGGGCGGGAACGCTCTGGGAAACCTCGACCCAAAGATGAGCTCCATCGCAGGGATGAACTCAAACACAACCAGAGGATAAGCCTGGAGGACCTGCTCAGCCACAGCTGGCTGCCCAAAGAGAGGTTCTCTGAGCCAGGATTCGGCCGGGACGGCTGGGCTCTGAATGAGACGCAGTACAGAGGGGGCAAAGGTCATCACCGTCACCCTGGGGATGGAAGGAGACACGGCAAAATGAATGACACAGCAACGACAGCTCCACTGCCGAATCACACCGAGCAGGAAGAAACTGACTTGTCATTGCGCAACATTACGCAATTACAATCGCTGAGTAATGCTAACCAAAGTATAACCAATCAAACATCTGATTTTACAATGACTGCATTGGAATTGACCAATCAGACTTTTATGCAACAGTCAAATCTAACGCAAGAAAACGAACAATTGCAAACAACCAATCAGACAGACCAACTCGCCTTTAATGCCACAGGAGCAGCCAATCAGAATCAGGGAGATGTGTTTGTGTCTGTAGAGGAGAGCGGTCAGAAGGTAAGAGGTGAGACTATGAGCATAGAGGTGAAGGAGGAGGAGCGAGAGCAGAGACAAATGGACAAAAAGGCTAAGGAGGAGGAAATGGAAGAGCTGCTGCTAATGCACAAAATCCTGGATGAAGAAAAACACAAACATCTCCTCAAAGTACAACAGAAGAATATACAGCCAGACGAGAAACTACAGCAGCTCCATCACAAGCAACACACTTACACAACCACACAACGGACAGGTAAAATAACAAAACACTTAAATGAGATTGTTCTATTCATTCACTTATCATCAATGTTTGGTAGAATTTATTGCCAGCTGGACAATACAGTGTTGTTAAAATAAAAGTAGACATATGTTTTTAAGAAAAAGACAATGAAAAAATGCTGGTGAGATAAGTTTGATTGGCAGTTTATTATGATCTTCAGAGCAGAATGTCAGCGGCCTTCTAAATGAACGTCTCAGCTCTGTGCCACGGTGGGCTTTGCTTTAAACTTGCATTAGTTCACTCAAAAATTAAATTTCTCTCATCATTTACTTACCTTCAAGTTGTTTCAAACCAGTGTCAGTTTCTTTATGAGTTTCAAAAGTATGAGCTTCAAAACAAGAATAATGGTTACCATGCAGTTGCTGGTAACCATTGACTTCCACAGTATGGAAAAATCAACTGTTTGCTGTCCTACAATCTTCAAAATATCTTCTTTTGTGTTTAACAGAAAAAAAAAAAAACCTCATACAGGTACAGGTTTGAGGGTGAGTAAATAATGATAGAAGTTTTGTTTTTGGTGAATCATCCCTTAAGGAAAGCAAAAATGCCCCAAGTTTACTTTATATTGTCATTTACGCAACTCCAAAATATTTTAGCTGTATTGTTGTTGTTGTTGTTTTTTCCCTCAAATCTATTATATTAAACCAAATCAAGAAACAAAAAGTTCTTACATTGCAGATGTTCTAAAGAAACAATTTACAGGATTGTGGTTTGCATGTGAGATGCAAAGAAGATAGAAAAAGGGTTTTAAAACTAAAGTAGTTGGTGTTTGCCAGGGTGTATCTATGTGTAGTTGTTAGGGTTTTGCTATGCAGTATTGTGAGTTGTTACCGTGCATTTGCTAGGATGTTCTGGGTGGGTGTTAAGATGTTGCAAGATGGTTCTGGATCTTTGTTAATACGTTACAGACATACAAACAGACAGTCAGACAGATAGATCTGTCATAATTACCCACTTGATGTAAGTGATGTTTAAGAGCAAGCACACTGGGGCGTATTTGGACCATGCTTGATTCTGTGAACCAGTGTCTATGAATATCTCAGCTGACTTTGAATAAATGCTACCCCGACACCCACACACCAGGAAGAGGAAGTAACACTTGCATATGCCTACATTAACTTGTCCAGTGCAGCATTGACAGCATTATATCAAATTCATTACTTGCAGATTAATAAGGCTAATGTGATTGGATTCAACACAGTACAACAATACTGCACAACTCTGCAAGATCAGAATAGCTTGATTAAAAGTTGATTTTGTTGTTGTTGTTGCAAACAGGAACTACATCTCCTCCTGTGCAACTCCCTCCACACAAACCCCCCAGACCACCTCCTCACCCCCCGAAAAGGAGAAGAAAACAGCGCAATCGCATCAGTAAATCTGCCATGAGAGCCCTGCTCATGTAACTCAAACATACACAGGTAAGCTGCTCGGATATTAAAATGAAATACCACATTTAAAGGAACATTTCAGCCCAAAATGTAAATTTGCTGAAAATGTACTCACCCTCAGGCCATCCAAGATGTAGATGAGTTTGTAAGGTTTTTTTGATTGTTTTTTTAATTTAGCATTACATCCCCCACTCACCGATGAATCCTCTACAGTGAATGGGTGCCGTCAGAATGACAAACAGCTGATAAAAATCTCAAAATAATCCACACGACTTCAGTTCATCAATTAAGGTTTTGTGAGCCAAAAAGCTGTGTGTTTGAAATAAACAGACTGATCATAAGACATTTTAATTTCAAACCATTGCATCCAGCTAAAATACAAGTCCTCTATCAATAACATTGCTTTCTCAAGTGAGAAGTCATCTCGTCTGAATCAAGAGAGAAATATGCACAGATCAACCACCGTTTCCAAGTGAACACAGTTCTAAACAAATGTGTCGGTGGATTTTGATGTGAGAGAGCAACAGAGGATGCACTTTATCATTGGAGGAAACGGGAGTTTAATGTTCAAATGCATTGACGATGTATTTGTTTCTTTCAAACACACAGCTTTTCTCCTCAAAAGATATTAACTAATGGACAGGAGCCGTGTGGATTACTTGTGGATTATTGTGACGTTTTTATCAGCTGTTTCGGCTGTAATTCTGATGGCACCCATTCACTGCAGAGGATCCACTGATAAACAAGTGATACAAATTTATCCAAATGAAGAAACAAACTTACCTGCATCTTGAATAACGAATAGATTTCAAGCAAATTTTCATTTTGGGTGAACTATTCTTTTAATACACAGTAAAAATAATCATAATGGTAACAATATTACATGGAATGTGCTGACTGTGTATCTTTCTTTCACTCTCTCGCAGATAAATAATCAGACTGATGCAATCTCTCCCATATGAGTTTTTATTTATGTAACCAGTGTGTCCTGGGACGTTAAGAGATACGGCACTAATCACTTTTCAAAAAACACCTGCAGCCAGGCCATTCTCACCTCTCACCAACTTCCTAATCTCTTTCTCTGCTCAAAGCCATGAGGACAAAGACAATTCTGACGCAGAAGATGTTTGCATGGAGGATGGTTTCAGGTTATCTTGCACCTGCTGAAGAGTCCCTCTGCTCCTGTTGGCTCTTTGAAAGGACACTCAACTTTCTAGGTTCAGAAGTGGGACTTGGGAATCATGTAAATCCAGAAGTTCAAAACACATCAGAAGCATGAATCACCTTTTGAATCCTGGACAAGAGGAAGCGTATGTCAGAGGAACCAAGTAAGAGCATGACGCTGGACCAGTATGCAGCATTAAATAACCTGTTCAGCACAGAACTGGCAAAATGTGGAAGAGAGTGGCTTGAAAAGACCTTGAAAAGATTTCCTATAATCACTCACCTTAAGAGACAAACCGGTAGTTGCTCCTGTGCTACATCATTTTGAATCACCCAAAAAAGCGGTTGACAATTTCAGTTATGTTGTAAAACTGAGGCTTGGATTTCATGAAATAATTGACAAAAGAATCATTGTTGCTACCCCCAATTCATTATTATCAAAAAGAAATCTTTTGAAAAGCACACTATATCCAGGGATGCATTCAAAACATGTTTTGTTGTTGTTTTATGTCATATTTCAAAGTATATGTTTTTACAGACAAGCACAGATAACGCTCGAACAACTTTGTATTTTAATATATTACCAGTCAAAACCACAAAGTACCTTTGCTATAAGTTGTTTTCAGTATCATTTGTTATTATTTAAGCGATTCTTAACACTGGAAATTCACACAGGATAAAGTAAGGGAATGCATTTCTGTCTCAATTATTTCCTCATACCTCTAAGAGTGTAAAGGTGCTACGTGATAACACAAAGCAGTAAGAGTTTATTCATTAATATTATTTATTCTTTTGTAAATCTGTTCTGTTCACAGCAGGGCCGTTGTTTCGTCATAGTCTCACAAAGCTCTCACCAGAAGACCAAAATGTGGATTATTTGTACTATGTTCATGTACAGATGGTCTGTTTTAGATCTATACTAAACTTTGCAGATTGTGCAGAATTTGCACTCCTTTTTTTATACGTAGAATAAACTTTAAACACTAACCATTAAGGTGTAATTCGTGGTCTCATTTTTATTTTTTTTTTTAATTTTGTGCAATTTAAATTAGATTTAATGTTCTTTGCTTTTAATAGTTTTTTTTTCATAGTTCATCCAAAAATAAAAACTTGCTGAGCCTTCCAGCCATCCAAGATGTAGATGAGCTTTTTTCTTCATCAGAACAGATTTGCATAAATTCAGCAGTACATCACTTGCACACTAATGGATCTTCTGCAGTGAATGGGTGCCGTCAGAATGAAAGTCCAAACTGCTGATAAAAACATCACAATAATACACAAGTAATCCACAGCACTTCAGTCCATCAACTGATGAGTTAAGAAGTGAAAAACTGTTTATAAGAAAAAAAATCCATCATTAACACGTTTTTTACTAAAATACAAATCTATAATCCAAAATAATGCTTCCTTCGGTGAAAAAGTCCATCCGTTGTTATCCACTAACATCAAAATCTCACAACATATTTGTTTAGAAATGTTTTTTTTGCTTGTAAACAGTACGCTTTTCTGAATTTTTTTTTTTACAAACACACAGGTTTTCACTTCACAAGGTGTTAATTGATGGACTGGAGTTGTGTGGATTACTTGTGTATTATTGTGATGTTTTTATCAGCTGTTTGGACTCTCATTCTGACGGCACCCATTCACTGCAGAGGATCCATTTGTGAGCAAGTGATGCAATGCAATATTTCTTCAAATCAGTTCTGATGAAGAAACAAACTCATCTACATCTTGGATGACCTGAAGGGAGAACAAGTTTAATTTTTAGGTGAACTATTCCTTTAATGCAAACCTATTCTGAAATTCACATGGACATCATCTGTTGTGCTTCCACAGTTTTTACCCT
Source organism: Cyprinus carpio (assembly GCF_018340385.1). Taxonomy (NCBI): domain Eukaryota; kingdom Metazoa; phylum Chordata; class Actinopteri; order Cypriniformes; family Cyprinidae; genus Cyprinus; species Cyprinus carpio. The sequence goes on along the minus strand of NC_056599.1, from coordinate 29,995,701 downwards.
ACTCATGTGGCAGACACTTTTATTCAAAGTGACATACAGTGTTTTTCCTGGGAATCAAACCCTTGAACTTTATGGTTGCTAGCAACATGAATACCAGATGAGCAACATAAACTCATGTTTTCAGCCCCGTGCATTAATAATGGTTTGTTTTTCCTCTTTTACATTGATCCTGATTAAAACTAACGTATTCCCAAATCTATTTCCCCAGAAAACATCACTTCTACACTCACAGTATCTGCCAACAGTTTGTCATTTTGGTCTGTTCATGACTGGATTTGGCAGAGGGTTCTGATCCAAGTTCAGCACATTTTACACAATTACACTAACGTTCAAAAGTTTGGGGTCAGTATGTTTTTATTATTATTATTTTATTCAGAAGGGATCTAGCAAATTGATCAAAAGTGACAGTAAAATGTGTTTATTTCAAATGAATGCTTTTCTTTTAAATTTTATATTCCTCGAAATATCTGGAAAAAAGCATCACGGATTTCACAAAATAAATACTGTTTTCAGTATTAATAATAATAAATGTTTCTTGAGCAGCAAATCAGCATATTAGAGTGATTTCTGTAGGATCATGTGACACTGAAGACTGGAGTAATGATGCTAAAAATTCAACTTTGCATCACAAGAATAAATTATGTCTTATTAAATATATTAAAATAGAAAGCAGTCATTAACAAGTCATTTAACAATATTACTGGTTTTACTGTATTATTGATCAAACAAATGTAGCCTTGGTGAGCATAATAAATCTTACTGACCCCAAACTTTACACGACTAAGGCCAGGCCTGGTTCAGTCCCACGGCCCTGCAAATGCTAAAGTGGGACGTCCCAGAAGTCCATTTATTCCCAATCACCACATGAAGTTCCACTGGCAGTCGGAGGTCTTTTGTGCGACTGAAATGGGAGGAAAGTTTATTGCGTTGTTACTCTAGGGAGTCGTGTTGTTTGTATTTGTTTTTGGGAAGGTGACAAATATGTTCCTGGACTAAAGGATCCTGATTAAAATCCCCCTGTTCGCTGAGCATAAAGCAGCCAAGTGGATCTTTCTCAAGGGCACTGAAAGATCTATACTTTTCAGCTGAATTTTCTGGAACCAGATTGTGAATCTCAACAAGACTGTTTTTTTCTGACCTTTGACCTCTAGCTACGATAAATAATCCATTGATATTTGTAGCAGTTTATTGTGCTTGACCAGCATTTATGCAATGGCTAAAATGGCCTATCATGCAGTTTGTTTTTGTTTGGTCTGTGTGTGAATGGTTGAGAGGGTGCCCTGCTCTGCTGCGGCCCACCCGGACAGATAGACACACTCCCTTACTTCATATCTGACTCACTCCCTTGATAACTGGAATTTATGTGCTGAATTAATGCAATTAATTATGCGGCCCTGCATTCCTGTGGGAGGAGAGGGACAGTGAGAGTCGACAAAGTGGATCTGCTCAGTGCTGGCATTGTACAGCATGACCTTAGATGAGCTTGACATTTTGATGCACAAAGATTCAACTCAATCTTGGAATAAACTTCACTATATGTTGCAGTTATTCAGTTATATGAAGTACTGTACCTCACTTAGTATATTCCACTTTTTTTTTTCTTATCTCATCTACTTGAACCTTCTTAAAGTCAGCTGTGTTCTACTTCTACTCCAAACAATGTTGCTATGAATGTATTTAATCCATTTCTTTTTATCCCTACAGTTTCATTCATACATTTTTATTACTCCAAAAGGAAGATGTATTTTCTCGGGAGAGAGCAAAACAATCACTGAAATATTACGTGCTTCAGTATTTCTCCAGCAATTATTACCGAAGCCAAAGCAAAGATATTTGCAAATAAAAATCACTCTAATATTTGGCAACCATAAAAGGTCACATACTGAAAGATACCCCTAAGACAGAGAGGATGAGAGGGCATATTCCTCTCTGCTATAGTGCACTCGTTTTCCTCCAAGCACACTTAAGCAAAGGTGCTATAAAGTTTGTTATTATTATCGCTGCAAAAGTATGATGTACAAGCACTCAGCGTCCATGTTTGCAAGAGTAAAAGCACTAAGAGCAGATAAATCTCACGTATGCTAACAGAGAGAAGAGTTTGCACCCTCCCTCTTCATGATTTAGCCTCCATTAGCCTGCTAGCATAACACACATAAACAGACACACACAGGTTGTCCACAAACCCACAGCACTTTTCAGTGGCAGTAAGGCCACGTTCTGGATAGTGTCATGCTCTGCCCAGACCTGCTGATTTTAAAAATGTGTGTGAAATTCAAAGAATTGATGAAAGGAATTGAAGAAAATCATGCTAACAGCTAAGAAAAAAGTGTGTGTGATGCAAAACACATGCAGTACAAAACATGCACTTACTATATAACACATTATATTTAAATCATAAAAATACTAAATTATAATGACAAATTTCAGTAACTTTTGGTCTGTTTGAGCTTTCACATAAGACTTTAAATATATCTTACAGTCACATGGTGCTTTTTGGAGGAGGATGCCAAAGATTTGTACGGTTAAAAACATGAATTAGACTCTAAATTAGAGGTGAGAACTGGAGCATATCTCAATGCAGACGAACTCTCTTTAGTGTTCAGAGCTGAAAAAGCAAACTAGACACTTTGAGATTTAAATGATCACATTTTTAAACTTGTTTCAGAGATGTGGATGAAATACTTGTGGATGAAAGACATCCCTGCTAAAAAAAACAACAACAAAAGCACCATCACTGAAAATTCTAATGGTTTCCAATACAAATACCATTACAGATATTACACACCATCAATTTTAACCATTAAAACCATTAAAAAAAAAATTTTCTGTAGTGTGTTTTGGGACATATTCCATTAGGATTTTTTTCATTTTTACAAGCAACTAACAGAAGGTGACCAATTACCAGTAGAGACCCACAGGGTCCCTTATAGTTTCCATTAAAACCAATACAAGTCCCATTAGAACCAGTAAGACTATTACAAATTTTGTGATGGTGTCTATTTTTTTTTTTCAGCAGGGATGGACATGGCTCAAACCGTTTAATCAAGCATGTAAAAATATTTTCATACACAAACGCATGAGCACATGCCACAAGGCCTTAAACAAGATAACAGGAAGACGTGTGTGCTGCTGGTACAGATAAAGATCTGATCTCTTATGTGTGAACTTGTGTATGGTTTGGGTGTGTGAATATGTCTGTTCTTCCGCTGATGTTTGTGTGTGAGAGACAGAGACAGAAAGACAGACAGTGTGTGTGTACCGTATGTTTATCTCTGTGCATATTTGTGTGACACTGAGCCTCATATAACCTTCTGACACAGACCTTCGGTATTTGTCTCGTATACTCTTACAGACTGTACAGCTGTTACCCTGATGTGTGTCTCAACTGACATTCTGCTGTCCATCGCTTATGATTCAGGTTCTGTGTGATCAGCAAGCACAAACATTACCACAATGTTACTTTTTGGTTGCAAATATAGTGTATCATTGCAGTACAAAGTTTTAAAACAGATGTTATATGTTAATGCATATTTACAATAGTTTACCTTGACCCTACTGTACATCTGAAACATGCATTTTCATCATACTGCTTGGGTATAAGTGTTATACAAATTTGTGAACTGAATCGAATTGTGAATATGTCTTCATTTTTTTTTATGACAGTAACACTTTAGTATAGGGACCGATTCTCACTATTGACTAGTTGCTTATTAGCATGCCTATTATTAACATATTGGCTGTTTATTAGCACTTATAAAGCAGATATTCTGCATGACCATATTCTACATTCCTAATCCTACCCAATACCTTACTAACTATTAATAAGCAGCAAATTAGGAGTTTATTAAGGCAAAAGTCATAGTTAATGGTTTGTTAATAATGAGAATTGGACCTTAAAACAATTAGGACCTTTATAATTAATATAAAACAATTTGGAAATGTTATGAAAAGACATGGTAGGTTTTCTATTACTGTAGATGCCTTTTACTAATCTGTAATGTATTTTTATGTTTAATAGGGTTATGTTTCATATTTTGATACGTGTAGGAGACCTATAGTTTAACTAGAATTAAAAATAAATGAACAAACAAACAAATAAACCATGCTAATCATATCAGAACATTTGTGCAACATTATAAAACATGATTTCAAAAACCCTTTGACATCTATCATATTGAAAACATACAATATCACAACGTTTCTACAACTAAAATCATGCATTTTTACACATTCAGTGCTCTGGGAGCCTGTTGATCGTTTTAATAAAAAAGCGTTTTATCTGTTGATTAGAATATTAAAACTGAATTTTCATTTGTTAGTATTTATTTTTATCCAAATGTTGAATGTTTGGACACAAGTCAGCAAGCCTTGGGTAACGTGGGAATGATTCTGAGGAAGCATTATAGTTATAAACTATAAACTACTAAACATCCTGCCAAGTTTCTCTCACTACTCACTAACAGTACAGTCATGTTTTTCTTCTTAACAAATGATGATCATTTAAATGAGAATTCAGGGTGTTTTTCGGGTGAGAGTGTGGTTCTGACTCACTGGTTGACATCAGTCCTGCTAGTGAACGGGTCTTCCATGAGCAGAGCACTAAAGGTCAGAGGTCAGATCAGAGGGCAGGATTACTGAGCTAAACAGATTATCTGAAAACTGAGTTTTTATAGCAAGCTGTTGGTCAGTAGGCCTGTTGATTATGTATGAGTGTGTGTTAGGATTACAAACAGAGAGGAAATATTTTTTTTCTCTTGGTTTCTGAGGTAGGATCCCAAAGTGTTGCTTTGGATAAAATCATATTCAGTGTTTTTTGAAAGCTACATGTGCCTTTCTTTTGTCCCTTCAACTAAATACTTACCAGAACAGTCACAATTACACTCACAATGCAACAGCAGTCATATGTGCAGCCAACATGTTTTACACAAATGAACCTTTAGCTCTGAAATTTTTAGCGAACAGGAAATTAACGTTCTGCTTTTGTGTGATATGCAGACAGCATAACTGTAAATAGGTCTGATTGGCTATTGCGAAGTGCATGTGCATGTGCATGTTTTGTTCTAAGAATGCGGGACATTTGAGTAGCACATTCTAGGAAATATTTAACTATTTTGTTAAAGGGTTGTGGCATCCCAGAATGCATTGCCACATTAATACATTATGTGGTTACTGTTGTATGATTATTGCCGGGGCTCGAATTGAGGGGGGAATGGGGTGGGGGGGGGGAGCGTATAAATAATAGTTCATTTAATAAGGCGAATTTTTTGTTAAATAAAAACCTTTTTAAAAATTAGACAAATTTTGTAATCATTATGTAAAGTCAGCTACAAGACCCACATACCCCCCACCCCCAAAAAAGAAACTGACCACTGATTATTGCATTTAATTTTATGACTTAATACTGTGTCGTTGTTGATTTCATCATTACTGTTTGATGTGTGCTGATGATTTTATTTGTTGACTTCGTCAGTTGATAAAGTTTGTGTGTTAAATATTGAGGTCTATGTAAAACCATATTAAGCATCTTTTTTGTATTTACAAGATATAGTCTCCCTGCTTTATGATAAGTATAATACAAGAATGCCTATAATAAGAAATCTTGTGTTGATAATTTTATATTTGTATAAATATATTTGTATGATCTGACCAGAATGTATTGACTTAATAAGACATTATGAATTTAATGAATGAACAGATTTAATTGGATAAATACTTAGGATAATTTAGTATTTTTTGTTTTCATAATGAATTCCCATGCTTCCATCTCTGTTATTTCATGCTTTTAAGGACTTTATTACTATTATTTAAAAACATGACAAATAGTATTTGCAATGAATAATATTGACTGGGGTTTCTCTTGTTTTACTTTTAACATCCTCCAGGCCTGTTTTGTATTTCAGGTAGCTTTTATAAACCACTGAAGGTATTTGAAGCTCTATTATTGCAGTACTCATATGGAGACCCCACGATTGCATAATGGTCTCGTACGGCCATAGTTTCCAAACACCTTGAAGGCTTTCCTGTTTATTTACAACATAGCAAAGGCGACATGTTGTCAACCGAGATCTCCACCTCTCCCTTCATGCCTCTGTATCTCTCTCTTGGTTTTGTTCTTCTCATTCACTCTTGAACAATGGATCTTAAAGTTTTTGTGTGGAATGTATCTGCTTTCAGGACCATGATCGGAATTGAACAAGAATGTTTGTGGAAAAACAATAAGTGTGTGTTCTATTGTCACGGTCAAGGTTGTATTAGTGAGGAGGAAATATGAAATTAACTGTTAGAAACTCTTCAGTGACTCATGTAGGTATAATTAAAACATATTCGCACACATACACACACACACATAATGTCTCACACACACAAGGCCAGCATGAGGTGCTGAGTGAAGTAGATTAGTCTGCGATAAATCACATCTGCTCAGTGTGAAACCGATGATACAGACATACTCCATAAACTCCAGCATACCAAACAACACACATGTGAAACACTGAGAGAGACGGAGATAAACACACAAGAACAGACACTAAAATTACGTGCGTGGAAGAAGAGTACAAGGAGGCACTCTTGAGCTCCAGCTAAATCTTTATTACCATGTGCTAGAGTAGTTTGCAATCACAAAAGCATAAAAATAAACTCTTAATAAATTCTCCTAAACCAGAGACAGCTATAAGCAAGCCATTTTTTTTTGGGTTGTGCCTGCTCATGACCAACTTGAAACTTTTTTGCCTCAGCACATAAATAGTTTTAATGTTTTAGATAACATAACACAACACTCAAAATAAAATATTCAAAAACCAAAATTAAAAATCTCAAAAAAAATAAAATTTTCAAAAAAACAAAAAAAAAATAACTACTTATACAAAAAAACCCCCCACCAACCAAAAAAAAGTCAATTTGCTTCTCCTTCAACCAAATTGAACCATAGCTTATTCTCATGGACTCTCACTTGAGACCGAGAGCATGCGCAGTACGATATAAATGTAAATTAAACAATACCATTCTCAAAACCAGTTTAAACACAGCAAACTATTTTCATATTAGCCTATAGTACACAAAACCTCTGAGTAAAGCAAGTTTCATTTAATTTGTTCATTCCCAAAATATTTCAAACGTTTGTAGACTAGTTTTGTAGTCTAGTTTTTTTTTTTCTTTTTTTTTCTAATACAGTTTAAAATTGACTTAACAAATTACCCATCATGTCACCCAGGTAACCAGCGCAATCGGGCCAATTGCGGCTGAGTGTCGGCTCACTCGGCAGTGTTCTGGCAAAAGTGAGCCAGCTCTGGCCCAGTAATGGTTGCCAGATTTGGCTAGGCTTTGGATATGCCGATTTGGCCCGATTTGCACTGAGACACGGCACATTTAGCCACATTCGGCCCGATTACGGTCCATAAGGACTGGTCTGATTTTGGCTGGGATATGGCCATGCAGACCTGGACCAGTTTAGGTCTCCCCATGGGGTAGTAGGTGGGGATGCCATGAAAACAAATGATGTAAGGGCCAAACCCTTAATCTATGTAAAGGAGGCATATTTAGTTGACATGCATAAGTACATGTAGACTTAACAAGGACACTGTAAAATATGTATTTTATTTTAGTTGGAAGTAGATGCCATCTTAAAGATTTTAAGGTAACAATGTCATTTTGTGGAAAAACAAATTATTCAAAGCTCTGGTTTTATATCAAAACTGGAAGTAGTCTTTAATACACATTTTAGAAGTTGTAATTCTGTATGTGTAAGTGTGTGTATATGTATATATATATGTGTGTGTGTGTGTGTATGTTTATATATATATTTTTTTTTTATTATTATTATTTAGCAAACACGACTAGTAACGGCTAGGTGTCATCATGATTGTGACCCACTGTCAGTTTCAGTACCCAGTGTCGGACCATATATATTATATATATATATATATATATATATATATATATATATATATATATATATATATATATATATATATATATATATATATATATATTTATTCAACAAGACTAGTACCAGCTAGGTGTTGTCATGATTATGACCCAGTGTCGGCTCAGTTTCAGTATCCAGTGTCTGACCATATACCCAGCAAATGTTGGTAAGGTATGTTTTGAAGCATGAATGCTGGTTTGAGCTGGTTTAAGCTGGTCCTTAGCTAGTCATGAGCTGGTTTAAGATGGTCATATGCTGGTCCTGAGCAGGAACTAGTTGCTTAGGACCAGCTTAAACCAGCTCAAACCAGCAGTTATGCTTCAAAACATACAGTACCTAACCAGCATATGCTGTTTATGTGCAGGGGGTTTATGTTTTTTTTTTAATAATTATTATTATTATTTTTTTATTTAGTGAACAAGACTAGTACTGGCTAGGTATTATCATGATTGTGACCCAGTGTCGGACCAGTGCCGGCTAAGTGTTTAATTTCTCGTCGGTGTGATTGTGGCCCAATGCCGGCAGTTTTGGCAGCTGGACTCGGGCCGATTCTGGGGCGTCATTCATCCCATGTCCATCCCGAGTCTAGCAACCACAGCCAGGCCGAGTTATTTCTTCCGGCCTGCCGGATCTATGCCATTATCGGGCCAAACTGTTTTGGCTACCTGGGTCATTTATTATCACATTATTTATTTGTTTTGCGTGTTTGTGGATTCCGTCGGTTTTTGAAACTCACTGATGGATGAACCATCACGATTTCTGTGTTAAAACCTTTTCTAAGCAGATTTCGAGCACAAATATCTGCATACACAGTTAGTGAATGAGGCTGCCAATGTCTGTCAAGCTGAGTTAAGTGCAAAAACTGTGAAGAAGAAAGGACATTCTATGCAGTAAGTATATAAGGCACTGTGGAAAAAAAACATTATTTTTTTTAGACCTAATGCGTTTTTCTTTCCAAGGTTTGCACTGAGGAAAGAAGAAAAATTCTTACATTCATTTAAAGCAACATTGCCATCTGTTGGTGAGACGTCACAGCACAATAGCTTCAACTTAATAGGTCCTACTGAAGCTCCTATGTGTCTTTCACCCTTTTCATTATGAGCATGCGAAACATTCATCTGTCGCTAGACATTGCTTATAAAGTGACAGTTTATGTAAAGCAAAAGATTTAAACTACATTCTTTGTGCTTAGCCCTTAGGCCCCTCATTTTTTTAAACCAAACTATCATTCATTGAGTCTCCGATTGATGTTCCAGAATGTGTGATCGTCAAGAATCCTCTTGGCTCTGACTAGTCCGTGATGACACTTGGCATCGTGAAGTAGCCGGACGGATGAGGGAGGACCACACAACCCTGATCTGGGCTGGGGGTGTATGCAGGGGTTTCATCTGAAGGGTTATCAGTCGGGCTCTCGAAGGGGTCAGTGTTTTGAGTTGCTGGCATGGTGGTGGGCGGAGTTACAACGCAGCCTTCATTTTCTGGAGCCAAACTCTCAGACTTTCTTGACACGCACATGTGATGTTTGTCCATAGAGCCATCAGGTAATTTGTCCTGGGTGCAGGATTCCTCGCAGCACATAATATAAGGCCCACTGAAGTTCATGCCTGAATTGTCTTTGCACATGCCTTCCCCCACATAGGCATGAAAGTGGTTTGATCCATCTGATTTTGCCATTTCAACAGCATCTTCAATGTGTAACAAAAGAGGCTCCCAAGAGACACTGTAACAAATTTAAGTGTAAAAGAAAAATATTGTCAGACATGGAGATTTAAGATACACACGCATGAAACCGAACCCACTTCCATAATGCGACTTACAGTAAATTTGAGGGTTTGAGAAGAAAAGAGGCATTAGCCGTCAGGTTTCATTTCCTTTTTAGGAAAGTGTTACTGATATTAACTAAAACTAAAAGCAAAACTAAAACTAACAATGTTTTCCAGGAATAGTGCTGAAATATAAATGAAATCTAAATAAGAATAATGAAATAAAATATACAGATATTTCGCACATCAAGTCGAAGTACTGAAATGACGAAAACTAAAGCTGAAATAGAATAGTTCAACGGAAATAATTCGAATAAAAATTCAAACCACATAAATCACACAAAGATGTCCAAAACCTAAACTAAAATTAAAATTGAAAATATAAAAATAAAAGCTAATCTGAAATAGTGATATTAATGAAGACAATTCATATTTTTATTGCAAAAAGTTGTAATTTGATTTAGAGCTTACCTGCTTTTGCAGAGACTGACATCGTCTGCAGCCAGTAGTACACAGATGGCGGTTGTCTCTTTCTCTATCTGGAGGTTTGGCCATCCACCGGGAGATTCTGAAAGAGAGAAAGATAGAAAAAACAATTATGTAATACATATAACTGTAATTTGGAAGAGTGGATTACTAGTTATAAAACTTAGACTGTACTTAGACCAAAAAGGCATATTTGCCATCATTTTAGCTTTTGTGTGCCAGAAACAGTGAAATGAATACCTTTTGACAAAGGTATTGAAACTGAAACCTCTATATCAATATTGTACATCAAACTGCGGATTCACCTTAAACATTTACAGTTCTGAGATCAGTTAGTAAAGACTCACCTTTACCATCCCCTCCAGCACTTTGCTCTTTATGGGTGATGGAATCGATCCTTTCCAAATCTCGATCCTTCTATTATAGAATTACACACATGAATAAACAAACACAAACAAACAAAAAAACATGAGCAAATGTTCCTGTACAAATAACCGCCCGTGAAATGAGATGAGATTGATTTCAAGAGAATGTGTACATTGATTAAATGTATATTTTGATTTCATTATATGCCATTTTGGATGGATGCATAAATGCATGAATGTAAATGTATAGTGGGTTTCACCTGTGTAAGAATGGTAGGCTGTTGTACAAGGTGACGAAAAAAAGCACGGCCACAAACACGCTAGGCAAAATGTAGATTACAGGGCTGATGGATGATGAAACTACAAACACACACACACACACACACAAAGAGTTTTTCTTATGCATCAGATATCGAGTTCTGTCCTGTGGGTATCAACTACTTTTGCCCTAAGCATAAATAATTTTACAAAGATATTTCCAGATCTTTTCTTTTTCTTACATCTCTGCTATTTTAAAAGTAGCTCATGATGAATTATATACACATGAATTTGATTACGTTAATACAAAAAAGACAGAAGGGCATGCAATCACAGGACACAGTAGGACATTTTACTTTTATTGTACATGTGTGCATGTGTTACATGCATTTTATATTTAGTTCTGAAATACTGTTAGCACACTCGTATTCTGTATATCTGAATCAATGAATGAATGAATGAATGAATGTATACTTGACAATATTCCATTTGTTAACATTAGTGAAACTTCAACAGATTTCCCCTGCTCAGGGAGTAGGGAGCAATGAACACTGTGTAGGGACCATGTCAATGGGAACACAGTTCATGCACGGAGCTCACTTCTAATGAGCTGATTATCTGAATCAGGTGTGTTAACAGAGAGACGTGCAAAATGTGCAGACCAGGGGGTCATGAGAACTGGAATTGAGAACCGCTGCAGTAAGTTAGTTAATGCATTAACTGATGTTAACTAATGGAACCTTATTATAAATTGTCACCAGGCAAGGCTGCAGTGTGAATCTTCATGTACATGCCAATTGTAACAGTATTTGATTGTATCTCAATGTAATCCCAATGTAAAAAATATTAGCCCAATCTACCCAAATCCAACTCGTTTATCAAAATTAATCATTTTGTTTTCTTTTCAATTGATTTGTTTAACGATTTAGTAATTCATTTCTACTTTAAATTACGAGGACAAAATGAACAACGAATTATTTAAAACACCATTTTAATAAGATATGATTAGATGCGCACATCTGAAATTGTCACGTTAAGCTGTTCAGGAAGAACACGGGAGGCACGAAGGAACGTTTAGCAGACTTTAATCAAGGAAACACTGGGCATCATCATAACAGGAGCTTGAGCAACACACCTAGTAGACAAGTACATCCAACAAACACAAATTGAACAGATTGGGGTTTATAAAAACAGGATAAGGAGGGACAGACAGGTGCAGGGAATCAACTAATCAAACTAAACAAGGACAGGAACAGATAAGGCAAATAAGGCAAAACAGGAACAGAAACACATGACAAAACAGGTCTTATCCTGGCAGAAATCAAGGCGTTACCTGGCTTAGTTTTGAACACTGCTGGTTGCGACCATTCTGATAGCGCAATGTCATAAGTATCGTCAGGTTCTGGTAGTAATCTGATCTGGGCCTGGTATTCAGTTGAAGGATCTAGATCACTAAAGTTAAGGTCAAAATCTCTCTCCTCTGCAGAAAGGTTACACATTTTTGAGGTCTACAAAGAGAAAGTGAAATCATGCATGCGATCAGTCACAGCTACAATGATTCTTTTAGTAAATGCAACACAGATGCTGAAAGATGACCAACACACCTTGCTGGTCGAGATTTTAAGCTGGATAGAGTATTCAATATCTTCAGACACCGCTGGTTCAGGCCAGTTCAGTATGAAAACACCATCGCCTTCCTTCACATGGATCTGGTCAGGTTGTGAAAGTTTAACTTGAAAAGAAAAAGAATGAACATTAGTGCTCCTCCCAAACTCCAGATGGCAGCGCTGGCATGTAAGACTCTGCTAAAAATAACATTTCAAAAAACCTTACTGTGTTTGTAAGAATTGAAATTCCTAGCGTAGTACACTGGTCTCAGCTCCACCGTTAACAGGGAAGGGTCAGGGGTTTTTACCGAACACATGAACTCTGAAAGCTCAACGTCTCTCGACTTCAGCTGAGGATCTTCACAACAAACGGAGAGACTGAGGGAGAGAAAGAGTTGTCATTGTACAGGATGTGACATCATGCTTTAGTTGTTAGTCACGTGATTTTGTGATGGATGGAGAACTCACTTATTATTATTATTATTATTGCACCAGAGATGATAAGACATAAACTGATAATGTTCTGTCTTCATTTGCCAGGTACACGTCACAGTTGTTTCCCCCGCTATCATGCACTGCAGGTTAAAGACTCCATCTACAAGAGGTCGTGAACTTCAGGTATTTGCAGTGTAAAAAGGAAATTCTTTTCTGTTTTAGACTATTAGCAAAATATAAGGAAAATTAATACCATTGTGAGTTTTCCAGGACACCAGGGGGCTCCAGTCACTCCAGAGTCCCACTGGACCTCGCGCCCTCACTCTGGCTTGATAATGGTAACCAGACAACAGTGACTCCTTGTCAATCATATACTCAGAAGCAGTGATGTTATCCACAATCTGTTCCAGTAAAAGAGAATTAAAAAAAAAAAAAAAAAAAAACAGATTAATTCACAAACAAAAGAAGTGTGGCCGAAATCATGTACTCTCTTAGTACTTCTCTTGACTAAGTAATTATGTAGCGACTGTTAAAAAATAAATGCATAGGAATGTATGTATCAATGTAATCCGGGCTGCGTTCTACTTTGCTTTTAGACACACACTCGCAAACTTCCCCATGCACTTCCACTTAGGGGAATCCCCACTGCCATTTTAAAGTGTGTTCCACTTGGTTAAGGAGTGAAGTTTAAAGGGGTCATATGACGGTCGCCGTGATTTTGCCAAGTAAGACATGTTCCTGGATCAACATCCTTTGATGATCCTGGATCAACATTAATGTCCAAAATATAGACTTAACCCAATCTCTACCCCTAAACCTAACCCTACCCATAATTTATTCCTAAAATTAGTGGGAAATGATAGCTGATTAACAAGAGTGTTGAAGCACCTAACCCTGATTGTAAGTTATATCTCTATTCTGATTGGTTGATTGGAATGTTATTCCAGGATCAACAAGGACGTTGATCCAGGAACATGTTTTACTTGGTGAAATCACGCTCACCGTCATATGATGTTGCTAAAATAAACTTTATTTTGTGTATTTGGTGTAATGCAATGTGGTTTAGGTTTAGGTTTCTCTTTCACAACGAAACACACAGCGCCTCAATGACATGACAGCAGCAGCAACAATACTACAGCGAGAATAAAAGTTACGCCTTCTTTCTTTGTGTGAAGATTTGGGCGGCATTTTGCAAATCTTCCCACACAGTGACGTAGACATGTGGGGGTGTTAGAACGAGCCGTTTTAGGTAGGAGTGGTTGCCTCTTAACTTTTATAAATTATATCTCTTTGGATTTGAGACTTTAGTCTTTGCAATTTTACAGATCTTCTTTAAGCAAACCTTTAACATCTGAAGAACCGTTCTGTTTCACAGACTGTTTCTTCAGATTATAAAAAGGTAAGAAAGAAATGGTTCTTCTATGACATCTATGACAACTTTTGAAGCACCTTTATATTTAAGAGTGTACTGTGTTACTTTGCCCTTTAAAATAAACTTTTTTTGTTTTTGTTCAAAGTGAGAAAAAAAAAACAGTTGCAAACTTTTTTTTTTTCTTTTTTCTTCATCTGGTGACTTACTATTCTTTTATGAATACTTTGAATTTAGACAAACTTTACAAAAAGTTTTTTCGCATACTGTATAGTAGGAAAGTATGCAATTTTGGATGCAGCCCTTGTTTATAAGAGTCATTAAATCATTAATTTAAAACTGATTAATTCACAAACAAAATCTGTTGACTGCCTGTGTGAGCGAGTCTTTGAATCATTCACTCAACCGATTCAGGAAGTAAACACCGCTGTGTGTAGCATGTGGACGATTCATTAATATTGTCAATATTCCCTCAAAATTGTAAGTTACTACTCAATATTAACACCTTGTTTATCGAACTGTTGTGAAAAAAAAAATAAAAAAAACAATTTCACATTCGCAGACATGCTATCAATTCATCACACCAGAAGATGATTTGTGTGCATAAATATTACAAAAAGGTAACGTTAGTCACTTGAATATGTGCAAGGCTTCCTGTGTCAGATATTTCAGTTTACAGAAACAGTCAAACTAGTAATTGTTTTCCTATTTGTGTAATTTATTATCGTGATTCAGTAAAATAATGAATCCTAAGTATCAGAAAATAACTCCCGTGTTACAAAATAATAAGATGGATATCAGTAACACACTGAGCATGTATGTGCAAGCACGCATTAAGCGGTAAACAAACGATGCTCTGCCAACCTGTCTCCTATGTAAATACATATCACGCTCCGCATTTACCTATGTAAATATCCAAATCTTGACAGTGGATCTGTCTCCAGTTTCAGAATGCTTGCATCACTCTTTCATGTGGAGGCTTTATCTTAGATGGGAATCGCGTGAAGTCTGAGGTTGTGATGATGTGTCATTAAAATGGCAGGTTGTGGTGTTGGTTATTACAGTGAAACTGCTTCTGCACACACATTGTTCTAGACATGATTCCACAAGATATCTTATCAGATAACATTTGAGTGTGTCAGAACTTTAATACCACACAGGCTTGGAGTATATACTGGTGTTTTACTCATTTTAAACATTTGTTTTATTAAAAATATAAATATATGCAATAGGATACACTGTCTTTCAAAAGTTTGTTTAGAGTGAGCAAGTTTTTGAATGTTTTTTTTTTCTTCTTTTTCGATTGAATAAATGACTGAAATCATTCTAATATGCTGATTTGGTGGAATATTTATATGGAAATCATGATATATTTTTTCAGGAATCTTTGATGAATAAGACTGTGTGTTTGTGTGGGTGTGTACATGTATAGTTTTACTTTTTATATATTAATATTATTTATAAAATATATATTTTATATATTAATCAGCACAACTTTAGTAAAACATTCAACTGAATTAAAGGTTGTTAAGTTATCTAAACCTAAGGGTGCATATTTTTAATATATATATATATGCATCTAATATGCATTTGGGGTAGATGAAGCACGATGATTATTATTTTTATTCTATTTTTTTTTCCTGACAGTGTACTCACAGTCCAGTCATGCATGTATCCTCTGAATGTATACTGAAGCTGGTACACAAGAGTTCCTGTCATATTTGAGGATACAGGATACGGGCTTCTCCAGGACAGCAGACGACCTCCGCCATCAGCCACCCTCTCTGTCAAATCAATTGGGGCCCAAACTTTTCCTGAAATCACACACACACACACACACACACAGAACGGTGAAAGACTTTTCCATGCCAGAGATGCTTTAGAAGGTAAATGCACATGCACAAAACACACACTCACCATGCTGAGCAACTCTGAGAGTAGTGGCTCTGTTCACACACGGTACTTTGAAGTAAAGAATGTGGACTGCATACAAGCTAAACCTATCCGTGTTATAGCGGCACACGTGAGAGATCTTCCCATTGGATAAAAGCACACCAGATGCATTCGAGACACAAAGTGTATCTATTCTACAGAGAGGAAGAGAGAGGAAAAAAGTTATTTTCCCCATTGTAGAATTTATTTAGTTGTGTGTTTGTTTGTTTCTTTTTTCACCTACTTCATACTTGTGTCCCAGAAGTACAATTCATGCATGTTTTCTTGTGGATGAACTTGTGGATCGACCTCCCATGTGCACTGTACATAGCTCATGTAGTCATTGTGGCACTGCAAGGAATCCAGCACTGCAGAATCTGAAACAAGAGTTCAAAGGTCAGCAAGTGAATTGACATCAGTTCATGTCTGAAACACACAGATTTGATAGACATTACAACATAAGAGTCACTAAATTGCCACTGCATCCCAAATCAATTTTATTATTATTATTTTTATTTTTATTTTTTGCTTTCAGGTGAATAATACTTAATACAGGCTTAATAAGTTTAGTAATACAGGCTTAAATAGTGGCACAGATCAGGGTTATTATAGTTAACTAAAACTAATAATAAAATTAATAATTTTGCCAGGTCAACATTTTTCATTTTAATTCAGTTTACTGTGATGTACTAAAATAACTACAACTAAAATTAAAAATAAATTAAAATAATTAAAACATATATGGACATAAAAACAGAAACAACTAAAAATGACAAAAAAAGACTAAACCTGAAATATAAAAATAAAAAACTGATTCAATATATTAATACAATTTATAATATTATCTCAATGATGCTAAAAAACAATTCACAGATATTGTTTAAGAGACCTATAAAATGTCAGTTTCCCAAAAGTATTTTATGTGAACTATTGTTCATTAAAAATTGCAGTGCATGAATACGTGAATTGGCGTATCATATATATGCAATATACACATGCACACACACACACACGCACACACACACACAGACTGATAAATGATGATTTGTCCTCCATTTTTTTTTTTTTAGCCAGTCTTTTAAGTCTATTCATCCCCCCACCCAAATGTGTGGCCACAGGCAGGAATTTCCACTGACTTACTAGACTGACAAAGCTCTGGGTGACATAAGTTTTGGATTGCTAAACTTTTTTCATTATTATTATTAGTTTCTGCAAAGCTCTCAAGATAAGTTAGAAGTGAACTTCTAAAATCAGATCTTCAGAGCTGCTTTATACTGACCAATCAAAGACACATCCTGAATTACAAGTGTCTGCAGAGGAAAATCTCTATTGACGTTTAGTTCGGTCCAAGATAAGGATTTGTCCTGGCTGGGATAATAAAATGTATATGTATGAGTCCAGTACAGAGGACCCAAGAAGATTAGAGAAAACACTGATAAGGGTCTATCTGGTGGACACAGGCCTGAACTAAACAGGTTGTATAAAAAAAGAATGCAATAATATCTGAGAGTGTTATCTTTCTCTCTCACCTTTCCCAGGCTTGACTTCATGACGAGGACACTGGTCATCACTGATGACTCCCCTGACCAGCAGAGCGAATCCAACCATATGCAGAATCCATGTGGACAACATTGTAGCTGAGATCCAAGATCAGAGGCCCGGTGTTTTTTTACAGCAGGTGATTCTTCTGGTTACTTTCAAGATATCTGAATATTAAGAAACCAGTTTTTATGGTTAGAACCACTGGATTTAAAGGCACAGTTCACTCAAAAATGAAAATTCTGTCATCATTTATTCAACCTCATGACTTTTGGGAAGAATGTTAACCTTACTAACTGTTAAGAATATCTAAGCTCTTTATCTATCGATGCCGTCCGACTATTCTCAGTCCTTGCATGGGCCCATGGATAGAATTATGAAAAGGAAGCCAATTGTCTGTTCACAAACTTCTTCAAAGTTTATTATTACATCCATTCATTATATATTTGCATTGCAAGGGGTGGTGCAGTGGTTTATCCAATTAGAATTGTCCACTACATCATACAGGAATGTCTCGCAAACAAAGGGGTTTCCTTCTTGCTACCAGGGGCGTAGCAAGCTTTTCCAAAGTGCGGGGGATGGATGTGGTTTGTTTATTAACAATAAAAGTGATGAATACAGTGACAGAGGGGTACAAAATGTATAACATACAGGATATAAAAAGCTTCCCATTTAAATGAGTGATACTAGATAAGTATAAAAACACACTAACACAAAAAGTCAAAACTCTGTTGTGAAAATACATAACACTACAAAGAATCAGAATCAGAAATACTTTAATAATCCCAGGGGGAAATTTATTTTTTGTCAAAATATATACAAACTATATATATACAGGTCCTTCTCATTAGCATACATACAGGATAAAAATTAAAATAGCTTTGCACACCATGAAATTTTCAATTGTTTTAATAGTGATGATAGCATAAGTATAAAAACCACGTTGGAAAAATGTTCATCTAAATGAGAATTAACCTAATCAAATCAACTAATTAACTCTAAACACCTGCAAAGATTCTGAGGCTTTTTTAAAATAGCATACTCAAAAACCGCAATCATGGGTAAGACTGCCGACCTGACTGCTAAAGATCATTGACACCCTCAAGCGAGAATCAGAAAGAAATTTCTGAACTTTAAGTATCCACAGTGGGAAGTCTGGGGAAATTATTTTTGTCACAAAGAAAACATCCAGAGCCACCGTGCCAGAAGACTGGGAAGCAGCAGGAAATGCCAAAATGCCTGAAGTGACCAGTGTCAGGGGAGAGACAGGAAATGCAAAATGCCTGAAGTCCAAGTACCCACAGTCAGTGATGGTCTGGGGTGCCATGTCAGTGCTGGTGTTGGTCCACTGTGTTTTATCAAGGGCAGGGTCAATGCAGCTAGCTATCAGGAGATTTTGGAGCATGCTTCCATCTGCAGTGCGTTTTTCAGCATCACCTGCTCACAGTGCCAAAACCACTGAAATGGTTTTACTGATTATTACTGTGAGGCAAACATCTCCTGACCTTTCATTTTTTTCAGACAACAACTCTGGATGAGCTTAAGGCCGCTACCTCCATAACACCTCAGCAGTGCATGGCTGAAAAGTCATTTCTGCAAAAGGATTCCCGACCAAGTATGAGTGCATAACCTGAACATACAAATTATTTGAAGGTGAATTTTTTGTATTAAAAACACTCTTCTTTTATTGGTCGGATGAAATATGCTATTTTGAGATAGGGGAATTGGGGGTTTTTCATGAGCATCCCTACAGCCATTTATTCATATATTTCTAACTCCCTCATCCAACACTGCAACACACAGTGCATACACACACACACAATTCTTTGATATGTATGTTATGACGGTTTTTTGTTTTTAAAAACACTTGTTATTTTTATCATTACATTATGATGAAATATGCTGTGCAATGAATCTAAAATATATGAAAGTTTAATTTTTATCATTACATTATGGAAAATAATGAACTTTTTCACAATATGCTAATTTTTTGAGAAGGACCTGTATATATGCAAACAACAACCAACTGACCATGAACATATGACCAACTACCTCTCATTTAAAGGAACCAAAAGTGCTTTTCTGCCCTCCTTACAGGAGACAAACTGTTCAGCAATCTTTTTTCTGTTTACCCTGTGTAAGCTTGATAGTGACATGGGTCTGACAGGACTGTGACTGAGACTGCTAAATTTTGCTTACTTGCGCCCTGAAAAGGGGAGAATAAAAACGCCCACGCAAAGCTTTTTTTCTGGTGGTATAAATAATGTAACAATTTACTGTTTTTAAACATTAAAATAATATACACTTTTCTTTCATAGTTCTTCAACAGGTATGCAAACAATGTCGTCCTTTCTCACTTTTTTCTCCACAACAGGTAAGTATCCACAAAAGTATTCAGCTAATCAACAAACAATGCTTAAAATATCAAAATCAATTGCACTGGCAATAAACCCATTATACACTGCTTAACAATGGCAATTTGTCCCCGCTCCTCGTCAATTCCCTGCCTTCTTCATCACAGTTATGTTATACGCCACATTACGTTACATAACCGAATTTAGCTAGCTGCTGAACAATATCCCAATAATAGCAATAACATTAGTCTAAAAATCAAAATATAATACCGAAAACACTCGACATGTCAACAAAACAATAACAGAACATCTTCCCAAACACATATCAAGCTTATTTAAAAACCTCGAAAGCATACACACTCATTCAAAGTACCTGGAAAAGGGAGACGTAAATAACCATAACCATAAGTTCCCGCCTCCTCAGCACGAGCTGACTGATAAATCTAACACACCAAGAGAGGCGGGACTTAAGGCAGAACAGCCAATCATCAGCCGGTCACATTTGAAGCCGGTGTCATGTTTGAGAGGGAGGGGGGAGAGGAGGCAGCCGCAGCGAGCGCAGACACAGAGCGGCCAGAGAAACAGAGGAGAGACTGTAGTAAGGCATTTGTGCAAAACTGAGGACTGCAAAAAAACTGCAGAAAAAGTGCGGGTGTTGAACCCTCTCACCGGGAAAAGTGTGGGTGTTAAAAAAACCACACCCCCCACGGGTGCGACGCCCCTGCTTGCTACCTCTAGAGCCCCTATGATGTAGATTACATCTGTATGTCATATAAAATGGCAATATGGGCAGGACCATATTAGGCCATATATCTGGCCAAAGGATAGCTCAACTCTGAGCAAAAGGAAAGACCAAACTCAATAACCTGGGTCAGACAAGCCTTCACCATTTGAACACTATGAAGTAATACACCTATGTGCGCATGCGTGTTGAGATGGAGAGAGGAGAGAACACAGAAGGAAGGAGGGAAAAGCACAAGGGGAGAGAAAGGGAGGGTAAGAGAGAGAGCACAGACAGGCAAACGCACAAAAATATTCTGGCAGAGAGCGTGATATAATCTAACACTAACTTTAAAAAACACTGAGCTGTTCAAAATAGCTTATTTTGAGTTCCACAGAAGGGAAAAAGTGATACACACATGAGAGTGTGTTGTCAGAGTTTTATTTTTAGGTGATGAACTATTACTTTAAGAACAAATGTGACACAAGACATCATGCTGTTATAAAAGCAAACACTAAAAAACACACCACAGACATGCTTCTGAGAACTCTCATTAGTTTTAAGCACAAAACGTACTTCCTTTTTCCTCTCACACATTTATGCTAACAAAAACACCTATGCCTTTATTTTTTCTTTCATAAAAAACAAAACATTTTTCACTGAAAGCCTTTGCATGATACAAACTTAGGAAACTTTAAAGGTGTAGTAATTGTTGTGCCACCAAACAAAATTTTTAAAATAATGACTCTTCCCGTCTACCATTGCTCTGACAAACAGATTGTTTCATCTCAACCTCATATCATTGGTTCAGTATATCATCTAGAGTAAGAAGTTGTTTAACATTAAGTTTTAGTTATTTTAAATGGTCACAAAGCATCTAAAAATGAAAGAAACATTGCGTATATTATATTGCTTACTGTTTGTGACAAAAGCATGGTGACCTCCAAATCCATCTTTCAGTGAAGAATTCAAAATCCATCTTTTAATGAATGGAGCATTTCCAAGGAAGAGGTGAACATCTTAAAAACCGCTGTAGATCTTCATATATAAAACGGCTTGTATATAAAACGGCTCGTTTCGGGTGAACCTGACCATCTACCCGTAAGCCACTAATGGAGCTATGTAGCGTAAAAACAGACGTAGTACTGAATGTCGCACTACGTTTCTCGCAACTGCCAGGAAACTATAAAGAAAGGGATTTCCCTAATCTTAGAAGAGGGTAAGGGGCGTTGGGAGGAAGAGATGTGGTCACACAGAACACATTCTTGTCGGAAATAGACTTTAAACTGTTTAGTTTGTAAAAGTTAGTTCAGTTTCTTATGTTTTTTTTATGTTGTTTTTAAGTTTACGCTTTCATTTAGAGGTTGCGCGGTGCTGTGCTATATTTAGCTGCAGTGAAGTACGCACGCACATGTAGGTGAATGAACTCACTTAAAAAGGGCAGGAAAAACAAAAACAGGTTTTACCTCACACCTTTGTCCTACAGTGACACAAACTGTGTTTTCTCTATGACTAATCTAGGTGGTCTTGACTTGCGCATGCACTGCAATGCATTGCAAAATAAATAAATAAATAAACGCAGCACGGTAAATTTACTCGAAGGTAACTTGTTTTCTGGAAATATATCTTGTTTTTTTTTTTTTTTTTTTTTTTGTATTTGTTCTTGTTTTAAGCACAATACTCTAAATATAGTTATATTTATGCTTAAAAGCATAAATCTTAAAGCATTAATCTTGAGTGTTTTATTATTTTAGGTTAAACTGTGTAATTTCTCAGAGAATCTTTGGGATTCAAAAGTCTTCAGAGTGTAATTGTCTTTATCCTTTTTGGTTTCTGATTATCTGTTAATAATCTGTGTATAGAGCTAAGGAATGAGAGTTTTTCATTTAATGAGAATCCCAAACCAGACATTTCCTACTATAAAATTACCTATGATTTGGTTTTCTTTTCCAGTTTTCAAAACCAATCTTCTGCTTTCACAACATAGACTATTAAGATTATCTTTGATTCATATAAAAATCAGGATAAAGGTTGGTTTTCATTTGGAAGTTTACAGATACGCTTATAAATTTTTTTTTTTTTTTTTTTTTTTTTTTGGAAATTGTGAGATTACCATTTACCATTACCATTCCATAATGGATATTATTCTATTATCAGTGTTGTTTCAGTCCTTGTGACCTCAGTAAATTATGGGAAATATATATATATATATATATATATATATATATATATATATATATATATATATATATATATATATATATATATATATATAAATATAAATATAACTCACTTAAATGATAATCTATATTAGTGTACTGTATTATATACTTTCTAATAATTCTGTAAACACCAGCAGATTTTCGTAGCCTTACTCATTTCATACCATATATTTTTTTTAACTTCAGTAAATGGCTGTATATAATTTCAGTAGCTCAAAGCCTACACTGAAAAAAAAAAACTTGAAATTTCAGTGAATTATAGTTTCATACTCCTCTAAGTGTATTTATTTGTTTTAAAAAAAAGTCTTACCTGTATTTCTGTCATCAAGAAAGGCTTGTAAACATTCTATTCATCAGTGCTTGGATAAAAGTGAGTTTAACTTGGTCTGATCCAGTCACTTCAAATCAGTATGCTTTCCTAGGCTGGGTTCTTATTACTGACGTGGAGTTGCACTCATGATATCATTTACTTGAACTACCTCAAAGCCAGAAGTTCCTTTTTTTCTCTCAGTTGAGATGACAAGTCAGTGTCGCCGACTTCATCTCTTAAACCAAAAACAAAAAAACAATAGTTCATCATTGAGTTATTACAATGTTAGTGCAGCCTCCTTACTGTTTTTTCCCTGACACATTCATAATCATTACTTCTGTGGTGCGCTGTGGCAAGCTTTATGCGTGTGCTTGAGCACTTATTAGGCTATGGAGGCAATTAAAGGCTCGGTATTATGATTTAAATGGTTTATTAATAAACATGTGATTAGTCGACCAATGCTTAAAAATGAACGACTGCTAGTCGACCAGAAAAATCTTTAGTCGGGGACAGCCCTACTGAATATGAACCAAAAAACTGACTAATGATTTCTTGATCAATGCATTTTAATGACAGTGTTCGCCTTTACCACATAAACAACACTATATCATGGACAAGGAAAGTCACAGCTCTCAGAAGCACGAAGGAACACCTCTACCCATGTATTCACACCGACGAAGATAAATTCACACATAAGCACCCACATTCACTTACTAACACGCTAAGATACACCCATGAACTCTAATATGCAGACTCAAAAGAGCTTTTCAGTAAAAGGCAAGAGATCTTGGAATTGTCAGAAATTTCTCTCTTTCTCTTCCTCTTTCTGTCATGTTTGTTTGTGCATGCATGAATAATACCCTGGTCTTTTATTTGAATTCATAGTGATCAAAGTCATTCAAGTCAAATCTAAGTTTTTATTTTGAATGTTTGAACATCCAGTCTATTTCTCTTATATTTCCTTTAACCACACCCAATTCCTTGGTAACTTGAGCAATTTGGAGTCCTAAATGAAGGCTAACCAAAAATACTCAAAACGCTTAGCTATGCTGTGACACTTGATTGTATTTTTGTCTTTTTTTTAATTCACAGCATGCCATGGTTTATACTAGGGTTGGACAAAATAATGTGAACACCCTTTATTATAGGGGTTAGTAACATTATATTATAGGGGTTAGTAACATTATATTATAGGGGTTAGTAACATTATACTATAGGGGTTAGTAACATTATATTATAGGGGTTAGTAACATTATATTATAGGGGTTAGTAACATTATATTATAGGGGTTAGTAACATTATATTATAGGGGTTAGTAACATTATACTATAGGGGTTAGTAACATTATATTATAGGGGTTAGTAACATTATATTATAGGGGTTAGTAACATTATATTATAGGGGTTAGTAACATTATATTAGGGGTTAGTAACATTATACTATAGGGGTTAGTAACATTATATATAGGGGTAGTAACATTATACTATAGGGGTTAGTAACATTATATTATAGGGGTTAGGTAACATTATATTATAGGGTTAGTAACATTATACTATAGGGGGTTAGTAACATTATACTATAGGGGTTAGTAACATTATATTATAGGGGTTAGTAACATTATACTATAGGGGGTTAGTAACATTATACTATAGGGGGTTAGTAACATTATACTATAGGGGGTTAGTAACATTATACTATAGGGGTTAGTAACATTATATTATAGGGGTTAGTAACATTATATTATAGTGGTTAGCAACATTATACTATAGGGGTTAGTAACATTATACTATAGGGGTTAGTAACATTATATTATAGGGGTAAGTAACATTATATTATAGGGGTTAGTAACATTATATTATAGGGGTTAGTAACAGTAACATAGGGGTTAGTAACATTATATTATGGGGTTAGTAACATTATAACTATAGGGGTTAGTAACATTATATTAGGGGGTTAGTAACATTATACTATAGGGGTTAGTAACATTATATTATAGGGGTTAGTAACATTATATTATAGGGGTTAGTAACATTATACTATAGGGGTTAGTAACATTATATTATAGGGGTTAGTAACATTATACTATAGGGGTTAGTAACATTATATTATAGGGGTTAGTAACATTATATTATAGGGGTTAGTAACATTATATTATAGGGGTTAGTAACATTATATTATAGGGGTTAGTAACATTATATTATAGGGGTTAGTAACATTATATTATAGGGGTTAGTAACACTATAGTAAACATTATACTATAGGGGGTTAGTAACATTATACTATAGGGGTTAGTAACATTATATTATAGGGGTTAGTAACAGTCTATAGGCTAGAGTGAAAAAACAAAACAAAAGTTGGCTTGTAATTAAACATTGCTATTATTAAGTTGTGTATCAGTAAATTGTGTTCAGCAGTGTTATGGGCAAAACATAGGATATGTTTAGCAGTTCATCTGCAATGCTCGCAAAATTTCAAATTCTATGGTAGCCCTTTGGGCGGGCATTGTTTATATTTCGGTAGCCCAAAATGAATTTAACTAGCCCAAATAAAAGAGACATCAGCTGAACTTCACAAATCAGCATGATGAAAAACTTCAGTGATTATGTATTTCCTTCAAATAACAAATCAAGACAGTAGGGGTGCAACAAATCACACAACTCACATATTACGAACTCAATGTTTAAAGTGGCAACATGTGCAAATAAAGTCCTATGATCCATTTCACCAATACAAGCAAGTAAACAACGTGAATCAATGAAGGAATTTTATTTCACTATTCAAAATAGCCTGTTGGGCAGTAGCCCGACTGCAAGATACAATAGCAGTCTATACAATTAAAGGGGTCGGGAAGTGCCTCTTTTTTATTTTGTACTGTTCTCTGAGGTCCACTTATAATGTTATCAAGATTTTTACACCAAAAAACTTCATAATTAGGAGTATTGGATATTTTCTGTCCTGTTTTTGACCCCCCTCATCAGAATGCCATCTTTGAATAGGTGCGGTAGATTGTAGACTTGGAAGTAAACGCCCACTGCTATGATTGTCTAGCACAGCGTCGTCGTCTGAAAATTCCACATTGGAATGCAGTATTCATTAGGCCGGGGGGGGGGGTTTATTTATTATAAATGTATTTTATGGTGAATGCAGTAGGCAGTAGGCCTATATAAGCACACGTAACGTGCCATTCCTGCATCTGTGCCCGCGCCCATGCTCGCTCTCACCTCATGTTTGCAGCTGAATACAAATGATCCTTATAATTAATGGACAACTAGGCTATATCAGGGAAAATACACCAGCGCAGTCCGGCACAGAGAAAAGAAACAGTAAAAAAAAAAAGCCGCCCAAGATGAAGCACGTGCATCACTTTCAGGCAGCCACGTTCATAATCCTGTGAAGCTTTTGACTGTTAACATTAACATGTTTTAATGTCGGTAATAATTTCATCACCACAAACAACGCATCTGACTTAATATATTAGTTTACATGACTTAAAATGTATTATATAAAAACAATGAGGCAATAATGATTGGTTAATTAACAATAATCATATACTTTCATTGAATAAGACATATAATACCAAATAAACAATTTGCATTATTACAAATGCCTGCAAAGGGCACCAAAGGCCTGATAATTGCTGTTGTTATACTTACAGGACGATCAAATCCTTGTTTAATATTGACCAAACACCGAATCCAAATATTTTTGGCCACCTTTTAGCAATAGAAATCCCTCTTTAATTTCTTCAACAAAAACATGTGGACATCACAGCCCTTACCAAAATTAACCATGGTTTTATAGTAGTAAAACTGCTTAATTTTATTTTGTGTGATTTCTGAATGCTTGAGACTATAAAATCAATCAGGCAACGGTATTATTAAAAGCATAGCCATAGGTAACTGAGCTATAGTTGTAATTTATAAATAATACAATTTATTAAAATTTATTTATTTAATTTTATAATTTATTAAAGTTCTATTTTGACCCCTTATAAGAGGTTTTTTTTTATTCTTTCTTTTATTTTTTTGGAAGGGCACAACAATACTATTCTGCTTAGGACACCCATTTGGCCAGCAGCGGCCCTGCTAGCATCCTTTGTTTACTGACAAAAACAGAGAAATGTTAGAAAGTGTTTTACCAGCTTTGAAATTGTGTGATAAATTCAGTAATTTGTAAAGGTGTCTTCACTTTTAGGAATTTTGTGTGAAAAGGTTTTCAACGCATTTTCGCCGCGCTAACCAACAGAAAGCTGCTTGAGTTACAGTATGTTATGTTAAGTTTTAAGCACATCGGTCTACACATATTGTGTTAAATGCTGTGTGTTAGTTCACAAGTTGTGTTGGTTATTCTTTTCTACACATTTTTGTTTAATATTGACACAAAATGTATAAATTAGAGTGTTAC
The DNA here is from genome assembly GCF_018340385.1 of Cyprinus carpio. Taxonomy (NCBI): domain Eukaryota; kingdom Metazoa; phylum Chordata; class Actinopteri; order Cypriniformes; family Cyprinidae; genus Cyprinus; species Cyprinus carpio. The sequence continues at coordinate 29,968,012 of NC_056599.1, read as the reverse complement.
ACATAAAGTGTGTTATCTTTCTAAGAGTGTATATGTTCTGCATTTTCTGTGATTATTTACTTTTACCTAACAAAAACAATGTCTTATTTAACCCTGTGTGGTCAAACCTCAGCCTGGTTTTACATCATAGAGTTGTACATTCCATAAGCTGTCGTTTTGGCAGACTGGCTTCAGTATGTGACCCTGGACCACAAAGATTAAGTCACTGGGTATATTTGTAGCAATAGCCAAAAATACATTGTATGAGTCAAAATGATCTATTTTTCTTTTATGCCAAAAATCATTAGGATATTAAGTTAAGATCATGTCCCATGAAGATATTTTGTAAATTTCCTACTGTAAATATATCAAACCTTAATTTTTGATTAGTAATATGTATTGCTAAGAACTTCATTTGGACAACTTTAAAGGTGATTTTCTGAATATTTAGATTTTTTTGCACCCTCAGATTCCAGATTTTCAAATAGTTGTATCTCGACCATACATCAATGGAAAGCTTATTATTATTCAGCTTTCAGATTATGTATAAATCTCAATTTCAAAACATTAACCCTTAAGACTGGTTTTGTGGTCCAGGGTCACATATAAGCTGTTTTTATACTCACAAGAAAGTTTTGAGTTCTGAAACTTACAAGATGTCTTTATAGTACAATGCCCACTTATATGTCAAAAGTTCAAGGGAATTTTGGTTTCTCAGTTCATTCCCTGTTCAAGACTCTGTATACAAAAAAAAAAAAAAAAAAAAAAAAAAAACTAATTTGTGCAAACCTTCATCAGCAAAGAAGAATGGTATGGTAAAAACTGAAAGTGAATGATAGGTGCTATCAAGCAATAAGAAGGATTTTGTCCAAATACAAGAACTACTGCAGCAAAATTGACAGCAAACCTCAATATTCACCTTGAAGGGAATACACAAAAACTGACCACAGAGGCAAAACCAACATCCATGAAAGAGCTGCAACTGAAACAACTTTTTATAACAGATACCATTGTTAAACTGTGAAAAAAAAGATGGTGTCATGATCATGAAACTTGAGATGAACTTCAGCATTTGCACTGTCCAGACAAATCAGCTGACTTGAATATTATCAAACCACTGTGAGCAGTTTCTGAGAGAAGAGTGAGAAGCAGATTCCCCTCTTCAGTGTCTCTAAAGTAACTGGCAGATGTTCTGATAGATGACTGGAGAATATTTAAAGGAGACTATTTTGGGTTGGAAGCTGAATTAAAGGCAAAGGGTGATCAACCACCTTGATAATGAAATATTGTTCATATTATTTTGTCTAACCCATGTAGAGGTGAAGAAATAGTAATTAAAGAAATGTTGTATGCCAGCTTTGACATCTCATTGCCCACATAATCACCAAAGATCAATTACTCAATGCATGTACTAATCTCAAGACTCCGGCCATAGAGTACATGATTTCAGCTGATTTAAAACTCTCTTCATTACAAAACATAGCTCCATCAAGGAAGTATGAATGAAATTTTAGCTATAAAAACTCACATTGAATGCTTTTAAGCTTTGATTTGTATGCTCTCTTCAGTTTTGATGGCTTAATGCTTGCATTTGGCTATGATCTGTGCATTCAAAGTAAACTCACATTAAAGTGATGTGAAACTGCCATGCTTCCTGATCACAAGGGACTGGCCATAAATGAGATACTGATATCTCTGCCACAAAAATAGTTTGTAGGTACTATTGAACTCAGGTTGGATTGCAAATTGCAGCTTCCTTAAATATATATCTTCATGAACAAACCAACATTTAATCAGCATGTTTCAGTAGAGCCTTTCCAAAGCATTATTGTGAGAACTGCCCTCTTAGAAACAGTTATTTTTAGTGTTCCAGAGTTGCATTTATCCGATTTTTCATCATTAAAGTATGCTGCCAGTCTCCAAACCTTTTGTGGAAATTGCAAGGCGGGAAGCATTGTAAAGATACACTCTTAAAAATAAAGGTGCTTCAAAAGGTTCTTCAAGTGATGCCAAAGAAGAACCATTGAGTCAAAGGTTCTTTAAAGAACCATCTCTTTCTTACCTTTTTATAATCTGAAGAGACTTCTTTCGCCACAAAGAACCTTTTGTGAAACAGAAAGGTTCTTCAGATGTTAAAGGTTCTTTATGAAACCATTTGGACAAAAAGGTTTTTCTACGGCATCGTGAAGCATCTTTATTTTTAAGAGTGTAGATAGATAGATATATAGATAGATAGCTCACCAAATGAAGCTCATCGTCCAATGACCACCACCATTTCAGGAACAATGGTTTCTGATTACTTGACAAATGACAGTCAGTCTTTAGTTGTACTTGTCAAACGCGTGACTGTCTGTCAGACCACATGTTAAAAAGAAAAAAAAATGAAAGAAGAAAACGAAAAGAGATAAATAGATTGTGTGAAGATATGACGTACATTGTGGGGGGGGAGGCAAACTGTTTCTTTAGAGATGAGCAGAACGAGCCTCTGTAGATCACAGCATTGTCATGAGTGACAACATAATTCTTATAATATTTGATTCCTATTAGAAAAATGTGTTTGTTTTGGTGGCTTCTATTTTATAAGCAGAAGAGTTCTTGATAGGCATATTACTATGTGCAGGAGTATGTGCTTTACTGATGTAGCTGTGAATACAGTAGGCACACAGTGCAGTAAAACAGTACGCTGTTCTACAATACTGTACTCGCCGTTCAGGAAGAGGTTTGTCTCACTTTAAAAAAACACACTCATTATACTTGCCTTGGCTCTGTGCAGAGCTCCATTATCGACTGTACAGAAACGACAGGGAAAATAGTGGAAAATGTGTGTAGGCTTGTTTAAAATTTCTGTCTCTCTGGAAAATAATGAGTGCAGACAGGAAGAGAACAATGCAAAATATACAGTTTTGCATGTGGACACAGTTTACTTGCTTTTAAGCGCACAAATTGCTCTTATTATGAACTCAGTACCTTTTAAACATAATTTTCTGTCCATGCAGATTCAGAAAATAAGCCCTGGCCACCTGACCCTCCAGAATTTGCATAAAACCAACCAAAAACCTTCTGGCTGTAGTTAACCCTTGATATGAGCAGTGGACCGCCTGTGGCCATTATTTATGTACAACAAACTATGTAACCAAAAGGACTGGAGCAATATTCCCTGTTGATAAAAAAAAAAAAAAAAAAAAAACAGCATATGCTGGTTAGGTATGTTTTGAAGCATGGCAGCTGGTTTGAGCTCATAACCAGCTCAGGACCAGCTTAAACCATCTCAAACCAGCTGACATGCTTCAAAACATACCTAACCAGCATATGCTGTTTTTTTTATCAACAGGGAATATTGCTCCAGTCCTTTTGGTTACATAGTTTGTGATGTTCAGTAATGAATTTAAGTTTCCGCTAAGTTTCCGTAAACTAAAGATGAGTATTAAACGGTTAGCTGCACAATGTTAACATTAGCACAGTAGGCCAGTCATATGCGATCCATCTGGGTTTTTTATTCAGTCTTTCCCATTCTGTGATGGATTGTATTCATTTGCAGAGCAGTTTTACCTTCTCAGAATCGTGTGTGTGAAAGTTTGCATATTCACACATGACTAATATCTGGATTCCCCTGTTTCTAATTTGATGTTCGTTCGACTCAGTTGAATTTCACACCTTTACGCTTCGGTTGCTTTTGTTAGTGTTTTGTTTTTAGATAGATAAAATGATCAAACCCCCTTTCTCCTTCTCTGAGCATGTGCAAGCATTTGAATGTATTTTTTTTATATTGAGTTCACGTTAACAAGAAAGCCATTGTCTTTCATTCACAAGATCTTGCCATTTAGACTCGTAACTTTTTAATCATTTAGCTGCTAACACTACACGTCAGCGGAGAATTTTGAAATCTGTGACTCAGTTCAGAAGAAAATGTGTCCTAGAGTAGAAATGTCTCTTATTGGCCTCTCTTCCTTTTTTTCCAAGATCGCCTTGCTAAACTCTGTGCCCTGTGATTACCTTTCTTCCTTAGAGATCCTTGCATGATTGTCTCAAACAGTTCTCTAGAAAGTTTGCATTGTCTAGACTTCTTCACATGACTTCCTGGTGACAAGTGTTGAGTCTTTTTTCAGTGTAAACTCGAAAGCCACAATAAAGTTAGAGCTTCCTTATTTTAATGTTTTTCGGGACCTCTTTTTCCACTGTTAAACCTTTAGTTTGTTTTAAATTTCAAGTTGTGCTACTCTGAAACACGACGGTGACTCATTATGAACAGGTAGGATGGTTGTGTGGCCCGAAATTACTTTCACGTCCTGTTAGGTGTTTTACAGGAACTGTTTTTGGAGTAAATTTGTGTTGTTTGTGGACTGAACCCTATCAAACTAGAATAGCCCTTAAAGCAACTGACACTGTGGATATTAAAGATACATTTCATAATATAATGCTATTTAATGCTGACCCTCTCATCGTAAGTGAATTGAAGCTGATCGAATGACCTAGAGTTTTTTCCTTGGCATATCTGTTAATATTTTAACCTCAGATTACCAATGAAGGTGTTATGTGTGAAAATGTTTCCTATTCTTGAACGGAACGCCTTCATATAATGCAAGCAAACACGCACAGTTGTTTCCTGGCAGTCTCTTGGTAGTAAGAAGTTTCTTAGAAGTTGCCATTTCTATATGATGTAATGCTTTCAGAAGTGAGTCTACTTCCTGTAAACCCAGCTGAGGCAGATCATCTGGCTGTAAATTCTTTATTGTAGTATTAGCACATTCTCCTGAGTTTTCTCATTCAGGACATTTGGGACTTTTTCCTTAACAGCTCGTTTTGTGCTTTTAAGGGCACCTATTATGCCTCTTTTTACAAGATGTAATATTGGTCTTGGGTGTCCTCAGAATGTGTTTGTGAAGTTTCAGCCCAAAATACCCCACAGATCATTTATTATAACATCTGGAAATGTCATTTTTTGGGGCATGACTAAAAAAAAGCTGTTTTGGTGTGTATCACTTTAAATGCAAATGAGTTGCATATTCTGCCCCAAGAAGAGGATGTAGCATATACATCTCTGGGTTGATTACCTACTGCTATGGGTGGGAGATATGGAAATAATATCATATCATGATTATTATTTATTTTTTTAAATATCACGATTCACGATTCTTTGTCATGTTGGTTTTACTATTTTGCAAGTTGTCTGAGCATAGCAGCCAAACTAATTTTCCTATTATAAAGACAAAGCCTTTCAAGGTAACAAAATACAATAAAAAAGGCAGATATTTAGGCCACAGTGGGTGAAGATAAAATCTGCCATTATTTTATTTTTGTTATTAAAAAAATAAGAACAAAGTATTCCATAGTATTTTTTCCTACTATCAAATTTAATGTGGTCCAGCAACTGTTACCCACATTCTTCAAAATATCTTCTTTTGTGTTCAGCACAAGAAATAAATTAATACAGGTTTGGTTGAGTTGTATTAGGTACAGGTTTAACCCATGTTTAGGTAAACGTGAGTGAGTAAATAAGGACAGAAATGAAATTTTAGGGTGACCCATCCCTTTAATGACAGTCGGCTGCATGTTTAGTACTGTCCCTTTAAAGGGGTCAAATGATGTGATTTCAAGTTTTCCTTTCTCTTTGCTGTGTTACAAGCTGTTAGTGAATAGGTAAGATCCCTAAAGTTGCAAGGACAAAAGTCTCAAACCCAAAGAGATATTCTTTATAAAAGTTAAGACTCGAACACACCCCCCTAAAGTGCCTCGTTTAAACACGCCCCCACGTCTACGTCACGATGTGTGAAGATTTGCATAACGCAGCTCAAATGTTCACACAAAGAAAGAAGGCGTAAATTTATTGTTGCTGCCACCGCCGCTGCCATGTCATTAAGACATTGTGTTTCTTTGTGAAAGTGAAAATACTTTGTTTGGGCTTCCAAAAGAGGACACAACTAGAAGTGGTCAGTGGTTAAGTTGTATTTACAAAACTGTTCCAGAACAATTCCAACCCAAATATATACAGGTCCTTCTCAAAAAATTAGCATATTGTGAAAAAGTTCATTATTTTCCATAATGTAATGATAAAAATTAAACTTTCATATATTTTAGATTCATTGCACACCAACTGAAATATTTCAGGTCTTTTATTGTTTTAAAACTGATGATTTTGGCATACAGCTCATGAAAACCCAAAATTCCTATCTCAAAAAATTAGCATATCATGAAAAGGTTCTCTAAACGAGCTATTAACCTAATCATCTGAATCAACTAATTAACTCTAAACACCTGCAAAAGATTCCTGAGGCTTTTAAAAAACTCCAAGCCTGGTTCATTACTCAAAACCCGCGATCATGGGTAAGACTGCCGACCTGACTGCTGTCCAGAAGGCCATCATTGACACCCTCAAGCGACAGGGGTAAGACACAGAAAGAAATTTCTGAACGAATAGGCTGTTCCCAGAGTGCTGTATCAAGGCACCTCAGTGGGAAGTCTGTGGGAAGGAAAAAGTGTGGCAAAAAATACTGCACAACGAGAAGAGGTGACCGGACCCTGAGGAAGATTGTGGAGAAGGACCGATTCCAGACCTTGGGGGACCTGCGGAAGCAGTGGACTGAGTCTGGAGTAGAAACATCCAGAGCCACCGTGCACAGGCGTGTGCTTTTGAACCAGAAACAGCGGCAGAAGCGCCTGACCCTGGGCTACAGAGAAGCAGCACTGGACTGTTGCTCAGTGGTCCAAAGTACTTTTTTTCGGATGAAAGCAAATTTTGCATGTCATTCGGAAATCAAGGTGCCAGAGTCTGGAGGAAGACTGGGAGAAGGAAATGCCAAAATGCCTGAAGTCCAGTGTCAAGTACCCACAGTCAGTGATGGTCTGGGGTGCCATGTCAGCTGCTGGTGTTAGTCCACTGTGTTTTATCAAGGGCAGGGTCAATGCAGCTAGCTATCAGGAGATTTTGGAGCACTTCATGCTTCCATCTGCTGAAAAGCTTTATGGAGATGAAGATTTCGTTTTTCAGCACGACCTGGCACCTGCTCACAGTGCCAAAAACCACTGGTAAATGGTTTACTGACCATGGTATTTACTGTGCTCAATTGGCCTGCCAACTCTCCTGACCTGAACCCCATAGAGAATCTGTGGGATATTGTGAAGAGAAAGTTGAGAGACGCAAGACCCACACACTCTGGATGAGCTTAAGGCCGCTATCGAAGCATCCTGGGCCTCCATAACACCTCAGCAGTGCCACAGGCTGATTGCCTCCATGCCACGCCGCATTGAAGCAGTCATTTCTGCAAAAAGGATTCCCGACCAAGTATTGAGTGCATAACTGAACATAATTATTTGAAGGTTTACTTTTTTTGTATTAAAAACACATTTCTTTTATTGGTCGGATGAAATATGCTAATTTTTTGAGATTTTTGGGTTTTCATGAGCTGTATGCCAAAATCATCAGTATTAAAACAATAAAAGACCTGAAATATTTCAGTTGGTGTGCAATGAATCTAAAATATATGAAAGTTTAATTTTTATCATTACATTGTGGAAAATAATGAACTTTTTCACAATATGCTAATTTTTTGAGAAGGACCTGTAGATGTGTGCAGCGCATTAAATGGAGGACGAGGACCGTTTCCTGATCCTGGGAGAAAAGACTACAATGCCGGCTGTTCTGACTAACAGCCTGTAAGTACATTTTCAAATTTACAGAATTTACCACTGATGATTCAAACGTGAGTTTTGAGCAGTGTAGAGCGGTTGTTGTTTGTCATTCACAAATGCAGACATGGTTTTATGTTTATGCGGCGCAATGCAACGCAACGTGTAAAAAGACAGTATAAGTCATCATAATCCGTAATTATGTCCCCACTGGATGCAAAAAATGCCTTGTTTGTAATGGGTTTTATTGGTTTTGTCTAGTCGCGCTGGTGTTCTGACGATTTGTGCTACCATGTCAGATTTTGCTACCTCCCATTAAAACAGATGGTAGCATAATTCAGAAGCAAAATCCTTTATTAACATGTACAACAATCCCAACCCTAAACCTACCCTTACAGTAGGATAAATACATTGTTGGTAGCATAATCTGATAGGTAACATTATTTGTTAGAACACCGGGATGTGGCATCACATTATGGTGAGGGGCTTAACATTTCCATCACACACTTGAGGTATTCGGCCAATCACAATGCACTGGATAGATGGCCAATCAGAGCACACCTCGCTTTTCAGACCAATGAGCTTTGTAAAAATCGACACGTTTCAGAAAGGCGGTGCATAGAGGAGAAACAATAATGTACAGTATGGGGAAAATAATGTGTTTTTGAACCATAAACCACATAAACACATTTCATTACACCAAATACACAACATAATGTTCTTTTTAGCAACATCATATGACCCCTTTAAGAGCTGCATGCATCTAATATACAGACACAGAGTCGTTTTTCTCTCAGTTGTTTACTTTTATTTTAGACACAACCAACTAAGTCTATATGTAAACTTTGTGTGTTTTGACATTATTACTGTAGCTTAAAAAATAACTTATTCAGTAATCAGGCACTGTTTGAAATACTTTTTTTGCAAGCGCTTCAGGTGTACGCAGTGCTTAGAAAAAGTGAGTGGGGCCTAAACAACGTGACATCATATTGCTTTGAAAATCAAAGCACTTGCCTAATGAGACTGAACTGGTTTAATAGGGATTAAAAATAAGGAGTTAGGTATTATTGTAGGGTGGTTGCATCACACACTGCCAACACACATTTGTGTCCAAACAACATGTACATGTGGATTTTGCATAACCGGTTCCCTTTAAAACTCTCCAGTAGTCATACACAGCTCTTAAACCATGTCCTTACCACATGCGGCGCGACGCTGCGACATGCGATAAAAGGTATCTTTTCAATGTTTATCAGAGGTTTTGTCCTAACTAGCCACAACGCCAAGATGCAAAATTTCTATTTTAGAAATGGTTTCTATTTCTACACGGCTGGAACAACAACATATGACAGCAGATAATCTCAGGTGATTATGTGCTTTATTCAAAGTTAAACATGTCTAATGTGAGTTTGAATATCATTTTGCGAGACCATACTGAAGCAACAACAGATAGTTTACCTAAGATCTTGAAAATAAATTAAAGCAAAGATGTACGTTAAAACTGTAAACTCACTGCGAACCAGTGAGTGTATTCCATAACAAAGATGGTATCACTCACTCAGTATGTACATTTAATGATGTTAAAAATGTTTAATATGTATGATTTAGATTATAAACTTGTCTATGTTGTTGCGAGTGCAGTGTGCTTCCAGAGAGAGCCCCCCCACACACGCTTCTGATTGGCTGTGATATTTGATTGCTTCTGTCACGTCACGTTGTTGCACCACAGCTGGTGTGGACACCCAAATTGCTTGTCGCTGGAATCTTGTCGCGACGTGTGTAGTTAGGACACGGTGTTACAAGAAATTCCAAAGCCATTTTTTAGAGCAGTTAATGCTGATGGAGGTCTAACGTGGTAAATGTTGTGTTGCAGTGTGTCCTTTCCTGTTCTTTAGAAGCTTAAGCAACAGTCTGTGATGTTGCACTGAGAGCATTAGTGTGTGTGTGATCCAGAGGGAATTATGCAGCCTTTGTCCTTCATGCTAGAGCTGCACAATTGACTCTTCAGCAGGCTGGAATGGACTACAATTCCCATGGGATGTCCAAAGGATACAGCATCCTCTTTGTGCTTTGGTATTCATTCCAGTTAGCTGCTTGAAAACTTTGAAATTCTAATGCAGTGATTTTATAATTCACAGAAACATGATCACTAGTCTTGAATTTGTATAAATTTTGTATAAACCAGATTTAAAAAAAAAAAAAATAATGTTTTTTTTGCAGGTGCCAAACTCACTATGGTGTTTGATTTGCTCTCTGTCTGTGCGTTGCTAGTCTACTTCCTTTTCAGAACCTTCATTTTCAGTTGAACCCATGACTCCAGCTCACTCTACAGTGTGTAATACTCCCAGGGATGAGCTGTTTGATGGGCTGGGGACAAAAAAGAAGACAAGTACCACAGACTTGTCTAGAAACCTGGTTGTTGCTAGGGTCTTTCTAATACCTTTCATAAAATACTAAAAAAAGTACTACAACAAAAGCTACGAAATAATAGCTGAAGAATAGGGCTTTGTTCATGAAATACTGAATTAATATTATCACACATTAACAGAGCAATTCATTTGTACCCTGGTTTGTAGGTACAAGGTCTTCTCAGGACGGCGAGACTCTGTACATTCAATTATGAATCTTTACATCACTGGGAATATTTCAACTGTGCTTAAAACTTGACTGAAATAAGGCAAGATTGTTGCTGGATTTCTCTACATTATGTTTTTTGATAATTGTTCCCTAAAAGCGAGCTTCCATGCAGTTTATTTCCAGATGCAGTAAATGTGATGAAGGCTTTGAACTGCCCCTAGTGGTGATTTGCTGAGGATGAAGTGTTTTGTGGAGAACTGGATAAGAGATGAGCTCATTATGATTTGCTCTTTTATTCCATTTTTAAATGGAATTAGGGATCAGCTTAATGCACATTAAATGAATGAATTCCCTTCTAGATCCCAAAGCAAACTGAAGAAAGGCAAAAGTGAGCTTTACTACTTATTCTGGTAAATCTGCCAACTTTCTCCTGGATCATTCATGAAGAAGGGCCTGCACACATCCCTCACATGGAGTCTATACATCAGAAACTCTTTACACCAGATCAAGTTTTCCGATGAGTTGGTTTCTTGTCATTTAATATCATAGAAGCAGATAGTCTCAAATATAATTCAGCAAAAAACACGATTCACACATGCGTAGACAATTTTCACATGCATGAAACCTAATTCACGTACACACAAAAAAAATTCACGTGCGTGAAAAAAAAAAAATTAAATTATATAGTCATAAAATACATTTCACAAATGCAAAACACAATTCGTAGATATACAACTGTGCACAAAAACCTTTGAATGTTTAAAATGTACAGTTTTCCGATGAATGTACGAATCGTCATTTACTACGAATCCACTCGGATTTGTGTGTGTGTGGTTTTGAGACTTTCCTGGCAGAGCTCTCTTCCCACGTGGGTCTGTCGTACTCTTTAGCCAATCAAATGCGAGCTTACCATTCAACCAATCATATCATAAGCCACTGAGAGTGCATTCAAGGGGCACGATTCTGCGCACCTTTTTCGCAATGTTGATTAATTAGAACGGAAATTAAGCCTTTACATCAGTAATCCCAAAGACAGTAAAAGAAATGGACACAGCGACCCAATTGGAACTCAATTGAGACAATTGAAGGCCATTGCGATTTTTAGCACTTCCGTTTTCTGACGCGCAGACTCAAACAAAGGAAGCTTTCTGCCATTATTGTGACTTCATCTGAACATGTGCAAACTCTACTCTCCTTGAATGCACTCTCATGTGGCTTATGATATGATTGGTTGAATGGTAAGCTCGCATCTGATTGGCTAAAGAGTACGACAGACCCACGTGGGAGAGAGCTCTGCCAGGAAAGTCTCAAAAACACACACACACAAATCCGAGTGGATTCGTAGTAAATGACGATTCGTACATTCAGACACTCGTACATTTTAAACATTCAAAGGTGTTTGTGCACAGTTGTATATCTACGAATTGTGTTTTGCATTTGTGAAATGTATTTTATGAATATATAATTTTATTTTGCGCATGTGAATTGCTTTTTGTGAATATATTTTTTTTTTTATGCACGTGAATTTTTTTTGTGTGTACGTGAATTAGGTTTCATGCATGTAAAATTGTCTACGCATGTGTGAATCGTGTTTTTTGCGTGAATTATATTTGAGACTAATCTGCTTTTCTTGTCATTTAATATCAGCTGAGTAATATATTCTTGCAGACCATTAGCTAAACCTGTGTGTGTAAATATTGAGATTCAGTCCTTGTATTACCAAACAGCTGAGGTAAACTTTAACTGTGGTTGATTGCAGTATAGCTTGATGTGATATTGAACGTCATTAGTGTTTAGCTGATCTGGGAGCTGTGTTGGCTGTCAGCCTAAAAGCTTTCTTTCATAAACACCAAAGAAACTCAGTAACCCAGCACAAATCATTCCACTCAAGAATAAATGGCCAAAAACACTGATTAAAAAAGCCAGTGTTACCTGTGATCGATTGAGGCATTTGCTGATTATGTCACTCACTTCACATACATGTTAAAGTGCCCCTATTATGCAATTTCCAGTGCTGTGTGTAATGTAGCTGTATGTGAATGTAAATGATCTGCAAAGTTGTAAAGCTGAAAGTGTACAATAAATAAAGTTATTGTTTCCCAAAATAAAGATTCGACTCTGAACAGCTGAAACGAGTCGTTAGTAATTCGAATCCCACTTCCATGACGGCTACACGTCACGGGGTAACACATTTGCATGTTGTCCAGCTGCAAACAACTTGACCTTGCCCACAAACATGTCAATAACGACTGCTTCTCTAATCTCAGGGAGGTCAACGCGGGATTCACAAAACGCTTGCTGTTGAAAGATTGATTAGTATCCTGTAAATTTGGACCAGCTGCTCCACTGAATCACAACCTGTACATATGATAAATAATAGATGTTTATATTTTCTATAGAGCGTTCAAAATACAGAACTATTGAAATAGGCATATCGTTTCTGACACGCGCTGTACACCGTAGACCAATCACATCACGCTTGGCCATCTGACCAATCAGAGCAGAGCAGGCTCACGGGTTTAGAGAGACTGAATCTTTGAACTGATTCGCACGGATCGTTTGAGAATCGCTGGAAAATGAGGTGATGTTAAATACATGTTTTGAGAAAGTGAAAGCATTTTTTGACCTTGCATGCATGTAATCATATTTTAGGAGACTCCCAAAACAGTATTAGAAACCGTAAAAATGGCACAATGGGGCACTTTAAGTATTTCAAGGTATTTGCTGTCCCCTCTGCCGTTTGCACGTATTCAAATCGTTTTTGGATAAAAACTGCTTTTTTTTTTTTTTTGTAAAAGCCACTGTGATGCATGAAAATGCAGTGTACCAGAATTTATGTTAGTGATGGCAGACAGCACTAATTGTTGTGTTTTATAACGTATTGTGACCGACTAAGTTAGTGATGCAGAAGTGCAAATGATATTAAAGTCGGCATGAAACCAAAACTTACCATATGTATTTTCTAAATGCATGTTATTGATCTTATCATGAATGATTCATTTATGCAGGTTTCATTATTTACATTTTTATTTTTGACTTCTCTCTGGTGACGTACATGTAGGCTGGATTTCTCCAGTCAACTAGTGCACTTAAAGGAATACTTCACCCAAAAAATAAAAATGTGCTGAAAATTTAAAATATGCAGGTTATGAATCCTATGCAGGTTGAATGGGTGGAACGATTCGGAGAAATGAGTAGTGCATCACAGCTCAAAAAAAATCCTCTGCAGTGAATGGGTGCCATCAATCAAGAGTCAAACAGCTAAAAAAAAAAAAAAACACCACAATAATTCACAAGTAATCCACACTACTCCAGTCCATCAATTAACATCTTGTGAAGTGAAAATCTGTGTGTATGCAAGAAACAAATCCATCACAAAATGTTTTTAATTCAGACCAAGTCCTCTATCAATAATATTGCTTCATCCAATGAAAACATTTTCTCGTTTTAATCAGGGGAGAAATATGCACAGATCAAACACCTTTTCAAGTGAAACCAGTCCAAACAGCTCTAAACAAGTAGGTTGGTGGATTTTAACAGCAGGGGATGGACTTTTTCACTTAAGGAAATGTTATCATGCATTATGGTATATAGACTGGTATTTTGACCAGGAGTGACAGTTTAAAGTTAAAATGCTATAATAATGTATTACAAACACGCAGCTTTTCACTTTACAAGATGTTAACTGATTAATTGGAGCTATGTGGATTACTCGGATGTTAATATCAGCTGTTTGAACTCTCATTCAAGTCTGGGCAGGTGCTCACATAAATGTATCAAATGGCTTTAGAAGACATGGAATTTATTGCACAAGTCATATGGACTATTTTACGGTACTTTTAAGATGCTTTTTTTTGTTGTTTTGTAGCCTGACAGTCAATGTATTCTTCAGTGTTTGGGAAAGAGCTACACATAACATTATTCAGAATTTCCTCTTTTATGTTTTACATAAAAAAATAATAATAATAAAAATAAAAAGAAAGTTGTTCAGGTTTGGGACAACATTGTAAATCATGGTATAATTTTCAATTTTGGGTGATTTATTTCTTAAATACAGACACCACTGCCACTTGATGCATGGCTCATTGGAGCACATTTGCTGGACTGTAACGGGCAGCAACAGGCACAATATACATGCTTGAAGATAAATTACATTTATTTCTGCCTGAAACTCGCTCACACATTCAGCATCTTGTTTATGCTTTATGCAATTTAGAAATAATTGTGTTTGTGCCTCTGGGTCATCCTATTATGATTTGGAATAATTTGCTGCTCTCTGCACCCCTCCTGGGGATTCGTCCCTTGTGTTTGCTAGTCATTCTTCTACGCTTAGCGACTTTTTGTCTTTTTGTGCAGGTTCTGGTTGATTAATCCTTGTGTTTCATCACCTCCTCAAAAATAATTTTCCTTGGAGTTTGCTCAGAGCCTTCTGGATTGTTGTTTCATATTTCAGGAGATTTAATTTTCAGTTGTTTCTCATTTAGATGAAAGTGGATAGCATGGTGCTCATATCATCTTGAAATGATTAGAAAAGTTAGGCTTTTTTTGTTTTTGGTAATTTATTAGTAATTTGTCCACTCACTTGTTCATTCATTCATCCATCAGGTCATTTGTTCATTATTTCATTAATTTGTTTATTCATGTCTGTTTTTAGCTCATTTGTTTATTCCCTTGTTCATTCCTTCATTAGGTAATTTGGTCATTTAATTTCTGTCATTCATTCACTGAGTCGGTCCTTCATTCATTCACTGATTCTCACTGCTTTTCTTACGGCCTTGCACGGTCCCTCCTTTCCGATTTAAGCCCCTCCCCTTCTCTCTGTCTGTCTGTCTCTCTCTCCCTCACTTTCTCTCTCTCTGTCCATTTATCTTCCTCTCACACTCTCTCTCTCCCCTTCATCTCACCTCCAACTAGTCAGTGTTCCGTCTCTGTCCTGCTCTGTCTCTCTCTTTTTCCCTCTCTGTTTATCTCTCTCTCCCTCTCTCTCTCTCTTTGGTGTGCTCAAGCTCCAGTTCAGTTTGCTGTCTGTCTGTGCATTGCCGGTCTCGTTCCTCTGCAGACCTGAACCTCCAGCTGAACCCAGGACTCCAGCTCACTCTACAGCGGGTAAGACTCCAGGCATGCTCTGCTACCACACAGGGAAGTGTTAAGTGATGATAAATCAAGGAACTGTTTGATGGGATGGAGACAGAAAGGAGAACAAGTGCGAGAGCCATAAAGGAAGTAATACAGAAAGTACAATGAAAACTGGGGTAAAAAATGTTCAATTATCAAGTATAAGGAAGACTAAGATAGTTAGAAGATACACAGAAGATTGTCTCATATCAGAGTCAGCGTGGCTGCAAAATCATCTTCATGTAATATCCCATTCACAAACCACTGCTGAGCTCTGCCAGCCCTCCGCACTGTGTGTGTGTGTGTGTGTGTGTGTGTGTGTGTGTGATGAGAGAGCTTGAAGAGCATTCCTGAAAATGTAATAGATCAAATCTAGTGAAAATGGGACTGTAAAATGATAAAAGATTGCAGAGAGTTTTATGAAGACACATGCAGATGAACTTGATTAATCGCTCATTAAAAAGTGATTTAACCTTCTATCTGATATACATTCTGTATATCAGTCATTCTATCTTTCTGTCCTTTTATCTGTCCATCTGTATATTTATCTCTCTGTCTGTCTGTCTTTCTGTAATTCTTTCTGTCCATCTCTGATGTTGGAGTGTCGTTTCTATTTAGTTCGGTTCTCTGAATGCATATCGATCTCATTCATAAACTGATGCTGATTCTACTATAAAAGTACTGAGATAAACGACATTGTGCCAAATAATATTCCCGTAATAATTGTCATCTGCATCAGTTGATTTACCTTTATGTCACTTTCCTAATTCAGCATTTTTTCATCTCTTTGGGTACAAATACTCTCTGATACATGCTGTCAGGGTGTGTGGGGACTCCTGGAATGGGGTTAGCGTGTTACCTAAAAGGATAGCATACCAAAAAGATTACAGCCATTCTGCAGTGATGGCACAAAGTGTGCATGAGTGTGTGATTGTGTGAGTAAAAGATGCATTACTCCTGCAGGCTGCCTGCTCTGGTTAATGAACCAAATCAGTCACACATGCTCAGTCTCTTGCACATTTTTGGCCATTTAACCCTTTTGACTAGATAAACCGTCCACCAGAGATTGCCAGTTTAAACCGTGCGATTCTTTGAACTAGTCTTTCTTTTCGTGTATATTCTCTGGTGTGTTTCCTGCATGCTGTCGTCTTGATTTAAAGGTGAAATGTTTAATTTCTGCACTGCTAGCGGCACCAAATGGAACGATTCTGTCCCAGAGGTGCGGTCCATCTGTGAGTCCACACTTTTTTGGTAACATAATGCCACACAGACTGATAAAAAACTGTTCTGGAGCCCACAAAGTGAGCTCCCTTCCAAAACCTAAAATGACAAATAAAGCACTGGACGTCCTTGTGGACTTAATGCACTTACTGCAGCCATCGCACAAGCTGGTGCATATCAATTATTGTGTTTAACTGTTTTTGAAATGCTCCCCTTGTCTGCCAATGGTCCACCAAACAAGTCAAGTCAAATGTATTTATATATCTCTTTCTACAATTCACATTGTTTCAGAGCAGCTTTACAGACTATCTTGATGTTGATGTTTATAATATGCATAACTGTATGCATTATATTTTAGATCAGAGATGGGTTATGACATAGTTTACATTTTGCAGTGATATAAATAATGTGTTCATGACTTGCTTAAAGATGTTTGGGCACATAAAGGAGAGTTAAAGTCGACTTAAAGCCTCAAATTAAAGGGTTAGTTCACTCAAAAATGAAAATTCTGTCATTAATTACTCACCCTCATGTTGTTCCAAACCTGTAAGACATTAGTTTATCTGTAGAACACAAATTAAGATATTTATGATGAAATCCGAGAGCTTTCTGACCCTCCATAAACACCAACACAACTGACACGTTCAAGCCCCAGAAAGGTAGTTAGGGCATCGTTAAAATAGTCCATGTGACATCAGTGGTTCAACTTTAATTTTATGAAGCTACGAGAATACTTTGTGTGTGCAAATAAAACAAACATAACTACTTTATTGAACAATTTCTTCTCTTCTGTGTCAGTCTTCAATGCACGTTCAAATGAGCTTCACAAATTTAAGGTTGAATGACTGATGTCACATGGACTATTTAATGATATCTTTACTACCTTTCTGGGCCTTGCACATTTCAGTTGCTGTCTATGGGAGGGTCAGAAAGCTCTCGAATTTCATCAAAAATATCTAAATATGTGTTCCGAAGATGAATGAAGGTCTTGCGGGTTTGGAAAGACATGAGGGTGAGTAATTAATGACAGAATTTTCATTTTTGGTTGAACTATCCCTAGTTAGGAGACTTTAAGATTTGCCATTATGGAAGATTTAAACAAATAATATGAAACTTTTTCTGTTGTTTCTTTGAATTTGAATTTGTTTTTCATAGTTATGGGCCATTAACTGTGTGTGCTTTGGCTGTGTGTTTGCTCAAACAATCTTGGATGAACAGACAGAGATTGAGTGTGTGTGTAATTGCGTATATGTGTGTTTTTGGATGTGAGAGCAGTCAAGATTGGACAGCTGACACTAATTGAGTATTGGCAGATAGAGAATGCAGTGTTGGTGTGTGTATGTCTGAATTTCTCTCATACGTGGGCAGCTTTTAGATGAAACTCAACAGCCACCTATCTCTTGCAATCTGTTTCTGTCTATCTTTCTTTCTCTCCCTCTCTCTCTTTCTCATACACACACACACGTCATTCATTGAGGCTTTCTGGAGATAAAATAATGCGCTGTACTGTTGTGACAGCCTTGAAATGATAGATTAATTGAGACTTTGTGAGGTCTGCGTTATTTCAGCCCCACATTAGAGGCCTCACGTAAGACGATCAAAGCAATTACGGCCGATGTCTCATCAGAACGACATGTGCATACTAATTAAAGCTGAAGTGACTTGTGATTTGGAGGATATTGTGCAGATATGCGTTGTTTACTCACATTCATGTCATTTTAGACCCACATGACAAAAATAACTTGTAATTATTTATTTATAATAACATTAAATGACAGCATCATAAAAACTGTTCATACAAATTATATTTCAAGGCTTCAAGTCTTTAGTTAACAGAGGTGAAAATGATCAAGAAATGACTGAAGTGGTCTGTTTTTCAGACATCTGCTTTATAAAATGGTTTAGAAAATTTCACCTTTGCATTCCACGGGAGAAAGGAAGTCATATTCCTTTAATGTTAGTGACTGCATATACACATCTGTTTGAATGCACACACGTACAGAAGCACATTTGTGGCCACATATTGAACAGCTGCACATACAGAAGAGTGTCACAGATTTCTGCTTCCAGTCACATTCACAAAGCAGGAGGCTGATTCTGAGTCATAACTCAATATTTGAGCTGTCAGAACCCCTAGATTTCCCACAAATTCAGGTTTAGATTCCCTTTAACCATTCACACCTGATCACATGCTCATTCAAGGTCAGGCGGTCTGATAACTGCCTCTGCTCTTAGCGCTACAGCAGACCACTGCAGTACAATACTAATGGATTTGATTTCAGTCTAGCTTTACTTGTGAACGTCTTCATCAGACTTGTTTAATTTATGAGGTTTTTGTTAAGGGTGGATCATGATTAGGTTTAGACTTATTTTCCAGTATTGATAAGGTAATAATTATGTTTGTGTAATGGTTGATAATCAATAAATAATTCTGATCAATTTTTTAAATAATTATATATAAAATATTTAATTGATATTATTGAGCTTAATACAATTTATACTATTTTGTCTGAAAAAGTCATTTTAAATTTCAAAGTAAATTTCAAAAACTATAGAAATTAATATTTTTACTTAGCAAGCATGCATTAAATACAGAAAGAGTGACAGTAAAGACTTGTATTGTATTGAATTTGTATTCATTAAAGATTCCTAAAAAAAAAGTGTGCATACATACATACTGATTAGGTAATAATTATGTTCATGTTATGTCCATAACCAATAAATAATGCTGTCCATATTGTTGAGATTTTTAATAAATATATTTTAATAAATAGATATACTATTTATACTATTTTGTGTAAATTAAATGAAATAAAATAATATAAAGTAAAATAAAATAATAAATAAAATACCAAAATTATAGTCAGTCATTTTAAACTCTGCAAGTAAATTTAGCCATCATAGCATTATAATGTACAGCATGGAAAATGGATATTAATTTCTAGATTATTAAATTATAAATTTTTTAAAAATTAAGTATTATTCTGTAAAGATTTACTTTGAGCAAATCTAAATTGTGGAAATAAGCACACTTTAATATTAAATAAATAATAGTGTTTTATATATGCATGTACACACACACACACACACATATATATACTGTATATATCTCAGTCACCATTAGGAAGAAACAAATCCCGCTCTCTTGTTTGTGTTCTTGTCAGCGACATTGTGTGGGTGTCAGGAGTGTTTAAAATGAATACGTGTGTGTGTTGAATGCCAAGCCTTTTGTAAACGTGTGTTTGTGTGTTTATCTGATTTGGATTTTATCCATGATGCTAAAACACCTGCTAATTATCCACTTTGAGCCGCATGCTAATGGACAGACACGCAGCACAGACCCATTAGCTGGCATGTTAATATCAACGCAGGACAGATAAACATGAGAGGTTTTCTGTTAAGAAGTCATTATTTGGTATGGCAGTGTGTAAATACAGTATTCTGCATAAGAGTGTGGCGCTAATTTCTACATCTGTGAAAAAAGCAGATGTCTGAACATGTGGGATTGTATGCTGTATCTCTAGCCTTCCTGTTTTTTGCCTTATACTCTTAGGTTTCAACATTTGTACATTTAATAATGTGCACAATAAAGATTGTTTCTTATGCAAATCTGTCATGTAGCCTCAGAAGAGACACTTTCATGATACTTTTATGGTGCTTTTGTTTACTGAAATCTCTTCTGATTGCAGACTTTGGTATCTTGGCAAAGCTGAGCCAAATGCGTGCAACTGATCTATTCTAAGCACTTTGTAGCATTTTAAGGTGAGTATTTTTTGCTCAGACTTTGGCTCAGGCGAGGGAAAAGTCTAACTTTAGACTGACGATAAGGTCACTGTGTTGCACCAGGAGTCTCACCTTCAATTAACCAATCCCTGACCTCCTAAATGAGGTCAGAACTGTGGCAGAGGTCCACTGGGAGACCAGTCTAAAACGGTTCTTAAATACACAGTAATATGCCCTAAATTTGCGCACAGTCCTTGAAAAGCAGCTGAGCTCTGGAGAATTTGTAATTTTTTGAAAGAAGACTTTTATGCTCACCAAGGCTGCATTTATTTTATCAAAAATACAGTAAAAACAGGAATATTGTTAGATATTATTACAATTTAAAATGCCAGTTTTCTATTTTCATTAAGTCTTAAGTCACTGGGGTATATTTTTAGCAATAGTAAAAAAACAAAAAACAAACAAATAAAAAAAACATTGTATGGGTCAAAATTATCGATTTTTCTTTAATGCCAAAAATATTTTATTATTTTTTTAATCTTTAATGTCAAAGATATTTTGTAAATTTCCTACCGTAAATAAATCAAAACCTAATTTTTGATTAGTAATATGCATTGCTAAGAACTACATTTGGACAACTTTAAGATTCAGCTTTCAGATGACAAATTCATGAAATTGACCCTTATGACTGTGGTTTTGTGGTCCATGGTCATATATTTTAAAATGTAATTTATTCCTGTGATGCAAAGCTGAATTTTCAGCATCATTACTCCAGTCTTGAGTGTCACATGATCCTTCAGAAATTACTCTAATATACTGATTTGCTGCTCACAAATATTTCTTATTATTATCAATGTTGCAAACAGCTGCTTAATATTTTTGTGGAAATTGTGCTACCTTTTTTTCAGTATTATTTGATGAATAGAAAAGTTTAATAAAAGAACCGCATTTACTTGAAACGGAAATCTTTTGTAACATTTATACAAGGTCTGTTACTTTTCCATCACTTTTGATAAATTTGATGTGTCCTTGCTGAATAAAAGTATTCATTTATACACACACACACATACACACACACACACACACACACACACACACATATATATATATATATTATGCAGCACATGCAGAGTCATTCTCTTTCTGAGGTCAATCAGTTCAGTTCATTCAGTCAGCAGAAAAGGAGAGGGAGACTGCGTTCCTGTGCTTTTCACTGAATAGCGGTTTTCAGTTACAGTATCTCTGCTTTGTCATCTCAGAAATCTGCTTGATCTCAGGGGATGCTTGCACCTAAAGGACAAAATAATAGAAGTCCCAACAGCTGATATGAACTCGCAACTTCAATCTGGCGACCAGTAGGATTTCATGTCTTCACCCTGTGGGGTGTAGAAAAAATTATTTTTGTCTGATAGAGTTCCAGAGGTTAAGGATATTGCCTCAGAGTCAGTACTAACTGTGATTCGGTCCCCCGCTGAATCAAGATTAGTTTTGATTTGTCCTCCGAGTTATAATTAGCCTCATTATCCCGTAGTCTGACCCCCTACTCTCACAGAACCAATGGCAATGATTCACATGCACCAAGGGACAAATGAATTTGGGTCCTTTCTAGCTGAATCAAATGCATGTTTAAAGGGATAGTTCAGTTAGTGTGTTTTGTCTTTACAATGAATGTTTTTCAAAAGCTTTTTTTCCCCTCCAGTGGGTGATCTCCATCTTTTTAATGTGGAAGCTTGTTTATGCAATGGAATAAATAAAATAAATAAAAAGGTACAATTTTAACTTTTTTCTCACAATTCCGACATTCATTCTTTCAGTTATTAGTTTATATGACTTTTTTTTCTTTTTTTCAGAATTGCAACATATAAAGTCATCATTGCGAAAATGGTAAGACATAAACTTGGAACCATGAGAAAAAAAGTCAGAATTGTGAGGGGGGAAAAGATGCAATTACTGTTGCAAAAAAATAAATAATAATAAAATAAAAAATAAATAAAAACCCAAGTTGTAAACTTCCCAGAATTCTGAATTTATATCTCACAATTCCGAGATATCTTGTATATCTCATTAGACAGTATCGTGAGATATAAACTAACAAAAAAGTCACAATTACCTTTATATATGTAATTTATTTATTTATTAATCTATATATCTATTCTGTGGCAGAAACTAACAGGCTCTGTTGTTGAGTAATTTTGATGACCTCTAATTTGAATATTGGGAGCATATGCATTTACATGCTCAGGAATATTTCATCACATACAAGCAGAAACAACCACAATGCTCTCAGTATTCTCTAGAAACCAAGAACCAACAAGAATCCTCGTCATTTGTGCCAGACCAATCAAACACACCAATCCTGAGGGCGCACCGCAATTCTGAAGGTCATTTTGCTCCTTGCAAAAACAGACAAGGCACAAACATGTACTGTACCGCTCGAAGCCAGTGAATTGTGGGATAGCCAGAAGACAGAAATGGTCACGGTGTGGAATGAAGTGACTTAATTAGGCCGAACAGTGCTTTAATACCCGCAGGGCTCTGGGCAATTACAGTAAGAGGCCATTATAACAGTATTACTCCGTGTGTGTGTGTGTGTGTGTGTGTGTGTGTGTGTGTGTGTGTGTGTGTGTGTGTGTGTGTGTGACTGCATGTATAGCTCATTACTTTCATTTACATCTTGTACGACCATGAGATGTAAGTCCTCTTTCTTTCATTCTGCAGTTCTCTATGAGTGCTCACTGCTCAGGCTGGTCACTGGTCTAAAGCAACTGTGTGTATGAAAGTTAAAGTGAAGTGACGTGTGGCCAAGTATGGTGACCCATACTTGGATTTTGTGCTCTGCATTTAACTCATCCAAGACCACACACATAGTAGTGAACACACACATACCGGCATGAACACACTTAATGATCCAATGACAGCAATGTCTGATTCATAAAAGAATCATTCTGTTGACTCGACTCTTTCTATGAACCCGTTGATTTGCAAAACCTGTCTGAATTATTCATTTGCAAACAGAATCTGTTAATCCGTTCTTTTCAGTCTTTCCATTTCAGTTTACTGACTCAACTATCTAAACACAGCTATTGTCTGATTTGTAAATTGTTTGTTCTTTTGAGTCAAATCTTTTCCATGAGCCATTCAAAACCGGTCTGGATGATTCATTCACAAATTAGACTGAATTGGTTCTCAGTTTCTACTCACTGACTCAATGATCCATTCACAGTGGGCAGCGGCTCACTCGCAGGAAGATTATCAGTGAATTAAATTAATTTTGCTCTGTTTGTCACACAAAGCTCTTGTATGACTTCAGAAGACTTGGAATGTAAATGTATAGTTGCATGGGCGACTTTTATGGCGCGTTTGCAAGCTTTTTGAAAAATGAAACCTTCAGTCCACATTTACGCACTGAAAAGTGCTAATATGTAAATACTCACAACATTTTAGGATGAATCATTCCGTTCCACAGGTTTTCTCCCAAACTCAGCACAGAAAATGGCAAAAAATCTGCAGATCCCATCTGGAGCTACTAATTAGACCTCCTTTAAGCTCATTTTAACATGTTGTGGTATTACTGCTGAATTGTTGTGTGTTCGTGTTGATTCGTGTGTCTAACACTGAAGATTTGCTGACTGCAGAGAGACTCCTCAACTAATTCTATTTTCAAGGATTCTTAAACAGCCAACAACAGTCCCCTCTAGCACACACACACACACAGGCACACACACACACACACTGCACCAGACACGAGGAGAATACTGATTTTATGTTGGTCCTCTTTTTTCACGCTATAAGCTGTGGACATGACAAGAATGGAAATAGAGAGGAAAAGAGAGAGCGGGCAAGCTGTCTACTGGGCTGCGGAGAAATAAGGTGGTAGAGGAAGACTAGAGGAAGGGAGAAAAGGAATGAATGAACTAGAATGGAGGTGAGGAGTGCGTGAATTAAAGAAATGAATAGTTGGCACAAAGAGAGATGAATTAGCAGAGCATTGAAAATGAGTTTGAAAGGGATTTTCATTGCACAAACAATCCCAATCTGGTTGTGAAGTGAGACGTTTCAGTGATAACTTGTCCTCAAAACCAGTTCAGACTGGTCCAGTTCTAGATTAGGTGGTTCTGAGGTTTATTGTGTTGAAGGAAAGAGTTTTTGAACCTCAATGTTCTTCTGTTTGTTACAAATATATGAGGAAATAACATACATGCAATGTACGATACATACAAACATATGTTTTTTTTTTTTTTCATTCATAAAATTTTTTACTTTCGACCCTGATTCTGACTGTCATTGGTTATTGGCAGCAATTATGTGCTGCAGTCGAGAGCAACACAGTCATTATGCTTATAATAATGAGAGTTATGTGTGTACATGTGTATTGATCTCAAATGCTAACAGACACATAAATCCCTCTCTTAATGAGCAGAAAGCTTTGGTAAAGTCTTCTGTGTCCAAGAGATGTTCGTAATTGCCAATTATTTACTGTTATTGCTGTAATTAAAATGGGCGAGTGTATTTGCCAGCACAGATAACTAAGTAACTTCATCAGCTGCTCCCGTTCTCAATAAAATACCATAACATCAAAGTCAATAGATACAAATGGGTGCGTAAACACGTTATGTAAAAATGTAAATGAATCTGATGTTTCAAATAGCACTGTTCCTCACAGATCCAAAACTCTGAAGGATCCACTAATGACTTTGGCAGTAAACCCAGAAGCTGTTTTGCAAGGAATTGACATTTGTCGCATACTGTCCGCCAACATGTTTTCTGAGAGTCACTTCAATCAAATCACCATTAAACATCTGCACGGGAGTCGTGCTGTAAACTGAAGATCATTTTCTCCACCATTTAATCGCACAAAAGCTTTGGACTGATATTACGGCTGAACAAAAGTAATTAGCTCGCATTCAGATGGCCACAGCAGCTGGTACAAACACATTAGCAGCAAATTTATGTTTGCATGCTCCTCTTGACTTCCTTGTACAGTAGTATGTAATTAAATTAGTTAATTTATTTGTTTATTGCTTTCCTTCTATTACGAATGTGATTATTAGTAGCATATGCTGTAGCTCTTCAAAAAAAATTACAATGATAACCACAGTTTCTACATTATTCCTAGAGTTTCTATTATTACAAATATTATATCATGTACTCATACTGTTTCCTGCCATTTTTATTAAATTAATTCATTTTATATTATTTTTAATATAAACTATTTACTATAATTGTATTAAATAACATTTTTATAATGTTAGTTAAGTTATATCTTAAAATGTTATGATAAATATTTTATTTAAAAAATTGATATAGCATATCTTTCAAACTGAATTGTTTTTAATTTCTGATTCGTAACAGTAACTGTAGTTGTATTGCTGTAGGTTTCTCTTTTATAGCTCAGGGCCAGATTTAGTAACAGCTTGAGCCAGCGCAAACCATTTTTTGGCGTAAAAATAGTGCTGTCAGGATTTACTAAAGACGCACAGTGAAGAATTAACGCTGAAAAGGCATGGACACAGTTATTTTTGCCCCTGACCTTAGTGAATATGCATTTGTCTGAGTTTCCCTTTCAGATGCAACATTTATGGGAGTAGAGTATTAAACTGTATCATGCAATGTGCTTTACTAACGTTTGCGCTCGTCAGATTGCGCCATTATTTAATGCCCCCAAAAAGCATGTCTTAGCAGGCGGTAAATTGCGCTGCTCTTGGTAGATTGCGCTGGTCATTATGAAAATGATCTGGCTGCATCTGTGTTCTTTATTGTGTGCATTGTCAGTAAATCACAAACAGAATTTTCCCTGCTATCGGCACTTTTATGGAATTGTGCTCTAATGCTAATTTGCCCTGTTTAGTAAATCTGGCCCTTAAGCGAAATTCTCAATTTGATTTCCATTTAATCTCACTGAGACTCAATTACTGTAAGTATCAGATTGTCTAATTTCTAAGAATGTTTTTGAGAAACATCTAATGTGAATGTGAATGTGGATATGATTACGCCAAGTGCCCTTTCATGAGAAATTCATGAGAAATGAGTTCATATTGATACCCCTGACTTTCTGACTAGACTTTGGTTTTAATGGCAGTTCTGAGCATGGATGACACTTCACTGAGATCACTTCTGAGATGAGAAGACTTTTTTTTCCTCAGTAAAAAGTCTGAGAAGCAAGCAACTTAATCTTAATTTTCAATGTTATCTCCATTTGAACTCACTGATGTCTTTGAGAAACATTAAAGTGATCCCATTTGTGAGCTTCCTGTGAGTTTTTGACTTCTATAGCTTCATTTCACAATTTCATTGCTTGATGTGACAGAGAAAGAGAACATCTCAGAAAACTGAGGCCAGTGACAGTACACTAAAATCTCCCAGCATGCTCTCTGGCAGCGAGCCACAGCCCTTCCCTGGTGTCTGATCTCAGATCAGTTTATTCTGTGCTGCTGCTTGCCTTCACATCAAGCAGACTAGAGGACTTTTTATTCCATTGCATTCTTTCAGACCTCAATGCCTTTCTTCATTAATCCATCTGTCTTTTCTTTTGCTTTTTCATCTGCTCTTGCTCTTTTCTTACCTCTTTTCTTCACTCGTCCTCTACTTTTCTCAAGTCTGCCTATATTCATTACTTGACCTTCCTCTGTTTTTCTCTAGTTAATGGAATAGTGTGCCTGTGATTGTCAGTGTTTGTTGGAGTGACTGAACACAGTGTTGGTGTTTTAGTAAGTGTATTTGAGTTGACTTTTGTTTAGCAGAAAGTATGCGCATGAAAACGTGGGTGTGTGGACGTCAGGTCTTGAATAAAGATTTTAGCAGAAGGATAAAGCTTTCTTTAAGATGAATACGTCTGTTTCTAAAGCTGAACTCTTTGTATCTTTTCTTACCTCCATTTCTTTCCCAATTCCAGTGAGTCTATCTGTGATTTACTTTGCAACTTCACCCTTAATGTACTGTAATCACACCAGCTGGTTAAAAATAATAACACAAATTGCTCAGAAAAGATGTTTATTTGCAGATTATATTTGGTTTGATGTTTTGTTACCTAATGCAATGATTTTCAAAACGGGGATGTATGGTCAATTATGTGCCAGTATTTATTGGCCAAGATTTTTGCTTTTAGTTGTTGCATACAGTATTGGATATTTAATTGTGCATTATATTTGTACATTATGTTTTATGTACACATAAAGTTAATCTTAAAAAAACAACAACAACAACAACAAAAAATAATTATTTAATAACACTGTTAACTTATCTTTAGCGAGATAACATCTCATCTCAAAATGTATATTAATTTTTCATACGATACATTGTATTTAAAAACATTGATCACTGCATGATCACTTCCCCTGTTTTTATATTTAGATTTTTTTTATCAACATCTATAATTCACATAAAGTTTATCTTTAAAAACAAATAATTTAATAACACTGTTTAATGTTATGTAATTCAAATCTTAAATTGAATATCTATCTTTCATACTTAATAATAATGTGGATGCTTAAAAACTTAAAAAAAATGTTTTTTTTGTTTTTAGTTTTTTAAATTCACAAAACTCAGAGTATGGAAGACTAAATTGGTGTCCAAATATTTTACGTGTTTTATTTTTAGGTAAATCTCCCACCAGAAATGTGATATTTTGCATCCCTAATTCTGACATTTTTAAAAGTGTCCAAATATTTTACGTGTTTTATTTTAAGGTGTTTCTCCTTAGCTTGAAGTGTTTTTGACACACCTAATGTCACATGGGGTGTATTCCAGAAAGCACCTTGCTTACTCGAGGTATGTGGTTCCAAAAACGCGTCCGGGAGTAAGTTCATTTTTGCTTACCCAAAAAAACACGTCCGGGAGTTGTTCATTCAACTCAGAGCATAAGGTGCATATGGCCACCTAAGCGACGAAGACACTATACAAAAAAAAAATAAGAAAAAAACAAAAAGCACGCCATGCTGTTTCCTTCTTCTTTTGTTCTATAGTCGTTTACATGCTTAGTGCATATGGCCACTTAATTGATGGTTGTGCAATCATTAAAAAAAAAATCTGTTTAATCTTTAATCCTTGAGAATATGAATTATATTGTATTTTTTATGCTAATTATATATTAAGACATATCAGATATGTATTTTGATTTAGAATTTAGACATCATAGAAAATGCAGATCCAGAGTGTTTTATAATTTATACAGATAACTGTTATATATGCCAATCTGGAGCAGGTTATCTTCAGAGAGCAAGTTACATACCCTGAAAGTAACCTCCGATTATGGAACCAAAAGCTGAGGTTATCCGCTCGCTTATCCTCAAACATACCCAGGTATGTCACATAACCTGCTTTTTGGAATACCCCCCTGTAATATCACCAAAGGTCAAATCATTGATCTTTTGACACAAACACACACACACACACACACACACACACACACACACACGTAAGATGGTGGTCAGGTATAACAAACACGTTTTTGAAGCGCGATCTTCAATGCACCAGGTCTAGTTCTAGTTTTGAACTTCTGAATGCAGCAACAGAAGACAAGCTGAACTCAAAGGTCAGTCTCACAGAAGCGTGTGTGTGTCTACAGGTGATTTATGTGTGTACGAGTGGAATTTGATACACTCAAGCTCTCCAGGTTACGAGTTACAAGAATAATTTAAAATAAATATTAAAATTCAAAGAAAATCCTTTTTGATTTGTCCCTCAAGTGAACAAGAGATGCATTTTTGTGCGTGTGTTAACACAGAAACTCAAAAAAGAGTTCTTAGTGTGAAGCATGAATAGACATTTAACAGCATGAATGGACAGATGAAAGGATAAATGGAGTGTGTGTGGATGGCAGAGCTAGTTGGAGGAGCATATTGCCCTGAGGCAGTGATGCATTGTGGGAATCCTGCAGCATGCAATATGGCTCATGCAAGACTGAGCTTGAGAAAGTGGAAACTGGCAAAGCTATCACTCTTTTTGACGCATCAGGCACATTTATATAATAATAATAATAATAATAATAATAATAATAATTCATCGCATTTATATAGTGCTTTTCTGGGCACTCAAAGCACTTTACATACAGTAGAAGGGCGTAATCTCCTCAACCACCACTAGTGTGCAGCTTCCACGTGGATGATGCGACGGTAGCCATATTGCAGAACGCCCACCACACACCAGCTTATTGGTGGAGAGGAGACAGAGTGATGAAGCCAATCAGCAGATATGGGGATGGTTAGGAGGCCCTGATGGTCAGAGGGCAATGGGCGAATTTGGCCAGGATACCGGGGTTACACCCCTACTCTTTTTGAAGGACATCCTGGGATTTTTAATGATCACAGAGAGTCAGGACCTTGGTTTAACATCTCATCCGAAAGACAGTGCTTTTTGTCAGTATAGTGTCCCCATTACTATACTGGGGCGTTAGGACCCACACAGACCACAGGGTGAGCACCCCCTGCTGGCCTTACTAACACCTCTTCAAATGCACACATTTTTCAATTACCCAAAGCTATTCTTGAAGTCTATCGTCTGTTTCTTGCAAGGAGTCAAGTTTCGGCTGGTTGGTCTGGTCCTGTTAGCCCCTGCTGGTTGATGTTATAACTCATCGTCTTAATGCAAAAACAGCCATTCAGAAGTTGCTTTGTTGTTGAGTATTTTTATTTCACGAACAACACATACATCACAAATACATTTTGAACATATTTTGTAAGTGTAAAATTGACCTTCAGCCATCAAGTTTATGGCTAGTCGCTAGTGAAAATTTTAGGAATGTGAATGTTCAGTCACACTTTATTTTATGGTCCAGTTCTCGCTATTAATAAACCATTAACTACGGCTTTTGCTTCAAACTCCCAATTTGCTGCTCATTTGTCACGGTTTGGCAAGGGAGGACCTAGATCCAGAATGAACTGGGGGGGGGGGTGCAGAGTTTATTAACAAAAATGGGAACACAAAAGGACAAGGCAGGAAGACAGTCCACACGATAGGGCAGGGCACACGACAGGAGAACAGGCTGGTGAGGGATGGGGATAGCTCCAGACTCTGTGGCAAAAGGGGACTAGGTAGTAGTGTTGCTTTCGTCAATGAAAATTATGACTATGATTACGTCGTCAACAAACCTTTATCACATGATGAAAACGAGACAAGACGCAAGGTAAATGCTGGTCATGTGATGACAACTATAATAAAATGTATAATGCAATATTGTTGATGAATAAAAATGAGACTAAATGTGGTTTACAAAATAAAAACTATGCTAAAGTGTCCCTTCATTTTCGTTGACCAAAACGAGAGGAAACTAAATGTTATAATGTTATTTCGTCTCTTATACACATTATAATAATAATATTTCACAATATCTCTTTCCCATATCACACCCCCAACAACCCACACTCGCCACAATATATAAGAAGACGACAACAAACAAAGCTAGGCAGGATTTATACTTTAAACGTTGCACTATTCTTTGAAACGACAGGGGGGCGACGAAGAGTAATTGTCCTCTAAAACCATCAGGAATCACCGGTGAGAAGAAGTCATTTGCCAGTACAAGTCTTCTGATGAATGAGTTGATGAATTAATAATTTCTTTACAGGCATTTTTGTTTGTATGTACAAACTTAAAACAATCTTAAACTATTGGATGTATTTCGCATCAAACACAAGACAACTTTAAGCAAATAGTGTATAATTAATATCTAAATGAATTCTAATTCTATTTTATACAATAAAAATAAAACATACTTCAAATAAGAGAAATTAGTTTGCGCGCACTCAAAGCGAACTTCCGGATGACGTCATATTTCCTGCGCTCACCCAAGCGAACTTGCGGACGCGTCGAGTATAAATCAGCCTTGACACAGAGAAAGGGACTTGCTATTCAGTATATGCATCCAGTCTAGTTTTTCTCTTGTCAATTCTTGTTATTATTTGTTCCCGTGTTTAATCTATAGTCTAGTTCCAGTCTGTGTTGTTTAGTTCTTTGTTTTAGTTCTTGAACCTTTTGATTTTGTCCTTTTTTCCCCCTAGTTTTCAGCAAGATTGCTGTCTTGTCTTTATTTATTTATTTTGTTTGTAGTTCTAGTCATTTATTCCTACCTTTTTCTGGTGGTGGGCAGAGCGAGGCTTCATAAAACACTGAAACAGTCGAAGCAAATGCGCTTATGCTTCGAAACAATCCGACCCCTGTCTCTACACGACTAGTTGTCATTTTGAAGTATTGCTCTGAAACAGCATTGACAATGAATCGGTTAAGTGAATCGATGACTTATAACGTATACTGTATGTTGTGCTTGTTATTCCACTATGTGGGTCGGGGGAGTGGTAAGTGTTGTTGTCAGAACCTCTCACCTTAGGTTTGAATCCTGGGTGAACTATGTATATAATTATAATATATATTTGAAAGTTGTGCTTTTATTGTTCTGTTCTTATAACATCTACATCACAACTGAATGAACTCTTTGTGAATGTTATTTTGGTCATGAAAAAAATTTACATTAATAAAAGACATCAAGCCATAATTCCTGGCTTTTTTTTTTTTTGTTTTTTTTTTAACATATAAAGACTTTTATTTAAAAGTAATTTATTTGAAATGTTCAGCTGCATTACCTCCACTTTTATACATTTAGGTAAAAACAGATTAAAAACATATTGTGTGGTTTGTTCCCGACCCTGTTGATCAAAAGCAGATTGGGGTCTCGAAAAACTTGTGAGATGGCCCATCACCTTAGTCACGTGACATGGGTCTTTCAAATCACACTTCGGAGCAGTGTTTCGAAACATCTGCACTTCTGGATCTCGACACTGTGTCAAAATGTCAGTTTCGCATCACTCATCCCTAGCTTTTCCCTATTCCCTATTTTTCCTTTTGTTTTCATAAGTTTTCATAAGTTTTTAGTATTTATTTTATTTCTCATTTTATCTCCCTAGTCATAGTTTGCAAGTTTTTACTTTTGATCTGTGTCTATCTCGTCTCTCCTGTTGTCTTGTCTTTGTGTGTGTCTGTCGTGTTGGTTCCTGCCCTGCTCCCTGAGTCCTCCCTGGTCACTGATTCTTCTGACCTGACAGACATTTTGGTGCTTCAAGAGTTACCATCCCTAGGGCCAAGCTTGTGGTTCCTTGAGCTGCTACCTAGCAGTGTTGTTTTTTTTGGCGGCTAGTTTTTAATTTATGTTTTAGTCTAGTCTTTGTGTGAAGCTGTCATTTTAGTTTTTATTAGTTTTAGTCACGTTCATACTCTTTTTAGTCTAGTCAAGTTTCAGTCAACTAAAAGTCTGAGCATTTTAGTCTTATTTTAGTCAGAACTATCCATGACTATTTTCGTCTAGTTTTAGTCTGCGAAAACTGATGACATTTTAGTATAATTTTAGTCGACGAAAAACTGATGACATTTAGTCTAGTTTTAGTAAATGAAAATGGTATTTTAGTCTCTTTTTTAGTAATGCCATTCTATTTAACCCAGTCAATATAGTACAAGTACCTAGTAGTATAGACTAAACCAAAATTTTCTTTTAGCCAAACCCATTTCGAACAAAAAAATCAGCAAATTTTTCTCCCAAAAAATAAATTTTTTTGGCCGGCCAGCCGGGGTTCATCTTTGGGAGAAAAATTTGCTGATTTTTTTAAATTTATTTATTGTTTTTATTTAATTTATTTAAATGTATGTGTGTGTACTTCTAACATGTTTGGTTGGTAAAATAAATGTTGTAAATTCAAATCAGAGCATCTTCCGTGTCTGGAATGGATGTATTCTTGAGTCTATAAGGTAACAATAATATAATAAGATAATCTTGTTTGAAATGGGTTTGGCTAAAAGAAAATTTTGGTTTAGTCTATACTACTAGGTACTTGTACTATATTGACTGGGTTAAATAGAATGGCATTACTAAAAAGAGACTAAAATACCATTTTCATTTACTAAAACTAGACTAAATGTCATCAGTTTTCGTTGACTAAAGTTAGACTAAAATGTCATCAGTTTTTGTAAACTAAAACTAGACGAAAATAGTCATGGATAATTCTGACTAAAATAAGACTAAAATGCTCAGACTTTTAGTTGACTGAAACTTAACTAGACTAAAAAGAGTATGAACGTGACTAAAACTAATAAAAACTAAAATGACAGCTTCACACAAAGACTAGACTAAAACTAAAATTAAAACTAGCCGCCAAAAACAACACTGCTAGGTAGCAGCTCAAGGAACCACAAGCTTGGCCCTAGGGATGGTAACTCTTGAAGCACCAAAATGTCTGTCAGGTCAGAAGAATCAGTGACCAGGGACGAGAACTCAGGGAGCAGGGCAGGAAACAAACACGACAGACACACTTGCAAACTATGACTAGGGAGATAAAATAAAAAAAAAAATAAAAAGTAAAAACTTGCAAACTATGACTAGGGAGATAAAATGAGAAATAAAATAAATACTAAAAATAATTAACTGGAACTTATGAAAACAAAAGGATAACAACAGGAAAAAGCTAGGGATGAGTGATGCGAAACTGACATTTCGACACAGTGTCGAGATCCTGAAGTGCAGATGTTTCGAAACACTGCTCCAAAGTGTGATTTGAAAGACCCATGTCACGTGACTAAGGCGATGGGGCATCTCACAAGTTTTTCGAGACCCCAATCTGCTTTTGATCAACAGGGTCAGGAACAAACCACACAATCGCACATCTGTTTTTACCTAACTCCCACAAAGTATAAAAGTGGAGGTAATGCAGCTGAACATTTCAAATAAATTACTTTCAAATAAAAGTCTTTATATGTAAAAAAAAAAAAAAAAAAGCCAGGCATTGTGGCTTGATGTCTTTTATTAATGTTAATTTTTTCATGACCAAAATAACATTTACAAAGAGTTCATTCAGTTGTGTTACAGATGTAGATGTTACAAGAACAGAACAATAAAAGCACAACTTTCAAATAATTATTATAATTATATACATGCTTCACCCAGGATTCAAACCTAAGGTGAGAGGTTCTGACAGCAACACTTACCACTCCCCCGACCCACATAGTGGAATAACAAGCACAACATACATATACGTTATATCATCAATTCACTTAACCGATTCATTGTCAATGCTGTTTCAGAGCAATACTTCAAAATGACAACTAGTCGTGTAGAGACGGGGGTCGGATTGTTTCGAAGCCTAAGCGCATCTGCTTCGACTGTTTCAGTGTTTCATGAAGCCTCGCTCTGCCCACCACCAGAAAAAGGTAGGAATAAATGACTAGAACTACAAACAAAATAAATAAATAAAGACAAGACAGCAATCTTGCTGAAAACTAGGGGGAAAAAAGGACAAAATCAAAAGGTTCAAGAACTAAAACAAAGAACTAAACAACACAGACTGGAACTAGACTATAGATTAAACACGGGAACAAATAATAACAAGAATTGACAAGAGAAAAACTAGACTGGATGCAATATACTGAATAGCAAGGTCTAACAAGACTTAAGACACAAGCAAGGAGAATGCACACACAAAACAAACCAGCAAAGACAAGAGGGAAGTGAGCACAATATAAAGGGAGCAGAGCACACAAGGATCAGGTGAACACAATTGGACAAACAAGGACTAAACAAGGGGTGATTAAAAACGAGGAGGCAGGACAAGAGGCCTGGCCAACACAAACAAAAACACAGCCATGTGCTCATGCACTAAATAGATAAAAACACATTAAACAAAGACAGGACAGACAAGACTGTCAGGCAGGATTCTGACACTTACAGTATTAATAGTAAGTAATGAAGTTGGTGCTCAGGATCTGCAAATCATTCGCCATCGTCCTATCAGACATTTCTCCTTACTCTGTGTATGTGGTAAGTGAACTTTCATGTACTGTATTGCAACCGGCTACCACTATCAAGTGGCTAACCTTTTAGTGGCTCCGTAGAATGCGTTATTTGTTTCACGCTTCGGGCACACACCTAACCCTGCCCCCCAATGTCATCAATCATTACAATGTTTCACTGTAGACATTGTCCGATGCCAGTTTGGTAGACATCACCCAACATTTACTGGACCAGCATGTTTCAAGCAGTGTAGGTGCAACCATGTCACTGCATTTTCTGAAAAAAAAAAAAAAAAATAGCAAGTAATTAGTTATTTTCTCCAGTGAAGTATTGCAACAGAATTGCAAGATGTAATCTGGCAATTCTGAGTTGTGAGAATCACAATTACAAGGAAAATAGTCTCTTTCACTGGAGATCAAGGTTTGTTCTCCTGAGCCCTTATCTCTTAACACACATTCACACATTCAAGAAAATGCTCTGTCCTACACTAATTCTGTAAATGCTCGCACAAATCTTATGAATTTCTAAATTTGACCATCTCTTTGTCCCTCAGTCATATACTTTTGTTGAATGTGCTCTCATTCCATGGACCTCATGCTCAGGGTTGTTTCATTATGTGCAGGAAATACAGGCCTTTCTTTCGAAGTCATTTGATTGTGTCTTTATTTTTACCGTCCCGAGAAAACCACATCCCTTGTTCCATGGCACCTCTCCTCCTCCCTCCATCCATAATTAATGAGAGAATATTCCTGTGTTTCTGAAACTTGTGCTCTGCAGTAGAAACAATATGGAAAAATGATTCACTGATTCAGCTCAGCAGTGGTTTATCTTGTCATCCTAAATGTTTAAGGATGGGGGTCACACTGTGCATTTAAATCATTTTAATTTAAATAATTGTATATTTAAAAAAATATATATACATATAAATATTTTAAAATAGTGCATGACTCTAAACATGTAGGATATAGCAAAATGAAGGCAATAGACAATTTGTAATATTTAATATTACAATCTATCTATCTATCTATCTATCTGTCTGTCTGTCTGTCTGTCTGTCTGTCTGTTTTAGTTAAAAATCTTTAAGAATATTTAGTAAGAAGTTTAAGGGTGCCAAAGTGTAAACAATGCATTCTCATCAAAAGCAATGCATTTTTTATTAAGGTCCTTGAGTCCTAATACACATTCTTGAAGATATTTTCTATGAACGTTGTGCATTGACCTTTTCTTTTTCTGTATCCAATTTATTTAGAGCTCATGCATTGAAGTAACATGAAAATATAGGCTTTCCAGTGTAGAGATCAGACATCTCAGATAAATATATTTATTTTTCATGCCAGCAATCCAACAATTTTATATTTAGTTATTTTTTCATTTCCATCCAAGTATTTTTGGACTGATTAAGAAGTTTTCAGGATTGAAAAGTGCAGTATGTTTATATAGCACCTCAAACTCTATTCTAAAAAAGATCTATTTCTGGTGTAACCCCTAAAATGACTTGTGTTAGACTTTAGCACAAATATACAGTAACAGTTTCACACGTGCATCCACAGCAAAAAGCTTAATACCAGATGGTCTATTTTCTCTTACACACACATGCTAACAGCCACTAAGTTGACCGGCAACTGAATGTGTTTAGTGTTTGAGTGTCCTGGTTTAGCAGAAGGCATTCCAGACCTCTTAGAGTCCTGTAAGAGATCCACAATCTGTCTGACAAGGACAGAACACCGTCTGTGCATGGACACACCTGAATCAAGCTGTGCTTTCTTTTCCTGAGTGGTTAAATCAGAGCAGTGCAGAACATTGTGGCACGGATCAATGAACTTGTATCTAATGTTAATGCAACGTCAGTTGGAAATGAAGCTTAATGTCTAAAGGGCCCCTTAAAAGGCAAAACAGATAGTCCACCTAAAAATGAGAGTGTCATCATCATTTACTAACCCTCATGACTTACTTTCTTCTGCAGAACACAAAAGGAAATATTTTGGAAAAATGTCCCAGGGTTTTTTGTCCATGCAGTGTTATTTGGACCCCAACGTTTTTCAAAATATCTTCTATTATGTTTCACAGAAGAAAGAGTCATACAGGACTGGAACAACTTGACAGAATACTTTCACTTTCACATTTAAATTTGTATAGTAGATTATTTGTTTTATCATCTGAAGCCATATAATATGAAATATCATGCTTTTACAATTTATCTTTAAAATAATGTCACTAATGCATTTTAAAAGCCCCATGGAATCAGAATGGGACATTTGTAGCTTTTAGTCCATGTCAATAAACTTTGAAAGCACTTTTAGCTGATACACAAGTTATACGGCCTTTTGATTCTGGGAAAATGGAACAAAAAATTTTGATGACTCATCCTACACATTCTCTCACAAACTTCCTGTATTAATAGGAAATACAACTGTGCCTATCTGTCATTTTATGGGTATTTTAGGGGGCCTTTCACACTACAGTAACTCTACATACTAAAAAAATGGTGCCCATGGATCCATAAAGAACCTTTACCGTCCATGGAAGCTTTCTATTCAACAAAAGGTTCTTTAGATTATTAAAATGTTCTTCACACTAAGAAAAAACAAGGTTCTTTTAAGAACTATTCACTTAAAGGTTCTTCAATGGTTGGGTTAACATTTTTAAGTGTGAAAAGGCCAAAAGTGTGGCTTAGTATTTTTGGGGCCATATACAGGGAAGAAAGGAAGAGGAATCGAAAGAGATGCTTTCTGACTCTCTCCTGTATTGATCCAATAAAGCCAATGATAGAGACAGAGTTAGACAGAGGACAAGCAATGAAGAGTTTAAAAATCAAAAGGCTCCTTCCCCCGAGTCTAGTGCGGTTTGGATAATTATACATCATTAACAGAAGAGAAATGCACTGAAGGGTGTTAACCAGTCTTAACCGCAGGACTACAGACACACACACACACACACACACACACACACACTGAGTTCTCTGTGAGCATCCGTGCCCCGTAGCCCATGTAATTGACGGTAATGACGATCTGACATTCCCGGCTCGTGGGATCTTTCACCTTGAGCAAAATTGGACTCCTAGCCGCAATGCGGTTTCTCTGAACAGCACGAGTTTAACGACCCGACGCACAACTGAGGTTTAAAAGTGAGTTTTGTTTAAACACCAGGTGGAAGGGAGCTTTCCAGGCTGCTTTCACAGACTCCGAGATGAAATCTTGATCAGATTAAGTCTAAATCTTTTCTTACAGAGCATTCATAGTTTGGAGAGTGCATGAAAACAAACATTCATTCAAAGTAAAAAATCTAAAAACTAGAGTTTTGTATGCGTAAACTCATAAAAATAGTTTTTAATCCTTTAACTCAGAAAAATTGTTTGTAGTCTTTAATACCAAAGCCGTGCTATTTTCTATTGTCAGTGGAAGATTAAAAGAGCTATTTAAGTGAATGTTCCAGCTGCTCTTTTTCTGTAGAATAAAAATGAATGAGACCCTGAGCTGTTACCATTAAATTGTTATAAATGTGGTTCATATGATTTGTATTCTAAATTACAAGTCTTCTGAAGACAACCAAACTTTTAATCATTTTAACTGTAATTGTTCATGTACATTCAAATATGCAAAATGTTTAATGACATTGATCGGTTTATTTTTATTCTTATTATTTTGCTGAACTCACTCCCGAACTTGCCCCCCCCCCCCCCTTCTGCCCCAGGCACCACTAAACTATAAACCCCCACCCCCAGGTCCCACATCCCCAGGTCCTTCCACTCCCTTTCCCACTAACATACGATAACATGCACCAGTCACTTTTTGCAGCATTGTTCTACTCACTACCTCATTCAGCATAGAACTGACATCATTCTACTGCCTCTTCAGTCAGTTAAATAAAAGAACTGCTCTCTGAGCCCTTTGTCACTTTAACATGTGCCTTGCGCTGCTTTTTAGCACTACAATCTTTTTATTTGCACTGTTTGTTCACCTCACTGGTTTGCACTCTCAGCTTTGTGCCTTGCGCTGCTTTATTTAACTTTATTTTTATTTTTATTGTATTTTAGATTTTAGATTTTATCTGTATCTATCTGTATTTTTAGGCTCTACTGTTAGTGTTATCTGTATGCACCGGGGGTCTGAGAGTAACGCAATTTAAATTCTCTGTATGTATGTACTGTACATGTAGAAGAATTGACAATAAAGCAGACTTGACTTGAATTGAAAGTGAAGGATTTTTGCCTTTGACCGCTTTTATTTAGAGCAGTGATCTTTTTGCAATCTTTTTTTACCCCCTTAGTCCAAAACATTATTCAAAGGCCCAATATAAGTCCTAATATAAAGTAAGATATTTCCTAATTTTTGATTACTTTAAATTACTTTTGACCTAAAATATATTCCATTCTTTGTTATCAACATCAGGAAGTGTATTAAGCATTACACATGATGCCACAGTTTTCTCAAACTGAGGTTTGTTAATGAATCAAATTATAAATAATTGACTGCCTTAGTTTTAGTAAAATGTAATCATGTATTAATATAAAAAGTAGCTGTAATCTGAGCATTTTGAAATATAATGTAATTGCAAGTGCTTAATTTTTGGAATCCAAACCACGTAATTCTGACCAGATGACATGTAATCAAAAAATACCCAGCACCATACATAAATTTTTTATTATTATTATTAATTTTTTGCATATTTGTCATACTTTATATATATATATATATATATATATATATATACAGTGATGTGAAAATTATTATTTTTTTTTTATTATTATTATTAATTTTTTGCATATTTGTCATACTTGAATGATTCAGATCATCAAACAAATTTTAATATTACAAAAAGATACCCCAATGAAAATACAAAATGCAGTTTTGAAATAATGATTTCAATAATGATTTCAATAATGATTTCAGTAATGATTTGGCTGCCTGCCTCTTGGATGTTAAAGCATGGATGTCCCTAATTTTTTTTTAACTGTGAATTAGAGTAAAACAGAGATTGTGGTGTTTACCCCTTCTGATACTCACTGTATACCAAATCTAAATCTTGGTGTTTTGGCACCTTATGTAAAGTCATACGTGAAAAATCTGGGTGTGGTGTTTGGACAGTGCTTTAAAGCTTGATGGACAAGTCAACCAAGTTGTGAATCAGTTCAGTTCTATATCAGTTGTGAACCCTGGTAAAAATTAAGTCCTTTCTTTCTTTTACTAATTTTGAAAGAGTAATCTATGCTTTTATCACCATGGGGGTTGCTTATTGTAAGTCAGTCTTCCTTAAACCACCTTCAGTTGGTTCAAATTACGGCTGCCAGAGTCCTGATGAGATCTCGAAAGCGTGAGCATATTACCCCTGTACTTCAGTCTTTACATTGGTTACCTGTGCGCTACAGGATTAATTTTAAAGTGCTCTTATTGGTTTTTAATTCTTTAAATGGTTGAGCACCCTCATACCTCTCTGATCTGTTGATAGACCACCAACCTGCAAGAGTGCTTAGGTCTGACAATTTCAAGCTTTTAGTGATTCCTAGAACCAGACTCAAGTCTAGGGGTGATCGAGCATTCACCGTAGCCGCTCCGAAACTTTGGAATAGTCTTCCTACAGAAATCAGAACCGCCCCTACACTATCCATTTTTAAATCCATTTGTTTTGCCTTGTGCTATGTTAAATCATTTTTATTTGATCTGGCTTATATTCATGATTTGCATTTGCTTTCCTTGTGCCTTGCAGTTTTATTTGTGACCGTGTTTTAATTCTGTCAATGGTTACTTATGTTGTACAGCACATTGGTCAACGGTATTTGTGTTTAGTTGTGCTTTATAAATTTAAATTTCATTTATCGAGGGAAAAAAGCTGTCCAATCCTGCCTGGCACTACGTGAAAGGGTAATTGCCCCCAAATCTAATAACTGGTTGTGCCACCCTTTGGCAGCAACAACTGCAATCAAGCATTTGCAATAACTGACAATGAGTCTTTCACATCACTGTGGAGGAACTTTGACCCACTTTTCTTTGCAGAATTGTTTTAATTCAGCCACATTGGAGGGTTTTCGAGCATGAATGGACTGTTAAAAGGTCATGCCACAGCATCTCAATCAGATTTAAGTCCAGACTTTGACTTGGCCACTCCAAAACCTTAATTTAGTTTTTCTTGAGGCGTTCATGCACTTGAGCTTGAGGTCACAAACTGACGGCCGGACATTCTCCTTCAGGATTTTCTGATAGAGGTCAGGTCCTGAAGCTGCAAAGGCAAGTGAGGCCTGTAGTTCTTTAGATGTTGTTCTGGGTTCTTTTATGACCTCCTGGATTAGTTGTCGTTGCGCTCTTGGAGTAATTTTGGTAGGCCAACCACTCCTGGGAAGGTCCGCCACTGTTCCAAGTTTTCTCCATTTATGGATAAAGACTTTGACCTTGGTTCACTGGAGTCCAGAAGTCTTAGAAATGGCTTTCCAGACTGATACATGTCAACTCTTTTGTTGCTCATCTGTTCTTTCATGATTTAACAGGAGGGGGCAATTAATTTTTCACGTAGGGCCAGGTAGGTTTTGACAGCTTTTTTCCCTTAATAAATTAAATCATAATTTAAAAACTGCATATTATCTTTCATATATATGTTAACAATGAATGCATACACACTTGTAATATACATATAAACTTGACGCGTGCATTAAAATTTGTATACACCTACACACACTCGCGATAGCACATGTGACACAAAAAAAAACACAAAAAAATACATATAAACTTGATCAAAAACACTCGCACATAAATGTAAACTCGTGCGCGCATAGTTAAAAAATACATCCCTAAATGTTTAATTTGTGTACATATATATATATGCAAGTGATTTCATATGATTTTTTTTTTATTAAACGGAATATTTCATAACGGAAGGCATTTCAGTAATTTTTAAGCGTGACCTGATGGAGAGCCAATCATTTAGAGGAGACTGGAAGCCCCACTTAAAAAACAAATGATTTTTGCTGCTTGTTTAATTTACTTAATTAAAATGAGCTACTGCAAAACAATTCTTTGTCCTGCCTTCTATAGTTAAAAAAAAAAATGTGTTCCCATGTCCCATTTTCTTACATTCAACCCAATTAATTTTGCTGCTTGTTTAATTTACTTAATTAAAATGAGCTACTGCAAAACAATTCTTGAACATTTTGTCATAATATAATTTCATTACATTCAGTCCATTTAATTTTGTAAAATGGAAGTTAACTTAATTTGTTTAGGACTTCATTAATCATGTTTGTTGCTGAAACTGAGCAGTAGATTTCTAGCTCCCAGCATGCCTTGTGTGGGACTGGATTGTTGAGGAAGATCAGAAAAGGATCTATTATATTGCAGTTTTTGTGATGAAGACTCAAGCCCGTCAATGTCCGGTACAGGAAAAAATTGGGATGCATATTACATTAACAACAAATACTGTGCTTTTTACATTACATGTAGCTAGGAAAATGGCATTTCGCTTGCTAATGTGTGCTTTTTTTTACTATCTAGAAGTCACTAGCCACAGTTCGGGTCTAACGTTGTGGGAGGGAAAGGGAAGTATTTGGGATTCATTGCACACCACAGGCAATGATGGATTGTACTGATGAGACTGATTCACTCTGTCGACTTCACTTTACTTCTTTGTCCTCTTCTTCGCCAGTGAGAGGAGCAAAAGTTGACAAAACCCAACAGCTTTATGAATTGAAACTTCCTATGGTCTGCCGTTTCCTCTGGATGATCATTCTATCATCTTTCTCAGACTGCTTGACGGCCTTTTCTGATGGCTATCAGAATGTGTCTGATATGAAAACAAAATATTTCTCATAACAACATAA
The DNA here is from genome assembly GCF_018340385.1 of Cyprinus carpio. Taxonomy (NCBI): domain Eukaryota; kingdom Metazoa; phylum Chordata; class Actinopteri; order Cypriniformes; family Cyprinidae; genus Cyprinus; species Cyprinus carpio. Next base: position 29,925,206 of record NC_056599.1, on the reverse strand, counting down.
ATTATTCCTGGCCAGCCTCTCTTTTTCTGTCATGAGTTTTGTTTCCACTCTCTGACTGCGGACTTTTAAATCAATCAGGTTTTGGGCTTTCTTCCATCACTTCTCCTCTGAGGAGCAAATGATTAACTAAACCATTGGGGAACAGTATTTCATAACAACTGTTCATAGCACATTTTACATTTTTTTTATCCACCTTTTTTTTAACTGAATTTCTTTGAAATCACACTCCACTCAATACAACATCTGAATTTATAGATTAGGTTTTTTTTTAGTGAATTTCTTTGAAAGCACACACGTCGCAGTTCATTATCTGAATTGATGCATTCTTAAAGAGGTAATTCTGGTCTTTTCAGAAATACAATTTGTGTGGTTTGGCCATGATAACATTCTCTCTTTAAAAAATGCAGACATCATGATACATATTTGTGTGTGTTATATGAACTGTACGTGTGTTTTGTTCACTGTAGAGGACAGCAGCATTGTTTTTTTTCGTTTTTTTTTTTAGTGAATTATCAAGACATTTATAATATATGTGTGTGTGTGTGTGAAGGTAAAGACATTTATAATATAACAATACGTTTCTGTTTTCTAATTAAACTGCTGTTGATTTGGATTTAAAAAATGTTGATCTGAAGGGGTATTTTTTCATTTGTTTATTTTTGTCATGTATTTCTTCTGCTCTAAACACTAAATGCATTTCGCTGAGACCCAGAAGGTTAAACTGATTGTTGTTTCAGAATAAAACTTTGCCTGATGGGCACTAAAGATCCTTTTTTACCAGCTTCCACTCTGTGTCTGTCCTCAGATTTGCCTGTATAGCTACATATATATTGCGTTTCTATCTCTCCATTCAGAGCGTTAATAGACTCACACTGCCGGATTGGTGTGCCCTTTGTATTTGCTCACATGCGGCTGTGTTTTAGTAAATTGATGGATCACTGAGCTTGCCGTAATGTAAAACTCTCCTTCTGGGCTCAGCAGAAAATGTGTCAATCCTAATTTCTCATTCAAGATCTTTGTCTTGTGCGTGCAAGGCTTTAGACTGAGAGAGTGTATTGTTAGAGGGAACATGTTGGCCTTCTTCAACATGAGAGCCTGGAAAGTAGCATTGCGTGTTTCTCTTCACTTGTGACCTACAATGTTTGACTCTTTTCTACATCTTCTTAATTGTCTCATTTGAAAGTAGACATTTCACTCTCTATAGATTTTTTTTTTTGTCTGTAAGGCAAGCATACACAGAGTTTTGAAGTTTCACGCTCAAGTTCACAGAGACCGAGACGGTCGAAAGTGGATCCTGTTCGCTTTCATTATTTACAAAAGCTCCATTTTTTGTTGTTATTGTGAGTGCACACAAATAAACATAGAGTCTTTACAGATTTGAAGGATGTATTACTCGTATCTGTATGAGCAAAAAAGAGGCAGTATTTTAAGAGCAAGAGCGCATCGGCGCCTCCTGCAGTGAGTGCTGCTGTTCAGCTTCCACACTCCGCACAGACACTTGAATAGCACACATTTCTCTGGGTTAACATTAGATTGAGCACCCATATAAAGTTGCTGCTACTAACAGATTTCAGATTATAAGTCATATTTGAGGTAGATGAATGATAGGCCATCGTTTGGATGTCCTGCCCGATGTGTTACAAATCAGCCGCTAACGATCTGCGTGACTTTGCCGATGTGTACCTATTTTTATTCAACTAACCAAAAAAAAAAAACTAATAAAACCAAACCAAACCAAAACACAATCCTCTTCATGTCGACTATTAGGTGGCAGCTCTAATGTTTTCATATACGTAGATGTTTTTTAGCAGAGTATCTGTGGTATGAGCTGTAAAGGCACAGTCCTATTCCTGAAAAGGGGGCGGGGAGCAGCAGCTCATTTGTATTTAAAGAGACATGCACGAAAACAGCATGTTTCACAGAAAATAGGCATTTTACAAATTATATAATAAATGATCTGTGGGGTATTTTGAACTGAAACTTCACAGACACTTTCTGGGCCTGAGACTTAAAGGGATACTCCACCCCAAAATTAAAATTTTGTCATTAATCACTTACCCCCATGTCATTTCAAACCCGTAAACGCTTTGTTTGTCTTCGGAACACAATTTAAGATATTTTGGATGAAAACCGGGAGGCCTGTGACTGTACCATAAACTGCCAAATAAATAACAGTGTCAAGGTCCATAAAAGGTATGAAAGTCATTGTCAGAATACTCCATCTGCCATCATACGTGCAATCTAGGATATATGAAGTGACGGCAACAATTTTTGTAAGCGAAAAAAACAATAATGACTTTATTCAACAGTTCCTTTGTCAACAGTCTCCTCCATCTCTATATCACTGTATGCTGTGTATGCTCTTCTGTATCATCCGCGCCACAAGGATGCACTGCTTTATTCCAAATCAAAGCTAAATACATATAGAAACAGCGCATCCTTGTGGCGCGGAGGACACAGAAGAGCATACAGTGATATGGAGAGACACAGAGGAGACCGTTGACAAAGGAATTGTTGAATAAAGTCATTATTTTTGTTTTCTTTGCTTACAAACAGTGTTCCCGTTGCTTCATATAACCCAGATTGCACGTCTGATGGGAGATGGAGTATTCTGATGACGACTTTCATACCTTTAATGGACCTTCACACTGTTATTTACCTGGCAGTCTATGGGACAGTCTCAAGCCTCCCGGTTTTCATTTATAATTTCTTAAATTGTGTTCAGAAGACGAACGAAGCCTTTACGGGTTTGGAACGACATGGGGGTAAATGATTAATGACAAAATTTTCATTTTGGGGTGTAGTATCCCTTTAATTACATATTGTAAAAAGGGGCACAATAGGTGCCCTTTAAACAACATTAGATAGACGAAAATTAATGTTTGACTTGTAATGAAAAGGTATTTATAGAAAACGGCTGACTAAATCACATATTCAGTACTGGAAGCATTAAACATGACTGCTTGTTTCAATTAATCAGCAAGACTACAAATAATTATCATTGTTGTTATATGTTCCCAGAAGTCTAAACTTATTAATTGGTTAAATATTATTTGTTATAACAGCTATGCTTATCACTGTTCTGATAATGTTATGTACAATTAGTGTGATTTGTTACAGTCCTGTTTATATCTGCCACTGTAAATACGTTTTGTTTTGTTTCTAATTCACATACTGTTCCGAAAACCTTGACTCTCCTAAAGTAGATGCATAAAAAATTCATGAAGTATCATGAAGTATAAGTACTCCAGCTTACTTAGAAAAACAGCAGCCGGAGAAGAGTCTGCTGCTGACCTTTGTGCTGTTTCGCTCCAAGTCGCACTGAGAGAAGAGTCTGCTGCTGACCTTTGTGCTGTTTCGCTCCAAGTCGCACTTGTTTGTAAAGGTCTTCAGACTTGACCTTGCTTAACTTGTTCATGACGTGCGTTTTTACCTCCAGTGACATTTTCACTGCTATTTGTTGTTAAAAATTGTGTTTCCTTCTCTCCCGTGTGTTCATTATTGATGAAAGCGGAGTGGAATATTCTTTTGTTTCTTTTCCTCTCTTGATCTCTGAGACAGTATGAATAGAGAGTGTGTGCGTGTGTGGCTGTGTTTCTGTCACTGAATACTGTGTTCCCATTACAAAGCTGCCAGAGGCGTCCGGTTATCAACCAGTCACTCCGTGTCATGTTTTTGCCTGCATTGCGTGTGAAAGAGAATGCATTACCTGCTACTTGTTCAAATGGATATTGACTTTAGTTGATCTGCTTTAAAGTATGAGTGGCTTGTATGGGGAGCTGCTGTTTCAAAGTAACTTCCCCAACACACGCTCTTATAATACGTGACACTTCACTACCCTTGTCCTGCAGACGTAGGCTATTGTATGTTTGTAAGTGCTAGTGTGTTAAAAGCAACTGTTTGGTGGTTTTAACTGAGACTAGAGGTCAAATGTATTTGAGGTCAGGGCATTAGGAGCAGCTCTCCATGGCAGCTGTAGCCACGGTTATTATTGCCGAATCCTCTCTCTCTCCAGCTCTCTTTCATCTCCATCTCCGGCAATCTCGACATTCCCTGGCCCTGCTGCCAGCGGGGCTCTTGAGGGCTGACAGTTACACCCAGCGATGCTGCAGGATTAGAGATGGTTCTCCAGGGCCTCGGGGTTTCGCTATGCTGCAGAGAGATGAAATTAGCCCTCAGAAAGGGGAATTGGAGACTGGGTGAAAGTTGGAAGGAAAGGGGAAAGCCTTACAAGAAGAATGGTGCCTTCTGGGAAACAACCAGTGAGAGATGTGAAAGACACAAAGAGGAAAAAGTCTTAGAGGGCTTGTAGCACCATCCCTCGAAGATAGAGCTAGTAAGTGCAGTACCTCTGTAGTGTAGATATTATATGATTCATATTTCTGGTTGAATGGACAGTGAAGGGTCCTATTTTTTTTTTTTTTTTCCAGGGCAAAAAAAAAAAAAAAAAAAATTGTGAACAAACAATTTTTTTTTTTTTTTTTGGTTACACAATTGGTATCATCTAGAAAATGTAGTTAAAATCTTGTATTTAATAAAGTTATTAGTAGTAGTAAAAGTAGTAGTAGTAGTAGTAGTATTGGCCATGAAACTGTATTTTTGCCTTTTTTAATTTAGAAATTTTATTTATTCATATATTTTACATTTTATTATTTATTAATTATATTCATTACCCTATGACAATTGGAATAATATTTGTGACAAACATGGCAGGAAATTGTCATTCGCAGCATCATAAGTTATTTTGTATCAGTCATATTTTAGTATTTGTATACTATTATATGTTTTATTAATATTTTGGATAAGATTTCATTTTAATATTTTCAGTTTTCATTATAGTTTTCAACTTGTAGCAAATTTAAATGTATTTTAATCCAGTTTTATTCCGGTTTTAGTTTAGTTCAGTTTCAGTTTTTATTTATTTCTAGTTTCAATTTCAATTTATTTAGCTGGCATAGCAACATATCTCTCCTTCTCTTTTTTTTTATTTATAAAATTACACACACACACACACACACACACACACATATAAATCATGTGCATGATTTAGCAAATTGAGGGAAATACGCACGATATTGTTGTTCCCTCAATTTACTAAATCGTTTCTATTTTCTAATCCGTGTGCATGATTTAGCAAATCGTGTGCAAATGATTTAGCAAATCGAGGGAAAGAATTAGTAAATCAAGGGAATGAAATGGTAATCGTGTGCACGTTTTAGTACATCGAGGGAACAAATTAGTAAATCGTGGCACAATTTATAAATCGAGGGAATGAAATAGTAAGTCGTGCACACGATTTAGCCTACTATTTTTTATAGCAATCCTATATCTGTACTCAACACATAGTTATTTGATATGTGTATTTTACTGTATTTCATTTAACTTATTTTGAACCATTATGAGACATAGGCTACATTCTAATGCATGTAGTAGTATACTAAAAGTATGTACTTTGTTGAAAGGGAAAATCTACCATCTGAAGTGCATAGTACTGGGACTCATAGCATGTCACAGTATTTCATTTTGATTTCACAGACACTTTCTGGACTGGTATCAGAATATAGCATTACTAGTCTTAACATGTAGAATTAAAACTTAACATTCAGACCCATACAGGGCAAAAAGGACCCACTAAGGTATTTTTGTTAACTGAGCGACTTCATTTATTAAGAAGAGGAGTGTATGGGGATGGAAACAGAGAGAATGGGATCATTATGGAGAGATGCTTATCAAGAGACTGATGGGAGAGTGAGGAGAGATATCAAAGAGGGCAAAGAGGGGTGTGAAAATTAAGAAATAAAATCAGATAGAAGAGAGAAAGGGGTCTGTAGAGAGAAACGGAGATTAACAATACAAACAGTGTGGTGTGAAGACACACTTTAATGCAGGCCTGGAGCAAGACACTATTTTATTTTCTAAAACAGATGTGTGAAGCCCTGTAAGATCAAAAAAGAGAAACTGGGGCATTGTTCTCTCTCCCTCCTCTTTCTGTTACACCTTTAACCTCAAGTAAGCATTAAAGACGGTGACACCTCGGCTGAGGTCTAATGTCAATTAGCAAAACCTGTTCAAAACTTTGAGAGACCCCCTCCCCCCCCCACATTACATTCTGGTCTCAAGAACATTATATTATTTATTATTTACATGTGTGTGTATTAAAATGTACATCAAAATGCCACTCTATTGTGTTATAATGAGTGTACACTGAAGCCAATAGAGCTGCATTTTTTAAATTCAGAGTGACTGTTATATTCAGTTGACAGTTTGAGAGTTGCCGTGGCGACCGTAGTGCATCCTCACACAACACACCGGACTTTCTGAGTGAACACCAACCCTTCTGTCTCTTTTGCTCATAAAGGTTAGTAAAAATGATCAAAATTCAGAGGGAAAGAACTGTAACGGTATGCTTTAATGTCCAACTGTTGTGTTTGAAGTGACTGTTCATTTTAGTAGTAATTTCAGCATAACTGTTATGACATATACGTCTGTTAGTGTTATCATTTACCTGGAAAAGAAAAGTGATCAATAAAGAAGCAGTTATTTAACGTCCCAGGTTGCACCAGAGAGATTGTCCTGGTAATATTTGGAGGGTGAGTGGCTTTGGATAAAAGCGTCATCATATGACACACGTAATCTAGATTTTCATCATTACTCTAGTCTTCAGTGTCATTTCAGAAATCATTTTAATATGCTAATTTGCTGCTAAAAAACAACTTTTCTTACTATCAGTGTTGAAAACAGTTGTGCTGCATGTTTGGCTTTGCCAGCTCAGCCGACTTCAACATTAAACCTTCACATCCGTTGAGCAGATCTCGCTGTAGCAAACGTCACTGAGGAAAGTCAGCAGTTGCGCTGTGTTCCAGTCAGCAGAGCTGAAGCTCATTTATTGTCCAGCTGACCCCCGCCTGATCCAGATCAATGAAACGAGGAGCCAGCTGAAAGGGAAAAATACAGTCTGTACTTTCACTGTGCACCTGCACATTACCAATACTGCCTGGTGTGGGGAAACGGACTCAGTGCAGGTGAAGGACTCAGTAGAAAAATCTGCTAAAAATCTGCTGAGGAAGTGTTAACTGAATGTGTGCTGATTAAAAAACATATTTCCAGCTAAAGTCATCTTTGATCTCGATCTCTGACTCTGTGCTCTCTGAGATTGTCTCTCAGCTGCTGGTCTGGACTGAAGCCAGACTCTGAGGCAAAGCGGATCTCTGGATGACCGTTTATACACCTGATAGTGGTAATGTCTCTGGCAGTTCACCTGAGGAAACACTGAAGGATTGTGGGCGCTGGAGCCTCTGTTTTGCAGGATGTGATGGCAGATATAGAAGCCTTCGAGATGTTTTCCCTCTGATCTGGAGTTGGACCTGAGCTGTGTGGTTTAAAAGAATCACATACACACACACATCAAGTGTTTGACGTTCTCTCACCCCTCGAAACTGGTCCATAATTTATGACTTCTTGAGGGCCTTTTATCAATTCCTTCTTTTCATGATCTTGCGCCGTACAGCTGCATAGTTTCATGCTGCATTGCTTTTTTTTTCTTTTCTTTTTTTACTATACAGTACACCGATGCTGATTTTTCTTTCTTTTTCTCTGCCTATGTCTCTTTTTGCAGTTGTAGAAATGGCGATGAACAGCATCCTCAACACTGATGACATTAAGAAAGCCCTGGATGCCTTTCAAGGTGATTATTTTTCCATGCCATCCTGAGTTTCATGCTTTCATTTCTTCTTCACATATTTACTTTTACTCTAAAATATGGTTAAAAAAAACTGAAAACAAATAGTATTAATCACAATTTTTATAAGTGTAAATGATTGTAAAACTGCCTCTTTTTTAGGGGCTGTTCACTTTTTTGATTCAGCTGTGATGTTTTCCCCCTTTTTCTGTGTGCTAGATCTCTTTGACCATTGCGATCACATTTCACATCTTTTGCAGTTTCAAGCATGACACGGAAATGAGCATTGCAGCTAAATTTTAAAAGTTCAACTCTTGAAAAGTGTCTTGTGAGCTTGCGGTTTTACATTCCATTGCCATGCATCTCCTGTTAAATTCATAATGCATTCTGTTTGAATGGCCCTTTATTCTGTCATTCTCTAGTGAGAAAGAGAAATCATAACTTCCATCATAATTACAGGGAAAAAAAGATTATTACATAATTACAGAAAGATCATGATTAATTAACATGGTTACTCGGACTTTGGAAACACTATAAAAAATACTTGACTTAAAAAAATGTGCAGTGGATTTCCTTGAACTTGTTAATTTAGAAACGATGCAGAAATACAAACAAAGTAAAATAATACATTTAAATACATTTGTTTAAATACCCTGTTGAAATCTGCTTAACATTTAGGGAGGGGCTTAAGAGCACCACTTTAACTGGATTTTTAATGCAAATGACAAACAAGAAAATGGCAATAATTGTTTTATCTTTATTATCTTGTTTTTATAATTATTAGAAGCCAAAATTGTGATTTAATATCCTGGTTCTTTTATTTTTATTATAATGAAAGTTGACAAGGACTGGGGCTATTAAGCTAGAAAAAGTAATTCACATAAAAGTAATTCACATGACTATATTTCAAACAATTTTACTGAAAATCTTCCACTCAACTATATCAAATCTGTCTAATGCCAGCATATATGATTAGAGAGCCAAAGCAGAGGGCAGGTTTTAAGGGATCCAAACCATAAATCTGTTTTTTTCCATCTGTTTTCAGTCTGTTTGTCTCACATAACTATTATGTGACTTCAGAACACTTGAAATATATATACAATTAGCACAAACTACTTGCTTTTTATGGTTCTATTTAAAGCTTGACAGTCCCAAACTCTATTTACTTCCATTATATCAAGAGAAAATTCACCTTTTGTGTTCAACAAAACAAAGCAAAACAGGTTTGGAATGACATGAGTGTGAGGAAAAGATGACAAAATTTGCATTTTCATGTAAACTCCTCCTAGTTTCAATGTCAGTGATTCTTTCTGTTTTTTGCAACCTTCTTGTAGCCGTCGACTCATTTGACCCCAAGAGGTTTTTTGAGATGGTTGGACTGAAGGCTAAGTCGGCTGAAGATGTGAAGAAGGCTTTCCACATCCTGGATGCAGACAGTAGTGGCTTTATAGAGGAGGAGGAACTTAAGTAAGACTGCATCACTTCTACACTACAAACAGATAACTTGTAACCCGTTAGATTTGTAATTGAAACTCTCAGAGTATAGGTAAGCACACAATACATTTGTTAGACTCGCTCTGTTTCCTCTGTGCAGGTTTGTTTTCAAGCATTTCGCTACAGACGGGAGAGACCTGAGTGATAAGGAGACCAAAGCATTCCTGCAGGCTGCGGACAAAGATGGAGATGGAAAGATTGGAGCAGAAGGTAAAATAAAGCAATATACCAGAACAGCAGGGGCGTCACACATCTATTCATTTATTTATTTTTTGAGGGGGCACCAGTGGGAGCCCTGACTTACTTGATAAGTGATAAGATAAGAAAACACTTTCTTTTGAAATATAAAAAACATACTAGTTCTTTATAGAAGTGTAAGCTGTGTTAGTCTAGTTTTAGATTAGCGACTAAATATACCTGGTTTCAAATCCCAACATGCTTCCTCAGTTTGAATGGGCAGGGCTCCAGACAAAAAAAGACTGTTTAAATCTTTAATTTCAAGTAATGATTCATGGTTGATTTATATGGAAGCCTGTTCCTGCTACAGAATGAAAAAAGATCATGATTCAAATCCCACTTCATTGAATGATTCACTGAGTGAGTGACTAGCGAGTCTAATTCAAACGGCTAACTCACAAACAAGTGTGAATCTTTTAGACTGACTCATTAAAAAGAACTGGTTCATAAGAGTCATTTCAATCAGACACGCACAAAATTTTCAGAACTGATTACATTTTAAATTATTGTGGAGTCCTTATGAATATGACACTTCTACTAACCCATAACATGCACTTTATCAAAAATGCTAATAATCACTCTATCTCTTCCTTTTTCAGAGTTTGCTGCTCTGGTTTGTGAATAAGTGACTCCGACTCTTGGCCTGTTCATACCTTATGACCCTTTGACCTCGACACCTCAGCCTAACCTCCCTGAAGCACACACACACACTCACTTACACACCCTCACTCGCTTGCACGGCCCTTTCTGAACACCTCCCTACACACAATCACACACGCTGACCGTCATGCTATTTATTTTCCTTTTTATAAAAAAGTGAGTGTTTCTGCTAGTGTATAGACCAAGCGACCTTTAACAGGGCAAAACTTCATGCTGGCAATATGTAGATATAATAGAAAAGAAAACACCGCATTGTTGATCATCCACTATTCTTCATCTGTCTTTATCTTCCTCCTTCGCTCCTCTCCTCCCCTCTAAACTCTCTCCATCCCACTGTTAACAAGCCGTTGTGAAACACACCAAAAGAAGAAAGAGGTCAAGTTGTGAAAGAAAAGAAAATAAAGAGAAAATACCTCAAGAGTTCTAGTGTTCTTTTTTTTTATTATTATAATTAGTTGGAAGGATGGTATGTTTGACAGGGTTTTAAAATTTTTGATTAAAGGATTAACTTTCTCTTTTTATTCATGGGTATGTATTTAAATGGAATTGGCTGCAGCCCACAGTAAACGGGAATTTGAAAGGCAGGAAGTAAAAAAAAGAAAAAGCTAAATTTATTCTTGGGGAAATGGTCATATACTGGAATTAAAATGGGATGTGAAAAAGTTAGCGGCATCACTGTTTTTTAGTCCTGAACAACACAGAGCCACTAAATCAACATTATTTTATTTATTAAACCTCTCAAGGTGTAAAGAATTAGTCCAAGATATCTACAAGAAAGACTGTACATTGTATCTTTTCCTGTAGCCACTGGTCAAATCATAACAGATGTAAATTACAGCTGTGATATAGGCACATATTTCTGTTTTTGATATTCAACATCAATTAAACAGGAAAAGATTCCCTCAAAAAAAAAAAAAAGAAAGAAATGCTGATAACATACAAGACATCCCTACAAATGGGTTTGAACTAATGGGCTTGACACTTCAGGAGAAGGTCACACCAATTACTGTCAAGGTTAAAATGAACATTCACTTTTTAGGCACTTAAGCAGACAGAACAGCCAATTTAGGGGCAGCTTATAATTGGACGCATCAGATGAATTAACTGAGCCGACAGACAAAGTTCAAGCACAGAGAAGGAGAGAGAGACTGATAGTCGCTTATCAGAGACACTGGGGTCCCAGAGGAACTGTAGTTAAACCAGCCCCAACAGCAACATTGTCATGAACAAACATGACAGTATACATTTATAAAGTGCATTCAGAGGACACGTGATGCTTTAAGAGGTGTTTTGCTAGCATAATGCAAATTATATACAATTAAGGTGGAAAAGACGCACTTATCTCAGCACTTAAAAGCTGACCTGGGCTGACCTGCATTTACATTTCCTGTTTAGTAAGAACAAGTCCAGCATATAAAACTTCAAGAGAACGGAAGTGATGTTTTAAATACACAGAAATGACAAAATATTTAGACATGTACGCCACATTTAAAAATGTCATTGCATTATGTGACAAAATATCAAACCAAGTGGACCTATTTTAAAGAAGTTTCACTTGACACTTTTCAAGCCAAACATTTCACAAAAATAAGATTTCATCAGATGTTAGTTCAACATGTTCATAGTTAATGTGATGAACTGCACCTGCATGAACTTGAGAAGAACTGACTTCACACATCTAATAAAGCACAGTGTTTGTTCGAATATGCCACTTCGTGAAATTCATATATTTTAAGTGTGACTTAAGTGCCGAAATATTTATGGGGCCATTTCATGTAAAGGAGTGTTATTAATTGTGTTTGCTGCCACAGACCCTCCAACAGCCTGAAGATAAAGGTAAATTATCTTAACTGCCTGCTTTAATGGACTTTTAAAGACTAGTGATTGATCATTCTTGAGTCGTTTTGTCCTAAATGTGATGCTTTGTACTGATTATGCTGGAAAATTAATGTTTTTGAAAATGGCTGAACAATGTACAGTAAAATGTGGAGCACTGATTAGCTATTGAAGAACTGTTAAGGAGCTGACGTGCCATTGGTTGAAATATTATTCATATGCGTGGAGCTGATCTGTCATTGGTTTTAGTGGGTTTAAGCTTCACAGTGGCAAATGGATTTGTGCCTCTGGAAACAGAGAGAAAAAATGAACATAGATCATAGATCTGCCATATAGATCGTAGAAAACAAAAAGCAACACAATTAAGGGGTTAATGGATATGAAACAATTTCTTTCTACCAACCTTGGAAAAAGTTGTGGTCGAGACTCATAGTCATCTTGTCTCTGTAAAAATAAAATAAGAGAAGTTATTTAGCACTGATGATTGTTTTAGAACAGTTTTCAACTACTTGCGTCACAACAAAACCAGACAAATGTGATGCTGAATCCAGAGAAGTGTACTGAAACTACCCCATACTCTTAAAAATAAAGGTTCTTTACTGGCATTGAAGAACATTTCAAATCCATGGAACCTTTCCATTGCTTAAAATGTTCTTTTTAGTGGAAAAGGTTCTTTAGATTATTAAAATGTTCTTCACAAAATGGTTCTTTTAAGAACTGTTCACTGAAAGGTTCTTTAAAGAACCCAAAATGGTTCTTCTATGGCATCATTGTAGCCCTGTTCTTGTCATAAAGTTTAAGTACCCGAGCAGATTTCTGGATATACGCTTTTAAAGAAATACTTCCTTAAATGACAAAATCACAAGACAAGTATATAGCCACAGCAAACCACAACAAATGCAAAAGGAAGTAATAGGCTCATATACTGTATAATTGTAGCCCTTTTGTGGTATATCAGAGGATCACATCAAACACACACACACTCACACACACAGACCGTCAGCAGAAAGAGCTGCCCCCTTGCAGCCACCAGAATGAAGGATGAGGTGTGGTGGAGAACAGCACTTCACCACAGTGCCCCTGCTGGCCACAGTAAGAACTGACACTTAAAATTCAACGCCAGCCTGTTCTCGTCTCATCTCCACATTTACATTAGCTTACAGTCAGGAATCTCTCCAGGGATTTAAAATATTCTGAGCATCAGCAGATCTTCAAAAATGAAACCACATCAGAATACAGACACAGTCCCTCAAAGGATTACTACATTACAGTTGCTGCATGTTAATTTTTACTTTGCGTGCAATATTATTAATGTGTTGTTTAATGGAAGAAACAGATTGTGCTCATTTTTCTTCAATTATAAAAGTCTCACATGAATCAAACTGGACCCTGTTTACTTTCTTAATACGTGTTCTTTCTCTAAATGTGAACATTACACAATGAATGTTCATTTTTAATTTTCATAATCTTGCATTAAAATGTAATAACTTTTCCTTTTTAGCTGAAATTGACAATTTAGTCATATAGTTCACTTTTCACAGTCTTGCTGAAGGATAAATGGTTTATTTAATTTTATCCATCAGCATTTGTAATAAAAATGTAATAATTTTATTATGAAAAATAATTGTTTAACTTAAAATAATTGAATATTCTGAATCTAAATTAATTTCTATTCAGAAAAAAGTTACATTACTGAACAAAAATGTGTTATTAACGGGATAATTTACACAAAAATGTAAATTCTGCTGTAAATGTAAATGTACAGCCCTGCATGAGTTTCTTTCTTGTGTTGAGCACAAACAAATATATTTTGAAAAATGTTGGTAACCAAACAGATGCTGGTAGCCATTGGCTTCCATGGTATGAAAAAAAATACTTTGGAGTCAATGGCTACCATCAACTACTTGGTTGCCCACATTCTTCAAAATAACTTCTTTTGTGTTCAGCAGAAGAAACAAACTCATACACAGTAGGTGACTTTTCCATGGAACACTGTTTATGTTGGTTTGAACAGGCCTCACTCTGTTTTCTGAAGGTGTGGGAGTGACTGGCCGGGAATTGCTGGATCTGGTTGACGGAGGTGGTGGTGGCGGAGGTGCAGGTGCAGGTGCAGGTGCAGGTGGAGCTGTTTGTTGCCTGCTGCTCACGGGTTGGTTGAGGAGGTTACTCATACTGCTGCTGCTTCTGAAAGAGCTGCTACTGAACAGAGAAAGAGGTCAAAGTTCATGAGACTGAAGCGCAGATGCGCAGGTGTTGGGAAAAGGTGCCGTATCGGCTTACCTGGAGAGAGGAGGTCCAGGTGGTTCATCCATGGGCCCTACATAAGCAGCAGGGAACCAGCCTTGCCTGCAATGCAGATCAAATGAAAAGGAAACTAAATCAGGTGGTCCATCTGAGCACTTTATTTGTTTCAGTGCATCACTGAAGAGAATACAGCAACTCTCCTTTTCATGAATGGACACTGGAGTTTGAAATAAGGACTTTATGATTACCAGCCATATGAAACTTTTAAAAGATGCCCTGCTGAGTGGATAAAACTGATCACTTATCATGTTGTAGCGTGGGCTGTAAAAACGGAAGTACTTTAAAATGATAATGCATGTGATGCATATTGTACTGATAGATATTACTAATATATGCCTGCTATGTTTTATTTACATTCATAGTGTGGCTAAAGATAAATGTTACTTTGTTCAGTCTTCATATTATATAAGATAAGATAAGATAACACAATATGCAATTGCATATGCAATTGCTGTCCTTTGGCAAATATGAGGGCAATTGTGTCTTAAGTAATACATGCAATGGTGATTGTTACCTGGACTCACCATCACTTGGTGAGATATTTTGCTAATAAAATAATTGTGCCATAAGAATAGCATGATAACTTTATTACAGTATGACATTTCAGCGAGAACGTTTGGAATTAAGCTTGAAAATGCTAATGTTGACAGAACATTATGAAATGAAAATGCTGTATTCATATGTATCTGGATCAATGTAGACTAAGTGTGAAAGTTCTCTCACCGTCCAGAGCTGTCAGAGCGGCCGAACAGCCAGCCGTTCCTCGGCTCTTTAACCAGGAGGGTGATGGTTTCTCCTCGGGAGAACGGCAGGAGGGTGGAGTTTGCAGAGGGAGGGTGGGGCACCAGTGCTCGCATCACTTTGCCTCCAGCCAATCCTGAGTTGGAGTTGGAACGACTGGGCTGAGGGGAGGGGCCTAAGATGAAGAGGAGAAAAATTTGCCATGTTAAACACAAAAAACAGTGCGCAATATTCACAGATGTCTTTTATCATTTCAAAATAAGCTCTCCACACCTCTAGAGGGAACCGTGCCCAGTGGTTGCTCTGCCCAGCGGTTTACATCAAGCTGAGAGAATTACACAGACAATTACACAACATTGAAATGTAAAAAAAACAATAAGTGAATTTTATTTAAAAATAATTTACTATTTTCAAAAAAAAAAAATAATATATATATATATATATATATATATATATATATATATATATATATATATATATATATATATATATATATATATATATATAATATGTTTTTTTTTTATTAATTAATGTAATATAATACATTGTAATATATATTAAAGTTAGATCCAATGCAAGATTTATCATTATATCTATAATATCATTATATCTCACAATGCTGTCCTCCACTCGTGAAGGAGTGCGTGGACGGGATTCTCTCGTGTGATTCACCAGATCTTTCCACCCCTCGGCTCTGTTTTGCAGGCCGCCCCCTGTCTGTGGGAGGAATAAAACATTTAAACACACATTGATCAAACTGAGCACTTACAAACAACTTTTAATTGCCAGAAAAAAAAGTCATATTCTAAAAAAAACATTTTATGTAGTATGAGGCTACCCAAATATTTTGTCTTGTCCAAAGATTTTTCCCCCTTTCAAAAAATCGAAATAATTAGGCAAACAATTGATATGGCAAACTTTTACGACAACACTAGACACAAATTCTCCTTAATAATATCTCCACATCACTTTGGTTACACCCCATTAAGCAGTTAGTTAATTATGGATAAAAACTATTAAAAAGTAATGATATTAACCTTGTTCATGAGATATGCAATGGACTGGGTGAAGCTGCTGTGTTTCTCTGCCAAGAATCGATATCTTCTTTCTTCCTCCTTTAACGCCTCTCTCTGACACTCTCTGAGAAAGTGCACATATTCGCTGCCGTCCTACGCAGATCCATCAACATTATTACCATAAACATCATTATCATGATATTTTTCATATTTTGCACCATCATGAATGACAATAATGCCTCTAATGCTTCAACACTCTAAAAAATAGCTGTTTAGTTGGAGACAAATGTTTTGTTTTTTTCATAAAATTTCTGTATTTCTGTAATTTTATTTTTATTTTTTATCTGCTTTCTGAATCTAAACATGACAAATGAGACAGTCTACAGTCCTCTGGATGCCACGAACACAGAAATGTTTAAATCTAGTGTGCCATTTAGCAAGGGTCACACACTGCTCTCACCTGTGGGACCCCTCGCCTCATCTGTCTCTCCAGTGCCGATGCCTGGTTTCTCACTTCCGTCTCATAGCGCCTCCTGCTGTTCTGGAGGAGAAAGTAAACCAACCACATCAACATCAACATCATTTTAGTTTCAATATTTAGATTCATTGTAATCACATAATGTTCCTTGTTCTGAGTTGGCTGAAGGATAAAGTATCTTTAATTAGGTAAATATTAATTATACTCCTAATTTTAGTTGTTTATGCATGTTTTCTGTTCTTAAAGTTTACATTTTCTGTTTGCATTTGCAAAATATACCAAACAACTCACCAATATGTATTCTTTATCTAGTCTGACATTGTCGTCCATCTCTCGAAGGACCTCGGAGTGGAACCAGCGGAACTGAATCAATCACACAGACTCGTTAAACATGGGATTGGTCGTACAGACGATCAAACATGCATTATGTCAACAATGTCATCATAGGAGCAGAAGATATCGAATGATTGGTCAATAGAGGAGGATCGGTAACGCACCACTCCCTCCAGCTCATTGGTGAGTCTCCTCTGACTGTCTGAGATCTGGATCAAAACATCACCTGCAAAGCAAACATAACTGCCTTTTCTTGAGTGTCCATGTGTTAAAGTATTAGCCTCCAAAGGTTGCACTGGCAAGCTGACGTTGTGTCACCATTTATTATTTAACATCACAGAGGAGGTGCAGTTATCTGATATTGACTACAAAACTCACACACACACACACACACACACACACGCTCTCATACAATCTCTCTGTGATCATAAAATATGATTCATAGCAATAAAAGCACCATTGAAATTTAATGAAATTTTTCCATTAAACCACAACAGGGTGATAGATGTCAGCTATAAATAAACACACACACACACACAACCGAGGAGGAACATAGTGAATTTACAAGAGCAAAGTACAATATGAGTGTGTGAAGGGCACTGTCTCCCTCCCAATTTATCACCCTCAATAAACACACATAACTCTCTTTCTTTCCCGCTCTGTCCCTGCGATGGAAAGTAGGCAACATATTTATCAGAAAAATATGAATATGAACTGTGTATCAAAAATCCCTGAGTTTGACAGAAACATGTCCTGCTATAATTTAAAAGTGTGAAAGGAAATTAAATGATAAGAGGAAATAAAAGCTTACCCATCAAACGCGATGACATGGTCTGCATGGCCTGTTCACCCATCTTAGACAGAGCACTGAAATAGGCTTCACTGGTGACGGCCAGGGCTATAGATATACACATAGATTTAATTCATTTACCACTGTATGATTTTGTAACAGTAACAGTAATAATATCTTAGCATCCTTAAAACAAGATCAATTAGCTTCATTTAGATATCAAAGACTAATTCACACAAAAAGTAAAGGTTAACCCTTCTTTGCCTTCTATCGTAGTGCTCAAATCTAACTTGTGTGATTTAAATATGAGACAGGAGACAGGACTGGTGTTGGATCACCTATATTTTTGAATTTTTCTCAGTGAAGTGCTTTGCTAGTGCTTGACATTATTTACATTACATTTGTGACCATGGACCACAAAACCAGTCACAAAGCTTTCCATTGATGTATGGTTTTTTGGGATAGGACAATATTTGGTATACAACTATTTTAAAATCTGGAATCTTAGGGTACAAAATAAATAAATAAATAAAAATATATAAAAAAAATACTGAGAAAAAAATTGCCAAATGAAGTTCTTAGCAGCAATGCTTATTACGAATCAAAAAGTTTTGATATATTTATGGTAGGAAATGTATAAAATATCTTCATGGAACATGATATTTATTTAATATCCTAAAGATTTGTGGCATAAAAGAAAAATCAATAATTTTGACCCATACAATGTTTTGTTGGTGATTGCTACAAATATGCCTGTGCTATGACTGGTTTTGGGGTCCAGGGTCACATTAATGGATTTGGTGGATGCTTTTATTTTCTTCACTCAGTTTAATTTTCATTGAGACAGACACAAAAATGTTTTATTATAAGCTTCTTTGAAAAACAATTATATTCTTATATTCTCTCATTTCCTTCATTATCCACTAAGCACACTCTTACAACATATTTACAATTTAACAAAATATGAAATATCGTATATGATATATTATTACCTATAACTATGACATATAATGATATAATGGTTTTGAAATGTATAAAATAAAATAAAAATAAATTAAGTAATAATATTAAATAGATATTAAGTATACTAATATTTTGATTCATTTGCAGTGTAAGTCTAATTTTATAAGTGATACTATTTAAACATCATGAAAACAAGATTAATTATTAAAACAAGTTAAAAGGTTACATTTTATTTAAATTCGTTAAGATATTAAAGGACTAGTTCACACAAAAATTCAAATTCTGCCATCGTTTACTCTTAACTTGCCACTGTACCAGTGACATTGGAGTCAATGACAATGAACCTGATACAACAAACCTGCATGATATATTTGAATATTCAAATGTATTTTAATTATATTTAGACAATGCTGTAATATTTGCAACTGTAAATGAGTTTGAGAGCTATGGTGAAGAAGATTTTAAAAAGCCTGTTTTGTCTTCACATAACTATCTGGTTTCTTTTGTGTTCTGCAGAAAAAAAAAAAAGCGATACAGGTCTGGAATGACATGTGGAAGTATATGATGACAAAATTGTAATTCTGTTCTTGAACCAACCATTTAAGACTTGTTAGACAGACCATTTATCATTTATATATTTGCAATTTGTCTTGTTTAATCTGCTTATTTGTTGTCTTGTTTTAATCACATTTTATATCCTGTTCCTAATGGCCACTTTTGTCTCTTTTTTCTTTGGGCTGAAGTGAAATGTTTAGTTTTGTTTGAAACACCATTTTTTTTTCTTTAAGGGCTGATATCAAGTCAAATATTCATTTTCCGATTACCAAAAACAATATATAAAAAAGGTTCTTTTATTGGTTCTTTAATCTGTTGAAAGATGACTATCAAACTAATAGAACACTGCTTGATAGTCATCTTTCAAAAGATTAAAGTCTTTCACAAGTACAGCGAGTTAGTGGGTTAGTGAAACTCAAGACTCATAAAATAGACAGTCATTAAACAATGATATTGAATCAGCCAATGACGCCGCAGCAATGCTAACTTATTATCATCAGTGACAGCCGGCAGGCCAAAGTTCAAAAACTTTGCTTTCCTTCTTCCTTCTTCCTTCTTTCAGCTTTTTCAGTCTTTCTATCTGCATTCATTCTTTCTCAAGTTGACTTGCCTTGGAAAGCCTGAATGTAGTTGTTTCCCAGTGTCACCAGTCTCTGCAGACCTGGGTTGAACTGCTCCATTATGCTCTAAGTGGATGGACAAACAGTGTAAGAATGAGAGTCCGATAACATCAAATGTCAACACATACTGTCACTCCACATCAATCTGTCACCTTGGTTGCTGTTTGTCACAACAAAACGGCCTATATCTAAAATCACTTTTGAAAAATACTGATTTATATATATTTATATATGTATATATATATATATATATATATATATATATATATATATATATATATATATATATATATATATATATATATATATAATTTTTCTCTATATAAACTGTACAATAACTTAGTAATATTTTACATTATAGCAATAAACTCTCTCTATAATTTTTTATAATTTTAATATTTTATAATTTATAGAATATTTTGTAAATAATAATGTGTATGTATATGTATGTATATGTGTGTGTGTATTTACACACACAATTATGCTTCATGCTGTAACAATGTAATAATTTATCTTTAATTATTACTTCTGAATTACATTTTTAAAAACATATAGGCAACAAATTTCTTATAAATGTAAATGAATGTCCATGTACTTTATTAATCTTGTTTTACTCAGTTAATATACGTACATGTGATTGTGTATCAGTGAGAGGCTTCAGGCTTACCGTATAAATGGCCAGAGTGGTGCGGTGCAGTTGATCACTGTTTTGTCCTGACATCTTGAGCTGACACCGTGATACAACAAACAAATAAACAACATCCACTGACTAAACAACAGACAAACAGACTGACAGATGACCCACTGCTGTCTCCCTTTTGTCCCCTTATATACACACATATATAGACAAATATATAAATCAGTGTTTGTGTGTGTGTGTGTGTGTGTGTGTGTGTGAGAGAGAGAGAGAGAGAGAGAGAGAGAGAGAGAGAGGGAAACAGTGAGCTATTGTCACCCGTGTGGCCTGTGAATTATTGAACAGTGCAGAGTAATAAAAGTGTGACTGAGGTTAGACACCTGCCGTAAACACTGCACACCTGTGATAGGAGACAGAACTGGTGTTGAATTGCCAATATTTTTGCATTTTTAAAGTGCAGTGATCAGAAACCTTTGCTAAAGCCTTTACCTTTACATGTACGCATTTGACTCTTTTTCATTCAGACCCAAACAAGTATTTTACATACACTTGTTTGGGCTTGGAAAATAATTATATTCTTTTACAACAACTCTCATTTATGTCATAACCCCTATGATTTTGAAATGTATAAAATATAATGATAATATAAAAAGATGTATAAAAATTAAGTAGGCTATACTGAGATATAGAGCATAGATAGATAGATAGATCTTCTTCCTCTTTTTCCCCAATGTCTATTATCTGTAGACCAGTGCATTCTTGCATGGGCCGCTGTGTTCGAGGCGCGCGCGCGCGTTTTTGGTTCACTCCTCCACGGCGCAGGATCTCTCCATCGCTTCCGCGGAAGAACGTCTCTGCTGTCCCACTAAAGATGGAGCTGTCTGCGGCAGGGGACCGAGTGTTTGCCGCTGAGGCCATCCTGAAGCGCCGCATCCGTAAGGTCAGTGTGTTTATTATTAACACTCGTGTTATTTCCTTTCACTGCGGCCTACATACGCACTAAACTTCAGCCCTGCGGACCCAGCGCAGTGCACTGAACTGCAACAGAGCACCATGCTTTCCTATGCAATCATAAAACCGCTTGTATTACGCGCAGTTGTGTATGCAATCATTTTTTAGGGCACTAATTTGACTTAGAGTTGCTCGTTTTCGAGCTCCGTGTATTGTGTAAGGTCGTTTAGGTTGGAGCAGCGCCAGCTGGAACTGGTGCTGTTAGCGCATTAGCTTTTTTGTGTCTGCCCGGAGTGCAAATTTTTGACAAAGGCCGGTTCGTCTGACACCCCATCGACACTGCAGGCGTGCAGCGCGACGCGACGCTTTCCAACTAGAACGCTAGCACTATCGCTTAAGTTGAGGAGCTCTTTACAGTGCGTTAAAATCAGTCAAACAGCGCATTTCGCGCGTGTGCAGGATGATAGTTTCGTAAATTTATAATGGAATGTTTACGTTCTATAGACTATCTGTGGCGTCGCGTCGCGTAGCAACCACTCGTTATTGCGTTCGACTCGCTGTTTGTTTTTGTTTTCAGTGCGACCGGCGATTTTTTTTCTTCAGGGACGGTACGGAACAAAACGTTGATCGTCAAATGACCAGCATCCCCTGATACTAAATACATGAAAGAACTTTTTGTATATTGTGTTACACTACGCATGCGCGTGGATTTGATTGAGTTCATTACTGAATGGATATGTTTTAATATTACATTTATGGGGTCAGGATCATGTATAGGCGTTTTTGTCAACATTTACTCTCTTCCAAGATTACATGACTTACTATAATTTTTCCATACAATGGAAAAGGAATCTTAAAAGTGTTCCCCTTGAGTATATCTTAAGTGCTCTAGAGTCTTGAATGAGTTTTGTCATGTTGACTAATTCACAACCCTATATAGGACAAGCGGTTTTAGAATGAATGGGTATGGATTACTTTTATGATATATTTACACTGTGTTTTTGAACTCTGAAGCATCATCTGTATAGAACACGCAGAGTAAAGATTCTTAAAGGATATCTATTCACGTGTTTCGTTAAAAAATAACAGCATGTGGTTTAATAACTGCAGGAAGGAGAGTAAATAATAACAGAGTGATCTTGATGAAATATTCTGTCAATAAAAGATATCGTCCAGAAATGTTGGGAACGGAATCTGATCTGTCTTTTCCATAGGGACGGATGGAGTACCTAGTGAAATGGAAAGGATGGGCAATAAAGTAAGTGAACAGAAATTTGATCCATTAGTTAAGTTTTGTATATCTAATGAGTCATGGATGTTAAGTGATCTGGATGTTTTGCAGGTACAGCACGTGGGAACCTGAGGAGAACATCCTAGATGAACGACTCGTTGCAGCATTTGAACAAAAGTGAGTTGTGTGCTGTTCATTTTTGCTCCTGATTAACATTGAAAGGAAATGGACTTATGCAAAATGTCAACTCATGCAATCGTGAGCGTTAAATTCGTTTGTGACAGTTGGCGCTTCTGTTTGAAGTGGTCTCCCTGATTCAGAGCTAGATCAACTCTTTCCTGCATACCCACAGGAAGCATTCACACAGACATCTGCAGCCACATCACATGAATACTCAGTCTGAAGTAAAACTTTGTAGTCATGCTTTTGCTAAAGAGGATGTTTGAAACTGGCACAAACAATGAAACTCCATCACAAACCCTTTTAACAACTCGTATTTTTACACAGAGAGCGGGAGCAGGAGATGTATGGACCTAAAAAGAGAGGCCCGAAACCTAAAACGTTACTTCTGAAGGTACGTCAGCAATACCATCTGACTGAAAAGAAATGTATTTTATGGTGTGCAAACTCATCTAGTTAATTGTTTGGAAATATGCTTTTAAAATATAAAAAAATATATCCCCAAATTTTAAATTCTGTCATCATTCCCATTCCGTCATTCCCAATCCATAAGACTTTTTTTTAACTTCTAAACACAAATTGAGGTATTTTTAATGAAACCTGCGCAGGATTCATTTTTCATTTTCTGCTAAAAATACGTTTATTCCAGCTCTCGCGCCTAAAATCCCAGATGCAGAGATCTACATATTTCAGTCCTGTTTCAGTGTGATTCTCTCTCCCTCAGGTGCCGTAGGCTTTTTTTACCCAGTTCACACACACACGTGATGCTTCTGACCTTGTTGCTGCAGGCAAAAGCAAGGCTCTTTCCATTGCTGTCATATACAACCCGAAATTTATTTCTGAAAATTATTTATTTCTCCCACTTCCCGCACACACCTCAGTATCAGAAATTCAAAACATGTTCTGCGCCACACTTGTATCAGGTCCCGTGGGAATGCAGACCTCTAGTCAATGCAAGCACAAGTTTGATGTTCATAAAGAGATTGCAAAGAGATTCATAGGAATCAAGCATTTTTATCCTAATCTTATGAAGTTTGCTTTGAACGGATTTAATTTAGGCTTTAATTTACATATAAACACTGATCAAAGAACATACACAGAGCACATCAAATATAGCAAACGGAAGCGTGAACATTCTTGCTCTACACGCATCCTCATCGGTTCTTGTGAGTATTCTTGCGTGACTCTCAAAACCAAACCTCATTGGTTCTTGCATGTCAAGTATGTATGTTTTTGGGTGAATGGACTTTAAATAGGAGGACAAAAATATCTTTATTTGTGTTTCAAATATAAACAAAAGTCTTATTTGTTTGGATCGACATGAGGGTGAGTGAATAATGACAGAATTAAATTTTTTTGGCAAACTATACCTTTAGTAAGTTAATAATTTTTGACTTTTCCCAATTATTTAGTCAAGAGCACAGGTTGCAGAGACTTCCTCAAGAGTCCCGGAGTTCAAGCACACTCGTCCTCAGCAGCATTCCAAGCTTCCTCCGCCCTCGGCTGCACCGTCCTACACCCCAACCGCCCCTTCCAACGCTAAACTGCAGTCGGGCACCGCTCAGCCCAAACTGAAGAAAGACATTCACCGCTGCCATCGCATGGCACGTCGGCCCTTGCCCCGCCCAGATCATACAGTCGGTCCCTCCAGTCCTTTTTCGTCCCGTCCAACAGTCAGTCCTTTCTCAGAAACGGTCCGCATTCTCAATCGTAAAGTCAAACCCAGGGAAGTAAAGAAAGGACGTGTCATTCTGAACCTCAAAGTGGTTGACAAGGCTGGGAACGGCACAGCTGCTAATAGTAGAAGGACACACGTACCCTCCTCCCAACAGTCGCATTTTGGGCGGCAGAAGATTCCGTCCCGGAACAGGGTGATTGGGAAAAACAGGCGGTTTGGAGAGGTGTCCTACAGAGGAATCCAGCCCACCATTAGAGGTTCTGGGTTTCCTGTTTTCGGGAAACTCTTCGATTCTCAGTCCCTGAGCAATGCCGAGAACCAGACTCAAAGTGGAGAGAGTCGTAATAGCACAACAAACAATCTCTCTTCCTCCCAAAGTTCAAAGGTGGACGTGTCCAAAAGTCAGACTCTTGATGAACTGCCTGCGTCAAACTCAAGCTCGGAAGTTTCAGATGGCGAGCCACCCTCTCCACAACAAACCCAATCCCAGCATTCCTCATTGCCGCCCAAGGCCTCCGCAACCAAGACCCAAGATCCTGCCCTTCACAAACTCAGCGCTCAACCTGTAGCATCCAAAAACAGCTCGGCTCCTTCTGCTCTTCCATCTTCTCCTATGTTTTCCTCATCGTCCTCTGCCTCGTCATCCTCAGAAGACAACGAACACATCCTGGACCTCTCCGTACCTCATGAAATGGACAGGCGATTGCGGCGACGCCATCCCTTCTCTGGCCGTCATCCGCTCAAAGTCCCAGAGGTGCCCGTGTCGGAGGAACCATCAGAGGAAGAGGAAGATTTGGACTGGCATCCTGACATGACCTCCAAATGTGCCAATGTGGTCGTGACGGACATCACAGCTAACCTCCTCACCGTAACGATCAAGGAGTTCTGTCATCCGCCGTCCGCTACCCCTCCTCCCTGCTACCCCAAAAATATATCAGCTCAACACAACACAAAACAGCCAAAGCACCAGCCCAACAAAACATGAGTGCAGACACCACAGATACGGCCTCCTCCAGCCTTCAGAAGGGATTTTAGGAGGTTTGTTAGTAATTTGTTTACAGTGTCTCATGGGAGTCTTTGTTAAGAGATGTGGCCAAGCTGTCCACTCTAGAACACTGTGCCATGACTTTCATAACCATGAAAGTATGTATCTGAATAAGGTTTTTTTTTTTTTTTGCTCACTGAGCACATGGACTTTTTAAAGGAAGAATTTGCTCACCATTGGCTTCTTTAAAGATGTGCCAAGCAGCTTCCTGTATGGTATTTATTCCATGTATAGTATATCATTACTGGTTGGTTGGTTTATATGTATACACTGCTGTTCAAAAGTTTGGTGTTGGTAAGATTTTACAAACATACAAACAGTAAATTTAAAAGCTAACATAACATAAAACATTATGTCAGTCTTCAATGTCACAGTATACTTAATAATATCATTCCAAAACTTAACATTAATCATCAAAAACTGCAATCGTCAGTGTCACACGAAAATCATCAGAAATCATCCCAATTTGGTGCTCAAGAAACATTTCTTGCAACGTTAAAAACAGTTGTTGCATAATATTTTTGTTTAAACTGATTTTTTTTTTTTTTTCAGGATTCTTTAAGTTAAAAATAATGTACATGTCTTTCATCAATTTAGTGCATTCTTGCTCAAAAGTACCAATTTCTTTAAAAAGAAAAATTATACTGATCCTAAGCTTTTGAACAGCAGTATAAAATATAAACCAAGTATTATCTGCATCATCATACTCAATCCCATACTGGATTCTATTTACTGTGGCATTTTCAGTTATTTCTGTGAGGGAATGTATTATGTACAGCATCAATAACATTGAAATGTGCCGTAAACCACAACTGGAGGAAATAACCTGCAGTAATAGTTGAATATTCAAAAGGAAAACAACTATATTTTCATTAGAACAGCAGAATGCAGTTTCTTTGCTTGTTAGAAATATTTATAGCCATAAAACTTTCTCAATTCACCCGTAAGTTAATTCTGGACCCTGGATATTTTTATTTTTAGTTAGGCTTTGGCATATGACAGGACTCCTGACAAAAACACCTCCACCTTTAAGCATCCCCATTCCCCACAGCCAGTACCTTCGTAATGAAGCAGAATAACAACACCTGTGGTTAACAACTCAACCATCTGTGTCAAACGTGTATGTTTTAGCTCAGTCATACCTATCTGCCAAGTGTTTATAGTGCTGTCCTACCCACTGTCCCTTTCACCAAGGTTTCTTGAAATAGTTATACAGTAAGAAATACTCATGTGAGAGAAGGAGACAGAATGAAGAACAGGAGTTTTTTGTTGCTAAGCTGAAATGCAGATTTAATGCTCAATGTTCAACTCCAGGAATCTAAGCCAGTGGGCAGTGAGACCCTTCTGTGCTTTTTCTACATTTTCCCTTTAATTTAGCTGGAAATCTCTGTTAACTGATTGACAAGGAACATTAACTGTTATTTAATGGCTAGTGTGTATTCATGTTAATGGGTTTTCTACCTTTTCAAAGACAAATTTGTTCAGATTAAGCTCTTTTGCCTCTAACTGAAGTGCTCTTTTGTAGAAGAGACTGCTGCAAAAAGCTTTGAGCTCAAATGAAGTCAATAAGTTGCTTCCAGTTCAAACACAAATGTTGCCTAGCTATCACAGGATTCGCTTTAGTATCATCCTGCTCTCTTTATCGACATGGATAGATAAATCTCAGCAGAGAGACTGTGGAGTCTGCGACTTTGAATCCAGAGAAAGAGTATTTGCTTAGACTTTGCCGAAGAGCCTTTCTGGGAAAAGCGAGGTTTTGATCTAGTCCTGATGTGGTTGGAACGGTCTCTACCCTCCAGTTAGGCTTTAATGAGAACTGAAGTTTAAACCCCATGGGCTTGGGTCTTGATGCAAGCCAGTGTCAGAGTTTAAATAAGAAGAGACACAAGTGAAACACTAGCCTGATGAAGTGGAGGGTGATGTCATTGATATGGAAACTTTTACTGTGGCCAAACATAATATTTAGGGTCATAAACTGAGCTCAGTTTCCCTTATGTTCTTGGTGTGCCTTGTTCTCAGTGTCCTACAAGCCTGTTATGTACATTATTTAAACCTTATTTTAAAGTCAGGAATTGATTGACTCAAAAATGAATCGCCAGAAGCGCCACTCTAGATTATATTAATTAACCTTAATTTATGTGATGTTGCTATTTAAAATGGAAGCTCTTCAATGTGTAACCTCATTAATGTGTTAATTTTTGGATTGCATTTTTGGTCTGTTTCAGAGTAGGTTATAACAACTTGTGTACTTTGAGCTTGAAGCTTCTCTAAAAACTTGATGGTTTTGTTTTGTCTTGTATTGTTTTTATTTAGTTGCTTATGAAGGTCTATTTATGTCATCAAGATCCAGCTCTCAGTCCTGCTCGCTGCAGCTTGCTCCAACATTGTTGGTCCTAAATCCCTGATATTTTCAGCAAACATTGAATCTTCTGATCCCTATGGCCTCCCCTGTAATCCCACTTAACCAGCACTCCAAGACTTGTGCATGGAGAGGGATTGAGAATCAAGATTTCCTCTCAAAATCCCCGTCAGGAGATTGGCTCTGAGTTCAGGGCATCATTCTGTTTATCCCGCTGAATCCTGACTCTTATTATTCCTCCACATCTGCTGACAGTTTAGCTCAAACCTCCATGATGAGGATGTTTTAAGGACACACTCTCCCGTTGACCTGCATAAAATGAATTGTTATTGTAATGGAGTTGTTTGTTCAGCCATATTGTTTATTTAGCCATATTCTTTTTTTTTTTTCTTTTTTTCAAATGGCAAATTTGAGGAATTGGAAATTCCTCAGTACTTAAAATGCATGTTTTCATGTTTGTGTTATTTAAAAAGATTCAATGTTAATGCACTCGTGCCTTTGGGCAAAGGAAGAGTTTTTGAATATGTAAATATTTTCAAACTGAACATACATAGTTCTTATTTCAGTGTGATTCATTTGAGTGAAGTTTGAATATGTGGCATTAATTTCTTAGAACGTGCGTGCAGCTCCGGTTTCACATACATCAGAACGGACATGACTTTCCCATGACTTTTATATACAAAGCAATGTGTTAAACTTTTTATTATGTTGCCTTGACAAAGCCAATGTAATGTACTATTATACTGTACACACCTATGTTAACACATCCTAAAGCATTCAAACTACATCCAGCAGACCCATTATAGTCCTTCAGGCTGTTCTCACTTCCTTTCTAACTCAACTTGATTTCCAGACAATTGAATATCCTATAGATTTTAATGGAAAGTTTTCATTCTATGCCAACATACCAAACACCTTATAATCAGCTAATATACTGGACTAGCTACATAAGACTTAAACTTCTAGTGAACCTTCAACCTTTCAGGCACAACTATCAGGCCAACATTCAGCCAGATCTGTAGTGTCAGCTGAGACTTATAAAGCACACAGAATATGCGAAGATCATTAATGCACCAAATGTTTGAGAATGAACCCTTAGTTCACTGTGTAACTTCAGATCTCTTCTGTGTAGTTTGACATTGATCGGGCTTCAATAGTGATTGTGTGTTTGAGAGAAAAAGGGAATATATTCTTCATCTCCATTATTATGCCGATTGTTTTAAATGTAAATCATTTTTGAAACCTGTGTGAACCTTTTTCTTTTTTCCTTTTTTTTTTCCACCTTCTGTCTGAAACCGCTTGTTAGCCAGTGATGATTATGTGAATGATTTATGCATTCGATGTCCTTTTGATTTGGTCGTTTTAGTTGTAAATATTAATTTTTATATACTGTAATAACTTCATGCTTGATTTTTATTCTGTACTGGCCATAGCGAAATGATAATTATTTTTCATTGCTTTGATGATGTATTGTGTACAGATTTGTAATTATCAAAGTGTTGGAAATCATGGCAATTTTTGTACCGTCTTTGAAGTAGAAGTGTAGCTAAGCTCACTGACCCTGTTTTAATAAAGGAATTGCATTTGTGATTTGGCTAATTATCGATTGTTCATTTGTGTACATACTGATCATGTCAATACAAACCAACACAGTTAACAAGTGTAATTCAGAGAATAGATTTACAGTATAGAAGATGAAATATTGTCAGTGTACACAACAATCCAGATGCAGAAGCAGACTGGGTTTTTTGAATGTCAGTGCATCAGTGTTTTATCTTGTTAACCGAAGCAGAGCAGGTTGTTCTGTTTTCATATATGGATTAAAATTCATTCATTGTAATTGACAGGTAGGATAATCAGCTGACAATTTCAAAGTCATGGATTCAATTGAATGCAATGTATCAATATAAATTGTTTTTCAATTACCGGTTTCACTGAGTTTCTCTTCTAGAGTCTGCTGCAGCTGAGTCAGAGCTGCTCTGATGGTGTTCGATTTACAGACACTGACCTGTATGAGGTAGAGGTGATCTTCAGCGTGTGAGAGCTGATCCAGCTCAGTTTCTCTCCTCTTGAGATCAGTGATCTCCTGCTGTCGCTCTTCACTGAGTTACTCTGCTACTTACTGCTTCTCCTCCATCTTCTCCAGCAGCTCAGCCTGACATCTCTTAATGGAGCGCAACAGAGCAGTGAAGAACTCATTGCTGTCAGCTGTCTCTTTCTCTGTGTTTTGCTAATAATGATCAATCAACACATTTTATTTTTATTTGTAATTCAGCACATTCATTTACAAAGCAAATGAAACCATTCAGATCATTAAAATGTCAATAATCGAGACTCACTTTTCTGAGTTCTGCTGAGTGTTTGATGTCTTGAATCATTTTGACCCCCTCTACAAAATAGTGCATGACTCAGTAAATATACATCTATGACATTTAATATTATGGCTTTCTTTTTCATTTATGTATTTCTTTCACCAGAAACAAATATTAACAAATTCAAAAAACTGAGTTGGGGTTGAGTTGACATGGAATCATTCATTAACTTATACATTTTGTTTCAGGGTTACTGACTTACAGGTGCATCTAAATAAATTAGAATGTCGTAGAAAAATTAATTTATTTCAGTAATTCAACTCAAATTGTTAAACTTGTGTATTAAATAAATTCAATGCGAACAGACTGAAGTAGTTTAAGTCTTTGGTTCTTTTAATTGTGATGATTTTGGCTCACATTTAACAAAAACCCACCAATTCACCATCTCAACAAATTAGAATATGGTGACATGCCAATCAGCTAATTAAATCAAAACACATGCAGAGCTTTCCTGAGCCTTCAAAATGGTCTCTCAGTTTGCTTCACTAGGCTACACAATGATGGGGAAGACTGCTGATCTGACAGTTGTCCAGAAAACAATCATTGACACACTTCACGAGGAGGGTAAGCCACAAACATTCAGTGCCAACAAAACTGGCTGTTCACAGAGTGCTGTATCCAAGCATGTTAACAGAAAGTTGAGTGGAAGGAAAACGTGTGGAAGAAAAAGATGCACAACCAACCGAGAGAACCGCAGCCTTATGAGGATTGTCAAGCAAAATCAATTCAAGAATTTGAGTGAACTTCACAAGGAATAGACTGAGGCTGGGGTCAAGGCATCAAGAGCCACCACACACAGACGTGTCAATGAATTTGGCTACAGTTGTCGTATTCCTCTTGTTAAGCCACTCCTGAACCACAGACAACATCAGAGGTGTCTTACCTGAGCTAAGGAGAAGAAGAACTGGACTGTTGCCCAGTGGTCCAAAGTCCTCTTTTCAGACGAGAGCAAGTTTTGTAATTCATTTGGAAACCAAGGTCCTAGAGCCTGGAGGAATGGTAGAGAAGTTCATAGCCCAAGTTGCTAGAAGTCCAGTGTTAAGTTTCCACAGTCTGTGATGATTTGGGGTGCAATCTCATCTGCTGGTGTTGGTCCATTGTGTTGTTTGAAAATCAAAGTCACTGCACCCGTTTACCAAGAAATTTTGGAGCACTTCATGCTTCCTTCTGCTGAAAAGCTTTTTGAAGATGCTGATTTCATTGTCCAGCAGGATTTTGCACCTGCCCACACTGCCAAAAACACCAAAAGTTGGTTAAATGACCATGGTGTTGGTGTGCTTGACTGGCCAGCAAACTCACCAGACCTGAACCCCAGAGAGAATATATGAGGTATTGTCAAGAGGAAAATGAGAAACAAGAGACCAAACAATGCAGATGAGCTGAAGGCCACTGTCAAAGAAACCTGGGCTTCCATACCACCTCAGCAGTGCCACAAACTGATCACCTCTATGCCATGCCGAATTGAGGCAGTAATTAAAGCAAAAGGAGCCCCTACCAAGTACTGAGTACATGTACAGTAAATGAACATACTTTCCAGAGGCCAACAGTTCACTAAATTTTTTTTTTTTTTATTGGTCTTATGAAGTATTCTAATTTGTTGAGATGAAATGTGAGCCAAAATCATCACAATTAAAAGAACCAAAGACTTAAACTACTTCTGTCTGTGTGCACTGAATTTATTTAATACATGAGTTTCACAATTTGAGTTGAATTACTGAAATAAATGAATTTTTCCACGACATTCTAATTTATTGAGATACACCTGTACGTGGAGTTATGTCTATACTCTGTCTCCTGGTGTCTCTTTGTTTTGGTGGTTTTGCTAAAGATTCTGCCATTGCTCTTCAGGCCTTTTCAAGAAAAAGTAAAAACACACTTATTACACATTTCATGTTATGAATCATGACAACACCAGATGATATTAAAAAGTGTAAATCATGCACATTACCAAGTAATGAGAAAACAACAACAACAAAAACAAGGATCTTTTATAGAGCTCTTAACCTTGTCATTTGCTAAAAGAGAGTGAAGATTCTACATTCAGACGCAGCCAATATGTAAGTCATTGAGTTTTTCATAGACCAAATCATTCAGAAACGCAAGTGCAAGCAGAGGCCAAATCTTTTGTGAGGCCAATAAGCAAAGGTTAATTAAAGATCATAGACTGTATAAAAACGTTAAAGATCTGATTAAATTTCAGTTAAAGGGATAGTACACCCAAAAATTAAAAATATCCCATGATTTACTCACCCACAAGCTAGGTGCATATGACTTTCTTCTTTCAAACAAATACAACTGGAGTTTGCTTTATAATGGCAGTGAATGGTGGTCAAGTTTTTGAAGCCCCAAAAAGTGCATCCAAACTTTATAAAAAGTGCTCCACGTGGCTTCTGAAGTGAATCAATGCATTTTTTAATACAAATATCAATATTTAAAACTTTATAAACCATAATCTAAATCTTCTTTTAACTTTCTTACACGTGGGACGTGAGCGTAGCGTAAGCTCCGGTGAGAAGAAACATGAAAGCACAGATGAGAGAGCAAAACAAAACTAATTAAAAGTACAAAACGAGAATTTGTAAGGAAGAATGTCAGAGGATTTCGATATAAACCAAGAGCAGACTGGTTTTCCTTTGCTGTAAACAAAACTTGGTTCTTGTGAGAGTATAGCATATTCTCACCAGAACTTATGCTACGCTACATCCTGCATCATCTGCTGGAACGCCACTCTATCCTGAACACACGTACGACAGTTAGCGGAAACTAGAGATCATGGGTCTAATCTGATTAAATATGCATGCATGTCACTGGAATCTGAGTTTGGCGCATACACTGCTGCAAGAGCACAGATCGTTCTTTGCCTGTATTTTTTTTTTTTTTTTTTTTTGGCATGCTATCTGTCAAGAATAAGGCCAAACTCATTTGTATAATCACCATCACTTCTAAAATAATTGGTCTTCTCACATCAAACTTGACAGACTTAAATAACAGGGCCATTACATGTATGGTGACCTCAACTGAGCAGGAAATTACACACCCATTAAATTGGTATCTCACGTTACTGCCCTCAGGACGCAGATACAGGGTACCAAGGCGCAGAAGGGCTCGCTTTGGGGGAAAAGCTTGATTCCTGCTGTTATAGAGACCTTGAACAAAAGGCCTTGCTGAAAAGGCCAGGATGCGGACATTCTGATATAGTTTTGTCTTCATTGCTTCATTGAAAAAAGCAATTTTAGTCAAGAACAAACCCTTATCTATATGGAAACCAAAACAAGCATCAAATTAAAAGGATAGTTCACCCAAAAATGAAAATTCTGTCATTAATTACTTACGCTCATGTTGTTCCAAAACTGTAAGACCTCCATTCATCTTCAGAACACAAATTAAGATAGTTATGATGCATTCTGAGAGTTCTCTGATCCTCCATAGACAGCAATGTAATTAACACAATCAACGTCCAGAAACATAGCAAGGAGATCAGTAAAATAATCCATGTGACATCACAGGTTCAACCGTAATTTTACGAAGCTACGTGAATACTTTTTGTACACAAAGAAAACAAAAATGATGATTTTATTCAACTATTCATCTCCTCCCTAGCGCCATTTTGGTATTGTTTCTGGACGTTGATTGTGTTATTGCTGTCTATGGGAGGGTCAGAGAACTCTCAGAATGCATCAAAACTATCTTAATTTGTGTTCCGAAGATGAACGTAGGTCTTACTGGTTGGAACAACATGAGGGTGAGTAATTAATGAAAGAATTTTCATTTTGGGTGAACTATCCCTTTAAGTGTGCCAACTGCTGTGATTTCCAGAGGGCTCTAATGTTAGGGCCCACTAGAGGGCAGCACTAAAACACTTTAAAAGCAACAACAATAATCTGCTCCCTGAAGAGGAAAAGGTTTTATTACCTTGCCATTGACCATGAAGAAACTTAATTTGTACATTGAGGATTAAGAAGAGTGAGTATAGAGAATACATTGTATCGATGTTAGGCCATCTAAGAAAGCCATTTTCAAGGTTATATTGTTTAACCTACTATGCTACCGAATGTTCTTGTTATTTGTGAAATCAAGTTGTCCTCAGCTCACGTATGTTTTATATAGACAGGCAGTGGCCTTCTTAGTCTTTACACCGCACAGTCAGTCTTTCTATTTTAGAGTGACACACTCCATTCTTAGACTGCTGCCCCTTAGCTTTTAATGAAATCAGGAATAGTATTCCCTCTCCTCTCCTCTCCTCTCCCTCTCTTACCTCTGCAGCACATTTCTCCAAAATAGCAGCTGGCAACCACAAGCTCCACTGAACACAATGAATCAAATCCAGGCCCATAAGGCTATACTTGTGGCCAATAAATCTTAATAACAGAAGTTTAATCACTCGACTTACCAGGAATTCACAAAGAAAGTTTATGGACGATCATGGCTGATGTTTTAAGTGACAGAACAGGGTGTTGGAGGATGTTCATTTTCTAGATGAGAATGATGGTGGCAGTGAGAGGAGATTGTGACTAGATCGTCTTTTCTGATTATGTAACTGCAATAACAGGATGAATTCATACACGTTTAAATAATTCCTGTTCACGTTGATCCAATCAGACATCTCTGAACACATTGGATTTGACTTCATTATGCAATAACACCAACACAATGCTATTTTAATCAAGGAGGTTTTGAAATAAAAAAGAGCCAATTTTTAAAGCTACTCTTCCCAGATTGATAAAAGAATCCTTAAATTTGACAGCATGTCTTCCATCATGGAATCCACTGAATCTCTAATCCAGAGTGTTTGGGAACTAGGCAAAAACAGCTGAATTGGAGTCACCATCCACAATTTCTTATTTAAAGTTTGAAATAACATAAAGCCTCCAGAAAGACAGAAATCCCCACATAAAACATGATCATAAAACATGATCGTTAGGGATTATTTGATATAAATCTGTGTTAATCCTCTGCCGCTGGCCTGGGTCTCTTATGCACGATTTGTCTCATCCTCCTCACGCGTGGTGTGTGAGTGTGTGTGTGGAGGTGGATTACACATAAAAGGGTGACCCCGTAGAGTTGCAGCATGTGAAATGATGAGGTCATGCTTATCCAGGACACTAATCTCCTCCTGTGCTCGGGAGATTTCACGCTTCACCGGGGACAGTGTGGGATCAAGGGGGATTCCAAGGGTTCGACACTTACCTGCTAGGATGCTCATTAATGAGGACAGGAGGGTGTACAAATATGATGGCGCAACTTGTTTTTATTACAAAAAATAAAATAAAATATATTTTTAGAAACTCAATTTCAAGTAATTTAAACACTTATCTTACAATTCCGAATGTTTTTTTTTGGGGGGGGGGGGGCTGCGAGATTTAAACTAAGAATTGTGAGATGTTCTCTGTTCTCGCTGTTCTCTGATTTTTTTATTCTGAATTCTGAGTTTACATCTCACATCAGTTTTTTTTTTTTGTGTTTCTAAAATAAAAATAAAAAGGGTAATTGTGACTTCATCTTATTATTCTTACTTTTTTATTACTTTAAATTATTAACATATTTGCATATTCTGCAAGGGGTATGTAAATTTATGAGCACAACTGTGTATGTGTGTATATATATATATATATATATATATATATATATATATATATATATATATATATATATATATTTATTTTATACATAATAGATAATGGATAGATAATATTTAATAAATAGGATTTTACTTGGCTTTTTTTTTTTTTTTTTTTTTTTTTTTTTTTTTTTGTATATATACAAAAGAAGACATTCTTAGGAATGTGGGAAACCAAAACTATGGAAATGATAAAAATACTATGGAAGTCAGTGGCTACCATCAGCTGATTGATTACCAACATACTTCAAAATAACTTATTTTGTGGTCAACAGAAGAAAGAACACATACTGATTTGGAACAAGATTACATGATCAGTTTTAGATCATGTAATCAATTTTTCCCAGTCTCCCTATTAAGACCCCTATCTTGTATCCTGCATCCTGCTTTCCTAAGCACTCTAGGTATTTTTCAGACTAGGCTATATATGAAGTCTCACATTGGTCTGACATGAGGCGGGTGCTGCCTCCACCTCCCTCGCAAGTGCAGCCCACCCCTGTGTAAGCTAAGCCCCCACCTCTTGTTGTCCCCACGGTAATACCGAGATGGAGACATAGAGAGACGCGTCCTGCGCGTGGACGGGCACATTACTGAGGGAAAGCTGTTGATTTCAAGCGCTGAAGAATTTACTGATGAACTTAATTCACTCTTAAGGCCCATATCTCCCCTTTATCTTTTGTTTCTTACCATCACTGATTTTTTTAACCGCCACCCTGAAGTTCATCGTTGTCATTCTGGCCGCCGGGATGGTGGCGTTTATCGGAGCGGTTATATGCATCATCGCCGCGGTTCACAGCGGATCTCCACCGGCATCCGCGGTCGCAGCGCAGCCCCTGGCTGACAACCATTCACTCTCACAGGACGCAACCGGGAAGGCGTTTTCTACCGGGTCCGTGGCCCGAGCAGGACCGCTGGACGCTCTTCACGGTACCGATGCGACCAGCAGGGAACGAGGAGGACCGGAGGCGCCAACCTTCTACGGTTTAACGGGACTAGGGACCGGAGGCAGCGAGCAGCAGGTCACCTACAGCAGACTCATCTGCACCCCTGTCCCCGCCGGTGAGTGCAACCCCAAAAACTTTGAGCAACAAGCGGACGACCCGTCGTTATACGCGGGAGAGGACTGGGGGTACCTGCGCACCACCGCAGAGGAGCTCCGGCAGACCGTCCTGCAGCAGAAGGATGAGATCCTCACGGATCAGAGAACCATACGGGAGCTAACGGGAAAGCTCTCGGAATGCGAGAGTGGCTTGAAGGGACGCAGTGTCCCGGAACGGAGCGCGGGACTTGGGGATGCGCGGAAAGAGAATAAGGAGCAGCTAATGATGCAGGACGATCCGGGGTCCTCGATGCGGACCACTCATGCGATGGAGGAGCTGGTGCATGCCATAACTCAGATGAAAGACCGCATTGAGAAACTGGAGGTAAGGCGCAAGACCTTGAGAAAATGTATATAAATATACAAAATATTTACATATCAGGCAGTGATTTCACTTTAATGACAATAAATAGTTTATTTTCATTGTTCATTGCCATTAAAGTGAAATAACTGAATATAAACATAGAAGCCTGAGGAAAAATGCTAATATTATAATAAAATTTCAGACGGCACTCAGAGGCTTTTGCATTTGAACTCTTCACACACACACACACACACACACACACACACACACACACACACACACACACACACACACACACAAATGATGAATAAGATTTCCCTACAGTTCTCTCTTTGTTCTTATTCTTGCTTTTTTATAAAAAATGTCTAAATGTGTAAATTTGTAAAAATGTATTGTAAAAATATAATGTGAAAGTCACATGACAACAAAATGGCTCCCTGCATGTTTGTTACGTCACACTGTCTTTTATTAGACGGATAAAAGTTTTTTCTAAAGTTTCATATATCATTTTTTTAAAAACAAAATTCCTTCTTTTTTACGTTTTTGAAGACCAAACCATGCATTTAATGATGCCTTTTTTGTTGTCTTTTTTCTCCATCGCTAGCCTATACAGCTGTTTTAAGCACCTCAAAAATATCACAATTAATTTAAATTCAGAAATGTAAAAAAAAAAGGTTTATTTAAAAAAGCA
This sequence comes from Cyprinus carpio, assembly GCF_018340385.1. Lineage (NCBI taxonomy): Eukaryota > Metazoa > Chordata > Actinopteri > Cypriniformes > Cyprinidae > Cyprinus > Cyprinus carpio. The sequence goes on along the minus strand of NC_056599.1, from coordinate 29,887,337 downwards.
CTTTAAATAATTAAACTGAGCGTACGTCACAGAGCTGTTTATAAAATAAAGCTGGTGCTAGATGTTAGATACTGTCTGACCTGTTGATAAAGACGATCAGTGTGATGATAGGAGCCTTATAAATGCTGTTTCGTGTGCTGCAGTGTGCTCGTAAACTTCATCTCTCCTGTGAGCAGATCGTTTGTGTTTCAGCTCACGTAGCCGACGATCGCGCGCCTCTGCTGTGATTTATCACTGTGCGCTAGATGCGCCACCCTGATTGGGTTTCCATGGAAATATAGGCTTCTTGCGCAGTTTTTATGGTTTATGAGGCGATAGAAGCAACAAATAACATCTCCATCATCAGGACCACCTCTAAAGCAGCTGATTAACCTCCATCTAACCAAAATCTAGCAGTCTAATGTAAATCTAGCCGTAGTAGGCTACTTGAAGGTAAATAGAGCATAACGAGAACCTGTATTTTACATAAAAAGGAAATTAAATGGTAAACAGTAGTTATATTTCAGGGTGTAAACCACGAATAGACTATTTTTGGTATTCTTCAATCAGTGACTAGCCTAGAGCGTGTGTGACAGCAGGGGAGAGATGAGAAACATAACACTCCACTGAAAGCATATTATGGACTCCTGCAGCTGTGAATGACAGGTCTGCAAGCTAGCTGGAACAGATGACTGTGAGGTTTTCCCAGAATAGAATAGAATAGAATAGAATAGAATAGAATAGAATAGAATAGAATAGAATAGAATAGAATAGAATTTGTTATTGCATGCAACTGGGGAAGTGGGCTACTGTGTTGCGATGCTTTGTAATGGGTCTCCTTAAAGGGATAGTTTACCCAAAAATGCAAATTCTCTCATGTTTACTCACCCTCAATTTGTTCCAAATCTGCATGAATTTCTTTCTTTGTTGTAACACAAAAAAAGATATTTTGAAACCAAACATCACTGGTTCCAATTGACTTCTGTAGTATGGAAAAAAAATACTATGGAAGTCAATTGGGACCAGAAACTCTTTTTCAAAGCTTCTTCTCTTGTGTTTAGCACAGGACAAGATCATCAAACAGTCATAAAATATTTAGGCTACTTTACATTAAAGTTAAATGCCATATGATCACTGTCTTGTTTACAGTCTGATATGGCACCACCGGCGTTCAATCACACAGACGCAAGCTCGCAGAAAGCAGCAGGTGCTGCTCGTACACCAATGGCAGCTGCACAGAGACGAGTGGAGGATCTGGAAGGAGAACTGAAGAGAAAGATAAAACTACTGGAGGAAGAGAGGAAAGCACTGCGGAAAGAGACACAGAAACATCAAGAGCATATTGACTTCGGACTGGACACTGTACACCAGCGGATAAGCAGCCTGGAGAAAGGTGAGGGAGAGATTAGGTTTACTGCCGGAAGAAATATTGATTAAAAACACCTATTTTACCAAGAGCTTCTTAAAGGGATAGTTCAACCAAAAATGACAGTTGTGTCAGTGTTTATTCACGCACATGTTTTACATTTACATTAGTCATTTAGTCATTTTGTTTTGTTACAAAACTGTATGACTTTCTTTTTCTTCTCCTGTAGAATATAAAAGAAGATATTTTGAGTGTTGAGTGTATGCTGCAGTGTTTTATTTATCTATTTTTGGTCTATACAATGGAAGTCAGTGGTCTCCATTGTGCTTTCGATCATAGCATTCTGCTTCTTTACAGTTTTGAAACAACATGAGACCAAGTAAATAATGATGAGAGATTTTTCATTCGTAGGATGGACAAAGGAATGTGTAATATAAATGAATTATTATGATTCAGAGTTCTAAACAAGTTAAGCTCTGTGTTTTAAAAGCAGCTTATATTTTTGTTGTTTTGTAGATGTTTATTATATGAGCTGTTACTACTGTTACTAGAAGATCAATTCAGTTATGCATTTTCACTGTAAATCCTGTGGAATACTTTCATCACATCTTTGTTTGGTTTTACAATAAGTCCAAAAAATTTCTGTGGTAATCGACAGCAGGTCAGAGATGGTGTCATTAGAGCTTAACTTTTATTGAACCTGGAACATGTTTTTGAGTCTTATCCAGTGTTGTCTTTTCTGTGCTTAGGTTTAATTCATCCATTTTTTTGTCATTCATTCTCTATCTGTTTCTCACATTATTCTCTCAGGTCTCTCTGAGAACAAGTTTCCGGAGGGTTACAGACTCTCGTTCCCTGTACGCAGCACTTCCATGTATGCCACTGTAAAGCAGGAACTCCCAGCCCTCCACGCTCTGACTGCCTGCATGTGGATCAAACCTGCAAAGAGCATCTTGGGAACAGTAGTTTCTTATGCTGTTTCTGACCAGAGCCACGAATTTGTGCTTCAGCAGTTGGTTCATGGACCCATTGAGCTCATCATTAATAATGAGGTAGAGCACCACAAAATCAAATTTGATGGACAGAAATTATGAAAATGTGAATGATTCTGATTCATCTTAACAATTCACTTAATACTTGTAATGAACAAATATGGACAATACTGGTTGTGCTGTTTGTTTTAGATTTGTGTTCAGATGAACAGATGCTTAGTTTGACCTCTGACTGCTGTGATTGAATTGTTTTGCTCGTGTTCTAGTTGTAATAGTGGACAGTAAGATAATCTGCCAGGCTTTCTTTCTAAAGTGCAGGCTGGTCTTATCCAAGCACATGGATCTCAGGATCAGTCTTTGGATCTTAATTTGAATATTTTTTGATCCTCCATCCTGTAGGTGGCGCCGTTACCTCTGAACTTAACAGTGGGCAGATGGCAGCATATGTTTATCAGCAACAACAGAACAGCAGCATCGCATCACTACTAATTAGGGGGCAAACTAAAGCTTGAAGGAAGTGACCTGGCAACCCGTCACAGCATCCGACCGGGAGGAACTCTCATACTTGGCCAAGAACAGGTACGTCAGAATTTTGGCCGTTGTAACGGGTTGCCAGACGGTGGTATTCACACAGCATGTAAAATCACCATCAACACAAACCAAATCCGAAGCACACCCTTTTGTTTATCATCTCCCTTACTTTTCCCTGCCCTTTTCATTTTATAAGGAAAAATTTATATTAACAAAATTTTAAGGAAAACCATGTTTCATTTGTTTTTTAAATTTAATATCAGAATCTAAAGATATTTTAGGACACATTCTTCATCACATTTTTAAGAAGCAAATGTTTTTGTATCACTGGAGCTAAAATGAAAAGGTTCCATTATTTCGGAAATGGTCAAATGCTTCTTGAAGACATTTTGTTTTCCTTGATAAATCAGTTTGACAAGAACCACAAAAAATAAAGTGTTTTAAAGTTATGCTTCTGAGAAAGTCAATATATGGATGTAATGAAATTCCAACTTCAAAGTCATCAGTTTTTGCTTGTTACTTATGTGTTGTCTTTAAAATAGTATCTAAATAGCTTTCATGCATAATAAGATGCACTATATACCAGACTTTTATGTATTTGTTGTATCTGAAGTATAGAGCAGAGTTGCAGCACATAACTATTTAATTGGGATAATCATCGTAAAGGCTGGTAATACAGTAAATAAATAAATAATAGGAAAAAACACATAGGGTTTTACTAAAAAAATCTGATCTAATCCCCTTATTGATTTTAATGAATAATGAGAAGTTTTAATATGATTTTATTAAACATTTCACAAATTTAAATATAATTTCCTGCACAATCTGAATACTACACTGGCATTATAATTATTTGTGAAGTAAATTTCCAAACAATTCCAAAGAAATAGCAAATTAATTCAAGTTACGCATTGAATTAAATGTGACATTTTGAAGTAGAAAAATGGAAATAATATTTTCCTGTAAAATACCACCAATCTTTGTTTTATTTAATATTTTGATAAATATATTTTTTCAATGTATTTCCTGTTTCCTGCAGAGCTTACTGGGCGGTCTTCATTTCGAGGCATCTCGGGCTATGGTGGGAGAGCTGTCTGAGTTTAACATGTGGGACCGGCCGCTTTCACACATGGAGCTCTCTGCTCTTGCCCACTGCAGCACAGGGATGCTGGGTAATGTAGTCCCATGGACCAGCCGTGAGGTGGAGGTTTTCGGAGGCGTCACCAAACAACCAGCCGATTATTGCGAGCATCGCTCCAGTGCCAGACAGTGATGGGCTCCTGAGGGCTCATTTAATGGTCAGAGAGTCAAAGACAGAGTGTTCAGAGATAGCAAAGGTTCATCAGGTCATGTTGATTTCTTAAAGGCAGAGTTTCTTGTTAGTTGTATTTGCTGAAACATGCCTAATCATTACTGTTCAGGGTTAGTGATTTGAACAAACCACTAACCCTAAGTGTTAAATAAATAGCGCATAACTCGTCCCACACGAACAAGAATGTGCTACGAACAAGAATGATACCTCAGATCATGTGGCTTGTTGAGGAGAACTGTGCTCTTATTTTTCTAAGCAATCAAACCTGTGGTTTTCACTTGGCAGATGATAAAATGGGACACATCAGCTAAAAATGAAAGTTCTGTCATCATTTACTCACCCTCATGTTGTTCCAAACCTGTATGAATTTCTTTTTTCTGTTGAACACAATAGAAGATATTTCGAAAAATGTGTGTAACCAAACAGTTGACAATAGCCATTGACTTCCATAGTATTTTTTTTTTCAATACTATGGAAGTCAATGGCTACCAGCAACTGTTTGGTTACACACATCTTCTTTTGTGCTCAACAGAAGAAAGAAACTCTTACAGGTTGGGAACAACTTGTAAATCAGAATTTAAATTCAGGATAAAACTACACCTTTAAGTTGCAGTTACACACAATATCCACAAAAATTCGCAGATTTCGCAACAAGATTTCGCAATAAAATCAGATCACGCAAATTTCCTAAATTGGTCATGTGGATTTGATGTGTTGACCAAAAGAAAGCTGATTGGTTTGAAAGTGACTTCTTTGTGAGGTGGTCTTCATGCTATTTACAATGGATCTTTTTTGCCAGTGAAAGTTTGCCAAAACCTTAACTAACACAACCCAAATCAAACAACCCAAAAATATCAAACAGAAGTACCAAACACAGGCTCCTTTCCAACTAGCAATGTCCAAATCACCTGAGCAATATACTAAAGACATTCAGAACAGCTTAGTAATCTCATAGCAATGCCCTGACAACAAACCACAACACTTTTGCATCACAGGGGTGAGTTCTGCGTGGGAAAGTATCTCTCTGTTTACATTATTTACATCTTATTTAGTAGTTATACCTTGTTGAACATCCGAGTGGCAAACATCAGTGTAAACATTTGATGTGGGATATTCAGGCTCAGTGCTTGATAAAAGGATTTCTTTTTTCCCACAGTTCAAAGCAAATATTTGCATACTCATTCAGATTTGTTGTTATTTATACAGTGTATTTGATTTAAATTAGTTTAGAAAAAAAACACACACACAGCTGGGAAGTTGTTTGCTTTTAGTCTGCCGTTTTTTTATACTAGGTTTTTTTGTTGTTGTATGTTTGATCTCTTTTTTTTTATGTTTTTGAATCACACTGTTTCTACGGTGATCACTCCAGCAGACTGAATCCTATTGGTCAGACCAGTCCTGGTTGAATTCTTCTGCATTAAAATCCCTTTAACACCATCAGAATCACATCGAATTAGAACGAAGACCGAAAAGGGAGCAGTTAAGGGCGGCATTTGACCAGATGAATACTTTAGCAATATTTCATAGAATAACTCCTTAAACTTTTTAAAGCCACGGTTTTGAAACCCTTTATAATGTGGCATCTACAGTAACATGCTTTCTGAGAACTGTTTTCATTGTTAAACATAATCTGCAAATCTCTACATACAAACAGATATCTTCTCATGCTGAGAAATTAGCATGTATAGCATATATAGATTTATACAAAAATCTACTCAACAAAATAATATTTGTAAAAAAATAAATAAAAAAACCAGCAAACATTCCATATGATGAATGTATAACACTCAGCATTATATGTACATTCCACAGTCTAGCTATCTCTCTTCATAACTGTGACTGAATAGGCATCTCTGAGCTTATGTAAATTACGCCACACATATGATATGCTTTATGTGGATTATACTCAATTTATTATTTATGTGTAATATGCAGCAGGCTGGAAAATGCCTGCTTTGTGGCCTTGTCATACATAAGAATGTTGTTCCAAATGCACAATCATTATGTGTGTGTGTGTATATATATATATATATATATACACACACACACACACACACACACACACACACACACACACACACACTGATGGACAGAATGAGATTATTATAGATGTGGTTTTATTTTGGTGTAAACAGTTGTTTTATAAGCATGTGGTTTGAGGTTCCATGGCCACACTGAACGGCACAAGATCATCATAATGGTATGGAATTGTGTTTTTGAAAGTGTTTCAGCATTAAATATATCTTCTTTCAGATGTATAGTGTATTTGCTGTTGTTAGTGCAATGCCTGTTTGTTTGCATTCAGTGGTCATTTTGTGATGTTCAATTCTCTTAATGTACATGAACAATAAATAAAATTCATACATATAGATTTACAACAAATGATTGTTACCTTTTCTGGAATATATTTGATTTTGAAAGAAGAAATAACTTGGAAGTTGGATATAAAGTACTCTCATTTTGCTTGAACATTTTTCTACACTGAGGATTTACTCATTTTACATTTACTATCCTGTAATGTTCATTTCTTGCATTCTGTCTTTGTCTGTGTTGAAATGCAGATCAAATGTGTTTAAATCTAAGATGAATATGAGAATTAAAATATATAGCACACCGAACACTAGAGCTCTCTTTCATTTCTCTCTCTCTCTAGGTGTTGTTTTTGATTCGTTTGTGTTTTACTGAAGCAGGAGATGTGAGAGAATGTAAAATGTTTCTCAAGAGGCTGAGCACTATTTCTGTTTATTAGCTCCTTTCATCCTTGTACACATCATCTGAATGTAATTGTGTGTGTGTGTGTGTGTGTGTGTGTGTGTGTGTGTGTGTATTTTAGGTTCTTCAGACAGGAACCAGATTTTGTGCATGTCTTTTTGTATGATTATATCAGCTTGGTTATGCTAAAAAGAGCATGTGCATGTTTAGTTGCTGAAAAACAGCACAGTTGCTCTTGGGCCAATGTTTTTCTATGAGTATGTCCTAATTTAGTATCACCCACCCGTGTTTGTGATATTTAACCATTTCTAATTCTCTCTGTCTTTTTCGGTTTGTTCTAACCATTGTAACCCTTACCAAAAAGTAGTATACTTCAAGTTTATTTTATTAAGTATACTTAAGTAAAGTTCAAGTATATTTAGACTTTTTTCGTAAGGGAAGAGTGGATTAGACAGCGAGTAGTAGATCTTCCATCATCTGTGCCCAGCCGACAAATTCACCTGACCCAGCTCTCTGAGTATGTGTGCATCTGTCTCTGTCTGCTTTTATTTTCGCTGTCTCAGAGTATAAAAACAATCCCAGCATGCTTTAACTAAATCCATCTCTGTACCCGAGATGCACGGACCAGTAAGTCTGGATGTGTTTTTTTTAAAGGAGGTCTAGAGGTTCCCCAAATGCTCTGATAATGTAGAACCCAAACTTTTTTTTCTTTCTTGTCCTTTTTTCTCTTCTCTCTGAATTGTTCCACCTTTGTTCTTCTAATGCAGGATAAGCTAAATCAAAATTAGGTAGAGAAATAGTCATTTAATGGAATAGTTCACAAAAAAAAAAAAAAATGTCATTATTTAATTCTCCCTCAAGTTGTTCCAAACCAGTTTACATTTTGTTCTTTTTGCATAATACATTTTGAAAAATGTGTGTAACCATAGAGTTGATGGTCCCCATTGACTTACATAGTAATTATTCTTCTATTCCATGGAAGTCAGTGGAGTCTATCAACTGTTTGGTTGCCCATATTCTTCAAAATATCTTTTTATGTTGAACAGAAGAAAGAAAGGGTGAGTAAATAATGATGGAATTGTAATTTTTGATCAAAATATACCTTTAACGTATTTAGAGATCAATTAAAATATATTTTCTTTATCTGAAAATTCAGAAAAGAAAGCAAAGTAAATCAGGTTCATGCAGTTTGAGTATCATCCTAATATGTTAGCAGAGAAACCCTAACTCTGTTTGCTACTTTGAGGTTTATACAGCTTTAAAAGTGCCAACAAAGTATTTGAAGGTGCAGAAAAAAGCACCAAAATCTCCCAAACAGCAGACAAACCAGCATCCCCTGTGGAGAAGTGAATGATGCTTGGGAAAGATGTGTAGGAGGTCTTTTAACCTCTAGTCTCTATTATGAAATACTGCTATCTGTGTCGGCGGTGTGGGCGCTGATGGCAGCCTGCTCAATAACATCTGCACGTGGACCAAAAAATAAAAAATTAATAAATTAATCAAAGACGCGTGAGCCATGTTAAACAATCACGATCAGAACTTCGGTTGAATTTATTCTTTTCTAGATCACATTGAGCTTTTTAGATGCTTTGTCCCAGGACGAGACGGGTGGCCCACATTGCCTAGTAGTTTCCTTAATCTCCAAAATGTCATAATTCCCACTGGGATTACCTTTCTGCCCTCTTTCTCCGACCATTCAGGAGTGAAACGAAATGAACTAATGCCATTATAATCTAAAACCAAGGGTTTACTGGCAGATTTGTGTGGTGCACCAAACAACTGACCTTATTTTAACACAATAACACACTTTTCAGGCTTTTTTTATGTAATACTGTTATTTAAATACATACACCATCACTTACTAAAAGTAAAGTAGGCTATTCTTGGAAATGATTATGTCCAAAATCATGCCATTTTGTATCAAAGGATACGAAGGAAAGAAAGATGTGGACGGAGGCGGAAATGAACAGGTCACGTGGGTCTGAGGTTGCCAAGGCCGGTGTGTCTCCATGACAACACTAGTAGAGGAACGCGTCTGTGTACAGCGCTACAGAGCGGTATGTAATGGAGCTGTGCTGTTCAAAATGAAATATAGCCGAGCTTTAAATGATTTGCATGTTTACGTTTATCCATTTCTTTCAGCTGTTCATCAGTCTTAGCGTTTTAAGTCGAAGGGTGATGGAGTCGAGCTAGCAAGCTAACGTTAGCCTAGAGATGCTAAAAACAAACGCGTTCTCGATTCATTGTTTATCTTCACACTAATGTATCACTTTACTTTATGTAACGACGAGCTAAAGACGCAAAACATATGTATTTTCACACAATTTTTATCTGTTTGGGTGGGGAATCTTATTAAGTGTGAAGACTTCTGGCTCAGTTCTGGTTCTGTTGCCTTTGGCACAATTTATTTTTAACAACAGAGTGTTTATTTTAGTATAAATCTGAATGTTTTTAGTTGGATATTAGTTGAATGTTGTGAAATGCTTTTACAGTAATTGACATGGGCTTTAACATCATTTTATTATACAAATATACATCTTATACAAATATTATAAATGCAATGCTAAGATATTTACAGTTAGAAATGGGAAAAAATATTATGTTTTCATTTTAATTAAGTTAAATAAAAGTTTAATAAAATGTGTTTGGAAAGAAGCTCCCAGAGGCTGCATTTATTTAATCAAAAATACAGTGATATTGTTAAATATTATTAGAATTTAAGATAACTCTTTAGTATTTCAGTATATTTAAAAACATAATTTATTCCTGTAATGGCAGAGATGAAATTTTAGCAGTCATTACTCTAGTCTTCAGTGTCACATGATCCTTCAGAAATCATTTTATGTAGTTATTAAACTCTTCCTCTTTTCCACCCAAGGCTTTAAAGCTTTAAAATTTCTTATTTACTTCTTGTTGGGGTCCTGATTTTCAAGAATCACCCAGATGTATAAACTGTAAATTTATGAGTTGTCGTTTCCTCTGTGTTCATGTTGGTACATTTGCATATTTGATGAGGACAGTAACCCATATTCACTTCTGTTCATGGACAGACAAATGTGTTTTCATTCTCCTAGCCAGTGCTTAAAATGGGTGAGAATTCTGACCTAATGTTCTGATTTTCTTTTCACCAGAGGGGACTAATCCTTCTGTCTCTCTTTAGAAAAGAAAAGAATGGCAGAAACCGTTGATGGTAAAAAAGAGGATGCTGACTACAAAAGACTGCAAAGCTTTCCGCTCATCAGGGTGGGTGCAGCTCCACTGCTGCTGTGACCTAGATAGAAATAACCAGTAATGGATGAGTCTGAGTTTGTTTGTATTAGATCACTCTAATTGCTCCCTTTTCCATCCTTTTCAAAAGATGAGATTTTAAACATCTATTTACCCCTTTTTTTACTCAAGCATAATATTTGCACTGCTTCTGCGTCTTTTTACTGTCTTAATGTTTTGCACTGCCTTGGTCAACGCAACATAGTTTGTGTATTTATTTTAAAGCGTTTAATATATCTTTACATTATTGTTATTAATAATAATTTGTAATAACTTTTCTGTACATAACCGTTCAAAAGTTCAGGTCTCTTATGCTAACCAAGGCTGCACGTGTTTGATCAAAAATACAGTAAAACCTCAATGTTGTGAAATATTTTTACAATTTAAAATAATTGTTTTCTATTTGAATGTTTTTAAAAATGTAATTTATTCATGTGATGATAAAGCTGAATTTTCAGCATCATTACTCCAGTCTTCAGTGTCACATGACCCTTCAGAAATCATTCTGACATGCTGATTTGCTGCTCAAGACATATTTCTTATTTTTATCTTTGTTAATATATATATATTTGTGGAATCTGTGATCTTTTTTATTTAAGATTCATAATGTTAAAAGTTGAAAAAGCAACCAGAATCTCGCACACAAATTGTGGATAAAAATATATTTATCCATCATTTGTTTAATTTGTTCAGTTGTTTTATTAATTAATTCCCTAATTTTAGTTCAATTGTGGCCATGCATTAAAAATTAGTTCCCACAACCTATTTAATTCCCTCATTTTAGTAAATCAGTATTGATTTAATATTATTTATATGATAATAGACTTTTTGTAACAGTGTAAAAGTTTTTGTCACTTTTGTTCAAATGATTGTATCTATGATGAATAAAAAAGTAGAAATCTTACTGACCCCAGATGTTTCAGTGGCAGTTTTTCTATATAACTTATTTCTTTATAAAATAATCCACCTGTAAGAGCTTGACTAGAATATGTGGTGTTGTTTTAATCTGCAGCACACAGATATGCCAGAGGAGATGCGTGTGGAGACTATGGAGCTTTGCGTCACAGCCTGCGAGAAATTTGCATCCAACAATGAGGTCAGTCAGCTTTGAGTGTGTGCTTTTATTATGAAACGCAGGTTTTCAGATAAATGTGCTCCCCAGGTCACACAGGTGGGGTTGGGCTCTGTGTTTCCGTCTAATTCTGAGTCAGGACGCTTCACGCGCTCACAGTCTGGCCATCTGGGCTGCTCCAGTAGCCTACATGCTTTCATCTCGCTCTCTTTCTCGCTGGTTCACTCTATTTTCAGAGCGCTGCCAAGATGATCAAGGAGTCCATGGATAAGAAGTTTGGCAGTTCGTGGCATGTGGTGATCGGTGAGGGGTTTGGGTTCGAGGTGAGCCATGAAGTCAAGAACCTGCTCTACATGTTCTTTGGGGGAAGTCTGGCCGTGTGCGTTTGGAAATGTTCCTGATGCCGTTTCCTGTCCGTACAATATTCACTGTGAGATATTTATACTCACGGATCTGTCCTAACTATGCAGCCCTATTTGACTTGAGACGTGTGTGTGTGTGTGTGTGTGTGTGTGTGTGTGTGTGTGTGTGTGTGTGTGTGTGTGTGTGTGTTTGTGTATGAAATTGGAAGAGGAAAAAAGGAGACAGTTTCTTATGCACTTCCCTAGATCACTCTTTTCCTGTCTTATGTTTTAAAGGCTTCAATTTTAAGCCATAAGCACAGAATTTAAGGAGTTTGGTTAACTTTTCTAAAACATTTTTATTGAACCTATGGAGTTTATTGCAACTGACTGCAGGACCTAATTAAGGAAATTTTAATTTTTTTCTCTTCCTGTGATATTTACTTTTACTCTTTTAACACGATGGTCTTATTGTGTGCAATTCACTATAGCACGTTATTCCAAAGAAAACTTTTGCCTTTGTAAGCTTTCATCTACATGTATTAACTTACTTACTCTTATTTACCGTATTTAATTTTGAATACATCTTATTCAAAAACCCCCCCACTAATAATCAACCACCACCATCCCAACAAAATATACAATAGATGAATGAATTCTGGTATGCTACACCCACTTTAATGGCCAATCAGTTCCAAGTGGATAAAAGTGCAGTCCTACCCCATTTTTTAACTAGGTGTTATTTTCATTCAGAAATTAACCGTATTTTTGTTTCACAATAAAGTTTACATGGTGTACATTATTCCCCCCAAAAATCCCTTTTTAATCCATGATTTTGCTCTTCATTGGAGACAGCTTTCCTTTTCTATTGACATCACGTGTGCTATTGAATAACGTTTGCTAATAGATAAATAACTATTTATTCATTCATTCATTCATTCATTCTAGTATGCAATGCTCACTTTACAGTCCTGCTCTTGATGATGAATATCCTGTTTCATTTGGAAATATAATACTGTTAAAAAGTTTGAGGGCGGTAAGATTTCATAAGTTTACTAAAGTTGTATTTATTTGATTTAAAATATTGTGCCAAATATTAAATACTAATATTGTGAAATATTACAATTTTAAAATAACCGTTTCCTAATTTAATATAATTTGTTCCTGTGATGTCAAAGTTGAATTTTCAAGTCATTACAACAGTCTTCATGATCCTTCAGTAACAAATCATTCTAAAATCAAACTCAAATCAGTTGTCCTGCTAAATATTTTCGAGGAAACTGCATTATGTATTGTTCAGGATTCTTTGATGAATTCTTTTATTATTTTTTATTTTATTGTCATTTTCATTTTATTATTTTACATATTAAATCTTGTGTAACATAATGTCTTAAATGTGTCCTTGAAGCATGAAAATCTAACTTTCTTTAAAAAAAAATGAAACCTCAAACCTTTGAACAGTAGTGTGTGTCACATGGCAGAGGTAAAACGAATTGTAAGCGGCAGTTTTCAGTTAAGTGTAGTTTTGAAAGACATCCATTTCAATGCATTTGTGAGTTAACATACAGTTATGTGCTTTGTAACAACTGAAGTGTCAGTCTGTGTTTCGGTCTCTTTGAGTCTCTGAATATTCGTTGTATTTGGCTGGCAGGTTGTCGTAGGAGTGTGTTTGCTGTGTGAGGCTGTTCAGGACAGAATGTGTGTCGCTGCACTCCATTTCATGTGTCATTTTAAAAATGCATCCTCTCTCTCTCTCTGTCTCTCTGTCTGTCTCTTTCATTCTGTTTCCTGTCCAGCAGTGTCTCTCTCAGTGGGCTGCTCTGCCACCTGTTTCAGATTCCTCTTTCTCTTTCATTGTTCACCCTCTTCTTACCCCTTCATATCCACCCAATGAAACCCCAGCAATCTCCTTCCCCCCCCTTTCCCCATTACAACAAATAACCAGCCTGTGAATACTTGATTGTCATATACATTTTCAGAACTTGATTTCTGAAGGTTTTTGTAGTCATGCAATAATACAGTTAGTGCTCTTTTTTTGGTATACCTCTTCACAGCCGTATTTCATAAATGCTGAAACCTCATAATTTGCAACTCTTTACAACCTTTTACCTGTTATAATAGTCTTTAGCCCTATTTGGATGGTACATTTTACATGCTTATGTAACAGAAATTACAGTTGCTTGTTTGTAATTTAATTATGGGAGTAATTTCTGTGCCATGAGTGCTATTGAATGAAATCACATAAATAGCAGATGAAAAACTTAATTTCACCTCCAAACTTTGAGCCATTGTTTGAGTCACTGTCATTCTGTCCAGCCCAGTCAGGCCACTGATTGCAGTTGTGTTTAATGCAGCTGTGGTGCAAGGGCTGTAGTGAACACTTTACAACAGATGCAGATGCAAATGTCATTTTAAAAATATTTTTGAATCTTTTTTTTTTTTTTTTTTTTTTTTTTTTTTTGCTAATTTAAAGGTTGCTGTTTTGAATTTTAAAGGTTGCTGCCCAAATTCAAAGTTTCATCTCAAAGGAGGTATGCAAACATGTTAGTCATCATCCTGAGAAACATTTGCCAGTTCAAACAGTGCTTTTGATTTTAGCTGAGATTAAATGCTGCAAGATTTTATCAGAATGTTCCATCCTTGTTCCTGCAATTTTTAAATGCAGTAAAAACCTTTAATGACTTTATTATGATATTTTATTCAGTTTTTAATTATTTTTGTCAACTCTGTGCAATAATTGCTCTGTTTAGATAAATAAAATTTCAAAAAAACACATCTGAGTCTACTGTGTGGTATCAGCAAATCCAAAATTTGAGTTTGAATATACATTCAAATGTATTCATGTGTTTGGGTGCATCTGCTGCTGCAATTACCCACAAAATGTTTTCCCTTGCTAATTATTGCACTAATGTTTGTTACTCTCAACTCTCATTCTGACGGCACCCATTCACTGCATTGAGCAATGATATAATTTCTCCAAATCTGTTCAGATAAAGAAACAAACTCTTCTACATCTTGAATGACCTGAGGGTGAGTACATTTTCAGCAATTTTTTTTTTTAAGGGAAAAAAGATAAATATTTAATCTAAATGTGAATCACTATGAAGAACTATGCTGTTTTGTCACATTTTGCTGTATGTCAAGATTTTTTTTTCAGTCCACCACTGTGCATTAATACTGATTTGTGAGTCAGACAGTTGCAGTTTAATGAGATTTCCAGTGGGTTTTATTCCAGTTAGCCTTTGTGCCACTGATGTTATTGACCTTCTAAATTAAGTATCTTGTTTTCCATTTATATAGGCTTTATCTACAAGCTCCTCCTAATGTCCATGTTCTTTTCTGTGTTGTTTGTTTCTCGATTATTTCTTGCCCAGACATGCTGTTCCCTCTCTTACTACAGTATCTCACAGTCTCTTCTCATTCTGAACCCAGATCAGATGGAGGGCTGGTGCTGTGTGTCTCTGGCTCACGCTCCTCATTAACAGCTTGTCTCTCTCTGGGGGACTGCAGGATCTGCCTGACATTTTGCTGACCAGGAACATACCGCAGAGAGACACAACGGGAAGAGGAATGCGAGCCAAAGATCAGATTCGAAACAAGAACATTAGATAGAAGGAATTCATCCTGCCTGAGATTTTATGCTATGGTAAAATATGCACTAAAACACAGGGGGGTAAAGATGGAAGAAAAAAAATGTTGAAATGAATTTGTCATTCGCAGTAGAACCTCCCTGGACAAGAAAAGAGAGAGTGTAGATTGAACAGTAGAGACGTAGAGTGATTGATGAAAGAGAGATAGCAGCTGAGGAAGATCATCACAAAGATTTGTAGATCATGAATGTTCACATAAAGCAGAAGAGGGATTACACTGATTATGTAACTGTGTGTGTGTGTGTGTGTGTGTGTGTGTGTGTGTGTGTGTGTGTGTGTGTGTGTGTGTGTGTGTTGAAAGAGCATTGATGGCAGTAAAGAAGTGAACTGGATGTGAGGAGAGCGTCAGTGAGGGGATGAGAGTGGGTTTGAGGGATGAATACAAATCAGTTTTCCCTTTTTCTTTGGTTTCTGTCCTCACTTGGTTTCCTTCTACTAGGTTTTGTAATATGCAAAGTTACAGTTCTGGCTGCTAATTGGTCAATACAATGTTTTTAGTCAAGTTTTAGTCAGTAGTAATGACTGAACTGTGAGGCTCCTAACTGACCTTTAGCCATTATTTTATACACAGTATAGCAGAACTTAGACATTATTGGGTAAAATGGGAACTGCACACCTTTTCAGTAGCATTGATTTGGGAAGTATTATTCCCATTTCTTTTCTTCATAGGAATTTTATGAAGTACTTTAAAATCAGAGCAGAAGGCAAAGAAACGTATTGCTGTTTATGAGGGAATGAACTACAATCTCAAGAAACGCTTTAACGATGCAATCGAAACAAAAAATTACAGTACAATATAAAATTACTGATTCATAGGCAGTTGATATATAGGTATAAAACATATATTTATTAAAAAGGACTGCAGAATATTCTTATAATCAATACTGTTCAAAAGTACACTCACCAAGGCTGTATTTATTTTATCAAAAATACAGTAAAAACTGTAACTGTATTGTGAAATAATGTTAGAATTCAAAATAATGGTTTTTGATTTTAATAAGATATTGAAAATGTATTGCTGTCATGACATATAAAAAGTTTCAGAATCCATTATTCGAGTATCTCATGATTTTTCAGAAATAATTCTTATATGCTTATTTGCAGCTCCAGAAATATTTCTTATCAATGTTGAAAACAGTTTTGTTGCCTCTTTTTTTATGAATAAAAAGTTAAATAAAAAACAGCTTTTATCTGAAATGAAATCTGAAATAAAATATTGTGTTACATTATAATAATGTCAATTAAACTCAATTCAAATCAACTCTAAAGACTTCTTCATCTGGAATTTGGCTATTAAATGTTATTTATTTTTATTTTTATTTTTTTATGAAGTTAAGCTGTCTCGTGATTTCAAATAAAGCATATATTGATTAATAATCTCAGAAGTCTGTTTTGAAAGGATTATACAGAATCATTAAAAATCGATTTCTTCATGGAGGTAATGAAAACAACTCTGGCTTAACTGGGTCATTTCTGCTCCATTAGTGTCACCAAATTGAATTGCAAAAATGACTGTATTACAACAGGTTTCCCATCTGCCACTAGTCTTATTGTCTAATTATGTAACTGTTTACATACTTCTCATTTCTCTCAATCTCTTTCTTTCTACTCGGGGGTGAATGAAATATTCATAGCTTGGCAGTGAGTAAGCGAATAGACCAGCAGAGTGTCTCAAACACGTTCCCTCATTCACATGTGGAGATATGTCACACACTGTGTGTTTTTATTTGTGTGTGTTGAGTTTTCATCCATAAATGTTTTATTCAAGCATAAATTAGAAGACTGTCAGAGTTGCTACCTCAGCAGTTCCATCTGAATTCCAAATAACAGACCAACAGTCCATGTGGAAGATGAATAAATGGAGAGAGTATTGACAGAAAAGAAGAATTAGTAACGTAATGCACAAGAAAAAGAGAATAAAAAGGGAAGGGGATGAATATTTAATAGTCTGTCCCTAAGCTTGACGTCTAGCCTCTTGACACATACAGTATTAATAAACAGGATGGCAGGATGCTCTTGTGTATTTATGAGTGAAACAGCAGGCTGTTCTCTTGAAGATGCTTCAAAGGATTGTAATGTGTGATGCTTTGTCAAATTGAGGTAAATAATATGCAAAAAAAAAAAAAAAAGGGTTTGCGGAACAGATAAATAAGGAATTGTGTCATATATTAGTCCATTTTAACAAGCCATTTTGTTCCTTATTTATTTGCATACATGCATAATTGAATGCTATGACGTTATTTGCAATTGAACAACATAATGTTGAATCATGCCTGCTATTATAAAAAAAAAAAAAGTATGTGAAACTATTCGACTTTAAACGTTTAACACATAATATGCATCAACGGAAGGTGAAATAGAGTGCAGTGCATTGTTGGGGCTATAAAGTAGCCAGTATATACAGTATACAGTAGGCCTGCAGCATCAACAATGTAATGTTATTTTCTGATCATAGATTTTAATTTTATTTTATTTTTTATTTTAAATAGTAGGCTGCATACACTAAGTAGTAATTTAGTACTTTAATTTAAACACAGCCACTGGGTAGACTACTGCACATTTTGATCCTGCCATTTCATGCAAATTTGCATACTAATCACATCATAGAATAATCTACTATTTCAAGTGTAGCTTCGCTCTTTTCATACTTTCAGATTGCACTTGATTAATTAGTAACATCTCTGTAATCTGGTTTGTGTGCCCTTTAGGGCACATTTGCATCTGTTGTGTAACTGGACTTGAGTTGTGAATGTGAAAATGCAGAAGCCACACGCTCATGATTTTATGCTGGGGATCGGCCTCTTTGCGTATGGAAGGGAGCCTCTTAATTAATGATGCGGTGGATGGTGTCTGTGGCGGCGCTGTGCACTTTGGTTTATAATAAAGACGTCAAATCCACTCCTGCCAGTTGGCCACTGCTTTAAAAGGCTGATTTCCCAGGTCTCTTCTTTTATAATCGCTGCATATTATGTAAAGCAGTGGTTCCTAAACTTTTTCTGCCAGGCCCCCCTTTTGTAGAGAAAAATATTTTCGGGCCCCCACTTCTTCCCCTGTGTTACAATATTTACAATAGACTACTGTATTTTGAAATTTACAGCATTACTGTATTTTGCTATGAACCTCTTTAAACTCTTTGAGGGTGTTGTGGCATCTGATCATAAGCTGTACATTGATTACTTGGTAAATCAAGAAAAATGCTTTACTTTCACAGAGCTTAATTGTTATATTAAACAGTTTGACTACACAGGAAATGATGCTGCCAGTAAACCAGCTGAGATGAACTCAGGGAGTGAGAAAATTTTGTGGTCACGGCACGCTGTGCAGAATTGGTGTCTTCTAAGACTTTTGCCAGTTATTGTTGGACACCGGATTAAGGATCCAGAATAAGAAGTGTGGCAGCTTGTTCTGCTTCTCAGACAAGTTGTAGACCTAATTTGTGCACCAGCAATAATGGCAGATCAGGTCGCTTATCTGAGAGTGCTCATTTATGAGTACGTTCATTTCAGGTCTGTGACTTTCCCTTCTAAGCCTCTCAAGCCTAAACATCATTATTTGTGCTATTACCCAGAGCTCATAAAACAATTTGGACCACTCATTCGGTTATGGACTATGAGGTTTGAGAGCAAGCATATTTCAAGCAATGTGGTAGAAAATTGCACAACTTCAAAAACTTATGTGCAACACTTGCAGAAAGGCACCAGCTTCTCCTAGCCTACTTAAGTGCTGGAAATCTCTTCCAGCTTTCTGTGCAAGTTGAGAAAGGCTCTGAATTTTATTCAGATGATTATAATGAAGCGGTCAAGGAATCAATTGATCATTTTGATTTTCAGCCAGGCAATACATTAGTAGCTACTGAAATCACTTTGAAAGGAACAAAGTAGAGGAAAGGCATGGTTGTGCTTTTGGTCAGTAATGATGAGGGTTTGGATGTTGGCAGAATTAAATTAATTCTTGCTCACCAGAACTCGGTGGTCTACTTTGTGCTGTGCAGTTGGTGGATTTGGGTGTATACTGCATAGCAGATGAGGACCCAAGATATGTCTGTGTCCTTCAACATGGAGTTATCAGATTATTACCCTCTCCAGGAGTACAAAACATGTGGCTTGTCTGTGATTGTGTTACTCCACTGTTTTCCATCTTTTTAAGGTATGTCCAGTTTAGAGGAGATAAAACTGGCCATCTGCTCTTTATTACCTGGTCTCTCTGATGAAACCCTTCAAAAATTGATCCATGAGCTTACTGCTATTGGTGTTGAAACAAAAACTGACCTCAACTATTTGAAATAAGGCAACCTCATGGAATACCTCAGGCCTATCCAATGTCGAAAACTACTAAATGTGTGGAAAAATGAAGGTATTTTACAGAAAACGTAATACTATTTGTTACTGATGTATATTTGAAAAATATTGTTAAATATTCCATGTTCAAACTTCACTTTTTCTTAATATATTGGTTATTTGTGTTAGAACAAGTCAGCTGCTCGACTTCCCAATGCTCATCACATCAAGTTCTTTCTGATACATCAAGCCCAGGATCAGAGAGTTCTTCAAGTTCTACACCGTCTAGTTCTTCTGCTTGCTATTCAGCATCTTATTCCTGGACTGACACATTTAAGGTGCCTTGGGAAGTCATGCCTTCTGGACTTAAATTGGCCACTGAAAATAAAAAAAGACCATCACCAGCTGATCAAAGGCAGCTAGTAAGGATGTTAGTAGATAATATGCGAAAACATGAAGTCAACCCATCAAAGGCACAGTGTCAGATTGAAGTGCAGAACATTGTTAAACAGTACCCGGACAGCTATGCTGATGGAACAAAAATAGGTAGTGGGTATGCCTCTTTGCTCTTGCAAGTTAAAACCCGTGTTGAACATGTAAACAGAAACAACATATTAGCTCGTCTGGGAAATGAACGACTATGATCATCGTGCAGAACCACAAGTCAAAGCTCAAGAAGGCCATCTGATCAATATGGTTGTGTCAGTTGGCAGCCAGATGAGCTTCCTGCAGGAGAAACTGATGACACTAGAAGAGGAGCGCAAGCAAATGGTACTGCTTCATTCTACTGAAGGAATGTCTGGCGCCATTAGAGGAGAACTTCACAAATTGATGGAGGTCACATATTACCGTCAATGCCGTGATATAAACGCCACTCCACCTCTGCCACTGTCTGAACTAAACAACTCATGGCCTTACCTGATTTGTCTTAAGGGTATTTTTTTACATCTTCATTTGCTTATTGGCATCACACTGCTCCTAAGAGTCATGGAGAGCATTGAAGGGAAAGGGAAGAGGATTCTAAGATTTTTTCAAGAAAGGCCAATAAACAGTGAGGTGCATGCTGTTCTGTCAAAGTATCAAGAGGGAAATTCTCTAGGCCTGTGCATCCTGCAACTCTTAACGGCCCATTTTAAAGAGAGAACAGAATCCCTTCTAATTGAAGCTGATGTAAGTAATATCATTTTGATTTTTAATGCCTTATGTTTAACTGGTAATGCAAAATATTTTGATTTATATTTTAGGTAGCAGCAACTGCAGCCAACATGGAAAGAAATGGAAATGGATTACCGGATTACTGGCAACCAAAATTTCCAGTAAGTTACTGTAAATTTTACAGTACATTTTTTACAGTGTAATATTGTGAAATGTGTCCATTTAAAAATATATTTTAATGTTTTAACACATACTGTATTCCTGTGATCAAAGCTAAATTTTCAGCATCTTTATTCCAGTCTTTTTGAGCCCGTAAATCATGACTTGAAACCACAACTCATGACTTTGTAGCGTTCCAGGCAAGTCACCCCAAACTGCATGAGCGCAAGGAATTGTAGCTAGATTATAAAATTTATTGCAACGTTATATTGTCCTAAAGTCTATTTCTCACCGTGTACCACTTGCATAAACACTGCATCAATAGGCAATATTATCCGTAGGGGCTGCCATTGTTGTTTTTCTGGCTATGTGACGTCAGAGCTTGGAACTGGGAGTACATCGATCTAGTACGAGTTCACGGGTGGGAAGTCACGGGTTTGACTGCCGTTCTGGTGCACTTTCACGGGTAGAAGGTTGGAAAAACACGGGTTACGGGTTGCCTGGAACGTGGCATTAGAATCATCTCCTTATGGTGCTTAGGCTGGTGCTGGTCTGCGTATGGCCTGATCATGTGTATGTTTTTAGTAAATCCAGGATTTCTGACGTCAGGCCTGTGCAGTTGTGTGTGCTCATGTTTCCTTTGGTGCCTGGTGTCTCCGGTTTGAGACTTATGATGCGTTACCAACTCAGAAAGAATTAATATTTTCATTTAAAGGGATAGTTCACTGAAAAGGATAGTTCACCCAAAAAATGAAAAGTTTGTCATCATTTACTCACCCTCAATGTATGAATTAATGAACACAAAAGATGATATTTTGAGGAATGTTGGTAGGCAAACGGTTGACAGTAGTCATTGATTTCCATAGTATTTATAAAAAAGTAAAAATAAAATACTATGGAGGTCAATGGTTTCCATCAACTGTGTTTTTTTTTTTTTTTTTTTTTTAGTTCTTACTGGCCCTGAACTTTGTAATAGGTTTTATTATATATATATATATATATATATATATATATATATATATATATATATATATATATATATATATATATATATATATATATATATATATATATATAAATCCTTAGATGTATACTTGGTTCTCAAGTGTCATTTGATTATGTCTATATGCAAACGAGATATGAGAACAGTGCTAATGTCTAAGATATCTTGCAAGAAACTCTTGTTGCCAAGTATGGCTTCAGAAGACTGGGAATACAGTGCACATGGGAAATGCTTACATAAGGCACAAGACCATGAGTAATAAATACATATAAATAACAAAGACAGAACAGAGAGAAAATGCAGCACCTGCCAACAATGCCGGGTTTTGTTTTTCGTTAACACATCTTAGGACATTTATTATTGAGCCCACATACATCTGTCAGGTCTGTCTTCACATACTGATTGATGTGTTGTGTTGTAATGTCATTGAACTAGATATAAAATATCAAACCAAGTGATTTCTGCATTCTACACAAAAAAATTGTTTGTGTTTTCCCAGAACTAACTATTTGAATTAAATCTTTTTCTTAAATTAACATACCATTATGGGGTCATTTGAGTGATTTAAAGCAGGGTATGAGAAGGAAGAGAGCAGGATATGGAGACAGATGTTTTTGTGTTGATATGTGTTATTGTTTCCTGTAATTTCATAGTGTTTGAGGCAATTTCAGTCTTACGGAAAGTATTTTTCAAGCTTTGCACTCTTTTTCAGAGAATTCACTCAAAATGTCTTCCTTTGTGTTAGAAGAAAGAAGTGACAAAGGTTTGGAATGACATGAGGGTAAGTAAACTATCTCTTCAACACTCTGACAGGGACTGACACTGACTCAGATGTGCTACTATTCCCTGCATGCTTCATTTTTAATATTTTAGTTTGTCATTCTCCAAAACAGCAATTTTGGGTTCTGTGAAGAGATATGGGCAAGTAAGGTTGTGTGTTATAAGTCTTTTGGATGCAACCTTGGAATCTCAGAGGATTGTCCACAAAATACTGCAGGTTTTGTAGCCTATAGAAACTCCCAGATGAAATGGCATCACCTTTGGGAAAAAAAACAAAAAAAAAACTGATAATTTCAACAAGGTGCATTTTGGTGACTGTACATTTTACTGCTCTTGTTAATATATATTAGGCTATATGATTATCATATTATAGCCTATGAGTTAATGTATTAAATCATAACCTATTATTATAAAATGCATTGATAATAACGTGTTATTGTTTAAATGGTATATTGTTACACACAATCAATAGAAACATCAACATAAGAGACACTAAGAGAATCTAGTTTACTTACTATACTTTTTCCCCAAAGCTTCATTTAAGCAATATTTTACTGTGAATGTGTGCCTTTAAAAAGTTATGTTTTAAAAACTTTTATTATAAAAAATTTTAGACTGTAATTGAACAAACTCCTGTACATCTGTCTGGACAGTTGAGTCATGATTTTATTTTCAACATTTTTATTCTGGATAATTTGCGCCCTCTGGTGGACAAAGAATTGCACAGATGCAGATATTATAACAATCTATCGATAAACGCACACCTTGTCCTCTGTTTCTCGCTCTGTGCCGCACTGAAAGACGGGGAGGAGCCGAAGCCTGTAGCCGTTTTCATATGAAATTGTAGGCGAATTCGTGTACAGTTTATGGAACTAATTGCAAAATTTTATAGGGGCTGAGTAGTCATTTTAGGGGGGCTATATGCCCCCTGAAATGGCCTAGCGACGCCCATGTGATGGACAGTTTTTGTGTTTCAAGAAAAAGGTCCAAGGTTAAGAATAAGCTAGTTACTTAAATGTAAAATGGTTTTCTCTATTTTACAACATTGCAGTAGTGAAAGACGACTTCCCTTATTGATTAAATCTCAGGTAGCCTAGATTGCATGTTTTCTTGTGCTGCTGGATTTTGGACTCATGGATCCGATCGACCAAAACGCATCTTAATACCAGGTATAAACAGGGCCCTAGACTCATTTCTATAATGGAGAAGAGCAAATAGTCTATCAGGTGGATAAAAAAAAATGTTCAGTGAAAAAAAAAAAACACTCGGGTCTGAAGGGGTTAATTATAGTAACCAAGGGGTGTTTTTTTTTTTTTTTTTTTTGTAGTAGTAGTAGTAGTAGTAAAACCATGGTTAATTTGGCGCTAGCGCTGCTCCAGCCGGCAGAGATCCTTCTTCAAACAGTTAAAGTTATGTTCACGATTTCTGATTTAGGCTATTTAAGTATACTGCGTGTGAAGGTGGCTGTGATTGGATGATGACAGGTGTCAGTGATCATTCTCAAGTAGGGGTGTAACGATTCACTCGTTTTATCGATGCATCGATTACAAACCCTGACGATGCATATGCATCGATCTTGAAACATTATTTTTGAATCGTGGATCGCCGATTTCGGACAGTAATCGATTTAAAACGCTAAGAATCGAATGAAAATGAGAAGTTTGGCAGTGAAAGAGAAGTGTTATCGTGCTCAAAGGACTTGCCAGATATCTGCAGCTAAACTGAATAAAAAGCAGAATGAACTGAAACGTTCAGACAATAAATAAATAAAAGTTATGAATGATGCAGTGCTAACTGACAATTTATTACAGTACAGAAACTATAAAGTATATTTTCTACCTTATTCTGTGCAGAAAATTAAATAGATTACAATAGATTACAAATTACATGTTTTCCAGCAGTGTATTTGGTTTCTTATAGCAAATTCAAAGTAATAGATAAGAAAAGCATTCCTTGTGAAAAAAAGAATAAAAAATACATACATAAAATAATTGTATATTTGACATTTCTATCACTTCTGAAATTATGGCTACGTCCCTGGTGTGACAAAATGTTAGCCTATATGCTTAATACTTTTAAAGCTCTTTTTTTTAATACATATGCCATGTCATGCCATAGCATCATTAAACTAGCATCTAACAATGGACAAAAGTGTTTTTTTTTTTTTTTTATTGCTTGTAAAGAATTTAGATTTAAATAATTTTTAAATATTAAACATTTAAATAATCCTGTGAATGCATTTAAAGAATGCAGAATCGAATCGTTATAATCGAATTTAATTGCGAATTGTATCGAATTGAATTGCTCTAAATTTGCAAAAATCGCTCTTGAATCGAGTCGAAACCCTATGTATTGTGAATCGAATTCGAATCTAATCACTGTCTACCCAAAGATTCACAGCCCAGTTCTCAAGTGATCAGCGCTGCTGCTGTTGCATCAGTCAGTGTTACTGTACAAGCCCAATTTAAGCTATAGGCTACGTCCCGGCTATAGCCTACGGGACGGTTATGGCAACCCTAAATGTGAGTATTTGACTGAAGGGGCACATACTTGAGAAAAACTTAACTGTATAGCAGACATGTTATAAATAAAACGTAGGCCTACTAGAAAACTTGTCTTAAACCTGTATGGCAGTTTTATCAACACACATGATTGATTACATTTCAGTAAAACATTTTTAAGTCCCGGAGTTAAACTTAATTTCAGCATTCGCATTTATGTAATTAACAGAGCTGGAACACATGAAATTGCGATTTACATCCTAAATAAACGTCAAAACGCTGTGCCTACAAGCGTCCTGCTGTCGTTAGTCGTTAAAAAAAAAAACACCACCCTGCCGGAGAACAACCACCCCAACAACACGCCTCCTTTTTCCTCCTTTTTTTTTTTTTTTTTTTTTACACAACTTCCGCATTCTTCTCACTTTATTAACTAGGCTATAAGATACAGGCGGGAGATTTGGAAACAACCCTTTCTGTTTTACTCCTCGTGTCAAGTACAGAAATACAAACATTTTTTCAAGACAGATCACCGGTAAAAGGTAGGCTGCGCAAGAGTCAAATATGCAACTGTTGCGTTTAATGCCAGCAAAACATCAGAACATAACATATCTGGTCTATTCATTTGATACAAGTGTGAGACATTGCTTGAGCCTATAATAATATATTTTGAAACATAACTGTATCTGTTGCATTGTAATCTGCATGCTGTTGTAAAGTCGCTAAAATGATATAATGATATCTTCATATAATGAATATAGAGTCAGCGCCCAAATGGACCCGTTAGACTTTCTAACGAATGAAGAGTTGCTGTTTTTGTTCCACCGGAAAAAGACGGAGATTTCATACATAGAGCAACCACACAGACTCCTCACTCAGCTGCGCGACCACGATCTGGTGTCAGAGAAACTCTTTGAGGTAGAAACACGCCCACCCTTGCACCCACCCTGTGCATTTTACTTTCATTTTAGAGTTAGCTGAAGGGCAGTAACTCTTATAGACATGCTACTAATAACGTTTTTAGACATGGTACTAATAACATTATTTTTGGACATTCAACCATAGCAATACATTTTCAACAATACATTTTCAATTTTTTTAACATGGTCCCATAATAATACATTATTGAACATTTTTATATTATTATTATTATTATGAACGTTTTGTTTTGGAGCATATACTATGGTAATACCCTGATATTTTTGTGTGGTATGATACTATTGTTTTTGCCCATTTAACCATAGTAATACCATGTTTTGGGACATGTACTATGGCAATACCATGTTATTCATCATTGTACCATAGCAAGTCAATGTTTTTGGACATTGCACCCTAATACACCCTATACGGCGTATACCCACTTCTAAATCCCCTCTGATGTGCATCATTCAGTATTGTCCTGCATTAGCCAAAATCATGTCAGACCATTACTAATCACTGAATAACTAATCCAAACTCATGTGAATAAATGCAAATATTCCCTAAAAACACATGAAAGACCAGGTTGGGGGGCATAAATTAAGAGTATACCCACTTCTCAGGGCACCACTGCACAAGGATACAAAAAAGCCTGCATTTAACATCAAAAAGTGGAAAAAAAATTGTGAACCGTTATTACATATTATATTATTACATACATATGACACACATATATATATATATATATATATATATATATATATATATATATATATATATATATATATATATATATATCTGTATATGATTAAAAATTTAATTTATTTCTGTAATGTCAAAGCTGAATTTTCAGCATCATTATCCAGTCTTCAGTAGATTTGGGAAAAAGATTGATTCCTCGATTTTAATCGATTGTCATTTTTCGAAACAATGTGGATTCTTAAATCTCAGGAATCGATTAGTCTAGCCTGTTTTCAGTTAATGAAAGGAATGTTGTAGTTGACCTCCCATCTAATAAATCATAATAGGCTTTGCGCTTTATTACTTTTACAAACAAACAAACAAAATAAAACAACAACTAACACTAGCATCTCTAATCTTTTTGAATTCTATATCTATTTGTTTTCTTTTTATTTATTATACAATTAACAAAATCAAAAAAGGCCTCTGACACTAGTTTTCTTTTTATCTATTAGCTATATAATAAAAAAAAAAACTTGCAATGTGCACTGCATTAAGCTTACTGAGACTTGTTATAGCAATTGCATATCATTGCTCTTTTGTTGATTTTGATTGCTTCCATTGTCCTCATTAATAAGTCGCTTCGGATAAAAGCATCTGCTAAATGACTCAATTAATGTATATGTAAATGTACTTTTGATATGAAGCAAAGTCTCAAATTTTGTCTACTGTTTTGTGCTGTTTAATGTGGAGTGACAGATAAACACATTCTCACTCCCAACTCGTCACATATTGACACTTGGTCAGGTTTTTGTTCTGTAAAAATTGTTTTTTTTTTTTTACACATTAAAACATATTGTTCTATACATTACTGAAAGTACTTTTTACAACTATTTACAACACAGCTTAGGTTTAACATCAGAAAAAAATTAATTATTCCTAAGATAACCTCAATTTGTGTCAGGATTATCGACCTGTCTATGTATGTTTTGCTCCATGTGACCCAGTTTTGTCTTCCTTTGATTGCGTTAATTTGCTCCCAGGTGTGTCTCGTTCTTCCCCAATTATCCTCCCTTTAAAAACCAATGTCCTTTCAGTTCAGTTTTGTCGGGTCTACCAGTCAAGTACATATATCTTTCTCCTGCTCTCCATGTTGGATTTACATCTGTGTTGGATTAATAAAGACTCTTTCGATTATCCACGGCTCCGTGTTTCTTCCGACAGCATAGTGTGACAGAAGACCTGACCTACAAACAGTTTATTGCGTGTCTCCCCTCCATTTGTTTTCTGTTTTTACCTCAGTTTTTTCTTTACGTTGTGTATGGATCCCTACACCCGCCCAGAATTTCTCCTCCTCCTGCTGGAGCAAGCCCAAACTTTCACAACAGTCACAACAGCTGGGTACAGTGCCCTCCACAAGGGAGAGAGCCTTGGGGCCCTCGAGTGGATTTCACCGCCTTCGTGGAGTGGATTCTGGCGAGAAACAGATCACCATTCACCATCGGCCCCGAGGAGGATCTCGCCGAATCCACGGAGCATCAGCCTGAGCCCACAGATGACAGAGATCCCCCGAAGCCCGAGCCCACCGGTGATGGAGAGCCCATTACTGCCGCGATCAATGAGCCAGCGCAATGCTAAGCGACTGAGTGGAAGATCACCCCGGATATGGAGCCCAACCTGTCAGACCAGGTGCGAGAGCTGGGTACAGTGCCCTCCACAAGGGAGAGAGCCTTGGACAGTGTGAGTGCGGAGTGGAGCTCCGCCCCCTGCATCGCGGCTGAGGGTGAGCCGAGTATGGAGCGGTGTCGGTGCCAAAACTGGGAGGGGGATCTGATAGACTGGGAATCTGAACTGGAGGTTGAACTGCCCCCTCTCCTCTCTCCGTCATCTCCGCTGGTCCCATCCAGCCTTCCTTTGTCCTTGGTTTTCTTGTCCAGCCCTGAGGGGGCTTCCGATTCTCCAGGGCCTGCTCCTAGAAAGTGTCCTCCAGTGTCTGCTCCTAGAAAGTGTCCTCCAGTGCCCGCTCCTCGAAAATGCCCGCCCTCCCACCCGCTCCTGCTTCCTCCACCGCTGTTGTCTGACAGCCCCTCTGCTTGCCCTCAGCCCACCATCTATGCGGTGCAAGCTCAGCTTGACTGCCATCCTCCAGTGTCGCTGTGGCTGGAGTATCCCTCATCCCCGCCTCCAGCCTTCCTTGCCCGGACTCCGCCTCGGCCCCTAGTCCCAGAGGCTCCACCTCGGCTCCAAGCTCCCTCACCTCCACTGTCAACCATCGATTCATCAGCTCCACCGGGCTCCCTTGTCCCTCTGGCTCCGCCTTGGTCAGACGTCGACCCACCATCAGCTCTGTTGGGCTCCTTTCTCCTGCCAGCTCCACCTTGGTCCTCCGTCGCTCTGGCTCCGCCGTGGATCTCTGGATCTCCGCCTTGTTCACCAGAGCCCTTGGCTCCACCCTGCCCCCCGGATCCTCGGCATTCCCCTGGCTCATTGGCTCTCCGTCTCCGCCTCGGGCTCCTCCTCCACCTGCTCCGCAACCATTGGTTGGCCCCCTGGAGTCAGTGGCCATTCCTTCTCCATGGCTCCTCCCACCATTGGCTCCAGCATGGGCCGTCATTATGGCTGTCGCCTGGGTCCAGATGGACTCCTCCTGCTCCAAGCTCCTCCCGTCTCCTCCCTGGCTCCTCCCTCCATGGTCTCTGTCTGATGGCCCCCTCCCGGGGGTCTGTCCTCCACTTGAGCCTCCTTCAAAGCTCCCACCTATGCCTCCTCCTGTTGTTGCCTACAGTGCGAGGACGCACCTTCCGGGAGGGGGGTGAAATGTCAGGATTATGGACATGTCTGTGTATGTTTTGCTCCCTGTGACCCAGTTTTATCTTTCTTTGTGTTAATTTGCTCCCAGGTGTGACTCATTCTTCCCCAATTATCCTGCCTTTAAAAACCCATGTCCTTTCAGTTCAGTTTTGTCAGGTCTAACAGTCAAGTACATGTGTCTTCCTCCTGTTCTCCATGTTGGATTTACCCCTGTGTTGGATTAATAAAGACTCTTTCGATTATCCATGGCTCCGTGTTCCTTCCTGCAGCATAGTGTGACACCCTCCATGTGTTCTGGGGTCTTCGGGAGGTGAATCTCTTGGTGAATGGCCAGCACCTCCTCAGCAACTAGGAGGACAATGACAGTGGAATGAGGCATGTCAAACACTCTGGAGACCACTCTGTATGATGTACCACTGGCAGACAGAAAAGAAACACCAGGGTCTGGATTGTGGCACCCCATCCATGCTGCCATTCATTTAAAAAACCTGTCCAGTGCTGGTACATTCATCTTTATCCTGCAGTACAGGGGTCTGGTCTGATTTAGGGAAAGAAGGAAAAGAGAAATTGTTTAGAGCTATGACAATGTAATTGGTAGAAGAAATATTGAGATACTTTAGTAAACTACTTTAAGTAACTACTAATACCGTATTGGGGAAAAGCTACTAGTCATATTTATAATCAAAAGGAATAGTTCACCCAAAAATGAAAATTCCTAACCTGGAACAACTTGAGGGTGAGTAAATGATTACAGAATTGTCATTTTTGGGTGAACTGTCCTTTAAATAAAAGTATTATCTTGTATACTCTAATAAGGTTTTGAGAGTAAAAGTAAAGGTATACCGTATTGTTCTGAAAAAAGAATTTGTCAGGATGGTTTTGCATTAATATTATTGCTGCGCTACTGTGTATGTTGCATTTTACTTCTGATTACGTTCAGGGTTATTAAATTTAAAGTTGCTTACTAAATATACTGTTGAGTAGTTTAATCTACAACAATGCATCATGTTGTAAAAGACCATATTTTTGTAGAGCTGCTGTCCTGTGAGTAAAATCAAAAGAAAATGTAAGTGCTTGTTTTCATCACTTTCGCTTTAATTCTCGGGCAGTGACCCATTCGATAAACATCCAATCGGAGCTCTCATTCTTACCGATGGCCCCGACGCCATGTTGAATCGGGCAAACTACCGCCAACGTGAGCCGACGAGAGCCAATGAGTGAAACACACCAAACAAACTAGCCCGATTGTGCTAGCCGTTGGCCCGACATTGGCCAATGGCCAATCATCGGCTTGTGTGTCCCAGCCTTAAAAGCAATGGAGGACCCTGCACGTTGAAAAATGATGCTAAAGGGGTACCCTGTGCATCATAAAATGTGACTACAAGGGGTCCTGACCAAGCGTCAATATGTGACTAGTTGGGAGTGAGAATGTGTTGGAAAGATACAGCAGGTAAAATAAGTATTGAACACGTCACCATTTTTCCCAGTAAATATATTTCTTTACTTTCTGTTAACTTGAAATTTTTACTATATGTTGGTAACAACCCAAGTAATCCATACATACAAATGAAACAAAACAAATAAGTTCAGCAATTGAGTTATGTGTAATAACATGGAATGACCCAGGGGAAAAGTATTGAACTACTGAAATTTATTTAATACTTTGTACAAAAACCTTTGTCGGTAATGATAGCTTCAGGATGCCTCCTGTATGGAGAAACTAGTCATATGCATTGTTCAAGTGTGATTTTGCCTCATTCTTCCACAGTCTTCAAATCTTGAAGGTTCTGTTGGCCTCTTCTATGAACTCTGATCTTTAGTTCTTATTTTCTATTGGATTCAAGTCAGGTTATTGTCTGGGCCATTCTAGCAGCTTTATTTTCTTTGTCTGAAACCAATCGGGAGTTTCCTTGGCTGTGTTTGGGATCATTGTCTTGCTGAAACCCTTGTTTCATAATCATCATCCTAGTACTGTAGGTGTTGGGAATGAACCAGTTAATGTTAATTTCTACTGACAACAAGGGGAAGGATTGCTTTCTATTTTCTGATAGATTTCAGCTGGTGTCTTGGCTTTCAATGCCTTTTTAACTTAATTTCTAAACTTTTTTTGTTTCCTTTGTATGGATTACTTGGGTTGTTACCAACATCTGGTGAAAATTTCAAGTCAACACCACCTTTAGAAATATATTTACTGCGAAAAATGGTGACATGTTCAATACTTATTTCACCCGCTGTAGCTGCACTGACTCAGTTAGAAACGGCAGCACAAAATTAAAATGAATAAACATTCGAAGGTATGTCGAAAAGAGTACAACTTGCCGAAATTCTGTCTCATGTAATCGCTCAATCAGTGTTTCAACCACGCAAAGACATCAGTTTAAAAGCTTGTAAACAATGTCACGTAACGTCACATTTACCTCAGGAAAAAATAAAATCGCTGACCATAAACTTAGTCGGCTGGAAAAATTAACTTCAGAGAAGAACAATTTCCTAAATATATGTACCATATAACATAGCTTATTTAATATAATATATACTGTTCTTCAATGTTTATGTTTGAATAAATCCATATCTTATAAATGTCACGGTAGGAGGCAAAACGAGGAGATACACTTCCAATTGAACAGACTTTAATAACATAAACTCCAAAAGGGCAGACAAAGTAGAACAGGGTATGACAATAAACACTGAACAAAGAACTCTGAACCAAACACTCCTTAAGTAAACATCTTAATGAGGGGAAGACGAGACACACAAGGAATCAAAAAGAAAAAAATCATGGAACAGGAACAAGAAGACCAAATATGGGCAAAGGAAAACACAAGGGAAAACTAGATCAAACGGCAGAGAGAATAGAAACACAGAACATTAACGTGACATATCTCCCCCCACCTAGAAGGCGCGTCCCGCGCCATAACAGTTCCAACTGGGAAGGAACTCAGGGGGCCATGGTGGAGCAGGCAGCTCTGGGAGCCATGGAGGAGCAGGGAACTTGGGGAGTCATGGTGGAGCAGACAGTTCAGGAGGCCATGGCGGAGCAGACAGTTCAGTTAGCCATGGAGGTGCCAGCCATTCTGGAGGCCATGGAGGTGCCTTCGTGGCCTTGTCCATGTACCCCGGCCCGGCCACTATGGCCACGGATATATGCCCCCACCCAAATTTTCTTGGGAAAAACTAGGTCTTTCAATGCCCGGAGGGATTCCGGAGGATGCTCTGGAGGGCACTCTGGAGGAGTGGGCTCTGGGGGGGGCACTCTGGAGGAGCGGGCTCTGGGGGATACTGTGGAGGAGCAGGCTCTGGGGGGGCGCTCTGAAGGAGCAGAGCTTTGCTAGCACAGGGGACTCAGGAGACGAAGGAGGGCTGGACGAGACCAGCGGAGGCGAAGGAGGCGAAGAAAACTCGGAAGACGATGGAGAGCTGGTCGGGACCAGCGGAGGCGAAGGAGACTTGGGAGATGATTGAGGGCTGGTTGGGACCAGCGGAGATGAAGGACATTCGGGAGACAATGGAGAGCTGGACAGGACCAGTGGAGGCGAAGGAGACTCGGGAGGCGATGGAGAGCTGGTTGGGACCAGCGGAGACGAAAGAGACTCGGGAGACGATGGAGAGCTGGTCGGGACCAATGGAGGCGAAGGAGACTCGGGAGACGATGGAGAGCTGGTCGGGACCAGCGGAGGCGAAGGAGACTTGGGAGATGATGGAGAGCTGGTTGGGACCAGCGGAGACGAAGGACACTCGGGAGACAATGGAGAGCTAGCTGGTCGGGACCAGCAAAGGCGAGGGAGACTTGGGAGACGATGGATAGCTGGTCGGGACCAGTCGAGACGAAGGAGAGCGTTCTGGAGGGGATTCTGGGGTGAGGATAGGAGCCGAGGACTCTGGGGGTAGCGCCATGTCTATGAGTGCAGAGAGGCACGCTGGAGCTTTGGAAGACCGCCTCCTCCTCAGCCTCTTCCTTTAGGCTGAGGTTTGTGAGAGTGAAGTGGCCTGCCAGCTTGAGAGGCCAGAGGCTGGTGGGCTTGCGTCAGTAGCGGCCGGTGGGCTTGACAACGAGCGGCCGGCGGGCTTGAGGATTGAGCCAATTTGAACTGTAAAGGGGTAGCTGTTTGAGACAAAAGCACAGTACTAGATGATCTTTCTCCTTCCTACAGTAGATAACCCACCTGTGCACTGATATTAGGTAACTTCCTGGTCATGTGGGACTGCGACAGAGTCTTCTACCTAATAAAAGATCAAAATAATGCTGAAACTAAAGTTTCTAAACTAAAACTGCTTGATTTGGTATAAATGAATTATTCAGTGTGAGTTTTACTGCAGTACTTACCTGAATAGTGAACAAATGGTCCATCTTCTGATTGGTTCATTTGCTATGTAATAAACATAATGTTAGACATTATGTTAGCCACTTATTTGATGTCATGTTAGTAAATTTAGATATTGTAAGCTAGCTAGTCTGCACCAGTGGCTCCAAAGCACTTATCACATATTGCTAATCATTTGATCAAATCTACCACTACTTTAGACATAATAAATAAATAACATTGCAGTCATTGTTTCTTTATTGACAAAAACAGAGTAAAATACAGTCTAAAAGTGGGGTCACATTTACTGTTGCTGGGCGAAATTTTGCATACTAAATTCAAGTAATTTGTAAAGGTTTCTTCACTCTCGAAAGTTTCGTGTGAAATTGGGAAAAGATTGTTGATTTTAAATCAGTTTTCAGCGCAGTTTCGCCACGTTAACCAACAGAAGGCTGCTTGATTTACAGCAACTTACATGACTAATGTGCTTTTCCTACACTATTGACAATGACACAAAATTTCACTGTGCCGACACATTTAAAACAGTGTTAAAACAACAGCAGCAGGGAACATTGCTTTTGTTAATGAATGTAAGCAAAATATGATTGTAAGTACATCTTACATCAGAAAACTTGCTAGCAGTCTGCCTCCTTGCCTCTTTTTTTTTTTGATTGTTTTTGGATGAATAGAAAGTAAAAAAAAAAAAAAGACAGCATTTATTTGAAACAGATTTTTTGTAACTAGAAATAACAGTATTTATTTCTTAATTTTTTTTTTTTTACTGATCTTACTTTACCATGGTACCTCCACTATACCTTTTAGAAAAGTTGTGTGTCAAAGTGTGTCAGTTCATTGTTTTGCTTATTTATGCATAAGACATTTGATCTACTTCCTTCTTCCTTTATGTACTTCTTTCTGTTTTTGTCTGTAGAATGTGAAAAAGATGCGTTCTCGTGAGCAGAAGGAGAAGGGCTTCTATGAGGTTCTGGACTGGGTGGAGAAAAAGAGACCTCAGTACATGCATCAGTTCTGGCGTTGTGTGTTTGAAGATCATATCCTGCAGCTGTACCCAACGCTACGCATCCTCAGAAACAGCCTGCTGGATGGTTTGTGGTTTTTATTATTATGAGCAACTATACTACGATAGATCAAGAATGCATTCATATGTACAGTATCTTTTTATTCTTTTCTTTGTCCCAGGCACTTTCAGACTCTATGAAAAACCTCCGGATGTTGAGACACTGACAGAGGAGGAAGAGAGTGAAGGAAAAGGAGAGAAAGGGAAGGAGAAGAGCTACACTAGAAAGAGAAGTAAAGATGATAGAAGTAGTGAGGATAGTGATGATCCTGACCTTTTCTCTGCTTTCACACCCAAGCGGAGGAAACCAGCCAAAAAACCCTCTTTCTGTGTGTCCCTGAACTACAGCAGATCCTAGTTCTCATCAGGGTTAAATACCACTAAAACTTTACTGAAACTGAAATAATAATTAAATGTGATGATACACATGGCAACTTTTTGAGAAATGTTGCTGGACAATGTTGCTGTCAATGGGTAACCAGGTGAGACATAGGGCCCACTACCAGTCTAATGTCCAGATAGAAATTTGTCGCCCGTTCTCACTGAGAAAGTGCTCAAGCAACTTTGCTCAGCCAAGTTAGCCAGCAACATTTCTTAAAAAAGTTTCCCAGTTTATCATCACCTTAAAGGTAAGTTTACCTCAAAATGAAAATTTTCAGAAAATGTACTCACCCTCAGGCAGTCCAAGACGAAACTGAAAAAACACAAAATTACTTTAAAATTAAGAAAATATAAAACTTAAAATATATTCAAGTAATAATAAAATCTATAATATTATCTCAGTGATACTAAAATAACAGTTCCCGGGTGCCTGGTGTCTTGATTGTGTATTTTCACTCTCTCCTGATCTGTGTCGTCTTCTCTCTCTTTCTCAGCATCTTCTGTGAAGAAAGGAGACAAGCAGGAGATTTTGACATTGCCGGAAGCTCAGCTGCCTGTAACCTGTGGGGATAAAGAAGGCACTCTGTATCGGGACAAACTGTCCAGAGGTTCACCATCACTGAGTTTTTTCTATCATTTCTTTTAATTTTATTACAGTATTATTTATTATACTATTTATGTGCAGATTGTTTGATCTGAATGCATCCTGTCCTTGTCTTCTGTAGGGGAGAAGTGTATTTTGTCCCAGGGACGTTGGTTCACCCCAGCTGGTTAACACATATAAGTAAATAATAAAAACAACAAAAAACTGGAAACTCAGCATCCGCTGCAGAAACACACCGCTAAAGAAACTCATAGAAGTAAATAATGCGAGCACTTACAGATTGTTGGGATTCTTGGGATCTTTGTTAAAAACAAGGATTTGAAAATGGCCCTTGGTTTTGCTTTAAACTTAAAGTACACTGCACAAATACTTTTTATTTAGATATTTTAATTAACTTTTACTGTTTTGATAAATATTTAGTCAATACATTATCTTTATATACTGTTGTCCCACTCTCTGTAGAATTTTAGTTGTAATTTAAATGGTTTAAAGATTAAATTTCATAGGTTAAATTACAATTAGCTAGAAATTATATATAGAATATTATATATATATATATATATATATATATATATATATATATATATACACACACACACACACACACAGCATATATATACACACACACACACACACACACACACACACACACACACACACAGTGCCTTGCAAAAGTATACTTCATTTTTTTCACATTTTGTTATGTTGCAGCCTTATGTTATACTGCTTTAAATTACTTTTTTTCCACATCAGTCTACACTCCATACACCATAATGGCAAAGCAAAAAAAAAAAAAAAAAAAAAACAGGTTTTTAACTTGGAAAGTTATTAAAAAAAGAAAACTTTAATGATTCCATTGCATAAGTATTCAAACCCCTATCTGGGACAGTTGAAATTGAGCTCAGGAGCATTCATATAGCTTGCTATGGAAGCCTGTGTCCACACTGAAGAAAAAAATTGATCTGAACATTTGCGTCTGCCCCCATCCAACCTGACAGAGCTTGAGAGGTGGAGAGGCGAGGAGAAGAATGGAATATAAAAACAAAAATCTGAAAAGCCAAACACTTCAAACCCAAAAACAAAAAAAATGTAAATTCGCTTCAGCTAAGTACTGAGTTAAGGGTTTGAATATTTATGCAATGTACTTATTTCATTTTTTTTTTTTTTTCATAAATGTATGAAATTGACAAATCTTTTTTTGCTTTGTCATTATGGTGTATGGAGTGTTAATTGAACTGCGTGATTTGTTAACATAGCCTTCTCGATAGCGGAGTAATGCAGCAACAGCGTATAAATTTGATTTCTTATTAGGTAAACCCAACACTTTTATTTAACATCCCAAAATATTTAACAACACAAATGTGTGTTTTATATATATTTGCATTTTTTTATTAGATTCATTATTATATACAACCACCAATTATGAGATAAAGTATTTTGATATGTGGAACCAAAATGTATGTTTGTTTTTCTACGGACCCTCTGATGTCAGTGGCATTGGTTTTTATTTTTCTGATTTCTACATTATATTCTCAGGAGGGACACCCACCACTGTGATACGTTGTTTTGAAATAAAATTGCCAAGAGAAGTAATTGTATAAAACAAATATTTGATTCTACAACTCTAGGAACTTAGTCTATAGCAGGAATATGCTTCTTATACAAAGCAACAGTAGTACATTACATATTTTTTAGCAGGAATATGCTTCTTATACAAAGCAACAGTAGTACATTACATATTTTTGTATCAGCTGGTGTTGGGTAAAAAATATTAGTTTCTTGATTTTTGCATTTAGAATTTTCTTGGTGTTGGGTAAAAAATATTAGTTTCTTGATTTTTGCATTTAGAATTTTCTTGATTCTTGAATTTTAGGCTTACGTCGTTTGAATAAATACATCAAGTTTGTTTGACAGCCACAATTTAAATGTTTAAATTTCAAAAAAATAAATATTAGAGTAGAAATATAATTATTTAATTGTCAAGTTAGTATTATAAGTTTAATATTATAAAAAATAATTGAGTATAATTTGTGTTTGTATACAGATTAGTTAATTTTAACCCACAGTATTATAATGTAATACCATCTTAACCTCAATCACATACAACACAATTAAATAAAACAAAAAAACCAAAATATATAAAAAATAATCGATATTGAACCTGGTATATAGCCAAAATAATCAATATTGCATCGAATCTAATTGTAAGCTTGTGAATTGAAATGTGAAATTTGTGTCAGTACCTAGCCCTAGTATTTAAGTTAATAACATAAGGTAAATATGTAGTTATATTAAATACAGCAGACCCCTGATATACATGTGTATCACTTCATTTCTCGTTTCTTTTTCAGGAGGGGCATCTTCATTGTCCACAGAGGAAGAGTACAAAGAAAACCTGTGTTCAAAAAGTACTTTGTCTCTCTATGTGCAATGTCAGGTTTTGCTTTTCCTCTGTTTTTCATTTGACATTCATTAGTGACTTTCTTCCTTTCTGCAGAACATGAGGTTTCCAGTCAGCTCATCTGAGAGCTCCAGTCCAAGTGAGTACCCATAATCCTCGCTCATTCACATGCTCTCTGCTGTCTGTCTGAATGCGGTAATGTGTTTTATTCCTTAAGATTTAGAAACAAGCTCTAGTTTGTTGGAGGAAAGTGATGCTGAAGATGTCCAGGAGCAGGGAGGGAGAGGAGAAGGAACAGAGTTTAGAGGGAGAGTTAAAGAGGAGGAGGAAGACATGGCGGATCTGTCTGTTTTCCAGGCTCCCTCTTTACCAGTCACCTGTGTTTCACTGACTGGGACTCTGTACAAATACAGGTTTGCGTCAGGTATGTTATTGCATGGATTTGTGTGCAGAGCTCAGTTTGTTTTGTCTGTGTCAGAGGTTTGAGTGGGAAGTGTTTATGTTTATGTTGTGTTGCAGGGAGTCGTGGGAAGTGTGTACGTACTGAGGAAAGATGGTTCACTCCGGAGGAATTTGTAAAACAGGAACCGACTCTCACTGATGGACACTGGAAGAAAGATATACTGTGCCATGGAAAAATGCTTAACGTTTTACTCAAGGTAACAAATGGGAGAAATAGCATATAAAAAGTATGATTATTTAATTTGTTTGTTTGTTTGTTTTTAATTTCTAGAAACAGATCCTGCACGTCCATTCCCTTCTGTGTGAATGTTAAAAAAACAATACTCAAAAAAAAAAAATTTATAAAAACAACTCAACCCCAAAAATTATAATCAAAAACAATAAACATAAAAATAAAATTCGATTTTAACACAAAATCCATAATAAAATACACACCCCAAAATGAAAATTTTGTCATTAATCACTTACCCCCAGGTTGTTCCAAACCCATAAAAGCTCAGTTCGTCTTTGGAACACAATTTAAGATATTTTGGATGAAAACCGGGAGGCCTGTGACTGTCCCATAGACTGCCAAGTAAATAACAGTGTCAAGGTCCATAAAAATTATGAAAGTCGTCATCAGAATACTTCATCTGCCATCAGATGTGCAATCTGGGTTATATGAAGCTACGGGAACACCTTTTGTAAGTGAAGAAAACAAAAAGAACAACTTTATTCAACAATTCCTTTGTTAAAAGTCTCCTTTGTGTCTCTCCATATCACCGTATGCTGTGTATGCTCTTCTGTATCATCCGCACCACAAGGATGCGCTGTTTTCTTTCAAATCAAAGTTAATACATGTAGAAACAGCGCATCCTCATACTTTCCTAGACCTTGACACTGTTATTTATTTGGCAGTCTATGGGACAGTCTTAAGCCTCCTGGTTTTCATCCAAAATATCTTAAATTGTGTTCTGAAAGACGAACGAAGCTTTTACGGGTTTGGAACGACATGGGGGTAAGTGATTAATGACAAAATTTTAATTTTGGGGTGGAGTATCCCTTTAAGTCTTTTAAATGTGTACACTTTAGGTCAAAAGTTTAACCCCCAATTTACAATCTACAAAATGTTAATTATTTTACCAAAATAAGAGGGATCATACAAATTGCATGTTATTATTTATTTAGTACTGACCTGAATAAGATATTTCACATGAAATATGTTTACATAAAGTCCACAAGAGAAAATAATAGTTGAATTTATAATAATGACACTGTTCACACTTGATGTTGCAGATTCTGAAAGGGAGATGTAAACTTTTGATCTCAACTGTACATTAATGTTAATTAAATGATTATTAACATTACATTACATGATAATTAAAATGATTTTCATAGAATAAAGTCATGAAAATCACTGAAAATTTTATATTTATATAAAAAATGTATTGTTTATTTTTTAAATTTTACATTTACTCATGCTTCACTGGTTCTAAACCTTTATTCATGAGTTTCTTTCTTCTGTTCCCTTTACGGTTATGAAAATAATGTCAGTGTAATGTCCAAAAAAAATAATAATAATAAAAATCTTGGGCCTACACTTTTTTTTCTTTCTTTTGCAGTAAAATACGACTTGTTGTGGTTAGATTCCTATACATCAAAACAAGTTTGTAAGATAGAAGAGCCAAATGCATTTGAGCTTATTTCTGTGATGATGATAAAATGTTGTGTCATGTCATCCTTTGACTAGATGGCCCAGAACAATGATGACGAGTGTTATGTGTGTCACTCTGAGGGAGCTCTTGTGTGTTGTGACGAGTGTCCACAAGCTTTTCATTCACACTGTCACCTACCAACTGTAGATGAAGACTCACCTGGGTGAGAGAGACAGACATAGAGAAAAACATTAAATCAGCAAGTATGTATGTTGGACATTCATCCTGTATATATGTGTGTTTGCTTGTAGGGAATGGATTTGTACCTTTTGCGTGTTAAGAAACAGTCAACAGTGGCGTGACTCCAGTAATATTTCTGAACAAGAAGCTTTCAATGCCCCAGTGTCTCAACACATATTGGTAAACACACACACACACACACACACACACACACACACACACACACACACACACACACACACACACATTTGATTGCTTTTATTTGGATCTAAAAGACATTACAAAGAAAACAAGATCCAAATACTCTGGGAAGGGTCTTTGTCAAGGTGACAGATCTACAATTCATGGCTCACATACTTGTACAGGTTCTTCCATTTATAATACTCAATACATTAAGGATAAACAAAACATCTCCATTTCCATATATGCATGCTCCCAATGGTGGCTGAAACAGAGCAGAATTTTGCAAGCCTTTTTGCTTCCTTTTTTTGCAGCGCCCCTAACTGCATCCCCCTGATCTCATTGTTATGGACATGGCCTAAACTTCCAAATACCAGAATTATTAATTTACAGTTGTATCCAAGTTGGTGAATGAGATCTACCAGTGGTTGATGTTTCAGTAGTTTAGAATAATAGCAAGTATCCATATACAGGTCAAAACAGCAGCCCACCTCAAAGATACATACAGATTTCATAACCTCATTTATAATTACAATGTCAGGAGTATTTGGAGTATTTTTAAAGTAATCACTGTCAGATGTGTTATGATGAAACCAGTTAAATCGTACAGTGCTATGCTTGTATATCTTTCTATCATGTTCACAGATTACCTTTTGCAAGTCCTTTGCAACCAGATCAACCAAACCAGCGGATCGGTGATTATGTTGTCGCTGAGAGTAACTACTTCTCCGTCGGGTCTCATCCAGGACAGCTGTATTTCTGTACGGCAGCAGAGATCATTTAAATCTAGCCAATCGGAGCGCACTCCAAATCCGGCTGCTCTGATGTCTAACTTTCCGTTCTGCTTTAGTTTAAATCCAAGAAACTGGGACTTGTTTGTAGAAGCAGCAGGTATTTTGCGACGCTGTAGATGTAAAAACAGCGATTCGCGTGATAGTTCTCTAACGGTTATATCGTCATTGTTGAGCATGTTTAGAAGATGTCCTGTTCTGGAAGTGGTGTAGAGCCATTCAATGTTTGGGGCACCGAGACCTCACACACACACACACACACACACACACACACACACACACACACAAATTCAGCACCTTAATATAGAAGATAAACACAAACATTTAAAGGTGCTCACAATTTGTAACAGCCTTCAGTGCCCTAAAGTGCTGCCTACAGGCTGCTCAGCAGGTTTAGAAACAGAACAAATGTTTATGGGTCTAACTGTGGATATGTGTGTGTTGTTTTTCATCTTTAGCACTGCCACTGTCTCCTGTTATGTGTGTACAGAGAGGACATCCAGAAGGTGTTTGTTGAGGATCCACGACAAACAGTGAGATTGCCTCCTTTCTTCTTCTTGCTGTCTTTTACATGTGACCCAGCTTCAGAATTTTACTCTTTTCATACCTTAATGTAAAATCTAAAGAGAATAGAAGTGATGAAAAATATGACTTTACATTGCATTTAAAAACCAGAAATAAAATGACTTCCAGGTGCGCAGATACTCTGAGATCATAACTCAGCCGATGTGGCTGGACAGAATAAAGCAGAAGTTGGAAAGTGGAGAGTATCAGACGGTAGGAGCGTTCGTCTCTGACTTTCAGCTCATTTTCAGCAACTGCAGCACGTTCAATAGGGTAAGATTCACTGAAACATGTTACATAATAAATAAATCGCCAAATAACTGATCAGTAGCTTGTTAAAATGAAGTTGTTTTGCTATCTTATATGTAAACACATATATAGGACATTATTGATGATTATTGTTGAGATGATTAACTTTACAAGAGGACATTTGATTTTTGACAGATTTTTTTTATATTTTGTTCTCTTGCTCTCTAAAGGACAGTGAGTTTGGCCGAATGGGTGCCAGGCTGAAGCAAATGTTTGAGGAAGAGTTCCAGAAAATCTTCAGTATCCAATGACTGCTCTCTTTACAAGTTTTTCAAAGATACAATTGAGATTTGAGAATCTTTAAATATTCATTAGATCTCATTATTATGTATATAAGATGTATGCAATTTTGAAATTTGAAGTCCTACATAGGACAATGGATTAATGCAATACATGACTTAGTTGCTGTTTAACACTGTGCATCTTTTTTTGTAATACTCTCTTTCCAGTGCAAGTGAGGGTCTCTGTACTTTTGCGTCCATTCATTTTTCGTTTTTTAACCCAGAAATGAAATACAGAAAATGCAGTTTCTTCTTAAATGATTCAAACATTGATGAATATGATGAGCAGACAAAAACTACTTTTCATTATTCAAAAGAGTGATTCTATAATTGCAGGTAAATTTTGATGTCCAAAGTCATTATTTTTTTCTGCTTGTTTCAAATGGTTATATTTTTTGTTATTTTAATACTCATTGTTATGAATTAAAAGATGTTACCGTCCATAACAATATAATATTTTTTGCAAAAAGTGTCTTAAATAGCTGAAAATCATGATTTCTTGTTGTCCGTATTAGTCAGTGCATTTTTTCCATCATGTATCATTGTGTAATCAAAATATTTTATTGTAGTTTTCTTTTGGTAATATTCCATTCATTTTATTTATGAAAACCCTAAAGAGTCATTTACCTAATTCTACAACATTATTTTTTTTTAAACTTTTTTTTATATATATATATATAGATATATATATATACAGGAGTGTTCGTAAATCTTGCGTCAACTGATTAACCCCAACAACCATTGTCAATAAACAAAAAAAATCACCTCCCACAACTATGTAAGATACAGGAAATGATGTCACTTACCCTCACTGTTAAGATCTGAAGCACTGAAATGTCTATATCAAAAACGTTCTTACACCATGAGCCATAGCTCCCCTAAAAATGACCCAGCGACATGCTATAGTTCTCAACTAAAATTTCAAAAATAATCATAAAAACAAAACTTGTAAAATCAAAATTTTAAAATATTAAATTTTCCAATATTAAAAAATATCAATAAAAACATTTTTATTAAATGTGTAAAAAGTCATAAACAAAGGTGTGGGCGGCCCTGAAACTCCCCTTTCATCTGGCTGCACTACATGTACACAGTATATGCAACAACCGCAAGCTCAATTCATTTTGAAGTGGTAGAGAAGCAGCAGGCAAGCCAAGCTTGTGTCACGAGAATCCTGCGGCTTTGTCATGTAGACTGTTAGCAGCACTTACAAGATTAAAAAAACCAACCAAAAAAAAAAAAGGACTCTTTACAGCTGCTGGGTGTTATTAACTATTCAAAGATGACTTTATTCATAACCAATAAAATGCTATTTGTCTTTTATGTGATCTTGGAAAGCTGTCATCACAATTATGCCATGGAGAAAACTTTAGCTATCCTAGATGCTAAACTTCTTTTGTATTTGTATTGTATTGTATTGTATTTACTCAGAATTGTATTGTACTGTACTCAGAAATTGCAGAAGAGTTTACACCTAAAATACTTAAAGGAAATGACAAGGACAAACACAAAAATCTAAAGGTATTTGTGTGTGTGTGTGTTTGTCTGTGTGTGTGTGTGTTTTAACCTCAGTAATCTTCAATTTTTTCTGGGAAGTTGC
Organism: Cyprinus carpio; assembly: GCF_018340385.1. Taxonomy (NCBI): domain Eukaryota; kingdom Metazoa; phylum Chordata; class Actinopteri; order Cypriniformes; family Cyprinidae; genus Cyprinus; species Cyprinus carpio. Next base: position 29,843,007 of record NC_056599.1, on the reverse strand, counting down.
TGTTGCTGGTTTAGTTTCGTTGCAGTCTGACCAGCCTTGTGTTTGTGATGGAGGGTGAAGGATAGGTGCTTTTTTAACACTGTCTCATGGGATCCTCGTCTGTTAGATGGTTTGGGTGTGAGGCAGCCTGCAGGACCCTTGTACGACATGAACTGTTTTAATGGTTCAATCACAGGACTGCACCTTCCACACTGTGAAATGTTCGCAGGTATGGTAATTTCTACATTCTAAATGTGATGGATGCATAAAATTCTCACAGTGTGAGGGTTTAAATAATCAGCTTTGTTGGAAAACCAGCTGCATATATTAAATAATATAAGTATCTACAATTTTTATGTGTTTTACAGAGAAAGTCATGGATTGTTTATCTGTAGCACATTTCACTGGTGCTAATGTAGCAATAATGGAGCCGCTTAAAGTGACTGAAGCTTATGTGATGATTGACATCAAAGATCTCATAAAAAGGATGATCTTTCCTCCTTCCCCTGTCGTTGCCCAAGCACTTGTCTTTCTGCGACCAATAGCTGTGAGACAGGAAGAAAACATAGTGGATGTCCATTTGCTCCCATGGAATGTTCCACTGTCAGAGGTACCAATATTTTTTGTTTAAATGATAATATAATACTAAAAATTGGTCATGGCATTTGGGTGGGCTTGTATTAACATGCACTCTGATTCATATCATATGAGCACAATGTTCATAATTTACCTGGGGCTAACACCGTACATTCCTAAACCCTGGGTTTACATTCTTATTTGCATATTTGTGGTGTTAATGTCATTGATTGGATGAATACAGCACACAACCTGTTTACATCAAGGCTCTAGCATTTCACATCCTCATATTGTAGGCTGTAATATTTCCTGAACTGACTTCTCAGGCTGTAAAGGTACACAATTCAACCTTCTGCACTCCAAATCATGTATTTTTCCATCAACATTTGACATGTTTTTCCATCAATCGCTGAAACAGCTGTTTATACGTGGTGTTTCTGTGACTGTCCAAAGCACGTGAATATGAGGCATGTGATTGGTTGATAAACTTCTAATTGTAACATTCTAACAAAGTGTCATTTCACATTGTATAATTTTGACACCACAATGCGAAAGTGGCAGTAATCCTTCTCTGGAGCAGGGTTCCTGTTATAATCCTGTTTAAAACGTGGTTCTAACCCTGCTTCTAAATTACAAGTGTGAAATTACCTTAGGGTTAAAAGCAGGGATTAAAACTATGATAACCCTGGGTTAAGTGCAGTGTGAAAAGCCCTAAAGTGTAGATGTAAATAAGAGATTCACTGCAGTGGAGTCAACTTTAATTGTGAGAATGTAGAACCAATGGGCTTGCAATGAAAAACTGAAAGCTTCAGTGATTATACAAGGAATACAATCAGTTTACAGTTTGTAAAGGCTTTAGTTTTTCAACAATTTCTTGTCTTCCATGTTTACTTTAAATGTCACCAAGCTGATTACTTACTAAAAACTCCCACAGCTCATATTTTCATGCAATTTTAAGTCTTGTTTTGTCTTGTTGACATAAATTACTGGTTATATCTATGTGTGTGAATTGTTTACTTAACTTTTTAAATGAGTCTTTCCATTAATGCCATTATATTGCTCATTCAGACTAATTTAACGAAAGCACACAAACACAAGAGGCGGGATTTCATATATGAACCAATCACAGCCAGTCATAACCAGTCATATCCAATCATGTCACGATGGAGGCAATTCATTCACTTTGGGGGTGTTTTTGAGGAGGTACAGCCTCCCTTGACTCCTTGGAGGAAACACTCCTGCCTAAAAGTCAAATTTCTTAATTGTGTTAAAAATAAAGGCTGTTTAGCAATTATTTGAGGAGCTATTGTCTCTTATGTTGGAAGGGACCATTTTTGTTACCTAGGTTCTGGCTGGCCTACACAGCCTCTTCCTAACCCCAACCTCTTCTTAAGTTAAGGACCAGCACGTGGAGAATAAACATATTAAAACCAGTTCAAAGTGTTGTCTCATCCTGGGAACACAATACCGTCTGTGTTGTCAACCAGACGGATCTAACAGTGCAGCCAACGGTATCATATTTAAATTAAACATTATTCATTATTTTTAGTTGCAAAAATCTCTACAATATATTCTGTTATAATTAATGTGTTAGTTTCCTCAAAAATATAAATTAAGGAGAAAATTAATTTCTGATTTCATGGTCCAGTAAAAAATATATAAAAAAGAATTACTTATTACTAAATTAAAATTTTTGGGTGAACTATCCCTTTAATGTCTCTAACAATGTCACATTTAGTTATTTTTCTCCCCCTTTTTTTTCTAGTTGTTTTAGCACAAAGATAAATGCTGATTTATCAGGCCTTTTGGTTTTTTTTCTGCCCAAGAATTACTTTCATAGATTTTTTCTTTTTCAGACTGAGGAGTTTGTATTTTTGGTCCAAAGTATCATCCCACATTTGAAGTGTTTGTGAATGTCAGAAATGAAGTCTTATAAACTGAAGGAAGGGAAGTGTGGGTTCCACGATGAGTCCCTCTCAAAGGTAATGAATGACACTAATAATTGTTGCTAGCAATGCTAGAATTTATCATGGAAGTGAAGTTATATTAGTAAGTAATTATAACTTTAATTCCAGAATTTCTTAGAGTTGTGTGCCTTTATTTGACATGCAGTTGATTAAGTGTTTCAAGATGATATTAACATTTTTGCTTAAACTAAATAGAATGTTGTGATCTATAAAGTCTTTATCATTCTAAGTACTTTGATAAGGTTATGATTTAATTAGGTTTTTATGACAGATCTTTCTGTACTGTTAGTAACAGAAAGATGTACTGTACAGTACAAAGACATCAGCCGAGATGTATGTTTAACAAAATCTCAACAAATTAGAATATGGTGACATGCCAATCAGCTAATCAACTCAAAACACCTGCAAAGGTTTCCTGAGCCTTCAAAATGGTCTCTCAGTTTGGTTCACTAGGCTACACAATCACGGGGAAGGCTGCTGATCTGACAGTTGTCCAGAAGACAATCATTGACACCCTTCACAAGGAGGGTAAGCCACAAATATTCAGTGCCAAAGAAGCTGGCTGTTCAAAGAGAACTGTATCCAAGCATGTTTACAAGTTGAGTGGAAGGAAAAAGTGTGGAAGAAAAAGATGCACAACCAACCGAGAGAACTGCAGCCTTATGAGGATTGTCAAGCAAAATCCATTCAAGAATTTGAGTGAACTTCACAAGGAATGGACTGAGGCTGGGGTCAAGGCATCAAGAGCCACCACACACAGACGTGTCAATGAATTTGGCTACAGTTGTCGTATTCCTCTTGTTAAGCCACTCCTGAAGCAAAGACAATGTCAGCTGCGTCTTACCTGGGCTAAGAAGAAGAAGAACTGGACTGTTGCCCAGTGGTCCAAAGTCCTCTTATAAGATGAGAGCAAGTTTTGTATTTCATTATTATTATTATTATGTTTTGAATATGGATATTTTTTTCTTACAAAAATGCATTGATTCGCTACAGGAGGCCTTTGCTCAGCCCCCGGAGCCGTGTTAGACACTTTTTTTTATGGATGGGTGCTTTTTATTTAACTTCTTTTGGACTGATGCATGTGACACCTGCTGAGTGGCATTAAACAGCTTGAAAGATCAAAGATAATTTTTAATATAACTCTGACTGGATTTGTCTGAAAGAAGAAAGTCATATACACATAGGATGTCTTGAGGGTGAGTAATCTATGGCCTAATTTTCATTTTTGGGTGAACTAATCCTTTAAGGGGCCTCATTTATAAAGCAGATTTTATTTTAGTGTGTACGTATGCTTAAATCGACGCCAACGCTCATATTTGTAAAAACTGCCTTTGGACGTGGAAAAGTGCTTAGCGTCACGTCAGGGTCTGAGCAGACGTAGGCTACACACTTTTTCTTGTCGGAGTACTGCAGGTTTTTTCTTGCAGCTTGCTGTTCTAAATTAAATCATTTGGACCATGACAGGTGATCTTTTATATGCAGTCCTCTAATGCAACTAGAAGAATACAAAAAAAACATTGACTGGCCATTCTTTAGCCACTCAGTTGAACTGTAATGGCTCAAACCAAAAGAGACCTTTTCAGAACATGTTGTTTCATATTGGCCAGGGATCCTCAAATCTGACTCACAAGATCCACTTTCCTGCAGATTTTAGGTCTAACCTTAATCAAACACACCTGATTATGTCTTCAGGATCATTAGAAAATCACAGGTGTGTGAGTTTGATCAAAGTTGGAGCTAAGTGGATCTCACAAGCCATATTTGAGGTGGAACAAACATGAACCTGTTAATATTTATTTATTAATTTTGTGGGCAGTTTTCTTCTTTACCACTAGGAGTGCTAGGGTGTTTTAGGTTTCCTTAAAGGGGTCATATGATGTTGCTAAAAAGAACATTATTTGGTGTATTTGGTGTAATGAAATGTGTTTGTGGTTTAAGGTTAAAAAAAACATTATTTTCCACATACTTTACATTATTGATTCTCCTTTATGCCCTGCTTTTCTGAAACGCGCAGATTTTTACAAAGCTCACCGCTCTGAAAAGCGAGGTGTGCTCTGATTGGCCAGATATCCAGTGAGTTGTGATTAGCCAAATACCTCAAGCGTGTGATGGAAATATCATGCCCCTCACCATACTGTGATGCCATGTGTCCTGGAGGGCCAAGAAAAAAAAAAAAAAACATTAAAACCCATTATAAAGGAGGGATTTGTTGCATCCAGTGGGGACATAATTATGGATTATAATGACAAAACCAGCGGTTCTCAATTCCAGTCCTCACGCCCCCAGCTCTACATATTTTGCAAGTTTACCTCACTTCGGAACATTCATTCACGGATTTTTGCTGCGCAATGTCTTCAGACATGGACAAATGTGATATAATATACCTTGGTAAATAAATACAATTTAAATTCACGTCTCGTACTCTTAAATGACCTTTAAATGGAACATATACGCTTGCTTCGAACTGGAATCATGCCGGAATATCCTGTGATGTCCACTTCGCAGGGCACTTATGTTCGAATAGAACAAACGTCTGAAGCAATAATAGAAACATACAAAATGTGCAGAACAGGGGGCGCGAGGACTGGAATTGAGAACCGCTGACTTATACTGTCTTATTACGCGTTGCGTTGCATCACACCGCGCCGCATCACGCCGCTGCACACATCTGAATATTTGGTTTGAAGTGTTCTGGAACAGTGTTGTAAATACAACTTAATCACTGATTTCTAGTTGTGTCCTCGTTTGGAAGCCCAAACAAAGTAGTTTCACTTTCACAACAAAACACACAGCGTCTCCACAACATGGCACCGGCTGCAACAGCGAGAACGAAAGTTACGCTTTCTTTCTTTGCATGAACATTTGGGCAGCATTATGCAAATCTTCCCACACAGTGACGTAGACATGTGGGGGCGTGTTAGAACGAGCCGTTTTAGGTAGGAGTGGTTGACTCTTAACTTTTATAAAGAATATCTCTTTGGGTTTGAGACTTTAGTCTTTGCAACTTTAGAGATCTTCTTTATGCACCAAGAGCTTGTAACACTCCAAAGAGAAAGGAAAAATTGAAATCACATCATATGACCCCTTTAAGTAAAGCCATGTGTGTAGAGGGACTTAGCAATAACAAGCAGCAGTAACCTAGCCAGCATGGCTCACCTGCTGAACCCATTGTGCTGTGTCTGCTTGGGAAATGTGCAATTTCAAGCTCAGTCTAAAGGAGTTTTTTTTTTTTTTTTATGTGGTGACTGCATCCATTTCAGATGTTTCAGATCAAGTTTAGATATAGAGTAATAGTGTGGGCCTAGTGAGGGCCCTGACTCCCATTAATTTGATCTATAGTGTGTGACATTAAATCATTTTAGCGACTTTACAAACAGCATCCAGATTAATATACAATGCAACAGATAATTCTACAGATTGCTGAAGAACAAACCTCATCTAGTAGGCCTAACTGAACTGGATTCAGAACCCACAATAATGCTGAGAAGCTAAACCTTCTCAACAATTTCAACATGTATATCTGCTGATTTAGCCTATTTTCATGTAACTGTGAAATGGAGAATCTAAAACATTTCTTCATTTATGTCATGCTTTAATGTTTGTTTTCAAAATTCTCAAACTGTATCCAGATTTACATTTTAGGTTTAATATGAATCCCTATATTTGGTGCTCATTGTATATGTTAATGTAGCAGTAATACGCTTTTGGTTAACTCTGACTGGATTTGTGTAAAATATGAGGTACTGTATGTATGATGCTACACAAGTCACTATGAAGATGTTTTCATTACTGTGGAAAAATAACCACGTACAGTTAAAACTAAAAGTTGCTGTGGGGAAAAAAAGCATATGGGTCTTATTTTTCTTTTGTATAAACAAAACAAACAAAAAGTTAATCATAAAATGAAATAGGCTACAGGTCTTTTTTATTGTATATATATATATATATATATATATATATATTATGGGAGCATAAGAAGATTGATCTCGAGTCACATGTTCTCACATTGACACACTATTAACACAAATTGCACGTTTATTCCCTTATGTGAATTTAATTTGTCAAATTCATTGTGCTTTCATCATACATAAAGTATAGTAAGTCAAATAAGTCTCATTCATTAAGACATTGGGACATAAGACATTGATAGTTAATAAAAAAAACTGAATGTAGACCAAGGGCCATGTACATTTTTAGTAATTCAAGGTGATTTTAAACCTAAATCAAGCCAGAAACAATTTCTGCACAAATTGAGCAGAAAGGATTTTGATCTCATAATAAAAGCCCTTCTTTATTTTGCAAAAAAAGATTTTACAGAAACTCAAGTCTTGAATGATTAAATTGCTTCTATTTTAGTATTATTTTAAACTTTGTAGCCTATTTTAAGCGGCAACTGCAGCCTGTATTATTTTAAGGTCATTAGGGAATAAATATATGTTATAAATAAAACGTAGGGCCTAATATAAAACCTGTTTTAAACTTGTATATGGCAGTTTTTTTTTATCAAAACCTAGTTAATCCATGGTTATTAGCTTAATACATTTCATTAAAAAGTTAAACTTAATGTCAGCATTCGCATTTATGTAATAAACAGAACTGGAACACGTGAAATTACGATAAACGTCCTAAATAAACGTCGAAGCGGTGCGCCTTATATACACGCCCTGCTGTCTTTCAAAGAATTCTAAGAAGCCGTTCGAATGACCCGGTTAGCGGAACTCCAGCCCTGTAACAGATCAACATCCGCTTTCCCTACATCACTTCCACATTTTGACTTTATGAGCCAGATTTTCCCTATACAGGCGGGAGATTTGGAAGCAACTCTTTCTGTTTTACTTCACCTCGTGTCAAGTACAGAAATACACACATTCTTCCAGACAGTTCCGCCGATGACAGGTAACGTTACGCAAGAGTCAGATACGCAACTGTTGCGTTAATGTCAGCAAAACATCCGTACATAACATATCTGGCCTATTCTGTTAGTACAAGAGTGTGAGTGAGACATTGCTTTATAATTATGTTTAGACACGGAACTATATCTGTTTCGTTGTATATTAATCTGCATGCTGCTGTAAAGTCGCTGAAATTATTTAATGTCACACTATAGGTCGAATTAATGGGAGTCAGCGCCCAGATGGACCCGTTAGACTTTCTAACGAATGAAGAGTTGCTGTTTTTCTTCCACCGGAAAAAGACGGAGATTTCGTGCATAGAGCAACCACACAGACTCCTCACTCAGCTGCGCGACCACGATCTGGTGTCAGAGAAGCTTTTTGAGGTAGAAACACGCCCACCCTTACACCCACCCTGTGCATTTTACTTTCATTTTAGAGTTAGCTGAAGGGCAGTATATTGTACTCTTATATAGTAACTCACGCTATTTCTGAAACTAGACAAAAAGTTATAATACCATGGTAACTTGGTAATACCATATACTATGGTAATACCATGATAATATTGTTTTTTGGGCATTTAACCATAGTAATACCATGTTTGGGGTCATGTACTATGGCAATACCAAGGTTTTTTTTTTTTATTATTATTATTATTTTATCATTGTACCATAGCTGTTTTTGGACATTGCACCCTAATTGGACTTTAGCAATGCCACAATAGCAATACCACATTTCCAACATGCCACATAGTATCTTTGCAAAAAACTTAAATTAAAAAAAATATTTTTATAAAACATAGATACACAAATGAAGCATATATACAATCAAAAATCAAATAAATAGAATATCATCAAAAAGTTGAGATATACAGGTGCTGGTCATGTAATTAGAATATCATCAAAAAGTTGATTTATTACACTAATTCCATTCAAAAAGTGAAACTTGTATATTATATTCATTCATTACACACAGACTGATATATTTCAAATGTTTATTTATTTTAATTTTGATGATTATAACTGACAACTAAGGAAAATCCCAAATTCAGTATCTGAAAATTAGAATATTACTTAAGACCAATACAAAGAAAGGATTTTTAGAAATCTTGGCCAACTGAAAAGTATGAACATGAAAAGTATGAGCATGTACAGCACTCAATACTTAGTTGGGGCTCATTTTGCCTGAATTACTGCAACAATGCGGCGTGGCATGGAGTCGATCTGTGGCACTGCTCAGGTGTTATGAGAGCCCAGGTTGCTCTGATAGTGGCCTTCAGCTCTTCTGCATTGTTGGGTCTGGCATATCGCATCTTCCTCTTCACAATACCCCATAGATTTTCTATGGGGTTAAGGTCAGGCGAGTTTGCTGGCCAGTTAAGAACAGGGATACCATGGTCCTTAAACCAGGTACTGGAAGCTTTGGCACTGTGTGCTGGGGCCAAGTCCTGTTGGAAAATGAAATCTGTATCTCCATAAAGTTGGTCAGCAGCAGGAAGCATGAAGTGCTCTAAAACTTCCTGGTATACGGCTGCGTTGACCTTGGACCTCAGAAAACACAGTGGGACCAACACCAGCAGATGACATGGCACCCCAAACCATCAGTGACTGTGGAAACTTTACACTGGACCTCAAGCAACGTGGATTGTGTGCTTCTCCTCTCTTCCTCCAGACTCTGGGACTCTGATATCCAAAGGAAATGCAAAATTTACTTTCATCAGAGCACACAACTTTGGACTACTCAGCAGCAGTCCAGTCCTTTTTGAAGCAAGACGCTTCTGACGCTATCTGTTGTTCAAGAGTGGCTTGACAAGGAATGCAACAGCTGAAACCCATGTCTTGCATACGTCTGTGCGTAGTGGTTCTTGAAGCACCGACTCCTGCTGCAGTCAACTCTTTATTAATCTCTCTAACATTTTTGAATGGGTTTTGTTTCACAATCCTCTCCAGCGGTTATCCCTATTGCTTGTACACTTTTTTTCTACCACATCTTTTCCTTCCCTTCACCTCTCTACTAAAGCTCTGTGAACAGCCAGCCTCTTTTGCAATGACCCTTTGTGTCTTGCCCTCCTTGTGCAAGGTGTCAATGGTCGTCTTTTGAACAACTGTCAAGTCAGCAGTCTTCCCCATGATTGTGTAGCCTACATAACTTTTTTTTGTCTGTAGAATGTGAAAAAGATGCGTTCTCGTGAGCAGAAGGAGAAGGGCTTCTATGAGGTTCTGGACTGGGTGGAGAAAAAGAGACCTCAGTACATACATCTGTTCTGGCGCTGTGTGTTTGAAGATCATATCCTGCAGCTGTACCCAACGCTACGCATCCTCAGAAACAGTCTGCTGGACGGTTTGTGTTTTTTATTATTATGAGCAACTATACTACGATAGATCAAGAATGCATTCATATGCACAGTATCTTTTTATTCTTTTCTTTGTCCCAGGCACTTTCAAACTCTATGAGAAACCTCCGGATGTTGAGACACTGACAGAGGAGGAAGAGAGTGAAGGAAAAGGAGAGAAAGGGAAGAAGAAGAGCTACACTAGAAAGAGAAGTAAAGATGATAGAAGTAGTGAGGATAGTGATGATCCTGGTCCTTCCTCTGCTTCCACACCCAAGCGGAGGAAACCAGCCAAAAAACCCTCTTTCTGTGAGTCCCTGAACTACAGCAGATCCAAGCTCTCATCAGGGTTAAATACCACTAAATCTAAAATAATAAAAAATGTTGTTGCTTGCAATAAAGTAAACCAAACCTAAAATAATATAAAATATAAAAAAACATTTTATTTCAGAGAGTTTCAGAGGAAACTTATTTCTTATTTTCATTTAGTTCTTATCGATGCACTAAAATAACTGAAACTGCAATAAAATTAAAGGAGAGTTTGTCCAAAAATGAAAATGTACAGATTCTGTAACTAACAAAGCACACAACAAAATTACTCAAAAAAAAAAAAAAGTCATAAAAACTATATTAGTATCACTACTACTAACACATGCACTCTGTTTCCTGGTGCCCGGTGACTCTGTATTTTCACTCTCTCCTGATCTGTGTCATCTTCTCTCTCTTTCTCAGCATCTCCTGTGAAGAAAGGAGACAAACAGGAGATTTGGATGTGGCCCATTTATAAAATTCAGCTGCCTGTAACCTGTGGGGATAAAGAAGGCACTCTGTATCGGGACAAACTGCCTGAAGGTTCACCATCATTGAGTTTTTGCTATCATTTCTCCTAGTTTTATTACAGTTTGGTGGGGTGGATTGCTTGGCCTGAATGCATCCTGTCCTTGTCTTCTGTAGGGAAGAAGTGTATTTCACCCCAGCTGATTTTGAGAAGTTTGCAGGGAAGGAAAAGTGCAAAAACTGGAAACTCAGCATCCGCTGCAGAAACACACCGCTAAAGAAACTCATAGAAGTAAATAATGCGAGCACTTACAGATTGTTGGGATTCTTGGGATCTTTGTTAAAAGGTTTTGCAAATTGTCCTTGGTTTTGCTGTAAACTTATTTTACACTGCACAAATACTTTTTATACACATATTTTTAAATTAACTTTTTCATTTTGATAAATATTCAGTCAATGCATTATCAGTCTGTAGAGCGGGACTGTTGTAAAAATGAAAGTAGTAATTTAATATATATATATATATAAAATTTACAAAATCTAAATAAACAAATAACTAATTTTTAAGATATAAATAATTATTGGTTGTTGTATTTATTAGTCATTATTTCATTTTTATTTGTACAATATCTATATGAACATAAAGTTCTAATTTGCCTGCACAAATGAACTTTTTACTCGCATTTTTATTTCTGTATTTAATTGGTACAACTACTGTTTTGAAAAAAAAAAATGCACCTTTTTTCTTGTTTAAAAAAAATGTTTGATTGTACAACTAGCAACTTATAGATTATAGCTGGAATGTGCTTCTAATACAAAGCAACAGAAATACAGCACACATTTTTGTATCGACTCTTTAATTACAGCATATGAGGTAAATATATAGTTACATTAAATACAGCAGACTCCTCATATACATGTGTATCACTTTCTTTCTCATTTTTCAGGAGGAGCATCTTCAGTGTCCACCGATGGAGAGAAGAAAGAGAACATGTGTTCAAAAAGTACTTTGTCTCTCTATGTGCAATGTCAGGATTTGCTTTTCCTCTGTTTTTCATTTGACATTCATAAGTGACTTTCTTCCTTCCTGCAGAACATGAAGTTTCCAGTCAGCTCATCTGAGAGCTCCAGTGCAGGTGAGTAGGGATGTAATGGTATGAAAATTTCTTATCACGGTTAAAGTGACCAAAATTATCACAGTTATCAGTATTATCACGGTATTGTTAAAATGTGCTGGAGATGTTAAAAAAGTACAGACACATAAATCACTTAACCAAGTTTTATATTTAAAAATCAACAAACAAAATGACTTTTTGTTTGCATAATCACTAAAACAATAACCTTACCAATGATGTCCAGAAATTTAAATGACAACTTGACTGATAACAGTTTAATAGCATGTTGAGATATCTAATGTAAATGTTCAAATAAAGCTTTGAAAAAGTTTAATAAAAAGGTAAACCTCACATTTCAGCCTTTAAATAAAGAAAAGATTATGTCAAAATGATAATTGCTTAATAAATTATTATATGTATTTTATCCACTCCATAAATAATTCTAGATAACTTATCTGAATTGTTTAAATGTATAGAATCCACATAAACTTGTTTTTCATCAACCAGTCAAAATTTACAACAGGGCATGTGAATTCGGACCATTTTTGGCCAGACAGAAGCTACATAAATCCACTCTCTGACAGCAGGTAGGGCTTATGGAAAAGCTGAATTACAGCTGTTTCCTGCAACCTCTGTGGACAAAACAGCATTGATATTAAGAACATTTCCTTTAGGTCAGCGGTTCTCAATTCCAGTCCTCATGACCCCCTTAACATCACATCTCTCTTCTCTAACACACAACACTCATAAAACAAACAATCAACTCTAAAGAAGTGAGCTCCGTGCATTAACTGTGTTCCCATTGACATGGTCCCTACTCCCTGAGCAGGGGAAATCTGTTGAAGTTTACCTCATTCGGAACATTCATTCATGTATTTGCGCTGCACAACGTCTTCACACATGGACATTTAAATTCACGTCTCGCACCAGAGTATGTGAGTGGAGTGGAGCGGCAACAATTTCCCCTCCGCGCTCCAAGCATGCAAAAATCACTCTGCTCCAGCTACGCTCCTGGTTCACCATTTCCCGCTCCTCGCGCCACTCTTCACTCCACTGATCAGAAACACCGCTCCGCAGCTAAATTATTTCAATATGCTTGAAAAATCAAAGTTCTCTTCAGAAATTATATTAAACAAAAAATAAATGCATAATACTTGGAGAATAGTTTTAACATGGTTTATTGGAACACTACAATTAGCCCAAGTCCATATTGATTGACTGCTTAACAGGACACTCCATCCCAAAATGAAAATTTTGTCTTTAATCACTTACCCCCATGTTGTTCCAAATCTGTAAAAGCTTCGTTCATCTTCGGAACACAATTTAAGATATTTTGGATGAAAACCGGGAGGTTGTGACTGTCCCATTGACTGCCAAATAAATAACAGTGTCAAGGTCCAGGAAAGTATGAAAAGCATCGTCAGAATAGTCCATCTGCCATCAGTGATTCAACCGTAATGTTATGAAGCGTCGAGACGAGAAGAGGAATTGTTTAATAAAGTCGTTATTTTAGTTTTCTTTGTGTAAATTGTGTTCCGAAGACGAACAAAGCTTTTACGGGTTTGGAACGACATGAGGGTAAGTGATTAATGACAAAATTTTCATTTTGTGGTGGAGTCACCCTTTAACTCACTTAGTTTACTTGTCTATGCAACGTCTCTCTCTACTGTGGTGAAGCTGAGGGTAACTAAGTTACTTCAGAAAAAGAAAGAATATGCTGTAACTTTTCAGTTTTTCTTCATTCCTGAGTGTATGCGCACGATCTGTAGGCTATGTTATGTAATAGCTTGTGTGCTCTGTACGTGTGCAGCAATGTAGCAGCACATTAGTTTTGAGCGGAGATTAACAAACTGTACAACTTACAACGTACAACTCCCGCACTCGTCCCTAATTGTGTTTAATGCGTGAGTTGGCATAATCGCTTTCGGAATGAGTGAAAACCTCAACACTCAACACTTTAAAAAAATCCACTCCTACCTCCAGGCAAAATCACGCCGCTCCACTCAAATACTCTGTCTCGCACACTTCAGTGCACTTTGAATGGAACATATAGCCTACAGTACATTCACTTCAAACTGGAATCATGGCGGAATATCCTGTGATGTCCACGTCACAGGGCACTTACGTTCAAATAGAACAAACGTCTGAAGCCATGAGAGAAACATACAAAATGTGCAGAGCAGGGGGGCGCGGGGACTGGAATTGAGAACCGCTGCTTTAGGTAAGCTATTACATGGAGCAAAGATGAAAACAAAATGCCATCGAATCGTTTCAGAAGACAATCAGAACCTTCAAAGGTACATTGATATAATTAATTCATTCATATATTCATTTGAATAATTCCCTTAGCACTCTTTTAAAATCTCCCAGCTTTTCCGCCCTGTTTTCACTCAAAACGAAACTACTCTGCATGCTGTGCGCACGTGAGACTGTTACTGAAAACTGTGCTTTATGCTGGACAGTATTTATTTATCGCGAGTTGTAAAAGATGAAACGGTAATACTAACCGTGGGGAATTTTATCATGATTTATTGTCAAACCAGTAATCGTTACATCCCTACAGGTGAGTACCCATAATCCTCGCTCATTCACACGCTCTTTGTCTGAATGCTGTAATGTGTTTTATTCCTTAAGATTTAGAAACAAGCTCTAGTTTGTTGGAGGAAAGTGATTCTGAAGATTTCCAGGAGCAGGGAGGGAGAGGAGAAGGAACAGAGTTTCGAGGGAGAGTTGAGGAAGAGGAGGAGGAGGAAGACATGGCGGATCTGTCTGTTTTCCAGGCTCCCTCTTTACCAGTCACCTGTGTTTCACTGACTGGGACTCTGTACAAATACAGGTTTGCGTCAGGTATGTTATTGCTCGGATTTGTGTGCAGAGCTCAGTTTGTTTTGTCTGTGTCAGAGGTTTGAGTGGGAAGTGTTTATGTTTATGTTGTGTTGCAGGGAGTCGTGGGAAGTGTGTACGTACTGAGGAAAGATGGTTCACTCTGGAGGAATTTGTAAAACAGGAACCGACTCTCACTGATGGACACTGGAAGAAAGATATACTGTGCCATGGAAAAACACTCAACTTTTTACTCAAGGTAACAAATGGGAGAGTGCCTACAAAAAGCAGGAGTATTTATTTATTTGTTTGTTTATTTATTGTTTGTTCTAGAAAAAAATCCTGCGGATCCATTCCCTTCTGTGTGAATGTGCAAAATGCAGTACTCAAAAGGAAGATGTGGTGAGAAACATCTCTACCTGAAATATTTTATCATAAGCAATCATCATAAAAATTATTTATGATATTAACTTAAATTCTTAACAGTCTTTTAAATGTGTACATGATCATTTATTCACTTGTTCTAAAACTGTATTATGAGTTTCTTTCTTTCTGTTAAACACTAAAGAGTTTTTTTTTTTAAATATTCTTTACCAAACAGTTGACATACTGTAGTTATTGACTTCCATAGTAGGGAAGAAATACAGTGGAAGTCAGTCAACTGTTTGGTTATTAACATTCTTCAGAATGTCTTCTTTTGTGTTCAACAGAAGAAAGAAACTCATACAGATTTGGACAGTGTTGGGGAAAGTTACTTTTAAAAGTAATGCATTACAACATTGCGTCACTCCTTAAAAAGTAACTAATTATGTTACTTAGTTACTTTTTATGGAAAGTAATGCCTTACATTACTTTTGAGTTACCTATTAAATCTGGGCAGGCCTTTTTTGTTGTTGTTTTTATTATAAAAAAAGTTATTCTTTTACAAACGTAAAAGCCCTTTCACAACAAAAGTTAAATGAATACTCAGGCTGAAGGAAATGTAAATTCACGTCTGTACAGTAGAGGGCGCAGCTCAAACAAATTACATGAAGAATATGACACAGGTGAAGAAAGTTAAACTCTATTCACCAATGACAAAAATGAAACACAAATGTGTCATTTTTGCTTAGTATAGTTGAATTGGATCATCGTAGGTCATTATCAAAGATATTGGTTAATAAAATGAGATTAAATGAGGAATTCTGAATCTGTTTTTGTGCGGGTCAGATGAGTAAATACATGTTCATATTTAGTCTAGAACTACAGTAACATCATGTTCACACAGCGCAGACACAGCCTCTGCACTTACTCCCGATTTCTCTCAACATGGCAACACAAGAGCTGACAGTCAATACATGGGAAACAAAGTAACTGGCATTTCTTATTTGAAAAAGTAAACCTTCTAAATTAGTTAAAGTAAAGTTAAGTAAACTAGTTACTTAAAAAAAGTAATCTGATTACTTAACTCACGTTACTTATAATGTGTTACCCCCAACACTGGATTTGGAAAAATTGAGGATAAGTGATGACAGAATTTTCATTTATCTATCCTTTAAATGGTTATGAAACTAATGTCAAAAAATATATATACAGTATATAATAATAAAACTTGGACTTACAGTAAGCTTAAATTTCTTGATGCAAAATGTATTTTTTCCACCCCTTTTGTGGTGAACAAGTTTGTAAGATAGAAGAGCCAAATGCATTTGAGCTCATTTCTGTGATGATGATAAATATTGTGTCATGTCATCCTTTGACTAGATGGCCCAGAACAATGATGACGAGTGTTATGTGTGTCACTCTGAGGGAGCTCTTGTGTGTTGTGACGAGTGTCCACGAGCTTTTCATTCACACTGTCACCTACCAACTGTAGATGAAGACTCACCTGGGTGAGAGAGACAGACAAAGAGAAAACCATTAAATCAGCAAGTATGTATGTTGGACATTCATCCTGTATATATGTGTTTGCTTGCAGGGAATGGATTTGTACCTTTTGCGTGTTAAGAAACAGTCAACAGTGGCGTGACTCCAGTAACATCTCTGAACAAGAAGCTTTCAAAGCCCCAGTGTCTCAACACATATTGGTAAACACACACACACACACACACAAATTCAGCACCTTAATATAGAAGATAAACACAAACATCTAAAGGTGCTCACAATTTGTAACAGCCTTCAGTGCCCTAAAGTGCTGCCTACAGGCTGCTCAGCAGGTTTAGAAACAGAACAAATGTTTATGGGTCTAACTGTGGATATGTGTGTGTTGTTTTTCATCTTTAGCACTGCCACTGTCTCCTGTTATGTGTGTACAGAGAGGACATCCAGAAGGTGTTTGTTGAGGATCCACGACAAACAGTGAGATTGCCTCCTTTCTTCTTCTTGCTGTCTTTTACATGTGACCCAGCTTCAGAATTTTACTCTTTTCATACCTTAATGTAAAATCTAAAGAGAATAGAAGTGATGAAAAATATGAATTTACATTGCATTTAAAAACCAGAAATAAAATAACTTCCAGGTGCCCAGATACTCTGAGATCATAACTCAGCCGATGTGGCTGGACAGAATAAAGCAGAAGTTGGAAAGTGGAGAGTATCAGACGGTAGGAGCGTTCGTCTCTGACTTTCAGCTCATTTTCAGCAACTGCAGCACGTTCAATAGGGTAAGATTCACTGAAACATGTTACATAATAAATAAATCACCAAATAACTGATCAGTAGCTTGTTAAAATGAAGTTGTTTTGCAATCTTATACGTGGACTCATACTGTACATTACATTTGATTTTTGACAGATTTTTTTATATTTTGTTCTCTTGCTCTCTAAAGGACAATGAGTTTGGACGAATGGGTGCCAGGGTGAAGCAAATGTTTGAGGAAGAGTTCCAGAAAATCTTCAGTATCCAATGACTGCTCTCTTTTACAAGTCTTTCAAAGATACATTATAATGAGAATATAATCTCATTATAATGTATATAATATGTATAAAATTTTAAATTTTTTAGTCCTGTGAAGAATAAGTGGTTTGGAGAATGGACGGATGCAGTACAGGGCTTAGTTGCTGTTTTTTTTTTAATGTATTTCCATCTTTCCAATGCAGTGAGCGATTATGTCATTCCCAACATTATACTTATGGTAATTTGATTATGACAATACAGAAGATCTGCTAATATTAACTTTTTCTTCGTCTCCATATAGACCTTATGACTGTCAGTGTTCAGGTACCTTAAAGGTGAAGGCTTTTCTGTAATTGCAAGAACAATGATTGTTTTAAATAGGTTCCTAAACAATCTGACCACCCTTTCTGACCTGCTTCGTCTTCCATTGTTCAAAAAACAGACCGCCCCACCCCCAAACACACGGCATTAAAAACACTACAGAGCCAGATATTTGCCTTCTTTTTTTGGAAATTTATCTAAAAATGTCTTTTTTTGTTTTTAATTTGTGGCTTTGTGGGGTTTTTTTTGTTTCTTTGTTTCTTTGTTTTTTAACAATAAACTATTTTAACAATAAAAATTGCACAATTCACCTTAAAGAACTAAATCAAAATGTATTGCAGCAATTTGTTGTTTGAATCATATTCTGTTCATTAATCTCTATGTCATAAACATACATTAAATATAAATAAATCAATACTTTTATGTAAAAATTTGGATTTTTTATGTTTATTATTAATAGTAGTTTTTGTTTTAGGTGTTTTTTTGTGTAGTTTCTTTTTGTTCAGTAGCCTTTTTGTATTTTGAGTATTTTGATGACTAGGTAGCCTATGTGTAGATATACTTACAGTAGATGACAGGTGGCACGTGGTCAGGTGACTAAATGTAACATTTTATCTGGGTTGCCCTTTAAGGGATAGTTCATCCAAAAATGTTAAGTCGTCATTTACTCACTTAAAGCTGCAACTGTTTGTTTATAAACATTATTCAAAATATTACCAGTTTTCAGCAGAAAAAAAAACGGGTTTGGAACAACTACACCGACTCTTTTACTGGAGCACAATGTATAAATAAAAAAAAAACAGGCTTTCTTGTTAATTAAACGTTAGTTTATTAAAATTATTAAAAATATGAAGGGTGATTCAAACACCCACTGAAGCGATCCCGCGCATCCTCTTCAGTCTTGCACGCCCCCCTCCTCGTGCTTCTCCTCCCTCTTTCTCTACTTAGTCGGACGATAATTCAGAATACGCTGCTGTATCTGAGGAATTTGAGGTAACTGCCAATGCTTATTGCTGTTAAAGAGTAGTATTTGAATGTGTATAACTGAAGATATCCCGTTTTCCAAATTAGGTGGTTCCTCTTTTGGTGTTATAAGCCGGGCTTCTGACGCTTTCGCTTTCGAATTCGCGATTTTGTGATCACGTTTTACAAGAAAAGATAATCGTCTGTTTTCATTGCATCTATACACCTTTCACCTTTTAAGACTAAAACAAATGCTTAAAAATACAGATTTATTGATATTCTTAATTGAAAAACAACAATAAAAGAGTAGACCACAGTGACAAACTAGCTAATGGGTAAATGACGTAAAAGGATATATCCTTTTACGTCATTTACC
Source organism: Cyprinus carpio (assembly GCF_018340385.1). NCBI lineage: Eukaryota > Metazoa > Chordata > Actinopteri > Cypriniformes > Cyprinidae > Cyprinus > Cyprinus carpio. The sequence goes on along the minus strand of NC_056599.1, from coordinate 29,824,013 downwards.
CATTAGCTAGTTTGTCAGCTAAATATATTTGACAGGCCAATTTCAATACAAATAATAATAAATAATAATATCTGTTGCAATTGTTCAAGCATTAAGAATTTTGTGTACACAAATTCATATTAAAATGTCAAATTAAGTGATATTAGTGTTTTTCATCTAGCCTATAGTCTTAAAAATGTAATGTGGTGCGACCGTGATTTATATTAAAATAAATAATATAAAAAAAAATATCATTTTCTTAACATGCTTAACGTTTTTATTAGAAGTTCTCAGTAATTAAAGTGTTAAGAAAGTATTTGCATTTCTTTTGAGTTTTTGAAAATAATGATCTCATTTTTCTTCTATAATTTCTGAGTTGCTTTCTTAAATGTAACAGGCTTCTTGTAAATTGCATAAAACTGATCAAAATGTTTTAATTATCATTTACTTAAGCATACTGTATCAGTGATTCATGACTGAGCCACAGCAATGATATATTTTTAATTTAATATGCAGTGCTATTATTGGGCGCACTACATGACACAAAGACCTTATAAAGTGGGTACGGAAAGTATTCAGACCCCCTTAAATGTTTCACTATTTGTTATATGGCAGACACACAGCACCCCATATTGACAGAAAAACACAGAATTGTTGACATTTTTGTACATTTATTAAAAAAGAAAAACTGAAATATCACACGGTCCTAAGTATTCAGACCCTTTGCTCAGTATTTAGTAGAAGCACACTTTTGATCTAATACAGCCATGAGTCTTTTTGGGAAAGATGCAACAAGTTTTTCACACCTGGATTTGAGGATCCTCTGCCATTCCTCCTTGCAAATCCTCTCCAGTTCTGTCAGGTTGGATGGTAAATGTTGGTGGACAGCCATTTTCAGGTCTCTCCAGAGATGCTCAATTGGGTTTAAGTCAGGGCTCTGGCTGGGCCACTACTTCATTATTTTAGCTGTGTACTTAGGGTCATTGTCTTGTTGGAAGGTGAACCTTCGGCCCAGTCTGAGGTCCTGAGAACTCTGGAGAAAGTTTTCATCCAGGATATCCCTGTACTTGGCCGCATTCATCTTTCCCTCAATTGCAACCAGTCATCCTGTCCCTGCAGCTGAAAAACACCCCCACAGCATGAATGCTGCCACCACCATGCTTCACTGTTGGGACTGTATTGGACAGGTGATGAGCAGTGCCTGGTTTTCTCCACACATACCACTTAGAATTAAGGCCAAAAAGTTCCATCTTGGTCTCATCAGACCAGAGAACCTTATTTCTCACCATCTTGGAGTCCTTAAGGTGTTTTTTAGCAAACATCCATGCAGGCTTTCATGTGTCTTGCACTGAGGAGAGGCTTCCGTCAGTCCACTCTGCCATAAAGCTCCGACTGGTGGAGGGCTGCAGTGATGGTTGACTTTCTACAACTTTCTCCCATCTCCTGACTGCATCTCTGGAGCTCAGCCACAGTGATCTTTGGGTTCTTCTTTACCTCTTTCACCAAGGCTCTTCTCCCCTGATAACTCAGTTTGGCCGGAAGGGTTCTGGTCCTCCCAAACATCTTACATTTAAGGATTATGGAGGCCACTGTGCTCTTAGGAACCTTAAGTGCAGCAGACATTTTTTTGTAACCTTGGCCAGATCTATGCCTTGCCACAATTCTGTCTCTGAGCTCTTCAGGCAGTTCCTTTGACCTCATGATTCTCATTTGCTCTGACATGCACTGTAAGCTGTAAGGTCTTATATAGACAGGTGTGTGGCTTTCCTAATCAAGTCCAATCAGTATAATCAAACACAGCTGGACTCAAATGAAGGTGTAGAACCATCTCAAGGATGATCAGAAGAAATGGACAGCACCTGAGTTAAATATATAAGTGTCACAGCAAAGGGTCTGAATACTTGAATGATTTTTTTTTTTAATAAATCTGCAAAAATGTCAACAATTCTGTGTTTTTCTGTCAATATGGGGTGCTGTGTGTACATTAATGAGGGGAAAAAAAATAACTTAAATGATTTTAGCAAATGGCTGCAATATAACAAAGAGTGAAAAATTTAAGGGTTCTGAATACTTTCCGTACTGACTGTATCTTAAAAAAAATTTATTTGAAGAGATCAACAAACAATAAATTTCATATAAAAAAAAACAAATAATTTAAACCAGATTTTATTAAAATTTCAAAGAATTTTCATAAACACAAACATTTTATAAACATTGTACAAAAATCACTTTGCAAACGTAAGCGCACCATTTTATTTAACTTGACAATGGAGACAATTGAGGCACTTCAGTGATCTGTCACGACACATTAAAAAGCTACAAAATGGTATTTATTGTTTGACTTTCTTAAAAAAAGTCAAAATTTTAAAGCTACTTTAAAGTAACTTGCTCTGTCTTGTCTGGCGGCATGGTGTCAGTTTCCTCTTTGCTTTATTTTTCACTGCATGATAACATCATGCGTGGCATGAAAGCGGCATGGCTTGTTGGACGTGGCAACACTAAATAAGGGGGGAGAGGGGTCTTTGCAAAAGGTTGCTGGCTCAGGTTCTGAGCATGAACATCTTGCTTACAGTAGAAAATAACTTCTGGAGTTCGCGCTTGACTGCATGTTTAGAACTCGCTGCCTATATAAAATGGGACAATGTTTGTTTGTATATTATGATCTAAATATAAATACAAATGCTTTGAAATTTTTACAGGATTGCAAAAAACATATACATTTATAAATTCTGTGGAAGGCATAGGACAAATAAATGTTCATCTAATAATTGACTTTCCTACCTGCCTGTCAACATATGTATTTGCATACCTTTGCGCACCCGGTTCGGGCAGACAGGATACGTCATCAGCGTATTCACGTATGCTATGCAGACAGAGCAAGAATGGCCCTGACCCAAATGGCATCCTAAACCCTCACGATCTGTTTCGATCTCACTCTGACCGTCACTACGGTCTTAACAGAATGATAACCTTCGTTCTGCCTTCTCTCGGGACCTTATGTAAACAAAGTCATGCAAATGACCCTGGAGGTGGAGCTTCCCGGACTATAAAAGCGGGATGACCTTCAGGCTCATTCTCTTACCTTTCTCGCCTCAGAGACCAGGTATTTTCGCTTAATAGTGAAGGTCAATTTTTCTATTTGCATTTAATTAACCCTTACTAATGCTCACGATCATTGGGGGTTGGTATAAGCCTTCTGAGTATGTTCGCTTACAGGTGAAGGTCATCTTTTTTTTGCTGGCTTAATTTACTGCAGTTGCAATTGCATCCATTTCATCTCAGTGCTGCCAGTTTTGTCAATCAGCAATGGACCCCTGTGATGGACATCCAGATGCCCCTCATGTCTAGGATTGCTCACCTGACAGACAATATGGATAATCCTTGCAGTGCAACTTGTGAGAGGGGTCTAAGGTGCTGGATTTAGGCTCTAGCCTCTTTGGGGGCATGGGTTCAAATCCCATCGCTGCCTGCAGTGGTTTTAACCAAGGCCAGGAGGCTCAGCATATACTTGAAAAAGGTCTGAAAATATTGTGAGAGCACAATTTCCTTGGCAGCAGCCAGGCCCACCAGAGGCATGCGAGTCAAACAATATGCATTGTCCTCTCCCACAGCCAATTGCCTGTTTCTAAGGCAGGGTGACTTAGTTCTGTTCCCGGACCACGTCCTGCCTAGAAAGGAGAGACTGTCATGCGAACTGGATTCGCAGCATGGTGGCTGAGCATGGTAAAAAGAGGGAATGCTCTTTATGTGGTCGTGATCATAAGTGCACTCGCAAACATTTGCATGACCACCAGTATGACTACAATTTCTAACCAAGAAGTCATAAGTGTGTAGATAAACCAACCACTGCTCCACCAACAGAAAGTACAGATGTACAGTTTAAGATTCTGACTACTCTTCAGAGCTTATCTCAGAGAATGGACAGATTAGAGGCTCATCATTCCTTTTTCTAATCAACTCTTCGCTCAGCCTGGAAAGCATTCCTCCATCTGTGCCTCAGGGAGAAGAGGCTGTAGATGAAGATGTGCTGTCTATTTTTCCCCCAACTCACTGTTCGATAGTGATCATCAATCAGAATTGGGAGATTCCCATTCAGATGCTGCAGAGGTAAGGAATCACCAGGGGCTTCATGTATAAACGTTGCCTGATATGGACATGATGTGGTGGCCCTGCTGGTGTCTAAGAACATAGCTTTCATGTCAACAGTCAGAATCCCACCTCACTTCCCTGAAGGGTTTGTCCACGGTAACTCATGAGTACCGACTGCAGTTTCACCTCCCTTTTCAGGGGTCCAAATGACTATTGTCAAGCATGCCCTTTTGGAGCCAGTATTGGTGGAGGAAGTTCAAAATGTGTTGAAAAAAGGAGCCATTGGACCCATTTCAGCCATTGGACCCATTTCCTCCCACCGCACAGCAAAATGGGTTTTACTCCACAATAAAAAAAAATAAAAAAGGGTGGTTATCGGTCCATTCCCGACCTCATGAGTCTCAACCAATACTTAAAGGTACTCTCATTCAAAATAATTCCCCGAGAGTATTACTCGAGTGGTCTCAGGCCTTAGACCCCCTTCAGTTACAGGGAATCAAAATTCTTCCATATCTAGACGACTGGTTGATCTGCATCCCCACTCTAAATCAAGGAGTAATGGACACAGAGAAAGTACTGGCCCATATTCAATCCATTGGTTCCACTGTAAATTGGTAGAATAGTGAACTTTATCAGGATCCATTTTAATTCTGTGACAATAAATACACGTCTCACCTCAGAGGGCCAACAGTCTGGGAAAAGCATTAAGACATTTCCAGTCAGGAAAACTGGTGAATGCGCACAAATTAAAGAAGTTGTTTTGGCTGATAGTAGCAGCAGCATCAGTGGTGATCCTTCTGGGCCTGTTGAGAGCATGTGGCACACAGTGTTGGTTCAATTAATTTCATCTCCATCCAAAAAAGACAAAGGAGAAAAGCTGTTGGTGACACAGTTCTGCATGAAGGTTCTGCTCCCCTGGAGGAACAGAGACTTTCTTCTCAGAAGAGTTCCACTGGGAGTTCTTCCTCACAGAAGAGCAGTGATCACAACAGATTCATCACTGACAGGCTGGAGAGCTGTCTGGGAGGGCTGGTCATTTAGGGGCACGCGGAAGCTCCATTGGTCTTTGGAACACACAAATGAGCTTATTATAACAAATACTTACACAAACTAAAAGCAGTTTATCTTGCCCTCATGGGGTTGCTCCACTTAATTCATCACAAGCATGTGCTAGTGAGAACAGATCATCTATCATATAATTCACCAGGGTGGGATGAAGTCGCTACACTGTGCTGTCTCCAGGTGACTAATTAGCTACTGACTTCAGCATGACCCCGGCTAGCATCACTGAGAACAATTCACATCCCACTTGTGGCAACCGATATCCTGTCCAGGACAGGGCCTCTCCCAGGAGAGTGGCGCTTACACCCAAAGTAGTGGGTCAAATTTGAACCCATTATGGGGAAGCCCAGGTCGATTTTTATGCATCCAGGGAAACAATTCATGGTCAGGAATGGTACTCCCTTATAGTACAGGAAGACTGCTCTGGCCTAGGTGTTCTCTTTATCTCAAGAATGGCCAACAGGATTGTTGTATGCTTTTCCGCCTTTTTCCATTTATTCCTCAAGTCATTCAGAGGATCAGGGAGGGTCATTACTCTGTGCTGATGGTGGCACCATGCTGGCCAGGAAGGCCAGGCCAATGACCAGCTATTAGGCCGACCTCCTTTAATAAGTAAGTTTCCAAAGGGAGCTTGTGTCCAGACTGTACTCTGCGGGCACCGAGTTCGGACTTCTTGTATTGAACTCTCTCACTAAGTCCCGGTATGGGCCTATTGTGAAAACAGATTTGAAATATATATTTCTAAATGGATTTTCTCTGGGCTCTCTGCTCTGCTAAGCAGGTAGGTGAGCTCTGTGCTCTCTCTGTTAGTGGAGATTTTTTGCGGTGGAAGGCAGATGGCCGTAGAGGCCGAGGTAGGGGCTGGGGCTGCGGCCTCGGAGGCTGCTCTGCTATGGCCTTCTGAACTGCCTGTACCACCATGGCCTCCTGTGTTCCCTACTCCACCAATGCCTCCTGTGTTCCCTACCCCACCATGGTGCCTCGAGCAGGTACCGCTATGGAGGCCCACCGTCTCATGTCTGTCCTGAGGGACCTCCAGAGCACCCACCCCCCCTCCTGTTGGATGTTGTGTGGCACAAGGAAACCAACACTGAAGTGACTAAAACAATTCACAGTGCAATCCAACGACTGGCCTCTAGAGGCTGGCTCCAAAACGGAGTCAGTCCCATAGACTCCCAATGTTAAAATGCCCAATTTTACAGCAGAAAAAAATATGTTTACAGCCTGGTACAAAAAGTGATTTTGGTCTATATAGCTAATTTTGCCCTTCATGACAACTGTGAGAGGGGTGATTTTTTTTTTTTTTTAACTCATCTGTTTAAATTATATTAAGCCTTAAAGTTCTGCATAATTAAGGGCATGGCCACTTGAGTGACAGGTGGATTGTCACTGCTGTCACCACTGTCGAGCTAGGTGGGCATGGTTTCAGCAACCAGCTCCTGCCTCTTTGCCCATTTTCGATTATCCAGGAGTGATGTGGCATCATGCACTGCCAAGCAGGCGACGGCTGGCTCCGCCCACTTTAGGCTTCAAAAACGCTCTTCAGAACGGGTGACGTTACAGTCTATGGTTATTACATACTGGGGAATATTTACAATTTATAAAAGGTGTTTTTGTAGGTTTTTTTTTTCTTAACTACAAATTTCATTGTTTATTACTATTATTTATTTTAAAAACCATATAACCATGATAATTAGGACAATGGTTTTACTTCTTGTGACCACCATCTTACTAATACTAGTCAGTTAAACTCAAGAACTTCTTTCTCTTCAAATGTTTAATTTTAATGAATTTTAATTGAAGTAAAATGTTGATTTAATAAGACCCTGATTAAAGATAAATGTCAGTGTCTTATATAAATTAGGTGTTGGCTATTTACAAATAATAAAGTTCTTAAAGGGAGATTAACACAAAAAAATGTAAAATATCATAATTTACTCAACATCATGTCATTCCAAACCTGTATACATTTCTTTCTTCTGTAGAACATAAAAGATAATTTGAGAAATTCAAGAAATATTTGTCCATAATCAAGGGTAACCAAAATGGCTTGGTAAAATACAAAATATCTTCTTTTGTGTTCCACAGAAGGGTGAGGAAATGATCACAGAATTTATAAGCAATTTCCTGCAATTCCAGCTCAAAATCAACGCTTTACTGTCAAGTGCATTTCTATATGACAAAAATGCATTATTATATTACATTTGTTGCATTTGCCATGAATTCAGTAATAGCTATAATTTTTTGGTCCTGTCCTGTTTTATTTATTCATTCATTTATTTACTCCAATTGAAGGCCCTATAACCCAGCAAAACATTCATGCTGGCAGGATGGGCTTGATTTTAACCCCTACCCCCCACTGAATGTGATTTTGAGGGGGCCCTATATCAAAGTCCATTTAGATCGGCTTATTTATTTGACCTTTTTTGTCTTATAGCTTAGGGCTGTGCGATATGGACAAAAAAAACCTATCACGATTTTTTGATCAATTTTGCGATTTCGATTTTAATCACGATTTTGACACACACAGACATGCTTTACAGTCATAAATGCATTCAGTATAAATTTGAAACATATTTCCAAAAGAAAACCAATGACAGCTTTATCAAAAAGTTGTAACATGCCTAGAACAGACATAAGTCAAAATAACCACTAAGTAAAGATGTCAAACAAAATGTCTAGACATGGCAAAAAAATAAAAAAATTAAATAAAACCCGTGTCCTTTTTTTTTTTTTTTTTTGCCATGCATTGGTCATAGAGCTCATTGTTGCGGTGCCTCAGGTGCTGAAATATATTTATTGCCCAAGGTTCACACGTACTCCGTCTGCAATACGTATATAGTATGTGTATGCGGTTCAGAAGCAGCAGCGAGAGCGCGTTATTGTAACGCGAAAGCACATTAAAATAATGCGCGAGCACCAATCTCTCCGCTCGCACGCATATTTCCTTTGTTTTGTCACAAAACGAGACACGCGTGCTCAGATACACGCTGCTCTCGTCCGGAGAGAGTGCGCGCAATTAAAACGTCTCCTCTCACTCACTCACAACTCTCTCTATGCTCATGCGCTAGATATTCATTCTTTTCGGACCTTTCGATTTCTAACCTTTTCTGTTCACATCTTTTACCGTGTGCATTGTGAACGTTCTGATCCATTAACATGGGCTCGGAAAAAATATGCATCACAGACAGAGTGTGTGAACCTGGAGTTAGGCATATGCCCAGTCTGTTCTGTTCTCGCGCTCCACTTAGGTGCGCTGCATTCTGATTGGATCGGATAGCATACTGCGGGAGGTTGGGACCGCGGAAAATCGTGCTATAAAACGATTTAGAAATCGCGCACGCTCAAATCGCGATTTTATTACGATTTCGATTAATCGCACAGCCCTATTATAGTTTATAGAAATGAAATATTTAATTTGCGGTTCCATGAAAAATTTGATAAAAAATAAAACTGCCTCGTTTTGCTCGACTCAAGGCTTTTTTGTAAATAAACATTTAACATTTTTTTTCCTTTTTTTCTGCTGTCAAGTTGTGATATTTCACACATATTTAACGCATATTATACATATATTTCATGCGTTGAATACGCATTGTTTGCGCATATTTAACACACTGATTTTTTCATGTAAACACCATGTATTTAACTTGTAAAATATGCATATTTTATGTGTTGTTGTGTTAAAATTAGTGCTGTCAAAATTAGGTTGTTTATGTAGGTGATTAATTTTTCCAGTTTAACATTGTTAAAAATATTTAACGCAGTTAATGTAGAGGTGGAGCTAGGGATCGCCACCCTCGTTTTTTGGACGCGCACTCCACAGTGCCAGGCATGTCAAACGAGTACGGAAACGGTACAGCTGACGAGGAGCTTCAGTGGAACAGTGAACTGTGGTCAGATGAGATGTTGTCAGGTCATATGTCATTCAAAAAGAATCTTCCTGTCCTGTCAGTCGTTATACTGTGCTTGTAGCACATACTCTTCAATGGCACGCACAAATACGGTGGTGAGTGCTGAAGCCTGTATCATTTCAAAGTAAAGCGTGGATGAAACTACAAGCCTGCATGTCAGATCTGCGTCACATTCAGCATTGGCAGCTCCTAAAGTAATAGCAGCCAAATAACCTAAAAATCCAGCTGCCGTGATGTCTATTAATCAAAGAACAAAAAAAAAAGAGGAAATCAAAAGAGGAAGTCAGTGGTTAATGGTATCAGTGATACCCGCCTTGAATCAGTTGTTTCTACATTTATTTTAAGATTGAATGTGAAATTATTGCAGTATAAAAATATATTTAAAAGCTTTAATGTTAGGTGAGATTAATCAATTTAATTAATTATTGATTCAATAAATTAGTTAGTCAGCACTAGTTAAAATTCATGTGTTTATGAACCATTTCCACAACAATGTGCTGTGGCTCTGCGGCGTATGGAGCAGCAGACCATGCACTGGCATAAATGCGACCACATCATATTTTCACTGGCACATTCTCAAAAAAATTGTCACATGTGATAATTTTGGTCGCAGTCTAGAACCCTAAATTCTAATTGTTTATTCTAATATACCTGCACATTGTCATGTCTTCTGTCTGATCACCCTGTTCTTCGGTGTGCGTGTTCTGTATATGTCTGCATCTGCGCACATGGTGTTTTGTTTTGATCGTTCGCCATGCACCTTTCTGTGGCGTTCCACTCGCCCCCCTCGTTACTACCTCCTTCTTCGCTCCTAATTGTTTGACTCCGCTCACCTGAATTCAATGTCTGTTCATCTCTCGCTGTATTTATTTCCGTCTTTCGTGCCAATTGGTGCCAGATCGTTGCACGTCAATAGTCAATGTACAGCCACTCTGTCCGCTCCAGTCTAACCTTGTTTAGTCGTGCCATTGTCGGTCCTTGTCAGGTTTTTCTGCCACCAGTTGTTTTGTTCTTTCTATTTTTTCCCCCTTCCTCATTTCCCAGACGAGGCATCTGCATTCCACAGAAGTTTTTCGGTCCGCTCTGATGTCGGTTCTCATGTGTCTTCCTCCCCTCTCCGTTCTCTACGCGGCCGCGCCATCGGGCGCCCCCTGCCGGGTGGTTTCGCAAGGACATTGAAGCCTCTAATTTTTCTGTTGGACTATTTTCATTGATTTCCCGGCCTTTTCCTGTTTGTTTGAGGAAGTTTCTTTTGGACTTATTAAATAAATTGGTCTCACACTGAAACCTGCATCTGTGTCCGGTGGTGTCCCTGACAGAACGATCTGGCCAAGATGGACACAGCAGGCGCAGATCCGGTCAGAACCGCAGTCACCCAGCAGGGCGTTCTTTTGGGCCAGCATGAAGCCAGACTGACGAACACCACAAGGGAGGTGGAGTTCCTAGCAAACCAAGTGGCTGAGCTGACCACCTGCATCCAAGAGCTGCAACGAGAAGCCGCACAGGGTGGTGCAGTTCACCAGCTTCCTCGCCATGAGCCGGAGCCCCGATGTAATAACCCACCACCCTATGATGGGGACCCCAATTCCTGCTGGCCTTCTTGTCCCAGTGTTCCGTGGTGTTTGCCCTGCAGCTACGCACATACGCACTTGAGGAGTCCAAAGTGGCTTTTGTATTAACTCTATTAACTGGAAAGGCTAGAGACTGGGGAACATCCGTCTGGGAGACTCAAGCTCCCTGTTGTGCATCCTTCAAAGCTTTCCGCCAGGAGATGGAGAGGCTGTTTGACCGCTCTGCCAGAGGTCAGGAAGCGGCCAACCAGCTAGCACGGCTCCGTCAGGCGGGTCGCTCAGTGACTGACTATGCTATCCATTTCAAGACTCTGGCAGCTACCTGTGACTGGAATGAGGAGGCCTGTCGAGCTATGTTCCGTGCAGGGCTAGAGGATGACATCCAGGATGAGCTGGCCACTCAGGACTTGCCATGTGACTTTGATGACCTTATCAATATGGCATTGCGGATCGAGGGTCGTCTTCGCTGCCAGCGCCTGGCAGTTCGTCCGTCCTGGAGGACGGAGGAGTCATCTCCTGTTTCCCCCACAGACTCCCTGAATGTCTCCTCCACTGAGCCTGAGCCAATGCAGGTGGGGCGCCTTCGCCTCACTCCACAACAAAAGCAGCAACTCCTTGCCCTAGGGCTGTGCCTGTATTGCGGCAAATCAGGTCACTTCGCAGCAGGCTGCCCGCTAAAAGTCAAGGCTCGCCAGTAAAGAGGGGGATCCTGGTGAGCGTTACCCCCTTTATTGAATTCCCCCTCCTCTCGTACTCTCCTTCCTGCCTCTATTCAGTTTGGTGATGTTTTTCTAACTCTTGCGCGGCACTGGTTGACTCAGGAGCAGAGGGCAACTTTATGGACGTCTCTCTAGCCACCCGGTGGGGGATTCCTGCCATTCCTCTTCCTGAATCTATTCCTGCCCGTTCCTTGAATGGCACCTTAATTACTACTGTCTCCTATGCTACTCCTCCTGTCAATCTTATTGTCTCGGGCAATCACCGTGAGGTAACCACGCTGTACCTTCTTGAATCCCCGAGTGCCCCCATAGTATTGGGGCACTCGTGGTTGGTGCAACATGGCCCTCACGTGGATTGGTCTAGCAACTCTGTCTTGTCTTGGAGTAAGTTTTGTCTTGCGTCTTGCTTGGGTGCTGCCTCTTTTCCGGTGTCTGTGTGTCTCCTGTCTTGCAGGTGGAGGCTGCTGATTTGAATGGGGTCCCGGTGGAGTACCACAACTTGTGCCAGGTGTTTAGCAAGTCCCAGGCTACCTCCTTACCTCCACATCGCCCTTACGATTGTGCCATCGAGCTCCTCCCAGGCACTTCTCCGCCCAAGGGTCACTTGTTTTCCCTTTCAGGTCCTGAAAGAGAGGCCATGGACAAGTACATTAATGAATCCCTCAAAGCCGGTCTCATTCGACCCTCTTCATCTCCTGCAGGTGCTGGGTTCTTCTTTGTCAAGAAGAAGGATGGCTCCCTGCGTCCTTGTATAGATTATCGAGGCCTGAATGACATCACTATTAAGAACAGGTACGCCCTTGCCTCTTATGTCGTCTGCCTTTGAGCTATTGCAGGGAGCCAAGGTCTTCACCAAGCTAGACCTCCGGAATGCCTATCATCTAATTCGCATACGTGAGGGGGATGAGTGGAAGACAGCCTTCAACACACCCACGGGACACTTTGAGTACCGGGTCCTACCATTTGGTCTGACCAATGCCCCAGCTGTCTTCCAGGCCCTGGTTAACGACGTGTTGAGAGACATGGTGAATCGCTTCGTCTTTTTGTGTATCTTGATGATATATTGATATTTTCCCCATCTCTGCAGGTACACACTCAGCATGTTCGCCAGGTGCTACAACGGCTGCTGGAGAACCAGCTTTATGTCAAGGCGGAGAAGTGCGTCTTCCATGCCCAGTCGGTTCCGTTCTCGGGGTTCGTTATTTCTGCGGGAGAGATCAGAGCGGACCCCTGTAAGGTAAGGGCCGTTGACGAGTGGCCAGCTCCTGACTCTCGTAAGGCTCTGCAGCGGTTCCTGGGGTTTGCCAACTTCTATCGGCGGTTCATCCGGAACTTTGGTCAGATTGCTGCACCCTTAACGGCACTCACCTCTCCTAAGGTATCGTTCAAGTGGAATATTGGGGCACAGGAGGCCTTTGATAAATTAAAAGTCCCGGTTTATCTCTGCTCCTGTCTTGTCTATTCCAGACCCTGAACGTCAATTCATTGTTGAGGTGGATGCCTCTGATGTTGGTGTAGGCGCGGTCCTATCTCAGCGGTCACAAAAGAATGGAAAGGTGCATCCCTGTGCCTTCTTCTCCCACCACCTGAGTTCCCCAAAACGGTATTACGACATAGGTAATCGGGAGTTTTTGGCGGTCAGGCTGGCTTTGGGGGAGTGGCGTCACTGGTTGGAGGGCGCAGCTCGGCCCTTCCTGGTCTGGACGGATCACAAAAACCTTGAGTATATCCGTTCGGCCAGGAGGCTGAGCTCCCGACAGGCTCGCTGGGCCCTCTTCTTTGGCCGGTTCAATTTCACCCCTGTCTTACAGGCCCGGGTCCAAAAATGTTAAGCCCGACGCTCTTTCTCGTCTCTTCGAGGCTCCTGGGGAGGAAGAGTCAGCTGACACCATTTTGCCCAAAGAGGTGGTGGTGGCATCCCTCTCTTGGGGCATCGAGAGACGAGTAGAGGAGGCCCCTACTTAAGGGGCCTGTGCCGAAGGGGGGTTCCAGCGGGTAATCTATTTGTTCCCACCAAGCTGCGCTCTGAAGTAATCCAGTGGGGTCACTCGTCCAGGCTGGTCTGTCATCCAGGAGTCCGGAGGTCGCTGGCTGCCATCCGTCAGCGATTCTGGTGGCCATCCATGGCCAAGGATGTCAGGCAGTTTGTGGCTGCCTGCTCTGTGTGCGCTCAGAACAAGACTTCCAATGCGCCTCCCGTTGGTCTGCTCCACCCGTTGCCCATCCCGTCTCGCCCCTGGTCACATTTGGCCCTTGATTTTGTCACTGGCCTCCCTGAATCTAAGGGTAACACCGTCATTCTCACGGTGGTGGACCGTTTCTCCAAGGCGGCCCATTTCATTCCCCTTCCCAAGCTCCCCTCTGCCAAGGAGACTGCTCAGGTGATGATTGATCACGTGTTCCGGATTCATGGTCTTCCAGTCAACGTGGTCTCTGATATAGGGGTCCCCAGTTTGTCTCCCGGTTTTGGAGGGAGTTCTGTCGGCAGATCGGGGCCTCTACGAGTCTGTCATCAGGATTCCATCCCCAGACCAACGGGCAGTCAGAGCGAGCAAACCAGGATTTGGAACGTACTCTTCGCTGCCTGGCATCCCACAATCCGAGCTCCTGGTGTCAACAGCTGTCCTGGGTAGAATACGCCCATAACTCCCTTCCGGCCTCTGCCACAGGTATGTCCCCATTCCAGTGTTCTGTCGGTTATCAACCCCCCCTGTTTCCCACACAGGAACCCGAAGCTGCGGTCCCGTCTGCTTTGGCTCTTGTCCGACGGTGTCGACGCACCTGGAAGAGGGCTAAGGCGGCCTTGGCCCAGGCTAATAGGCGGACCAAAGCAGCGGCCGATCATCACCGGACTCCTGCTCCCCGTTACGTGTGTGGTCAAAGGGTATGGCTCTCCACCAAGGACCTGCCTCTCAGGGTAGCCTCACGTAAGTTGGCACCCAGGTTCATTGGCCCATACCGGATCACCAAGGTCCTGAGTCCAGCGGCGGTGCGGCTCAAGCTCCCTACCACGCTTGGTCGGGTGCACCCTATTTTCCATGTTTCCAGGGTTAAACCTGTGTTGCATTCCCCTCTTGTTCCCTCTGCCCCAACCCCCCCTCCCCCCCGTCTAGTGGATGGCTCCCCGGTCTATACGGTGCGGAAGTTGCTAGATGTCCGACGTAGGGGTCGGGGCTTTCAATATCTTGTGGACTGGGAGGGCTATGGTCCAGAGGAGAGGAGCTGGATTCCGGCCCAGGACATCTTGGATCGGACACTGGTCGAGGACTTCCTATCGGCGACGAGGTGAGCCCCTTCCTGCGGCGCCTGGTGGCGTCCGTCGGAGGGGGGGTACTGTCATGTCTTCTGTCTGATCACCCTGTTCTTCGGTGTGCGTGTTCTGTATATGTCTGCATTTGCGCACATGGTGTTTTTTGTTTTGATCATTCGCCATGCACCCTTCTGTGGCGTTCCCCCCCCCCCCACTCGTTACTACCTCTTCCCTTCCGCTCCTAATTGTTTGACTCCGCTCACCTGAATTCAATGTCTGTTCATCTCTCGCTGTATTTATTTCCGTCTTTCGTGCCAATTGGTGCCAGATCGTTGCACGCCAATAGTCAATGTACAGCCACTCTGTCCGCTCCAGTCTAGCCTTGTTTAGTCGTGCCATTGTCGGTCCTTGTCAGGTTTTTCTGCCACCAGTTGTTTTGGTCTTTCTATTTTTCCCCCTTCCTCATTTCCCAGACGAGGCATCTGCATTCCGCAGAAGTTTTTTCGGTCCGCTCTGATGTCGGTTCTCATGTGTCTTCCTCCCCTCTCCGTTCTCTACGCGGCCGCGCCATCGGGCGCCCCCTGCCGGGTGGTTTCGCAAGGACATTGAAGCCTCTGATTTTTCTGTTTTCATTGATTTCCCGGCCTTTTTCTGTTCGTTTGAGGAAGTTTCTTTTGGACTTATAAAAATAAATTGGTCTCACACTGAAACATGCATCTGTGTCCGGTGGTGTCCCTGACACACATACAATTGTCAATTTGTATATTGTTATTCCTTACTTGTTCTATTATTTTATTCTTTTATTATCTGTTTTTTTGTTCTGTCACTGTCATTCTTCTGTTGCACTGCAGAAGCTTCTGTCATGAATACAAATTCCTTTTATGTGTAAACATACCTGGCAATAAAGCTCATTCTGATTCTGATTCTGATTAATTGATGCCAGTCTTTTCAAATATAGTATTGTAGTGCTGTTTTTGGCAACAAAAAAATGTCCTGAGAGAGCACACATTATATGAATGGTTTGGGGTTTTTTATTTTTATTGTATTTTTTTTTTTTTAAACAAACAGTCAAAGAAGCAAGTTACTGTGTTCATTTCTATGTTCACACATAACATTTGTTTGCATTCCTCTGCACTGCTTTCCCATTGTTTTTCTGTTATGTAAACACATGCTAGACAGACTTCTCTTGTCTTTCAGAGCATCTTGCGCATGACACATGCATGCCAAAAAACACTGTGCTCAAATTAAAAGAAGTTACATTTTTAAAAACGCACCTTCCAAGGGTGCATGAAGATGACTATAAATTTAATATATATATTTTCCCCTTAAAGAACCAAGGTTCTCATGGTTTTGGAACATCTGCATATATAAGGAGTCTAAAGTGTAAATCACAAAACTACTGAAAAAGAGTGGGATCTCTGAAAAACATTCTGCAGTTACAACTTATGAAATCCTATGATGAGTTTTAATGTAATTATGATTTTAAGTTGTTTTAATCTATGGACAGTTCCAGTTATTATGTATGTATATATTTAGTTATTTTTATGTTTACAACATAGCAAATGTTTATGATCAAAGGTATCGGATCACTAAAAATCACTGACTAAATGCTGACTGTGCCACAGAGGATGGATGGTGAATTATTCACAGATTCAGAGCAGGATTGGAGCAGCTCATCAGAATCTGACTGGATGAGTGAGACGGGAAAAAGGAAAGGAAAACAAGGGGTAAAAAGAAAGATGGATCAACAAAATGGTAAAACAAAGAAAATAGCCAGAACGAAAAACTCTAGGCTTCCAGGTAAGCATAAAATGACATCTAATATTTTTAACTTTGATTTTTGAAACCGTCAGTGATCTTTAGATAGCTGAGGTTCATAAGCAAATCCAATTATGTCAAGCATCTCCTAGAAATGTCTTTGTTCATTGATATGAAGATTACTTTTGATCTGTTTCTCTAATGATTATATCCTAAGAAAATATTTTAATTATTGTATTTATTTATTTATTTATTTATTTATTTATTTATTTATTTATTTATTTTAAGGGGTAGACCTAACAGATGTCTTTCAAGAGGTCAGGAAAAAGGACCAGCTGGCTGTCCATTGTGGAAAAATTGCAGGTCACCTGTACAGAATAAAATATGACAATGGTAAGTTTTGGGAGAAAAAAATTTTATTTATTTGATTTATTTTTCACATTGTGAGATTAAATTGCATATGTAGTGTTTAAAGTCAGATTTAACAAATGTAGAGTGTCACTTAATAAATAAATACGTGCACACACTATATGCACAAAAGTATTGGGACACTAGACCATTACACCAGCAGGGACTGTAATGACATCACATTCTAAACACATAGACAATTAATATGGAGTTGGTTCCCACTTTGCAGCTATAACAGCTTCAGCTATAGGGTCATTCCATGAAATTGGTGCCTTTTGATAAATTAGAAATTTTAAAACATAATACTATTCTTTCATCAATATTACATCAAAAAAGTCACTTAGATATTATTTTAAATAATTTAAATAACATTTATGCTGATAAGGGTAACGTTTTTGGCTTGTTCCTCACTATGATATTTCTTTTTCAGCAGGACTTGGGGGGTTGGGTGGCATCATGCAGTGTCAATAATGTTACCATTTTTAAAATGTAAATTCAAACAATTATTTATTACATTTAATATAATCGAAATCTTTAAAGTGTACGATGCGTTTTTGTGAACTTGACTATTAGCTAGTAATTAGCAAATTAGTTTGAAATAGTCAAACCTGTCACTGTCAGTCCTTTTACTTTTCAGGGTAACATGTTTTGACATCGGGGTAACAGGGATGACATAGATTAGGTGTCACCCTGTTTTTAAAAATTGTCTGTGTAAAATGCAAACATGTTTAAAATGTCACCCTGGGTGTAATTTTGAGCTAATGCTAATTAAATAATCATTCAGTGGCATATGAGCGCGAGTTACATGTTAGTTAGTATTTGTGGAATTTTTACTATTACTGTTGCTGTCAATGACCGGCATAGGATGATCAGTCTCAATAAAACTTTTTTTTTTCCCCCATAAATCATTGTCAATAATGCATCCATATAAATTAAATTACAAACGAGCAGCAAGATGACTGCAGACCTTTACCTCAGCCTTTCAATGTTTAAGAAAGTCAAGATCTTGGTCTGGTTTTAGATGATTAAAGAAAGACCGAGATCTGATCATCTTCCTTGCCTAATAATTGAACCAGTTCAGTATATTTGAAGTTCTGTGAGGGGACACAGACAAACAGATTATCTAGCAATACCCTTAAACATTAGACCTCTTAGAAAAATGTAAATCTTTATTGTTGCTAAATCAACAATGAACTGACTTAAACTGAAAAATTGACTGTTTACTATTTTTTAATGTCTCTCTTGTAAAAATAATTTTTTCTTAAGTGACGTGGTCACCCTCCAAAATTAGAATGTTCTTGGTCATCTGAATGACAATATAAAAATATAAATAAAAAAATTCCCAGTGAAATTTTTTTTAAAAACAAAATCACAATCCCAGTGAAAAGAGGGACTAAAATGCTTCTCATATAATGTGAAAACTATCACAGTTTTAATTATATATAAAATTATAGTTTCTAGTAACACTTGTGTCGGTAACAGAGTTGACAAAAATACCAAAACATGAGGTAGAACAATAGTCATAAAATAATAAATTACATATACTGAGATGGCACAGTACAATTTCTTGTCAATTTAAGGTGTCTTCATTTCGTGGATATAAATAAAAATGTTGATTATACTTGTTTTTTTTTTTTCCCCAAGTGAAAAAGGCACTGATTTTGTGGAATGATCCTATAGCAGAATTATTCTACTTGGAAGGATTTCTACAATATTTTTTTTCTTTGGCCTATTCATCCAGCAGAGCCATTACAATTCATCCCAAAGGTGTTTGATGGGGTTGAGATCAGGGCTACAAATGTGGGGACCAGTCAAGTTCTTCCATACCAAACTCATCCACAGCTTTACGGACCTGGCTTTATGCACTAGGGCACAGTCATGCTGGAAAAGATAAGAGCCTTACTCAAACTGTTCTCATGAAGTTAGAAAATTAAGTTTTCCCCTTCACTGGAAATAAGGGGCCTGGTATAAATCCTGAAAAACAGCCTCATGTTTATGCACAACGGGCCTCAGCACACTATCCCTCCACCAAAGTTGAAAGTTGACACGATGCAGTTTGGCAAGTAACGTTCTCCTTGTATCCATTAAACCCAGACTCACCCATCAGACTGCCAGACAGATAAGAGTGATTCATCACTCCACAGAACAGATTTCCTCTGCTCCAGAGTCCAGTGGTGGGGTGCTTTACACCATTCTATATGACTCTTAGTACAACTTTATACTTGATGATGTGAGCAAATTAGGCTACATAACATATCTAGGCTGTTATTAGTGTGTAGGCTACAATAGGTTGTGTAGTTGTCTGTAGCTGTGTATCATGCTGGGAAAATTTGGTCTCTATTTGCACTTTGAATATTGAGAGAGTAGGCTACTTTGATTATGGCTGCACTTATTGTTTGCACTTAATACAGCTAAGAAATAACTATGTTGTTTATTTTTTGTTATTTCTACTGTTTTTATTTCTATTTTCAATTTGTGAAAAGGCGTTCAGTTAGGAGGTCAAATGTTCTAGAAGCTCATTGTTCATTTACAGTTTTATGGTCTGAAGAGACTGAAATGATACATGAGAGAAGCCAGTCAGTTGAGTTTGTGGCAAAACCTTTTACAGTGCTTGAGTGTTGTTGTCTTTTACTAAATATGATAAATCATACTCAGAAAGTAGAACTGAAATGGCATTTATTACCAGATGATTAGTTAAAACAATTCTAAATGCACCTGCAGACTATTTTTTTCCAGTTATGTTTTTGTGGTCATTGAGAATTATCATCTTGTTCTCGTGAACCCAATTTCATGTCTCGTCTCTTGAGTTAATTAAGTGTCGGTGGTAATGATAATCAAACAACAAAAGAGGAGGAGAAAATCATTCACTGTTCTTGACAGAATAGCTTTTGTAGTTTTTATAAAAATTGAGCCTTACCATCACATTCACATATATGCAACCAATAAATAAACTACTACAAGAGCACAAAATTGTTTACAAGAGCACATATTTCTTCATTGATCTAGTCACTTGATTCTGCTCTCAAAATGCACCAGATTTATGCATTTAAATTTAAAATGAACAAAATTAACTTACAGGGGGGCATACGCCTTGAACCCTCTAGAGCAGGGGTCTCCAACCCTGCTCCTGGAGAGCTACTGTCCTGCAGATTTCAGCTCCAACCCCCATCAAACACACCTGAAACAGCTAATCAAGGTGTTCAGTGCTACTTGATAATTACAGACAGGTGAGTTGGAGCAGGGTTGGAACTGAAGTCTGCAGGATGGTAGCTCTCCAGGAGCAGGGTTGGAGATCCCTGCTCTAGAGGAACTAATGTGCACCCACCACAGTCTCACAAATTACTGTGGGGACACTGGCAATGTAGAGGAAACACTGTAGGATTGGCTGTGTGTGTATGACAGTTCACCTTACTGTTTGCGTGTGGACCATGTATGACACTAAATACATTTCTCCAGTAAAGCATAATGATTTGGGGGGTCACACAAAGAGGAGCCTAGGGGCCCCTGACCACCTTAATCCACCCCTGGCAACAGGGATGAAATTTTACAAACTGACTTATTCATATAAGGAACTCCCACACACTATTTATAAAATAAATTTAAAATAAATTTAAAATAAATTTTTAATCACACAACGTTTCGGTCACACGACCTTCATCAGGAGTATATAAATGTTCAAATTCATCTCTTTTGAGATAAACACATGACCAATTAACAGAGTTCCATCTGCAAATAATTAAACTCATTGGGAGTATATAATTAGCACCACATCATAAACAGTTGTTATAGTTACAACAATCAAGATCCCCTATAGGTTAACAAAATCATCCAAAAGACACATAATCAACACATCGTCATCAAACAGCATCAAATTGTAATTCTAAACAGTTATAACAATCAGTCAGGTTCCACAGTCACTCAAACTCATCATGAATACATAGTGGAAAAAACACCTCATTCAAAACAATTGCATGACTATAGCATTACATTAAATAATGCTTCATCGTTCATACCCATAGGTGATAAAGTTTGAAGGGTGTAAATCCAAAACAGTTTGCGTCTTTGTAGAAGTAATTCAATGTCTCCACCTCTAGGTGGCAAAGTTACTTTTTCAATCCCACAAAAACGTAAAGAGGTTACATCATGATTCAAAGTTAAAAAGTGTACCGCAACTGGATAATTTAGATCTTTTCTTCTTATCGAACTCAAACTGACTTATTGCAAAGGTGGCATCCTGTCACAGTATCATGCATGAATGCACTGAGCTGTTCAGAAAGAACCAGTTTTTTTACAGATGTTTGTAAATGATGTTTGTAAATGTTTGTAAATGCAGACAGCGTGGCTAGGTGCTTGAGTTTAGTGTCCCAATATTTTTGTCTTTTTAGGCTTAGTCTACATATACACGGCTATTTTTTTACATTTAACAGTTTTTCCTCCTTTGTTTAAAAAAATGTCATCCACATGAAAACACAAAAACATGCTATTAAGTGCTCTCAAGAGCATACCAAACCAACAGGTGGGGATATAACCCTAACTGTAAAGCCATGTTGGCCAATCAGAAGCCTGACAAAAAAGCATGGACTCTGATGTCATAAGCCAAAATCTCCAGTTTCACAGGCTACATGACAACAATCAAACCAGAGTTTCTCAAAATCTTCACCCTGGCAGGAGTTTTCAAAAAGGTTTGGTTTCAGTGACATGATACTGTATTCATATGTTCTGTATGTTTCTTATGTTTCTCTGTCTTTAGGAGAGAAGTGTATTTTATGTAAAGGGAAATGGTTTACGCCCAGTATGTTTGAGAAGTTTGGAGGAAAAGGGCATCACAAGAAGTGGAAGAGTAGCATCTATTACAAGCCATCAAATGGCTTTCAACCATTTAAATTACTGGAACTCATACAAGTATGTACACAGCTAGTGTAAGGTCTGAATTTGTTTGACATTTTTATGAACATATGTGAACCTCATCTTATTTATATGATCCTTCCTTTTTTCTCCTAGAATGGGTGTCTTTCAGAATTTGGACAAATGAGGGAGTCAAATAGAGAGGTATTTTGTATATACAGTACCAAAGTTATAAGCCCATAGGTTTTAAATCAAACCATATTCATATGTTGTAGTTCAACCTCACAACAGTGATTGTATTATGTGGGTTATGAATCAACTTTGATATTTTGGGCTTTTTTACTTATGACAATTATTCATTAGTTATTATCATGGAGAAATGTTTTAAAATCACTACCATTATTACCACTATTTTAACATAGGCGACACCAAAAAGATTGTTTTCCAGGACTCCGAAAACACCTGTATGTGGAATTGAAGAGGAAACAATCCAGCTGGGTGAGTTTGAATCAACATTTGCATTTCAGATTCATTAATTAGTGATCTACCATTACTGATCTGATCTCTGTCTCAACATCACACTATTTACTTTGTGTTACTTGTTCTTCAGTTCTCTGATCCCCACTATACTTGCTTGAGGACATGTTGCACATATTAAGACAAACTGCTAAGTCTAGATTGCCAAAGAGTTTTCTCTCATTGTTAGTGTTTCTGTTTTTTTTATGTGGTCATCTACATTGACCCTAATAATGTTTATGCTTTATGTTTGTTTTCTACCACATACAGACAGTTCTTCAGATGAGTCTGTATCTGCTGCTGAAAGAGTCAAAACGGTGAGATGTGCATGTATTGATCAATTGTAGATTATTATTGTATGTGTAATATCCTACTTTGGAGAGTTGAGTTTAGCCAAAGTCCCTTTAAGGCAAGTCATGTCACTCGGCGGCCATCTTTGAAATGCCTCTCCGGCATGCAAGTGCAGCTCTTATCTCTTTGAATCGGAAAACATCAAATTCAGCAAAACTGAAATCTGACAAAAACTGTATCATAAATGTTGTTTATTTTGCTCAAATAGTGTTAAAAATGCTTATTTTTCATGCTAGACCAGCCATTGCAAATTTGCAGTCCCAGGCGAATGTCTCAGAATGCCTACTGTTTCTATAGGGGTCCATGGAAAGTGCCACAATCTGAACACTGTCGCAGCCATGTGGCACCACAAATGTTGACAAGCAGCCGCGTGTCAGACAAATGCTATGCAATGGTCGTAACCTTCCCAACACCCCAGCGCAAATTTACTGACCTTGGTGCCCGTGGGTACATCAAAATCAACTGGAGATAGCCATGCTCCTGTTCCATCCACAAAAAAATTCTTAACAGAAGGGATTTCAACCTACAGTGAAAGATTTGCTTCAGATCTTTCCTATTTGTTGTTCTCAGCTTAGGCAATAATGATGGGGAAGCGAGCCTTCCAAGGTAAGGACTCTACAGTGGCCACATCCTTCCGGTAGGGAGGTATCATGTGGAGATGCTAATATGGACTGACCCAGGCCTAGGGCAGTACTACATATGGAATGGTACTCTGAGGCAGGTCCTTGCTGAAGGTAGGGAGGAACAACTGCCAGCAGAGACTGACAGAATGGTCTGTCAAAGGGAAGACACGGGTTGACAGAGAGGGAAACCTTACCATGGAAGAATACACATATGGGATCGCCTGAATGGAATCAAGTTATATGGACACCTAGCCCAGTACAAGGGCTGACCAGAGACCCAGGCAACCTAACACCAATACTGGGCCTGGCGTCAGACTGCTCCGCCCAGTCTGACTGCCGGGGGTGCTGGAAGACACTCAACCAGGGTTCGCCATCCGGGGAACTTACAGGAGGAAAAAGGTGCTCGCATCACCGTGTGAAGGGCGATGGTGCAGCAAGCGCGAAACCGCCCGGTCCTTCCCGCTAATTACCTATTACCCAACCCACAGGAAGAAACTGGCTCAACACGGAGACTGTAAAATCTTGCAAAGGTGTTCATTGTCGCCCAGCCCGCAGCTCTACAGATGTCTGCCAGAGAGGTGCTGTGCGCCAGCGCATAGGAGGCAACATTCTGTGTGGATTGAGCCCTCACCACCAGGGAGAATGGCTTGCTTTGGGATTGCTACGTCAAGGCGATGGCATCCAATATCCAGTGGGCCAAACTCTACTTGGAGACAGCCTTCACTTTTTGATGTCCTCTGTAGCAGAGCAAGAGCAGCTCAGAACTTCTGAAACTCCAGGTGCGGTCCACATATATGCACAACACCTTTATGGGACACAGCAATGCTAAGGCTGGGTCTTCCTCATCCGAGGGCAGTGCTTGTAGGTTCACCATGGTGTGGTGGGAGCCTTGGGCACGTATCCAGGCCGGGGCCTCAGGACAATGTAAGAGTAGGCCGGCCTGAACACAAGGCACTCTTCGCTCACCAAAAATGTTTGGAGGTCCCCAACCTTCTTGATGGAAGTGCAGTCAGAGGGATCCCTCTGAAGGCCAGCCAGGTCGGTAGAGAGATCCCTGAAGGGCACCAGGGTGACTAAGAGGATTTAACCTTCTGGCACCCCTCAGGAACCTAATGACCAGATCATGCTTATGCAGGGACCGGCTGTCCACTGCTTCGTGATGTGCTGCAGTAGCAGCAACATACACTTTCAAGGTGGAGGGTGACAGCCTACACTCTAACCTCTCTTGCAGGAAAGAAAGCACGACTTCAATTGTGCATCTCCAGGGGTCTTCTCGGTGAGAACAACACCAGTTTTCGAACAGACTCCACTTCAAGGAAAAAGCTCTCCTCATAGAGAGGGCTCTGGCCTGAGTGAAAGTGTCTTCCACCACCAGTGGCATATAACTTAGGTCTGCCACATCCCAAGATCCAGACGCAGGTGCTATAGGGTGCCGAGCCCCCGAGAAAGGAGATCCGCAAGGAGCATGAGTTTCTGAGCCTAATGGGCAGTAAGGTGCAACCAGCAAGATCTGTTCCTCATCTTCCCTGACCTTGCACAGTGTGAGTGCAAGAAGGCTCACTGGAGGAAACACATACTTGTGTAGAGCCCGGGCCAGCTGTGTGCCAATGCATCCATGCCGAGGAGGGCCTGAGTCAAGGAATAGTATAAAAAGCAGTGGGAGGACTAGTGAGAAGCAAACAGTTCCCCCTGAGCTTCCCCAAATCGACTCCAGCTCAGCTGGACCACTTGGAAATGAAGTCGCCACTGTCCAGGGAAAAATAAGCTGTCGTGAGAGCACGTCGGCCGCACGGAATGTGGATGGTGTGCAGCGACTTGAGCCTCAAGTGACTCTAGAGGAGGAGATGGCGGGCGAGTTGTGACATGCGACGTGATCATATACAGCCCTGCCAGTTGATGTATGAAACAGTCGCAGTGTTGTCTGTGCGGACCAACATGTGCTTGCCAAGCAGCATTGGCCGGAACTGCCGCAAGACTAGTAGCACTGCCAGCATCTCAAGGCAACCCCAGCCCACACTGGAGATATCCGTCATGACAACGACATGCCGAGAGACTTGTTCTAAGGGCACTCCGGCCTGTAGAAAGGCAAGGTCTGCCCAGGGGCTGAAGGAGCGGCAACCCGTCGGCATGATGGTCACGAGAACTGTACCGCCGCTCCATGCCCATCTCTGGACACTGGATTGTAACCAGTGCTGAAGAGGTCTCATATGAAGCAATCTGAGCGGCATGACTGCAGGTGCGAATGCCTCTGAGGGAACTCAGGCAGTTCAGCACTGACTGGGCATGCTCATTGGTGAGACGCCATCATACTCATCAAGTCTAACTCTATACCGAGAATGAGATTCAGTGTACGGAGTAAAGCTTGATCTTTTCCCATTTGATCCAAAGCACCAAATAGCTGAGGCACCGGAGCGCCAGGTCCCTGTGATCGCACATCTGTTCTCACGAGTGGGACATGCTTGAGATAGTTGAGGATCCTGATGCCCACTTCCCATAACGGGGTAAGGGCGCCCTCTGCAACCTTCGTAAAGACATGGGGGGGAGACAGGGACAGCACGAAGGGGAGGACACTGTACTGCCATGCCCGACCCTCGAACGAAACAGTAAGAATGGCGGTGCACCGAATGAAATGCTGGGACCGTCATGAGCCAAAATCACTCAGGAGCCGCACAAGACAGCCACTGTGGGAGGAGACAGAGAAAGTGTGCCACTCTCATCACCTTGAGGAGAGAGAGATGCGATCACAGCGCTGCCATTTTCATACGCTCACAAGTGAACACATGAACCATCCACAAACACAGCTTCAGTGTGTTGGATGCCCAGACACTGAAGACAACGATCATGGCTGTTGACAGAAGACAGATAACAACTGCAACCAAGAGGACATGGACAGAGTGGCATCTTTAAAAAGATGCGACTCATCCGTGATTTGCTCTTTTAGTTGAAGTGCCCAGGGGAATCGCTGATGACAGGGACACCGCTGTATGCACCATAACGCCAACCAGAACAACCTCTTCTCCTTCCAGCTCTCAGAAACGATTGGCTTTGTGCAGTTGAAATTCATTCACCCATTTGACTCTGAAGCAAAAATCTGAATGAGTGGATGCACCTGTTACCTCTTTATACCTGTATCCATTTAATGTTTTAAAATCACTACCATAATATTTTACCATAGGTGACACAGACAGAGTCCCATAAAAGATTGTTTTCCAAGACTCTGGAAAAACCTGAATGTAGAATTGAAGAGGAAACAATCCAGCTGGGTGAGTTTGAATGAACATTTGCATTTCAGATTTATTAGTTAGTGATCTACCATAAGTTATCTCTGTCTCAATATTACATCATTTACTGTTTATTAGCTGTTCTTTAGTTCTCTGATCCCCACTATACTTGCTTAAGAACGTTTTGCACATATTAAGCCAGGTTGCTGAATCTAGATTGCCAAAGAGCTTTTTTTCTTATTGTTAGTGTTCCTGTTTTTTATGTGGTCATCTACATTGACCCTAAAAATGTTTATAGTTCATGTTTGTTTTCTACTACACACAGACAGTTCTTCAGATGAGTCTGTATCTGTTGCTGTAAGAGTCAAAAAGGTGAGATGTGCATGTAGTGAGCAATTGTAAATTATTGTGCAAGGATTGGAATTTAGAACTGCTTAATTAACCCAAATAACTATCTTTATATTTCATCTTCTCCCTCAGTTACTGAAATGTGCCTAATTACTGTGCCCACATATCCTCCATTAATACATCAACAATGGCTTTAATCTTATCCTTTCTTTTTGGCACAGAACAGGAGAGAATCTACTGCCAATGACAGATGTTAGTGAGCTCTTTTATTTTCTATATATTATGTTGTTTCTCTTATTTTGAACTTTATGATTTTTCAAATTTCATATTTTTATTAGACTGTGAAGAGCCATGGTTTCTTTCACATCTCTTGTTTTTGCTTCTCATTAGAATAAGAATATTTATAGTTGAACAATAACCATTGGGCTTTGAAAAGTCTTACCAGTCTCTGATCTCCACTATACTTGCTTGAGGACGTTTTGCACATATTAAACCAGGCTGATGAGTCTAGATTATCAAAATGCCTTTTCCCTTATTGTTAGTGTTTTTGTTTATGTGTTCATTTGTTGACTCTAAAAATGTTTATGGTTTATGTTTGTTTTCTACCACATACAGACAGTTTTTCAGATGAGTCTGTATCTGTTGCTGAAAGAGTCAAAATGGTGAGATGTGCATGTATTGGTCAATTGTAAATTATTATTGTATGTGTATTATCCTATTTTTGAGAGTTGAGTTTAGCATGTGCATGATTATGTATAATCATAAATGGAAATATATACATTATTATTATTAATGACAGAATGTCATAACAGCAGTAGACTCTTAGACTTAATATTCTATAGAGCTGCGGAGGTTGACGTCAAGCAATCTAAACTCCGCCATTTTGGCAGGCCATCAGGAGAGCACTATAGAGGCTGTAGTATTGGTAATGTCAGTGGTTGAACCATAATTTAAAACCAGACTATTTAGACCTTACAAACCTTACTATTTCAACATGGTGGACAACTGCTGTGCACCAGGATGCCTGAACAGGCTGGTGAAGCTAGGGTTGCCAACCATCCAGTATTAGCCGGGATGTTCCGGCTTAATTTATGTGTCCCTTACGTGACCTCTCTTGGCCCGTTTCTTGCCCCCTCACGCAATATCCGTTAAGTAAATCAAAAAAAGTCCTGAACACAACTGTTCGAGGAAGGCTGCGGAATCATCTGCCGGTGTTCTGACAAATAATGCTACCTATCAGATTATGTCACCAACACTGTATTTATCCTACTGTAAGGGTAGGTTTAGGGTTGGGGTAGGTGTACATGTTAATAAAGCTTCACACCTTATTAATATCATGCTGGAAGCAAAATCTGATAGGTGGAACTTTTCACTATCAAATTATGCTACCATCCATTTTAATGGGAGGTAGCAAAATCTGACAGGGTAGCACAAGTCGTCAGAACACTGGCAAGTCATGCTCCCGCATCACAATAAGTGGCGCTCACGCTAACGCCAATTCCGTCCGTGTTTTGACTTGAGTAAATCAGTTTTAGCAAATACAAACAATGTGATAATTTTTCATGAGTACAACATCCAGCCGCGCAAATAAACATGCAGTCAATCTGAGATGTGACGTGACCCATACTCAGAATTTGTGCCCATCCAAAATGCACACACACAGCAGTGAACACACACACACACACACACCGTGAACACACACCCAGAGCAGTGGGCAGCCATTTATGCTGCGGCGCCCGGGAAGCAGTTGGGGGTTCAATGGCACCTCAGTCGTGGTATTGCCGGCTCGAGACTCGAACCCACAACCTTAGGGTTAGGAGTTAAACTCTCTAACCACTAGGCCACGACTTCACCCACTGAGATGTGATCAATAAGGACCTATCAATCTTAAAAAGAGAATCTTTAACTCTTTTCCCACCAGCATATTATAAAAAACACTAAAACCATAACCACCAAATTATAATATTCTCTCTTTAACTCTTTTCCCACCAGCATATTTGAAAAAAGTTGCCAGCCATCACCAGCGATTTTGATGATTTTCACTAAAATTTGATGGCCTATAGTATAATTTGCTGTATGAATATTTGAATATGCAAACACCAAAATAAAGATCAAAGCATCTACTTTTAAACAAAAAAATCATTTCAGGTTAGGAATGTAACCATGGTTCCCTGAGTAGGGAACGAGACACTGCGTCCTCTAGGGGTCGCTATGGGGAACACCTCGTCGTGACCCGTGTCTGAAGCATACATTGAAAAAACACCAACGAGTTGGCTGGCGACAGCCTCTGATGACAATACCGGCGCGACTATAAACAGGCACCGGGATAACACGTCATTCACTTCTTCGTCTGAAGCTTGCATCTGAAGCATGGCAGGGAGCTAGAGGACGCAGTGTCTCGTTCCCTACTCAGGGAACCATGGTTACATTCGTAACCTGAGACGTTCCCTTTCAAGGGAACTTCGAACTGCGTCCTCTAGGGGTCGCTATGGGGAACAGTATACCCACACCGCCATGCTGAGGGGAGTGCAGGCCAGAATCATGGCGAACACTAAGTATCAACTCTACCATTTCCATGGGAGTTGCCCCTGGGACGTTTAGACGACTGTCTGTGACAGTACCCCTTATGGCCAAAGGCCTAAGCTACATACCCAACTTAATTGTTAGGGCCTCAGCCCGGGGTAGAGCTGAAGGCTTGGAATCAGGAAGGAATCCTTTAAAGGCATACGGCTAGGAACCTAGCATTTTATGCTAAGTCTTGCCTGTCACACAAGGGCTCTCGCAAAAGCTTGCTGAAGGAGCTGTCTCAACAGATCTCCAGTAGCAACACCCTGTTTAGATAGGTATCCGAGGATACATAGGTGGAGTGGCGCCCAAGATGAACGGGGCTTTTACCAACTCAAGAAAGGGCACGAAGCAACCGCGCGAAGCCCTCACCATATAGGATTTTAGAAAGAATGCAGAATACTAGCGTGCAAACTTACCACAGTGTGGATTTCAGAAAGTGTGCAAAGACTTCACGTGCACACTTACCATAGCATGGATTTTCAAATACTGTTCTAAGGAAGGGCTCTCGTGGCACTCTGATAGAGCAGCTCATAGATGGAATGGTGCATCTCAAAACAGTATGTTTGAGAGTCATCAACTCGATCTGTGGAAATAATGCTGGAGCGTTCTGGGGAAAAACAGTGAACTCAGTCTCATATGAGAGGAGAACTCCGAATCCAGAGTAGCGCGCTAATAGGCAACCCTTCTTGGAAAAGGGGAGCGCTGCTAAACTACCACGAGAATCGCCCAAATAGCCCCCATGTTGAGGGAAGCGATGCTTGAAGTGTATAAACGAATACACACTGGCTGAATGGAGCCCAAGGAACCAAGGTCTAATCATCTCAAGAAAGGGAACGAGGTGGAGCTTACCATACAGGATTTCAGAAAGTGCGCAGAGTCTTGTGTGCACACTTACCAATACGTGTATTTTTAGAAAGTGCGCAAAGTGTTCATGTGCACACTGACCACCATGTGGTTTTCAGAAAGTACACAGAGCTTAGTGTGTGTACCTGAAGGTTCCTAAGCATCGCAGAGGCGCTGAACCGCACGGGAGAGGCAAGCTCAAATTTTACAAACCTCTAGCAAGGGGAGCATCACCTAAGGCAGCATATACAAGAAGACTTCTGTAACTGCCACCTTCACTTCCCACTGGATGCGACAGCACAGCTAAGCGGCCAGGAGACCCCTCAGGTTGACCTGGCTGGACATCCATGAAATTCCCTGCAGTGCTGTGCCAGGCCTGATGATCAAGTAGGCTCCCGCAGAAACTTGTGATCTCAGCCGCCTAATACCGGAACATGAAGCCGGATGGCTGGTGCTGACGAGTGTTTAGTAAACACTGTAACTGAGCACTGCAAAGGAAACTCACAGAGTTTATTAGTAGACACATAACCGCCAGCAATTTACACATAAGTATATACAGAAAGGGTTATTTTTATACTCCCACCCTCCTGCGCTGGAGCCCCACTCAAGGGGCGCCTCCTTTTAGTCCGGACCATCAGTAAGGTGGTTGCTATGAACATAGAACCAGCCAAAAACATTATAGGTCCAGCATAGGAGACTATTATGCGAGAGGTTTCCACCTAACCTTGATCAGGTGGAGAGCTGGTGGTTACAGGGGAATTAGGAAGGGGAGGATAAAAGCAGAAGTTAAAAATCCCTAAAGGGAATGAGTAGATACCTCGGTATCGCTGATTCAGACGAGAACGCTGCCTCGTCTGGATCACATCCCTTAGGTTCTGCTTACCTCCTTGTGACCCACAATTCCTCTTACCCCTGCCCGCAGGTGGGGGAGAAGCACGAGTCGCGAAACTAGCCTTCTGTGCCCATCTTTGATCCTCAGATCAAGACAGGCCAGGACCCCTATGTTGCTCGGGCTCAGACCTGTACCTTCATGGAACGAAGGATCTGAAAGCAGCGGAGTGCACCTTCGTCTCCCCAAACTTCTCGATCACCGTCTCAACGGAAATACCAAAAAGTTCAGAAGGCGAAACCTGAGCCTGAAAAGGCTTTCTTCTCGATGACTGCCAGGTTCATCCACAGAAGTCTCTCCGCTACCACCATGGTCCTGCGCATGACAGAGGCAGCCTGCTTGGTAGCCTGGAGAGAGATATGTGGTGCAGCGCAGCTCGGCTACCTGATCAGGAAAAAGGCCTTCCCCTCTATCCAGGTCTCTTAGCAGATCAGTCTGATATGCTTGAAGCACCACCATCGTGTGTAATAAAGCCACAGCCTGACCTGCTGCTGCGTATGCCTTGCCATTAAAGCGAGATGTATTTCTTCAAGGGGCTTAGATGGCAAGGAGGGAGATTAAGAGAGGATGTCTCCCCCGCAGAAAGAAAGCTCTTTCTACAGGGGGCATCCTCTCATAGCCGTTTTCGCGCATCGCCTCGATGTCGGCAAAACTCTTATGCCGAAACCGATGGATGCGAGAAGAAAATGGCCTCTTTCATTTCCTTTCGATCTCTGTATGGAGATCAGGCAGAAATGGAAGGCTCACCTGAGCTGGAGGGCTATGGTCGGAAAGACAACACTCATCGAGGCGGCCTCACAGCGTCACCTTGTTAGCGTTTCAACCTTGCCGTGGCTTGCGATCCGATCCATAACCTCCAACAGCTCTACATACAAAGGGCAGGAGAATTGAGAAGGCTCAGCCTCAGCTTCTTCACCATCCTCAAATAGCTCCTGCTTTTTCCTGGGTAAAAACCCAGCAGAGCACTAACCTCAGTATCAGAAAGTGTTAAAGATATAACATCATCCTCCCGAGGCTCTCTCTCGTCCGCCGCCATTACGAGCGTGAAAGGGAAAGTCCCTCTCTAAATCATTCAGACAGATCCACCTGAAATTCTCACGTGCTCATTCTCCTCTGTGCCTCAGCAGTGGCGGATGCTGAACCGCGGGAAGCAGATGGCTGTCTTTTTTTTTTTTCTCGGAAAGAGAGACGAACGAGAGTGGAGCTTTTTCATTGAAAAAACGCTCACAATGCACGCAGATTGCCTCCTCAAAGACATCACGTGCGTGCTCTGTACAAAAAACAAATGACGCAAAGATTGTGTGTGTCATCAGGTGTCAAATAACGCCGACACGCACACATTATCTAAACACTTGCTAGTAGTCGCCATGATAGACAGAGAAAGAGCACTCTTACCAGTTCTTTCAGATGCACACTTCAAACAAAACAGTCAGTGAAGACGAAGAAGAGAATGACGTGTTATCCCGGTGCCTGTTTATAGTCACGCCGGTATTGACGTCAGAGGCTGTCGCCGGCCAACTCGTTGGTGTTTTTTCAATGTATGCTTCAGACACAGGTCACGACGAGGTGTTCCACATAGCGACCCCTAGAGGACGCAGTTTGAAGTTCCCTTGAAAGGGAACTGTTTTATTCTAGCTTAAAGCATTCATTTTTATCAACACTTGAATATAGGTAGGTTTCACAAAAAATTATAATTTTGAGCAAAAAGGTGAGAAAATCACATTTTTATCAAAAACTACATCTGGATAATATTCAGTACAATTATCAAATCATAAATGCAGTAAATCGCTTCCATCAACACCTCCAAAGCTTGCACAGCCATATACCACTTCCTGGCTCATCATTTTACTCCATTTACTCATTTTTGTGTATGCTGTCTATTGCTGATGATCGCATTATTTATCATATGCATCTGTTTACATAAGAGATCGCTTGTTTTTCCGTCCTGTTCATGTGTGTTTTTGTTCGGGAGGTTTTGTATTCTTTCAGAAGGTGTTTAATAATGCCCTCGAGTGTATAACAGTGAAACATGAAAAGCCGTAAAAACTTGTTAATGGCGGGGAAGCATTGTCTTCTAAAAGAAGAGATAACTCGTTAATGGCAGGGAAAGAGTTAATTGAAAAATATGCATTTTCCTATGTGATTGTTCCATAAAGCAAAGGGGAAATCATTTTATCATGTTCCTAAGGATCCTGATAGACAACTAAAATGGTTCACTGCAATAAAACGTACAAACCAACACAAACTTAGGGATTAAACGGGTTAAGATTTCATGATATTTATGATGTCTACTGTACTCACGGTGATATAGCTACTGGCTATTTACAATGATAGCTATGGTCGATTACGTTAGCTAACAACACACTTGACATACCCTTTCAATGATGACATAGCAGGTTTATTCATCAAAAATTAGATTGCATCCATTTGTACCCCTCCAGGCTTTTTCTAGGCTTTTAGTCTCCGGAGTAGGACGAGGAAAAGTTGATGAGGTAGTTGTAACTTATTGATATGTACGTTAAAAGCACCCTGGGGGCATTATAGACCGTTTCATCGGGCACACACGCCTGGCCCGAAGTTAACTTCTGGTCTGTGTTTGTTTATCGGTCTGGCTAGTTGCCCTGGCTACAAACGCAGTTAAAGTTAAAGTGATGAGTAATGAAGTTGGGCTCAGGTTGTGCTGTGGGATGTGTTTTCCATACATTTATTTTTTTTGTGGCGACCCGCCACGATATCAAAACTGACCAATTTTCCAAAAGGAAGTTGAATAAACATGAGCACATACAGCACGTTTAAAAATCAAAACGATGCACGTAGGAAGACTGTCTTTTGAAAATTTTTCGATGTCATTTTCAATTCATCTTGCATGTTTTATGCCTGATAAAGCATGAGGGCTTGTAAGCACAAGCGGTTCATGCTTTGTGTACAGCCGTTACCTGGGAAACCTCTGTTTCTCCCGCCTTAAAGCACCTCCTGCTGGCAGAGAATGAATTTGCATTTTAAATAAGTCTGTATACCGGAAGTTAAGTTAGGGCCACAAAAGCGTGCATGCGCAGTAACATTTGTTTATGTTGTTGCCGATAAAACCATCTATAGGGATCTGTTATTTTCATCTATTAAGTTTTGCTATGTACAGGTCTATGTCTTTTGAATTAAATTGCACAGTGAGCTCTGTTGCTTTGAAATTCATGCTGGCGCCACTCATTACATATTCACTCCTGGCTGTCCCTGCCTGCCAGCATGGTGGTATAAATAGAAAGGGTCATGTGACGTCCGGAGATCTATAGTTTAAAATAAGAATAAATAATAATAATCATTCTATTAAATTATGTGTAAACAACAGCTTGATACTGAAAGAATTCTGAGGGAGTTATTAAAAATAACTAAATACGTACAGCTCATTAACCCAACTAACTAACTTTATATTTCACCTTTTCCCTCAGTTACTGAAATGTACCCATTTACTGTACCCACATATCCTCCATGAAGAAATGAAACATTGCTTTAATCCTTTTTTTGGCACAGAACAGGAGAGAATCTGTAACTGTAACTGAAACTCTCACTGAAAAGATCACAGAACCAGTAGAATCTACTGCTAGTGCTAGAGGTTAGTGAGCTCTTTTATTTTCTATATATTATTATATTTCTCTTATTTTGAAGTTTATGATTTTTAAAATTCCATATTTTTATTAAACTGTGAAGACCTTTGGTTACTTTCTGTAATGAGGAGCATGCCAGCAGGGTTGAAGATACACTTGCAGGCTTTAGGTTGTTTAGGTTGTATTTTAGGTTGTACAGGCAGATTGAGTAATCAGCAATCACAGCAGGATCCAAAGCGAGACAAAAGAGTACTCAATAAAAAAAAAAACCAGGTAAACAATCAAAAAAAAAAAAACAAAAACCAAATAAAAAACAAAGAAAGGCAAGGAAAGGAAAGGTGAGGAAAGGAAAGGAAAGGTGAGGAAACACAGAGAAACACCAAAACTAGAAATGGCAAGGAATGCAGTAACAATCGTACAAACTATAGGCCTACTCAGCAAAGAGTATGAGCAAGTGTCCAACTTAAATAGTCCTCCTGATTGCGAATGGGGTGTGTCTGTAAATTGGTTCCTAGGCAGGAGGTTATGGGAAATGAAGTCCAGGGTAGAGTGGCAAGAGTCAGGGGTGGAGTGCCCTTTGGTGGAGCTCATGGGCACTTCAGCTAGATATTGTGACAGAGCCCCCCCACCCAGTTAAGAAGCAGCTTCCAGATGCAGACTTAAGTCCAGGAGGAAGGTGGAGCAGAGGTGGAACAGGGGAGGGACAGGGCCAAGTCAATTTGCAGGAAGAGGGGGGTCTGGGGAGTGAGGCAGAGAAAAAAGCCAAGGCGGAACCAGCAAAGCAGGAAGCCAGGGTGGAGCCAGCAGAACAGGCAAGGATGAAGACCACCAGGGCGGAGCTGAAGACCATCAGGATGGGTCTGAAGATCACCAGGGTGGAGCAGGTGGGCTGATGGCCACCACAGCAGAGCAGACGGGCCCGAAGATCCTCATGGTGGAGCAGATGGCCACCACAGCAGAGCAGACGTCCTCCAAAATGGAGCTAGTAAGGCAGATGAAAACCAAGGTGGATCAGGTAGAAATGCAACAGAGAGCACAGAGAGGTTAACAGCAGCCTCTGCGGCCATAACAGGACAGTCAGAGAGTTCATAAATGGCCTCCTTGGCTGTGGCCGGACAGGCAGAGAGTTCATAAATGGCCTCCTTGGCCATGGCTGGACAGGCAGAGAGTTCATTAATGTGTGCCAGCCCCTTGAGAGGAGCTGAGCCGGACACTGCCGCCGCTTCAGGGGGTTCTGCTGCCGAAGCCGCTATCACTGGAGGTTCTACAGCGGAGGCCACCACCTTGTGAGGAGCTGAAGCGGACCCCGTCGACTTGGGAGATTCTGCAGTTGGCTCTGGATCAGACTCAAAGACTGGAGCGGGCTCTGGATCCGACTCATAGCCTGGAACAAGCTCTGGAGCAGACTCACAGACAGGAGTGAACTCTGGAGGCTCCTGGACAGGAGCAGACTCTGGGACAGACACTGATGAGGCCCTTTGGATGCCAGCTGCTCTGGCTGAAATCTGCAGTGGGTCCGTCAAACTGGAGATAAGTCCCAAATGTCTTTGGAATGCCTGATAAGTCAATAGTCCGGATTGTAGTGCCCTGATGACGTTGGAGCTGTGGACATCATGACACTTTCACATCTCATTTTTGCTTATCATTAGAATAATAGTATTTTATTTACAGTTGAACAGTAACCA
The DNA here is from genome assembly GCF_018340385.1 of Cyprinus carpio. Taxonomy (NCBI): domain Eukaryota; kingdom Metazoa; phylum Chordata; class Actinopteri; order Cypriniformes; family Cyprinidae; genus Cyprinus; species Cyprinus carpio. The sequence continues at coordinate 29,787,778 of NC_056599.1, read as the reverse complement.
TCTGAACATTAAAAAACACTTACCATTAAAAATCACACCAAATTTCTCAATTACTGAATTTCTGAGTGGTACTAATATTTGTTTTTTTTTCCCTGTGTATTTTACCATTTCAGACTTTGTCTAACCTGTTTGTGTGCGCTGTCACTCATCCTCATCCTCATGATTTATTTCTTTGTCCTTCCCCAAACCAAGATTCACCTGCACCTCCCACTGATGATACAGAACCTGCAGTATCAAGGCAACTGAGGGAGTCAATTAGAGAGGTATTTAGTATACACAGTACCAATGCACAATAATATAATGCACAATATAAGCCCATAACCCATAAAACATGAACCATATTCATATGTTGTAGTTCAGCCTCACAACAGTGATTGTATTGTGTCTGAATCCACTTTAATGTTTTTGACTTTTTTGGCTCTATAGATTACTTTTGACAATGATCCATTAAGTTATCATCATGCCGAGATGTTTTAAAATCACTGCCGTTATATTTTACCATAGGTGACACAGACAGAGTCCTGGAAAAGATTGTTTTCCAAGAGTCTGGAAATACCTGTTTGTCGAATTGAACAGGAAACTTTCCAGCTGGGTGAGTTTGAATGAACATTTGCATTTCAGATTCATTAGTTAGTGATCTACCAATAGTGATCTGTCTCAACATCACACCATCTACTGTTAATTACCTGTTCTTCAGTTCTCTGATCCCCATTATAATTGCTTGAGGATGTTTTGCACATATTAAGCCAGGTTGCTGAGTCTAGATTGCCAAATAGCTTTTTCTCTTATTGTTAGTGTTTCTTTTTTTATGTTGTCATCTACATTGACCCTAAAATGTTTATGGTTTATGTTTGTTTTCTACCACATACAGACAGATCTTCAGATGAGTCTGTATCTGTTGCTGAAAAAGTCAAAATGGTGAGATGTGCATGTATTGATCAATTGTATATTATGATTGTATGTGTATTATCCTATTTTGTAGAGCTGAATTTAGCATATGCAGGATGATATATAACCATAAATGGAAATAAATACATTTATATTATTATTATTGACAGGATGTCATAACAGCAGCAGACTCTGCTTAATATTCTATAGTTTAAAATAAGAATAAATTATAATAATTATTATATTAAATAATAATGTAAACAACAGCTTGACACTGGAGGAATTCTGCTCATATTCTGAGGGAGTCATTATATAAAAATAACTACATATGTACAATTATCCAAATAACTAACTTTGTATTTCACCTTATCCCTCAGTTACTGTTTATACCACCATGCCAATTACTGTGCCCACATGTCCTCCATTAATACATGAAGCATTGCTTTAATCTTAGGCTGATGATACACGGGGCAACTTTTTGAGCAATGTTGCCAAGCAACTTTGGGAAATGTTGCCGTCAACAGGCAACCAGGTGAGACACAGGGCCCATGGCTGATCTAAAGTATCCAGATAGAAATTTGTTACAAATTCTCAGTGGGAAAGTGCCCAAGTAACATTGCTCAAAAAAAAAATTGCCCGGCAAAATTGCTCAAAAAGTTGCCCCATGTATCATTAGCCTTATCCTTTCTTTATAGGCACAGAACAGTAAAAAGATCACAGAACGGGTAAAATCTACTGCCAATGCTAGAGGTTAGTGAGCTCTTTTATTTTCTATATATTATGATTATAATTATTATTATTTCGAACTTTACGGTTTTTAAAATGACATATTTTTATTAGACTGAAGACCTTTGGTTACTTTTAAATTTCTTGATTTTGCTTCTCATTAGAATAAGAATATTCATAGTAATTCATACAACTCTTACCAGTGTCTATTACTGAATTTCTGAGTGGTACTAATATTTGTTTTTTCTTTTGAATTTTACCATTTCATACTTTGTATAACTTGTTTGTGTGTGCTATAAACTCATCCTCATGATTTATCTTTGTCCTTCCCTAAACCAAGATTCATCTGTACCTCTCACTGATGCTACAGAACCTGCAGTATCTCCAGTCGTAGAGGAGGCAGATCAGACCACAGATGAAGCAGCAGCAGCTCTGCTGAACTTCAGTGATTCTCCCACTGATGCTACAGAACCCACAGTATCTCCTGTCGTAGACGAGGCAGATCAGACCACAGATGAAGCAGCAGCAGCAGCTCAGCTGAACTTCAGTGATTCTCCCACTGATGCTACAGAACCCACAGTATCTCCTGTCGTAGACGAGGCAGATCAGACCACAGATGAAGCAGCAGCAGCTCTGCTGAACTTCAGTGATTCTCCCACTGATGCTACAGAACCCACAGTATCTCCTGCCGTAGAGGAGGCAGATCAGACCACAGATGAAGCAGCAGCAGCAGCTCAGCTGAACTTCAGTGATTCTCTCACTGATGCTACCCACAGTAACGCCGTAGAGGAGGCAGATCAGACCACAGATGAAGCAGCAGCAGCAGCTCTGCTGAACTTCAGTGATTCACTAGATCTACAGAACCCACAGTATCTCCTGTCGTAGAGCAGATCAGACCACAGATGAAGCTCAGCAGCTCTGCTGAACTTCAGTGATTCTCCCACTGATGCTACAGAACCTGCAGTATCTCCTGTTGTAGACGAGGCAGATCAGACCACAGATGAAGCAGCAGCAGCAGCTCAGCTGAACTTCAGTGATTCTCCCACTGATGCTACAGAACCTGCAGTATCTCCTGTCGTAGACGAGGCAGATCAGACCACAGACGAAGCAGCAGCTCAGCTGAACTTCAGTGATTCTCCCACTGATGCTACAGAACCTACATCATCTCCTATATTAGACAAACAGACCACGATAATGAAGCAGCAGCAGCAGCTCAGCTGAACTTCAGTGATTCTCCCACTGATGCTACAGAACCTGCAGTATCTCCTGTTGTAGAGGAGGCCAATCAGAACACAGATGAAGCAGCAGCTCAGCTGAACTTCAGTGATTCTCCTGCTGAATGGCAGAAACCTACTGCTTCTGAAGAGACTGAGAACATGCAGTTAATTAAATTTCTGGAAAATCAGTTTAAGACTATTAACAACACCCTAAAATCAATTGATTTGTCTTTAAAGAAGCTGGTGGAAAAACAGTCACAAGACACACCGCCTCAATATATCTTTCTAATTCCTGCTGATTTTGAAAATCCCCAGATTAATTCCTTAGTCAAGGAGGAGCCAGTCACAGAAGGTGGGGGAAGTACTGAGGAAGCAGAACTGTGATCTGAGAGGTTATCAATAAATATATTATAATTATTATTATTTTTTATTAAGTTTAAATTTAATTAATTTTGTTTTTAATGTGTTTTTAATAGCCAAGACAATAAACACCTTTTTGATAATCGTTCACTGTTTTTGTCACCAGAGGTGTAAAATACTTGAGTAATTTTACTTGATTACTTTTATTTTAGGGGATTTGTACTTTATTCAAGTACAATTTAAACTGTTTATTTGTACTTTTACTTGATTACATTTCTGGAGAAAAAAACAGAACTTTTTACGCCTTACAATATTTTTTCATCTTAAAAAGTACATTTCATTTTTGTTTTAACTTATGCACAATAAATATGGTAAACAGAAGTTCAAATGTGTCTGCTTGACGTGAGAACCAATGATCATTGTTTTCATGAATCAAGCACACACATTTCTACTTCATTTGTGACTTTCATCAGATAAATGTCAGGCTTCAAAAGTTAATCAAATCTGAAGAAGCATATTGAGGTAGCATCTATCATGTTTTGATAGAGCCATTATCTGTGTAATATATTGGCTGAATGTACAAGATTGAGTGCAAATAAATCAGTGATGAGAATTTAAATACAATTAATATTTTTGTGGGAATGTTATTATGTTACAAATCTCCAAAAAAGTGTTTAAATGAACATTGCATGTTAAATAAATTGTAATTTATGTTTAGTGATGTTCTTACCAGGTAATTGATAAGTTGTATTTATAATGTCATTATATGACACACTGAGTAGCAATTATGACTGTCAATGAATATTTATTAATCTTAATAATTGCATGATTTGCTCATTAATTAATCTAAAAAAACAACAACCTCTAAATGCCCCAAATAAACAATAAAAAGTTTAATTTTCCTTTTAGAACAGGGGTGGGGAATGTTGATCCTGGAGGGCCATGTCCTGCAGAGTTTCTCCAACCCTGAGAAAAAAAAAGAAAAAAAACCCTATACCTGTATCCTGAAGACCTTGATTAGCTTGTTCAGGTGTATTTGATTAAGGTTGCAGCTAAACTCTGCCCTCCAGGTTAAACGTTCCCCATCCCTGTTTTAGACAGTGATGTTGAATAGAAAAAAGTGGCCTTTCTTGTATTCTGTCTGGAATATGTTTTAGCCTCTGTATCACATCTTGCTATTCCAAGGAATAGTTCAACCAAAAATGAAAATTCTCTCATCATTTACTCTCCCTCATGTCGTCCCAGGTGTTTATGACTTTCTTTGTTCAGATGAACACAAGAAAATATTTTTAGTCTGTATAATGCATGGGTAAAGGACCACTTCAGAAACCACACAAAGTGAACACGACGGTCAAATTTAAAATATTGGTATTTTTATTTTTCATTTTTTTACATCCCAAACAAATAAAACACTGAAAAAATAAAATACATTTTTATTATAAAACTCTTAGTTTGTGTTCATCGGATAAATGAAAGGCATATATATTGAATCGGCTAATGGACCTCAGCTTACTTCATAAATGGGCGTCAATGCTGCCATTGCCTTGAATGTGGTCTTAGAATTTTATTAAAAAATGAACAATAGTAGTTTGTATTTCATCGGATAATGAAAGGCTATATATATATATATATTATATATAATATATATATATATAATAATATATAATATATAATATATCTTATATTATATATGGATGGCATGAGGGTGGAAAGGACAGTTTCCTTCTAATCCCTTTCCCTGTATTTGTGTGTGTTCCACTGTGCTGCATTTTAATTGTTGTTGTTGCACTAGATGTATGTGTTTGACCATACATCTAAGATTGCATTTTGTTTCATTTTCTCCCTTTAACAAAAATTCTTTATATCCGTTAGAAAAAAACTCTACTTTTTTAATACTTGAGTATGATTTAAACTGGTACTTTTTTCCTTTACTCAAGTATGGTTTTGGCCAGATACTTGTACTTTTAATTGAGTAAAATTTTCACTGAGTATCTGTACTTTCACTGATGTTTCAGTTCTTTTTACACCTCTGTTTGTCACATATTAAAACAAAATATATTGCAGCATTTTGTTGTTTTAATTATTTGTTGTTCATTGTAATGTTTTTTTTTATATATAAATGTATATATATATGTACATATGAATAAATTGATACCTTTATCTAAACATTTTGAAAATCTTATTATATATATATACCTATAGATATATATATATATATATATATATATATATATATATATATAATCTATGAATTATCATATATATATATATATATATTATATATATATATATATCTATAATATATATATATATATATGATAATTATTAATAACAGTAGTACATTTTGTTTAATGTATTTTTTTTTTGTAGTTTCTTTTTGTCCTGTATTTGTGTGTGTCTGTGTGCCTGTGTGCGTGCGTGTGTGTGTGTGTGTGTGTGTGTGTGTGTGTGTGTGTGTGTGTGTGTGTGTGTGTTAATATTATTATGTAAATAAAAATCATAAATTTCATTGAATATATCATTTGGTATGTAGATATACTTAGATGGCAGATGGTCAGGTGAGTAAATTCAACGTTTGTATTACACCTTGATTTTCACCTTGGGATTGTTCACCCAAAACTGAGAAGTCATTACTCACCCTGAAACTGTTCCAAACCTATGTGAGTTCGTTTCTTCTGCTAAAAACAAAAGATGATATTCTGAAGAATGTTTGCACCCAAACAGGTAGCACTGTCTTTCACAGTATTTATTTTCATATTATAGGAAATCAATGGCTACCAGCTACTGTTTGATTATCAGCATTCTTCAAAATTTTTCGGCAGAAGAAACTAATTCGTACAGGTTTGAAACAACATGAGGGTGAGTAAATGATAGCCTTTTCTTTTTGGGTGAACTATCCCGACTCTTTTACTGGGGCACAATGCATAAATAGAAGAAAAGCATGTAATGAAACTTTAGTTTGTTTGAATTATTTAAAACATGAAGGATGATTTAAATACTAGCTGAAGCGAAAATATCCCGCGCATCCTTTTCAGCATGCACCTTCTTGTGTTTCTCCGCCCACAAGGGCTGTTCGATTCCGAAATTTTTGGAATCGAGTCCGATTCTGATTCCTGCTTCTGAAATCGATTCCTCACTGTCGTTTTCGAATCTTTTCCGGTTCTTTTTTTTTTTTTTTTTTTTTTTTTTAGATTGAAGGAACCTAATCTCACCATGATTATTGCAGGATAGGTCGTAGAATGTATTATTCTCATAATATGTAGCTGTATTTGTTTTCTTTCAGTTTATTTTCGTTAATTTAAATGAGTGCAGCCTTCGTAGGATGCAGCCTTCCGTTTGAGAAACTCCCATAGATATGCTTTGTTGAACTGAAAAAGGCTCTAAATGAGGAGTCGATTCCCCTTGATGGAATCGATTCCAGCCTGTGGAATCAACTCTCGATTCCCAAATGCACCGGAATCGATTCTTTTTGGAATTCTCTACTTGCAGTCGGATGACAGTTCAGAATACGCCCCTGTATCTGAATAGTTTGAGGTAACTACCAAGCTGCTTATTGCTGTTAATGAGTAGTATTTAAATGTGTTTAATTCAAGACAATCTGTTTTCCATTTACGCTGACTGGCGATTTCTGTTATCTTTTTAACTTCTAAAAGAGTGCATGAGATCTTAAATATAGTATCGTTTGAAGCTTGTAGTGCTGTTTTTGAAACAAAATGCAACTACAGAAGCGTCCTGAGAGGACAAATATCTGGGCTACCTACATTACGTGAATGTTTCGAATCTTTTTTCCATTGTTTCACTGCATTTCTGTTGTGTTTCTACGATGTAAACACGTGCTACAACGTGCTACAAGTTGTTACATTTTTAAAAACGCGCCTCGAGAACCTCCAAGGGTGCATCAAAATGCCTGAAAAAGGACTTATGTTTATTTCTTTAAAAACCAAGGTTCTCATGGTCTTAGAAATTCTGCATATATACTAAAAGTATAGATCACAAAAAGACTGGATATGACTGGGAACCCTGAAGAACATTTTGCTGTTACAACTTATGAAATCCCACTTTAATTATTTTAACTGTACGTTGTTTTAATCTGTGGATAGTCCTAGTTTATTTATTTAGATGTTTATGACAGAAAGGCATCTGCTTCTAAGCAATTTAATAGAATATTCCATGAATTTACCTGAACTGTATACATTCAAATGAATTAATGATATGTATTTTGTTTTCATGTGTGTAATCCATTTTGGCTCACTCTCACATATTCACAGTTCAAGTGATTATATTTGCAACATTATACTTCTACAATACAAAGAGCACAAAAAATCATTAAATAAATTCTTATCGTGCAACAGGAGATGGATGGAGAATTATTTACCGTTTCAGAGCAGGATTGTGCCAGCGCATCTGAATCTGGCTGGAGGAATGAGACGGGAAAAAGGAAAGGAAAACAAGGGGAGAAAAGAAAGATGAATCAACAAAATAGTAGCAAGAAGAAAATAGCCAGAAGTAAAAACTCTAGGCTTCCAGGTAAGCATAAACCGATACCTAGAATAAATATTTTTAACTTTTGTTTCTTGAAACAGTCGGTGATCTAGATTGTTCATGTTTTTAATAAAATTCTAAGACCACATCAAGGCAATTGGCAGCATTGACGCCATTTATGAAGTAAGCTGAGGTCCATTAGCAGATCCAATATAACATAACATTTGCCCCTCATAGACCTGAAGAAGATGAATGCTGAATCAGTTATGAAGCAGATTAAGCCAGAATGTGAACTGAAGGAAATCTGCTCAGAAACTGATTTTAATGAAGATGACAGAAAGAGAATGAAAGAACAAAGGAAAAAGCAAAGATGCTTCAAGCAGAGTAACAACAAGAGGCCATTTTCACACCAAATGTCCAGTGTAAACAGGCAGACCAAGAATAAAAATGACACGGGTAACTAATGCTTTAATACTTAGGTTTCTTTTTTTCTTCCCAATAATGTCATACATTTTCTATAATTTTTTTGTTTATTTGTTTTTTTTTAAGAGTAATTTTGTACTGTTTTTGTATGATTGTGTCCTGAGAAAATATTCTTCTATTCTATTTTTTTTTTTTTTTTAGGGGTAGACCTAACAAAAAACATCAAAAAATCAAAAAAAAAAAAACAACTGGCTGTTCGTTGTGGAAAAATGGCAGGTTGTCTGTACAGAATAAAATATGACAATGGTAAGTTTTGGGAGGACAAAAATAATTATTTATTGTATTTATTTTTCACATTGTGAGAAATTAAATTGCAGATGTAGTTTTTTAAAGTCAGATTGAAATGAGATTTAACTAATGTAGAGTGTCATTAATAAATAAACACACATACACTACATGTCCAAAAGTATTGGGACACTTCACTATTACACTTTGACTTTAATTACATTAGCAGTTTTCATCCGTAGTCCCTTTTGGCAGGTTGATGTTAAGGACAGGACAAGCAATATTTATACACCAAATTATGAACAGAGAGAAAATATGAAAACAGAAGGAAAACATTATATTGAAATGCAAAATTACAAACTACCATATCCATATCAAAATTTTGATGGATCAATAACCATATTTTCAGTTTTTTTCGAGAAACCACAGTGTCCTGTTCAATGTTTTTATTCTTTCAGCTCTACTGGGAGTCTATTCGACTCATGTGTTCCTCTGAAAGCAAAAAATAATTGACCAAAGGTAGTGTTTCTTAATGGCATGTTACAGTCACCTCTAATACTGGCTTGTGTATACCGTCCTGTTATCTGATCTATGTAATCCTTAAAAACAGGTGGAGCTAAACCATTTAAGATCTTAAAAACAAGTACCAAATCAGCAAATTGAATCAAATGTTCCCAACTTAAAATAGAAAACTTAGTTAATATGCTACAATGGTGAAAAGACCTTTGTAAAGACTTTATAAAGAGTTTGTACATCATTTCAACTGGTTTAAGAAAAGACCTACATGTTTGAGTCCAGGTAGTCACACAATATGTGATATGGGGAATAATCATTGCATTCATGAATTGAACTGCTGTTACATTGATCAAACTATTTCTGATAAATCTGAAATTCGCTAAATTAAATTTCACTATATTTACCACTTTCTTCACATGTTTTTTTAAAAGAAAGTTGATAATCTAATAATAATCCTAAATATTTAAATTCATGTACTACCTCAAGTTTTTGTTTCTGGACAAATACATCTGCATTCACATCATAGTCTGGCATTTTAGTAAAAAAACATACAAGCAGTTATTCTGGCATTAAGATGTAAACGTGAGTTGATAAGCCATTGTGTAACTTGATTCATAGTGTCAGTGAATTTCTGTGCAGCCTGTTGTTGACTTTTTGCATGTACATACAACACAACATCATCCGCATACAATTGACAAATAACATCTGGAGGATATACATTTGGTAAATCATTTACATGCATAATAAACAATAATGGGCCTAAAATAGAACTTTGCGGAACTCCAATATTATAATCCAAGTAATCTGATGTCGCATTTATAACCCGTACACATTGTTTTCTATTTTCTAAATAAGATTTAAACCACATAACGGCCTCAGTTGAAAAATGTTAATTTAATAACACAGAAAGTAAAATCTCATGATTTACAGTTTCAAAAGCTTTCTTAAAATCCAGGAATACAGCACCAACTACACCTCCTTTATCCATCAAAGATTTAATATTTTCCAACATAAAACAATTTGCCGTTTCTGTAAAATATTTTTTTCTAAAACAGAATTGCATAGGGTGAAGGGAAAAGGCACTATTATTACGATATGTGATTATTTGCTCCGCTACCCATTTTTCAGCGACTTTCAACATTACTGGGAGAATACTTATTGGTCTATAATGACTAATTTCTGTATAACTTCCAGATTTATGAACGGGGTAATTACTCCAAATTTCATTGCAGAGGGAAAAATTATCAGTAAATTAATAATCTGAGTTAGAAGTCTGGTAAATAATTTTTATGAGTTTTTAAAAAAATAGTGTCCAATCCATATTTATCTTTAGCTGTTGAATTTTTAAGTGAACTAATTATTCTATCAACTTCTCTATTTTACACCTGTTTAAGAGTAAACTTGGACAAGACACTATCCATCAGTGCAATACATGGGATATCCGGACAATTAGACTTAGGCCCAATCCCATTTCTACCCCTTAGCCCTTCCCCTTTCCCCTACCTCTCCGTTTCGCGCGTTCACGTGAAGGGGTGGGGTGTCTCGATTCTCTTTTGGTTGGAAGGGTAGGGGTAAGGTGAAGGGCCAGATAGCCCTTCAAACTAAGATTTTTCTGGACCACACTTCAAATGAAGGGGTATGAATTATTTCAGCATAAACTGGCTTCAGCAGCAACATGGCTGCCCGAGCGAATAAAAAAAACACATAAATGTAAGCATTATTTGCATTAATAAAGATTTTAATGAAAAGTAATCATTTGTTTTATGTTACATTCAACCGTGTGTTCATATTTACGGTCATGTTATTCAAAGAAATGTTCGCTAAAGTTTGCTAACCTCATATCATTACAGACTGATCAGGGCGATAACCACCATACACATAAGATTAGAAATCGCTAACTTTTTACTCAGATATTGCCAATTCAAGAGAGAGGAGAGAGAGAGCGAGATGAAAGTGTATGTGCATCTCTCTTTACAATAGGATCTTTCACAGTAGTTTGAATAACATCCATTAGAACATTTGTATCCCTTTCAACACCCTTTTGAGAAAAAAATTTCTTCCCTCTTTATATCTTCTAATTCCCTCTTTAAATGATTCAAATCATGTTTTTTCTATTTATAGTCAGTTTTCTTACTACAAAAGTTCAATTATGATCTGACAATCCTGTAATCATATTAAAAGTACGTGATCAGGTTTATTTGTAACAATTTAAAGAGCAGGTCATATGGTATTTTAAAGTGTCCCAATATTGTATTGGAGTCCCCTACATCAGGTTTAAATGCATCTTAGGTCAGAAAACATTGTAATTTTCTCAGAATATACATTTAATATTAGAGTCATTTGCCAATGATTAGCAAATGATTCGTTTCAAGCAAGTTCGGAGCAAGCCCCTCCCTTCCTCAAGCCTACTCTGCTCTGATTGGTCAGCTGGCCAAACCTGTTGTGATTGGCACAGAGATGAGCCCTTGAGCTAGTTAGCCAGCGCTACCATTGACAAAGCACCTTTACATAAAACAATAATATAGTCAATCCGTTCTTATAATGACATAAAATACAAAACACTCATGCAAGCGAATCGTGCCCACAGCTAAAGTTTAGCTGCTAAACTGTGAACACTAGGTGGATACGTTAGCCGAGTGCTAACGTGACTAACTGATTAAACAATACAGTTTGTAAACCAAAATATATCTACCGTAATGTTTGAAGAACGACAGACAAAAGACGCTTGGTCTTAACTTTTAATCAGAACGCAGAACAGTTGTATCACAGGAGCACCAGCCGAAATCACTCATCTCTCCCGCATTAACCCTGTAACTGCCAGTGCAGCACAATAAACAGCAGTTTCTCAATTATTATAAAGTCTGTATGTTACACTACATTCTTTATTATTAAACAAAGTAATTAGAACAACGTCAGTCTACAATAATCTACATATTCTTAGGTTCACTGCGAATTTTTAGAACTACTTCAGTAAGACAGTAATATTGTGCTTTACCTGGAAACCTAAAGCTGCACTAGGTATACATCACATATCGGCACAAAAAACTGATATTTTGAGCACTCAATTGAAAATGTACACCTAACGTATCAATCGTACTACTTACAGGTCGTGGTTCAGAGAGCTTGTTAGTCCAAATTAATAAGATTAGAAGCCAACGAAGATAAAAGCCCAGATTAGAGAAGCAGTTCTTGATAAAATGACAAGCACACAACAAAAGGCTTGAATTGTATTTCTGTTGTATCCTTGAACACCGCGTCTTTCTCAACATGATGTGAAACGCACTAATAGCAAAAGTGTTTGTGGGCAGATCAGACTCTGTTCGTATTTCGCGGGCAGGCGGGGATTATGCAAATGTGTTACCCAGTGACGATATACCGGTAACAGACAAAAGATTTGAAAATGTAACGAATCGTAAAGGCGACTCTGAGTCGACTCTCTCTTTTGAGAGACAATATCTTTATTTATCATGCAGTTTTTTGATTAACAACTTTGCAGATTGTTTTCATTTAAGGATAGCTACGTTATAAACTGCAAAAGAGATTTTTCAAAAACCCATATGACCTGCTCTTTAATAAATTTGTGTTTCAGACGATCTAGTTATTCTTGTGGGTCCTTTTACAAGCTGCTTCAGATCAGAGTTACTAGTTATATCTTTCAATTTCTTCCTTCCAGTTTTATCTAACCTATTTACATTTAAGTCTCCAAGTAGAATAACTTCTTTGGTAAAATCACATAATTTAAGAAGCATATATAATTTATCATAAAATTCTTTTTTTTTTTTTTGCTGAAGGTGGCTGATAAACTGCTATAATTATAAAAGACATTTGTGGTGAAAGAGAAACATCTAAAACTATACATTCAATATCAAAGTTATAAGCTAACTGTAGTTCAGTACATCAAATACTATCCTTAATATAAAACATAATACCCCCACCTCTACCCACCAACCTATCCCTTCTAAAAAATATTAGAACCAGGAACGCACAACATTGCTGATGAAGTATGATGAAGAGTTTATCCTTCCATTTTTATAAAAAATCTCTGTCCATGTGAAAACACAAAAGCATGCTATGAAGCACTGTCAAGATCATGCCAAGCCAACAGGTGGCGATATAATCTCAACTGTAAAGCCATGTTGTCTAATCAGAAGCCTGAAAAAGTTTCCAGTAAGAGATAACAGCACGTGCTTCGACATCACAAGCCAAAATCCCGGATTTCGCTGTCTACACGATAACACTGCAACCTGAGTTTTTGAAAATCTGGCAGGAGTTTTCAAAAATGTTCGGTTTCAGTGATCTGGTGCTGTGTTTGCATGTGGATGAATGGCCAAACTGCATAGAAAAAGCTGCGGTTTTGAAAATACCTGTGTTCGTGTGGACAGGCCCTCAGTCAGACATAAAAAATCCTAATTTGAATTTGTGACAAGATGTTTCATTTCATCACATTTTGCCATAATTGTATGAATATTTAAATGAACACCCAATAATCCTTTTCGTTTGGCATCAATGTCCCACAGAATGCTTGCGTGGTTTACAGTTTAAAAAAGTTTCAATTGTCTCTGTTTGAAATTTCCGGATTTACTCTGTACTAAAATCTCACCTCAGAGCTCATTTGATTCAAAATTTGCGAAGAAGACACAATCAGCACTTTTTCCTATGGTAAAGCTTCTACATTTCTCAAGTCTGTCCTTAAAGGCTGTGTAGAGCCCTGGTTGCTCTGCATCACCATATCGAAGCACTCACCCCTCACCCGATGAGACATGCCATCAACTAATCCCTGAGCCACAGGAACTGTCGAGACAGCCACCTCCAGATCAATTCCTGGATGCAGAGAATCCAAGTAGCTCCGCAAGACACCAGCCAAGCACCCGCCCTCCATCCAGTGAGGCACACCACCAGCAACATGCGCTATGAGGCCACCCAAATCGACCATCATTGGCCCAGCATCCAGATGTATACAGTCAAATTTGCTCTGCATCACACCCACAAAATGTTCACCAATTATTTAGTGAGATATACCGTCAGGAGCACAGGCACACCCAAATCGTCCATCATCGGCCCTGGACTCAAATGCACCAAATCCTGATTTCTCTGCAACTCTCCAGTGAGGTAATCACCTTTCACTTGTTGAGGTGCACCATCCGTAGTAAATGTCACTGGGGTATTCAAATGAGGTATAGTCAGTCCCGGATTTAGATGTACATCTCCCGAGAGTGGTATCAGAGTCAACAGGATATATCCAAACACACTTAATCTTTCTCCGATCTGTTTGATAAATCTACCGATGTCGTTTTAATCGCTGTTTTTACCAATTTGCCCCTTCATGCACAAATATAGTCTTATAAATTATAAGATGTATAATCCGTCTTTGGTATGGCATTGATGTGATCAGTCTCTTCCAACCACATAGACGGCTGATGTATCATGACACGGCTGCATAGTGTAATGTCCATCCACTGAGACTTTAACATATATTGTTTATAACTATTGTGATTTTCAATGCTATTTTGCTGATAGTACTTTGAATTCAAGTACTACCCTCTGCCATCTTGGATCTTCTTCATCAGGCACTGATGTTGGACAAGAAGGCTTGGCCTCACAATCTCTGTTACAGTTCATCCCAAAGATGGGGTTGAGGTCAGGGCTACATATGTGCAGGCTATTCAAGTTCTTCCACACCAAACTCATCCATATCTTTATGAACCTCGCTTTGTGCAGTTCGGCACAGTCAAGCCTGGTTTAAACTTGTACGAGGGCAAAGGTCTGCATGGTTAAAATGATGTCATCGGGAAGTGGGCAGCCGTGCGTGTTGAGTAAGTGAGGCCCCAATTTAAACGTGGCAGTGTTCACGGTATTTTTTGTAACTTTGCGCACGGAGCCGCTTCTGAAGATGCACAGCTTCAGTGCGACTCTAACCAAACAGGCACATCTTCACTGGCATCTTTATGAATTGGAAAAAACAGGGAACAGAAAAGAGCCTACCTCAAACTGTTCTCCTCAGTTGGAAGCATAGCATTGTGCAAAAAATTTTGGTACAGTATCCTTAAGCATTAAGTTTCCCTTCACTGGAATTAAGGGGTCTAGGCCAAATGCTGACAAAACAGCCCCATGTTTATGCACACAACACTCTCTCTTCCACTGAACTTGCAGTTGGACAAGTAATGTTCTCTTGGTATCCATTAAACCCAGACTCACTCATCAGACTGCCAAACAGAGAAGTGTGGTTCATCATTCTGCAGAACAGGTTTCCTCTGCTCCAGAGTCCAGTGGTGGTGTGCTTTACACCACTCTATCTGACTCTTAGTACTTGATGATGTGAGGCTTGCATGCAGCTGCTCACCTATCCAGATCCATTCCATAAGCCCCTGCCACAGTTTTTCTGCTGATATTAATACCAGTGGAAGTTTGGAACTCTTCAGTTATGGAATCAACAGAGCGTTGGCGACTTGTATACACCATACTCCTCAGCACTTGACACATCCGCTCTGTGACTTTACATGGTCTTTGCTTTGTGCTGCCGCTCCTAAATGCTCCACTTACAGTTAACAGTATAATATCCAACAGGAATGCAATTTCACAAACTGGCTTATTGCAAAGGTGGCATCCTATCACAGTACCACACTTGAATGCACTGAGCTTTTAAGAACCACCCATTTTTTTCACAGATGTTTGTAAATTCATGGCTAAGTGCCAAAGTGTCTCTTTCCCTCTGTATGTGTTAACAAACCAGAATTTATTATTTAAAATATGTGTACTCCATTTATATGTTCTGTATAATGTTTATTTGTCTTCAGGAGAGAAGTGTATTTCATGTAAAGGGAAATGGTTTACGCCCGGACAGTTTGAGGAGTTTGGAGGAAAAGGGCATCACAAGAAGTGGAAGGGTAGCATCTATTACAAGCCATCAAATGGCCTTCAACAAGTTAAATTGCTGAAACTCATACAAGTATGTATTCAGCTAGTGTGAAGTCTTGACGAGTTTATTTGACATTTTTATGAACATATGTAAACTTCATCTTATTTAAATGAACTTTCCTTTTTCTCCTAGAATGGGTGTCTTTCAGAATTTGGACAACTGAGAGAGTCAAATAGACAGGTATTTTGTATATATTGTACCAATGCACGAGTTATAAGCCCATAGGCCATAAAACATAAATGATATCCATATGTTGTAGTTCAGCCTCACAACAGTGATTGTATTCTGTGGGTTATGAATCAACTTTAATATTTTTTTTACTTTGTTTTTTGGTTTTATAGATTACTTTTGAAAATAATCCAGTAAGTTACTAATATCATGCTGAGATGTTTTAAAATCACTACCATTGTATTTTACCACAGGTGACACAGACAGATAGAGACGGTGCGAACTCAGTGCAAAATGTAACAAGGAGGAGTGAATTAATTAACTCCTTAAAAGGTTTTCCAGAGTCCTGGAAAAGACTGTTTTCCAAGACTCTGGAAATACCTGTGTGTGGAATTGACAAGAAAACAATCCTGCCGGGTGAGTTTGAATCAACATTTTTATTTCAGGTTTATTAGTTAGTGATCTCTGTCTCACTATCACACTATCTAGTGTTAATTACCTGTTCTTCAGTTCTCTGATCCCCACCATACTTCCTTGAGGTTATTTTGCACATATTAAGCCAGGTTGCTGAGTCTAGATTGCCAATGAGCTTCTTCTCTCATTGTAAATGTTTTTATGTGGTTTTATGTTTTTACGTGGTCATCTACATTGACCCTAATGTGTTTACGCTTTCTACCACATACAGACAGTTCTTCGGAAGAGTCTGTATCTGTTGCTGAGAGAGTCAAAATGGTGAGATGTTTATTTATTGAGCAATTGGAAATTATTAGTTTAATTAATACTGCATGTGTATTATAATATGGAGAGTTGAGTTTAGCGTATAATGTAGCACAATATATTATTAAGGGATATAAATTGAAATATATACATTTATATTATTATTATTGACAAGATGACATAACTCACATTGACAAATTCTGCTCACATTCTGAGGTAGTGATTATATAAAAATAACCAAATATATCAAATTAATACAAATAAGTAACTTTATCTTTCTCTTTCTCCCTTAGTTAATGACATGTACCCAATTACTGTGCACAAATATCCTTCATTAACAAATGAAGCATTGCTTTAATCTTATTCTTTTTTTCGGCACAGAACAGGAGAGAATCTGTGATTTTAGCTGAAACTGTCAGTAAAAAGATGACAGAACCGGTAGAATCTACTGCCAATGCTAGAGGTTAGTGAGCTCTTTTATTTTCTGTCATGTAATTTCTCTTATTTTGAACTTTATGGATTTGCCGTATCATATTTTTATTTGACTATCTTTGGTCACTTTCATATCTCTTTTTTTTTGCTTCTCATTAGAATAAAAATATTTATAGTTGAACCGTAACCACTGGCCTTTGAAAACTCTTATCAGTGTCTGTTATTGAGTGGTACAAATATTTCTTTATTTCCTTTGGGTTTTAACAATTCAGACTTTGTCTAATCTCTTATCTCTTTGTCCTTCCCCAAACTGATTCATCTGCACCTCCCACTGATGCTACAGAACCTGCAGTATCTCCTGTCATAGAGGAGGCCAGTCAGACCACAGATGAAGCAGCAGCTCAGCTGAACTTCAGTGATTCTCCTGCTGAATGGCAGAATCCTGTTGTTTCTGAAGAGACTGAGAAGACCAGCCAGATGCAGCTATTTGAATTTCTGGCAAACCAGTTTAATACTATCAATAACACCCTACAATCAATTGATTTGTCTTTAAAGAAGCTGGTGGAAAAACAGTCACAAAACACACTGCCTCAATACATCAGTCTAACTCCTGCTGTTATTGAAAATCCCCAGATTAACTCCTTAGTCAAGAAGGAGCAAATTACGGAAGTTTTAAATAGTCAAGTAGACTAAAGTTTGACACCGAACAAATTAGGGGTAGTACTGAGGCTATGATTAAAAGTATATATATCTTTATTAGACAATTATTACACAAGTTTGGTTTTAATGCGCAATAGCCAAGAAAATTAACACCTTTTGGTAAACTTTTTTTACTGTTTTTGTCACATATTTAAAATGTGAAAATCTCAGTTTTATTTTATTTCAGTTTTTTTTTTTTTTTCGTGTCATTTTCCAGAAACAAAACTGCATTGAGGTTTCAATCCACATAGACTCATCATAAAACCATGAAAAATTTACAGTAAACTATAAATGTTCCTGTTTTGTCTCTGGGTCAGGTTATTAACAGGCAAATGTACCTATAATCACTTTTGATCACTCATAATCAGCTTTATTAATTAGATATCATTACAATGTATAAAAAATTTTAATATTCTGGGACCCTACATAGAATAAGTTGTTTGGAGGATGGATGGATAGGATGTTTCTTATTTGAGGATTGCTGTACAGCTACAATCTTTCCATTGCAGCAGGCATTGTTTTTCTCAATATGGGATGCAGGTGGCAGTGTTGTACAGAACCTCTGTTTTTCTGTTATTCTTTATAGACCTTTCACTGTCAATGTCCAGATACCTTAAAAGTAAGATGTGTCATTTCTGTGATTGCAAAAATAAAATAGTTTTAAACAGTCTGACCACCCTTTCTGATCTCCACTGATAAACGAGTAGCCCGTCTAAACATATGCCATTGTAGTATACATACCTTCTGTTTAAAAAAAAAAAAAACACAGCCAGATATTTACACTGTTTTGGAAATTGCCCTAAAATGTGTTATTTTTAGTTGTCTTTATTATTCTGTTTCAGGTCATTTTAAATAGTAAAAAAGTAGAAGGTGTGCATCTTTTACATGTTGTCGATCGGCCTACAAGAGCAACTGGAGAAACAGGTAGCCCTCATGTGTGAATTTCATTTTACTGTTCCTCAATCAGATTTACATCAGCATATTCGCATAACAGTATTTATCTAATAGTAGAAACATACCATACTAAATTTGTATTGTTAAGTGAATCAAATCACATTTAATTTACTTAATAATATGGTTTAAATTCATTCTCTTTGTCCTTCTCCAAACAAAAGTTGCACTACAGTTTGTGCTTGCAAAGATAATTTGACTGCATACGTTTGTTTTTGTTTTTTTAATGTTTAGTCATTTTGCTTCCATATTGTAAAGTACAGTAAGATATCACATGTTTTTATTTTAGAAATATATTATCATACAAATGCTCCCCGTTGCAAAAACGTTTGAATGCAGATCAGATCAGAGTGAATATATTAGAATAAAATAAACATTGCCTTATTATAATAGTGTAAATGTAGGTCACGCATGCACGCGCTGATAGCTCCGAAGTAGCAGGAGCTGCTCTGGAGCGGGTTATGTTCAGAGAATTGCTATGACTATTTAAATACCTTGAAAAGTTATGTTTTTGCAAACCGAAAGCTGAGTTAATCCGCTCACTTACCTCAAACATAAGCAGGTATGCCACATAACCTGCTTTCTGTTATATATGTAGCCTATTTATGTGTGTACTGTATATATGGTTTATGAGGACACAAATGTGTAAAATGACTTGGGTACTACAATGTAAACATAGTTTATGAGGACACTTCCTGTGTCCCCATAAAACAAAAGGCTTAAAAAACATACAAAAAGGTGTTTTATCAAATTCAAAAATTGGCAGTAGTTTTCTGTAAGGGGTAGGGTTGGTGTAGGGAGATAGAAAATACAGTTTGTACTGTATAAATTATGCCTATGGAGAGTCCCCTTAAACCACAAATGCAAGTATGTGTGTGTGTTTATATATGTGTGTGTATGTGTGTGTGTGTGTGTGTGTGTGTGTGTGTGTGTGTGTGTTTAATTATATGTATTAGTTTTATATTAATGTTCATTTAATTATTTTTAAAAGTACTTTTTATGTGTGGATTGTTGTTACAAATGAAGTGACTCATCAGGAATGCAGAGCTACTGTAAGAAGACAGGTGTGGTCAGGTAAAAAACAAATGTTGACAGATCTCTTTTTCTGAATATTTCATTTCCAGTTTCTTTTCTTTAATGCAAAGACAAAGAGTCCTAGGAGCGTGTTTCTGTGTCGTCAGTGTTGTTGTGATAGACGTTACTTCTGGAACACCAGAGTAGAGAATCCAGTCTGATAGCAGTGTTTCATTTAGTTTCTCTTTAGTGTAGTAGTAGTTTGAAGTGCAGCCAGGTTCATTTCTGTGTTATACAGGTAAGGTCATCTTGTCCTTCCATTAATTATGCTCAGAGATATATATTTTATGACATAGTGAATGTTTTTGATGAAAGGCATTTGTGCACATGATCTTCTCTTAACAGTTTAATAGGAAAATTGCATGGATTTATCTGAATGGTGTGAACTGAAAGAATCATTCATTCTGTTCACAAGTGTGTATCTATTTCGCCTAATACAACCAATTCTAAATATCCACAACTAAATGATGACTGTCCTTTAGATACCCACGGGAGATGGATGGTAAATCAACCATAGATTCAGAGCAGGATTCGGACAGCTCTTCGGGATCTGACTGGATGAGTGAAATGGAAAAAAGTAAAGGAAAACAAGGAGGAAAAAGAAAGATTAGGGAACACGATGGCAAGGAGAAAGGAGCATATTCCAACAAGAAGAAAAAAAATAGAAGTAAAAGCAGTCCAGGTAAGCAGGGGTGGAGAATTATATATTGAGAAAAAAAAGTAATAATCAGTTTTAATTCTTGAAGCGGTCTGTAAAACTTCAGACAAAGTGTTTTTTATACTTCTAAAGACTACATTAAAGCACATCTTTGGCATTTTTATAAATCAAGGTGAAGTTGAGTTTAATTTAGCAGAGAATTACATTTTGATCATCTCTTGTGTACGAAAGGTGTGTGATAAGAAAACATAAATAAAAAACCAAGCGAAGAACAGGGAAAATCAATACAAGTCTGATAGCTCGTAATTACAGAATCCTTTCCTTTTTAATGTCTAGACCTGGACGAAATCTTTCAGGAGGCCAGAAATAAGACAAAACTTCCCGTCTGTTGTGGAAAAATCACTGGTCTTATATACAAAAAAAGATATGAGAATGGTAAGTTTCGAGATTATGGCCATTTTTTCTTATTGTCAGAAAGAAACTGAAATGCAAATTTAGTTTTAGAAAGACATGTACTGTTTTAATTATATGCTCCTTATTCATATGTTCTTTATGTTTCCCTGTCTTAGGAGAGAAGTGCGTTTCATATAAAGGGAAATGGATTACACCCAGACAGTTTGAGAAGTTTGGAGGAAAGGGGAATAACAAGAAGTGGAAGAGTAGCATCTATTACAAGTCATCAAATGGCCTTCAACAAGTGCCATTAGAGAAACTCATACAAGTATGTACTGTGTGCAGACAGTGAAAGGCTTGAATGTTATTTTTTATTTTCCTACTGGTCCTCATATGATTTAAGTAAATCTTATTATAATGCAACCATCTTAGAATAGGTGTCTGCCACAGTATGGATATCCGAGGAAGTCATCTAGACAGGTATTTCAACCACTGCAAATGAATTAGCAAACTCACAAGCATGTGTTTCATGAAAATATTAATTGTAATCTATTCAGTACTTTGTTTTCTTTTTAAAGATTCATTTTAACATTAGTATACCATTGATTAATCATGATGCAGAATTACTCAGATATGTTCATATTTTTTATTTATAGGTGACACAGACAGATAGATGTGGTGCAGACTCATCATCTCAGCGAAATGTGACAAGAAGAAAGACACCTAACCATACAAAACGTAAGAAAATTGCGTCTTTATTAACTCTTTAAGAGGTCTATGTTTAGTTGAGCATATAGGCTATGACTTCTTTACAGTCAAAACATTTAAACCTAATAAAAGTTGGGACTTTTCTACAATTAGATTTCACTGGCAGTAAGGAAAACAATCACAGAAATAGAAATGAAATACCTGTGTGTGGAAATGAAGAAGACACAGTGCTGAAGGGAACAGTTCAGCTGGGTAGGTTTGGGTGATCATTTACATTGCAAATTCATCCAGACATTTTCTAAGCTTACAAGTTCAGTGGAGTGCAAAGCTGTAAAATTTATTTTTCAAAAATAATTGTGCACAAATAGTACAAACTCTGTATGCAGCAAGTTGCTATATTTACAGCACATAACTGCTAATTTCACCATTGTTGATTCACTTTCACACCATTTACTGATTATCACCTGTTCATCTGAAAAAAAAGTAATTGTTTTCTGCCCCATACAGACAGTTCTTCAGATGAGTCCATATCTGTTGCTGAAAGAGTCAAACTGGTGAGATTCGATGGGTTGAGATACCCACTGAGCAATGTGCATGCACTTACTGATAAATTTTAATAGAATATTGAAATATAAGTATTGACATATGAGGGATAAAGGAATATACACTGCTATTCAGAAGTTTGTGGTCAGTAAGATATTTTTTAAAGACTTTTATTCAGCAAGGATGAATTAAATTGATGAGTGAAAAAAACCCTTTATAATCTTACAAATAATTTCTAATTGAAATCAATGCTGTTCTTTTGAACTTTCTATTCATCAAAGAAATGGTTTACAAAAGGGGTCAGCAACCTTTCAGACCTTTTTTGAACTTTAAATATTTCTGAAGCATTTTTTAATTTTTTTAAACTTTTCAAAATCCTAAAAGTTTATTTTAGCATCTAAATAAGCAGCATTGTTATTAAACTCAAAATCTTCACATCACTCAAGCAAACAGTCAAACAGATCCACACACACACACACATCTCTAGACTAGCACGGGTTAATTCTCACACTTCATTAATATTTATAGCTCTTAAAGGGATAGTTCACCCAAAAATCAAAATTATGTCATTAATGACTCACCCTCATGTCGTTCCAAACCCGTGATACCTCCGTTCATCTTCGGAACACAGTTTAAGATATTTTAGATTTAGTCGGAGAGCTTTCTTGTCCCTCCATTGAGAATGTATATACGTATACTGTCCACGTCCAGAAAGGTAATAAAAAACATCTTCAAAAGTAGTCCAAGTGACATCAGAGGGGTCCGTTAGAATTTTTTGAAGCATCGAAAATACATTTTGGTCAAAAAATATCAAAAACTACGACTTTATTCAGCATTGACTTCTCTCCCGGGTCTGTTATGAGCCGTTCACAGCACATCCGGTTCGCGAACGAATCACTCGATGTAACCGGATCTTCTTGAACCAGTTCACCAAATCAAACGAATCGTTTGAAACGGTTCGCGTCAAACAATAAGCATTAATCCACAAATGACTTAAGCTGTTTAACTTTTTTAACATGGCTGACACTCCCTCTGAGTTCAAATAAATCAAGATCCCGGAGTAATTCATTTACTCAAACAGTACACTGACTGAACCGAGCCAGATAACGAACGAAACATTGACTCATTCTCGACTCAAGAACCGTTACAGTCGGACGCGTCCGATTCGAGAACCGAGGAGCTGATGATACTGGGCATACGTGAAGCAGACTGACACACAGCGCGTCTGAACTGAACTGGTTCTTTTGGTGATTGATTCTGAACTGAGTCTGTGCTAATGTTATGAGCGCGGGTAAACCGAAGGCTTGAATCAAGGGGCAATCATCGCCAATGAAGTCATACGTCGAGCGCACAACATTAGCAAAAGAACTGGTGAACCGTTTTCGGCAACCGGTTTATTGAATCAAACTGTCCGAAAGAACCGGTTCGCGGAGAAGAACAGAACTTCCCATCAACTACCGGTGATCCGAAAAACGATGCAAACGGTTCTTGACTCGAGAACGAGTCAATGTTTCGTTCGTTATCTGGCTCGGTTCAGTCAGTGTACTGTTTGAGTAAATGAATTACTCCGGGATATTGGTTTATTTGAACTCAGAGGGAGTGTCAGCCATGTTAAAAAAGTTAACAGCTTAAGTCATTTGTGGATTAATGCTTATTGTTGACGCGAACCGTTTCAAACGATTCAGTTCGATTTGGTGAACTGGTTCAAGAAGATCCGGTTACATCGAGTGATTCGTTCGCGAACCGGATGTGCTGTGAACGCGCTCATAAACAGACCCGGGGAGAGAAGTCAATGCTGAATAAAGTCGTAGTAGTTTTTGATATTTTTGGACCAAAATGTATTTTCGATGCTTCAAAAAATTCTAACGGACCCTCTGACGTCACATGGACTACTTTGAAGATGTTTTTATACCTTTCTGGACGTGGACAGTATACCGTACATACATTCTCAATGGAGGGACAGAAAGCTCTCGGACTAAATCTAAAATATCTTATACTGTGTTCCGAAGGTGAACGGAGGTCTCACGGGTTTGGAACGACATGAGGGTGAGTCATTAATGACATAATTTTGATTTTTGGGTGAACTATCCCTTTAACAGGCTGTGTGAATATGAGGAATGATTACCTCAAAATGTACGTCGGTATGCATTTTTTCCTATGGCTCATGTGCCAGTGATTATCCCTCTGGGAGCCAACATTTCCATGAGTGCCATAGGTAGCCAACCCCTGATTTACACAATCATTGATGACTGATAATAATAATAAGAAGAAATGTTTCTTGAGCACCAAATCAGAATATTAAAATGATTTTTGAAGGATCATGTGACACTGAAGACTGGAGTCTCTGCCATTACAGGAATAAATTACATTTTAACATACTGTATTTTAAAATATTGTATTTTTTCATGTATACAGTATGTGTGTGTATGTGTGACTTTTTTTTTTAACATCCCCTCATTATTTCATGTATTCATGGATATGTATTATTTCTCACATATCCCCTTTTAGCAGACAAACAGAAAGCATTACTTAAATCTTATCATTTCTTTTCACCACAGAACAGGAGGGAACCTGTAAATTTAACTGAAACTATCATTAAAAAGATCACAGAACATATAGAATCTACTGGGAATGATACAGGTTTGTTGAGATCAGTTATTTCATTCTATCATGATTAATTTCTCTTAATATGAGACTTTTTAGAATTGATTGATTTTTATTCGACTATGAAGGATCAGTGTTGAACTAAGTGGGTTGGTTAGAATAGGATGACCATTAAATATTCTTATTTAAGCGAGTGATACCAAAATTAAATGAAATGTTTTAATTCACTATCTTTGACTATATTCCCCAAACCAAGACTCACCTGCTCATCCCACTGATGCTACAGAACCTGCAGTAGCTCCTGTCATAGATGAGGCAGATCAGACCACAGATGAAGCAGCAGCTCAGTTGAACTTCAGTGATTCTCCTGCTGATGCTACAGAACCTGCAGTATCTCCTGTCATAGAGGAGACTGATCAGACCACAGACGAAGCAGCAGCTCAGTTGAACTTCAGTGATTCCCCTGCTGATGCTACAGAACCTGCAGTATCTCCTGTCATAGAGGAGACTGATCAGACCACAGACGAAGCAGCAGCTCAGTTGAACTTCAGTGATTCTCCCACTGATGCTACAGAACCTGCAGTATCTCCTGTTGTAGACGAGGCAGATCAGACCACAGATGAAGCAGCAGCTCAGCTGAACTTCAGTGATTCTCCTGCTGACTGGCAGAAACCTGTTGCTTCTGAAGAGACTGAGAAGATAGGCCAGATGCAGTTAATTAAATGTCTGGAAAATCAGTTTAATAACATTAACAACACCCTGAAATCAATTGATTTGTCTTTGAAGAAGCTGGTGGAAAAACAGTCACAAGACACACCGCCTCAATATATCTTTCTAATTCCTGCTGATTTTGAAAATCCCCAGATTAACTCCTCAGTCAAGGAGGAGCAAATCACTGAAGTTGTAATGACATGATTAAAAACATGATGAGTGAAAAACTTAGGTCTGAAATTAAACAAAAATAGTCAATACTGATGAGAGAAAGAAATAGAACTGTGGTCTAAGATGTTATGAATAAAAAAAATACATGTAAGGTGTATCCATAGGTATGAATAGATGCCCCCTTCGTCCACTTCAAGCACGTAGATGCATCCATCATGTTGTAACGGTCAACTTGACTTCATTCACTATTCTATGGTTTCGCAGATCATTGGCTGTGCAGGATTGTGCCATCTTTGAATATTCATTGATTACTATGATGAATGAACAAAGAAGGCAAGCCTGCAACTTTTTTTTTTTTTTTGAATGGTTGTCAATGGAGGAGAGGCTTCACTATGCTGAATAAACAGCTTTTTTTTTTTTTTTTTTTTGAGGAAATAGCTTATCATTTATTGAATCGCCAGCCTGTTGGCTAATGCTTTAGTTTTGGTTAAAACTAGTTTTAGTTTAAACTGAAAAAAAAAAAAAAAAAAGTTTTATAAAAGAAGTCAATGACATATTGTGACAGGTGGGATTCAGCTGAAGGCACTTCCCATTCATTCCTATTCTTAAATGCCAACTGAGATCCCCAAAAAACAAAAACTCATACACTTCAACCAATTAAACAGACATGTAATCAAGTAACTCCCAATAACAAGAGACCATTACGCTTTCTCCACTAATAGAAACAGTCGCTAATGAGGCATCTACATATACATACAGTATCTACTGGTATATCTACATTAGTAACAACAATAAATATAATAGGTTCTATTTAATGTGCAAAAGCTCATGAATGGCATATCACTTAAACATTTACAGTTACAAACAAAATTACAACATGAAAATAGAGCAGTTTAAATTAAATTTAAATTTCAGTTTAATTTCTGTGTCAGTGTGTACAGTATTTGAAGCAAATACAGTAGATCAAAGTCCCTGTATTCACACTCTGGTGTAATGAAGGGAAGGAGTTGTTCTGTTGTTCTCTCATTTCTTCCTGACAAATTCTTCTTCTAGTTTCTAGTTTTCTGTTTACCACCTTATATGTCAAATTCAGAAATTAACTTGTAATTTAAAAAGCATTCCCAAATTAAATTCTATATGTGTTTCTCTTCATTTTTCATTTTTGTAAGTGATTAGGTTGAATTCTTAATGCCTTAGGAAGGCTCACCTGCTGCAAGCTGTGGTTAGGTGGAGCGAAAGGAGATTATGCCATGTTTATATGTAGCTATTTTTTCCAAAAAATAGCTATGGGACAAAGTGAGCCAAATGTTGTGGAGTAAATTGTGTCAGCATTTTAACTTACGCCACAATAAGGCACTGTAGTTAAGTTAAATCTCTGAATTATAAACTGGTATTTCAATGTGATATTAGTGGATTAGTTTATCGTATATACATATTATTTGTAGTTTTTTTTATATGGACAGTGTAAAAGTGCACCAAATCCTTCTCTGATAGACACCTGTAGTAATGGCCAACAAACTCTCTGTTTAGTCTGTTTTTAGGAAGGCTACAACTTTGGTGTTAAACATATTGTTTCAGAAATGCAAACAATTAAATATTGAGATTTAAACTTAATTTGGTTGGTTTTATGTTGTTAAAGGTAACTTTATGAAAAGAAATATAGTTTTTTAATTATTATTCATTTTACATGGGATTGAATCAGATTTGGTCAGATGGTCATTTTACACCTAGATCAGATTGTGCATGTTACCCACTGACTCGACTCGGGTCAACTTACCCCAAACCCGGGGCAAACTGAGGAACACTTTTTTATAAGAAGACATATTTTTAGAACCCTTTGTGATAGATACATTCTGATCATTTAAAATGATAGGAATACTTTCATTAGGATAGGATAGATACTTTCATTGTACATGTGTACAAAAATGGCTTATCTTACCCCACTCTCCCCTATAAGTATTAGACATTTAATTTTATATTTTACAGCATAAATATATTATATACTAAGAAACAACTGATGTAGAACTGTTTTTTTTTTTTACTATTTATAGGCCTACTATTAATATGGTTTTAATAAAATATGTCTTATAGATTGCTAGTATCAAAACAAGTGAATATAATTGGAAATATACTACATTACAAGAATTAGAGTGTGACAAACTGCTAAATATTCTATATGTTTATTTACCTGCTGGCTTGCTGGAGCTATGAATTCATGTTTGTAATGTTGAATTGCTTTTAGCAGCCTCCCTTCACTCTTTCTCTCTCTGTCTTCTTTTTTGTGAAGGCATTTTATTTTTATTTTTATTTTTTGTCTACAAAGTGTGCCAACAACAGACAATTTTGTGTTATTTTATTAGATCTGATTGGGTACAATAATTTGACTAAGCATTCTAATTCTAAGAACGTGAATATTTTGTTGTTATCACTGTTAGAAGGCTGAGAGCAAATCATTACCGACAGAATACATAAAACAAACTACCAAATTACTAATTCAGCGAATCATCCGTTGACTGTAATGTGGATTTTAATGTCTCTACCTGTTAATGCAACGAGCTTCAGGAACTGTAGTCTTCACTCTAAAAGCCACCGGGCCACCCCCCTGCACGTCCCTGTGTCCGACTTTAATCGGCGCTGCAGCCGCCTACGATCACATGTGCCATATAAAACTATGGACACAATCCACACTATGGGCTCATCTAGCTACAAAATTGCCCTGAGCCTCTTGCAAATTTTCCTTAATTACTCAGACCAAGACAAACATCCTCCAAATGAAGACAGTAACTAAAAATTGGAATTTACATTGATCAATGCCTAGATGTGGAGAGTTTGCACCTTTTGGGGACAGATGGTAATTTGCATGAAAGACACACATTCTACAGTAAACAAAATATCTAAACTCTCTTTAAACTTCAATGTACTTCATTCCACTTTTAATACCCTCGCATCAATTCAAGATATTCTTTGTTCCATCTTTTTCAAAACAGGTCTACTATGTATTGCACTTGCTTCCGGCATCTATGACTGTAGAGATCATCCCTTCTGAAGAGTCTTGGAGGTAAAATAGGACTGGCTCTTAGCTGAAGAATGTGGTTCGGGGTCAGTGCCTCAAGGTTGTTGAATCGTCTGAGGATGGGGTAACTGGACGATAATTTAAAATAGCACAGTAAGCAAGGATTTGTCAACCAATACTTGCTGCATCAACACAGAACAAAGCATCTTCTTGCACTTAGCACTCCCAGACTCCATCATGATGGGCCGCACACAGTGGGTTGAAAGACTCCTTTATTTCATCCTGTGCAAGAGAGTTTCAAATTTTGGTTCAGTGCAAATCTTGTTGCAGTTCACGATTACTAACGAAGTTAGTTCCATTATCTATACATCTTTGAAATGCATTTATGCAGGAATCAATCCCTTATGAAAAATAAGTTTATTGAAGTGTGCTATAGTATGCTTCTTTTTAACTAAAAGTATACTTTCAGTGTACTTTTTATGTACTCCTCAGAAATATACTTAAAATGACATTTATTGTTATTGCAAAATTTGCCTTGCAGGAATAATGACTGGTGCCATAAAACCCAAGTTATCATAAAGAGAACTAACAATGGACAGTATGCCTTTCCTGGAACATTGTTTTGGTAAATGTCATGAAAGCAATTGGACCTTAATGAGTAGTACACATCACCGTTGTAAGTGTATTGGTCAAATCTGGACCTTGCAGTTTTTTGTTCAAAGACGTTTCATCAAATGTGGCTGCAAAATCAAACACCTCACTTTTTACGAAGGTGATAGAGTCCATGTTGTGGTATGTTCCATTCACTGGTTCCAGCTCATCCTGAGGTACAATTTCTGCATATCCTCTTTCAAGCATAACAACAAAAGGTGTTGTGCTTCAGTTGACTTGAGCTGTTGGTGTATCCCAACCATTCCCATCTATATCAAGACTTAGTGGACGACTAATGACCCACCCCGGGAGCATTTTTTACAGCATATTTTCCTGTACCCTTGCTGTTAATTATTCTCGACAGCTCTAAGGTTTGGGGCATTCATGCCTATAGGTAATCCAGCATTTACATTTATTTGGGTTAAATCCACATCCTTCAGGTAAGACCACCTTTTTATGTCTTCCATTTTAGGAATGTTGTTTTTGGTGACTGGGATTGTTCTTTAAGAGTAAACATCAAGTAAAGTCAGATAAGCATCTCTCTTCAGTGCAGATATTTAAAGTCCAAAGATTTTGTAACTAGAAACAGTTTTTGTATGACCCATAGTTTTCAAAAATATATCAATCTTTCATCCATGAGCATTCAATTCTCTCATCAGTAGCTCTGTGCAAAATATTGCTGAGCTGCCTGCAAGAAAAGCATAAGTCAGTATAGATATATCCTTTGAACCAGCCCCAGTATGTTTTCCAGCATCCATTAGAAAATAAGGCTGGCCCCACACTAGACAATTTTCAAATCATAACCGATTTTAAAACCATGGGAGACCATAGACATGAAGACAGTTTCAAACGATTTTTAGCCTTATAATCCTCTGAATCTGCACATTAGACGAGACTGAGAGACCACACGCTTGCTGATTTGTAGGAACGTTTTCACAGTGACACATGATCTCACAAAGACTTGCGAGATCAAACCTGACTAGAGAAAAATAATAAATATAGAACAATAAACATTGTCAGCTAGCTCTCCTTGCATTCGTTCTGTTCCACACTGAAAAATAAAGTGTAAAATAGAATATGGGTGATGTTCTTTCTCAGTACTCTGTTTCATGGCAAGTTTGTGGCTGCCAAGTTTTGGCTATAGAAGCACAAAACATCCAGTAGGTGACGCTTGCTCGCTCTCATTGGCTATCCTGGGTATCCCGCCAAAGGCAGCCTGATCAAGAGTTGTAAATATCAAGCACCAAGCAATATCAAGTTCGTGGACGCTCCGCCTTGATTGGAAGCAGTTAAATAATCGCAATGACACCACACAACAGAGGATTTTTTGGACAAATATAATTGGCGACAAGCATTGAATTGTTAAAATCAGCATTAAAATGCACTTGACATTAATGATTCCTTTAAGTGTTGAACAACAACTAAATCAGGCTTCCTCAAATCTTGCCCTGGAGAGCCAATCCACTGCAGAGTTTAGCTCCAACCCTGATCAAACTCACCTACTTGTGATTTTCTAATGATCCTGAAGACACTGATTAGCATGTTTAGGTGTGTTTGATTAGGGTTAGAGCTAAACTCTGCAGGAAATTGGATCTCATGAGCCAGATTTGAGCATCCCTGAACTAAAGAAGGAGATTGTTGTTGACTTCAGGAGAGTGCACACTCAGCATGTTCCTCTGACCATCAATGGTGCGACTGTGGAGAGAGTGAGCAGCACCAAGTTCCTGGGTGTGCACATCACAGAGGACCTCTCCTGGACCAACGACAACGCAGCACTGGCCAAGAAATCAGAACAGCGTCTCTACTTCCTCCGCAAACTGAGGAGAGCCAGAGCCCCACCCCCCATCATGTGCACCTTCTACAGAGGCACGATCGAGAGCATTCTGACGAACTGCATCACTGTGTGGTATGGCGCCTGCAACGCGTCCTGCCGGAAGACTCTGCAACGCATAGTGAGAGCAGCTGAGAAGATCATTGGTGTCTCTCTCCCCTCCCTCCAGGAAATTTTACGGAATCCGTCTCACTCGCAAAGCCCTCTGCATTGCAGGTGATCCCACTCCCCCGTCACACAGCTTCTTCAGTCTGCTGCCATCAGGGAGGAGACTGCGGAGTCTCCAGGCCAGGACCAGCAGACTGAAGGACAGCTTCATCCATCAGGCTGTCAGGAAGCTGAACTCGCTCCCGAACCTGCCCCCTTGTCCCTCTTCTGCCCCAGGCACAACTGAACTATGAAACCCCCTCTCCCAGATCCCACATCTCCAGGTCCTTCCACCCCCCCTCCTCTAACATTACGATGACATGCACCAGTCACTTTGTGCAGCATGGGCTGCTCACTACCTCATTCACATGGAACTGACGTCATTCTACCACCTCATCAGTCAGTTTAAATAAAATAACTGCTCTTGAGCCCTTTTGTCACTTTAATCAGACTGAATAAGCTTTTTTTTGCACTAAAAATCTTTTTATCTGCACTGTTTGTTCACTGGTTTACAATCTGCCATGTGCCTTGCGCTGAACTTTAAACTTATTTTTATTTTTTATTAATGTCTTTTTTACATTCCCTTATTGTATAGTTGTATCTTATATTTTGATATTTGATCTAGATTTTTAGGCTCTACTGTTAGTGTTATCTGTATGCACCGGGGGTCTGAGAGTAATGCAATTTTGATTCTCTGTATGTATGTACTGTACATGTGGAAGAATTGACAATAAAGCAGACTTGACTTGACTTGACTTGAATAAGTCATATACAGCATCCATTCATTCTCCAAATTGCTTGTCTTTGCAGGACTGCAAAAGTAAAAAAAAAAATCATGCATCTTACATACATTATAATGAGATGTAATAAATATTCAAAGCTACCCAGATTGTATCTTTGAAAGACTTGTAAAAGAGAGCGGTTAGTGGATACTGAAGATTTTCTGGAACACTTCCTCAAACATTAATCTCAGAGAATCTGGGCACCTGGAAGTCATTTTTTTTTTTTTTATTTCATGTCAAATAATACACTCCTCATTATATATCTTTCTGAGGTCAGATATGTATCTTTTACACTTAGAATTATCTTTGAGAATTTGATGTCTTGCATTGATTATCTCTGAACTGATCATGTTATTGGCATGTTACAGATTTACATGACTAATAATAAATTGTTAAATCTGATATTATTCTGACATACTCTAAAATTATTTTCTCAAGTAGATTAAGGGATTGAAAATTCTGCCATCATTTACTCACACTCAGGTTGTTCCAATCCTGTATGTTTCTTTCTTCTGGTGAAAAAAAAAAGATACTGAAGAAGATATTTTGAAAAATGTAGGTAACCAAACAGTTGTCAGTAGCCATTGACTTCTATTGTATTTGTTTTCATCAATGGCAACTGTTTGTAACATTTTATGCAATATCTATTTTTTTTTCTATATCAATCAAGTGAACTAAATGTGACATAACATTTGCCCCTCAAAGACCTAAAGAAGATAAATGCTGAGTCAGTAATGAATCAGACACAGCCAGAGTGTGATCGGAAGGAAAACAGAGTAGCAACACAAGGCCATTGTCCGACAACAAATCCAGTGTAAACATGCAGACCAAGAATAAAAATGACACAGGTATCCTATAAAACTAAAAATCAAAAGCAAAAATTAAAATAAAAAAAAAAAAAAAAAAAAATTCCACCAGTTTTTTTATATGTATAAAAATAAATGTCTTTTTCCATCTGTCCCTTTTAACAAACCAGCATTTATTACTTTTAATATGTGCACCCATTCATGTTCTGTATGATGCTTCTCTGTCTTTTATGATTTCTTTGAAAACCTTTGGTCACTTTCACATCTTGTTTTTGCTTCTCATTAGAGATGAACAGTAACTATCTACCTTTGAAAAGTCTTACCGGTGCCTATTACTGAATTTCTGAGAGGTACTAATATTTATGTTTTTCTTTAATATTTTATAATTTCAGACTTTATCTAACCTATTTGTATTTGTGTGTGATATAAACTAATCCTTGTGATTTCTCAATCAGATTCTTTTAATTATGTCTATTTAGGATTTTAATATAAGAACTATTGCAATATATTCAATAGTTGAATGTACTGTACCAAACTTTTAAGCTTTTATTATTTAACATTTGATCATGTGTGGAGATATGCTGGTTTGAAAGGATAGTGAGAATATATAATTGTTTGTATTTGTATTAATTCAGTCGAACCACAATGATATGGTTTTATTTCAGTTTAAATTTCAGTTTCGTTTCTGTGTCAGTGTGTTTCTGAGGAAAACAGTAAATCTAAGTCCCCTGCAGGCGCTCTCTTGTGTAATAAGTGGGAGGAGTTTTACTAGAGTCTGTTGTTCTGTCATTCTAGTTTTTAGTTTTCTGGTTCCTCAAATACAATGGTTCCATTCAAATTCAGAAAATGACTTGTTATTTAAACAGCATTCCCAAATTGAATTCTGAATGATGTGCAAGTTGGTGTTTCTTTATTAATGTTTTTTAAAGGATAAAGTGGAATAGTTCCTCAGTGACGCAGCCACACCAGCTGAAAGGTGTGGTTAGGTGGAGCATATGAAAGGAAAGGAGGTTACCATGTTTTTGTATGTACGTAATTACCTGTGCGTAGAGCGAGGAAACAGACATTGTACAGAAACAGGTAAGTACATTAATTAATTAGTGAATCCAAGTTTGATGTTGTGAATATTTTCTGGTCTGTGGTTTCTATTCTTTTCTTTTCTATTTTTTTCTTTTTTTTTTTTCTATCTGTCACATAGATTTCAAAACAACACTACAGGAGGTAACTTTCAGTTTTGTTTCAGTATGAGAGAAGCTTCCAGTGTTCATTAGATTTCAATCCCATTATAATGTATGGAGTTTATCTAGTTCTTATGTTGTTGTTTTTTTGGCAAACAAAACAGCGTGAAGGACTCAGTTTGCTTTATGCAGCTACTGTACAATAAGAATATGATGTCAGTTTTGCAATTACAGCATTTATGTGCACTGTAGAAAGTTCAAATACTGTACAACATGTAGTATAGTGATTAAAAAATTATAAATGTAATAGTGTAAAATGATGTAATACTAATATTTTAAAACAATACAATTATTTTATTAAAATGCACATTTATTTATATTTACATTTGTTGTATTATAAATTTTAATGTTAAAATCTGTGCTTTTTAAAATGACTGTCAGTCCATTTTTGTATTTTCCCTTATATTGAAATTATTTCACTTACTGTAAATATAAACATTTCCTTTATTGGTAAACTATAGACATGTTCATGTTTCTTTTCTCATATCATGCTCATCTTTGTAACATAATTTTATTCATCATTACATACAGTAAACAAAGCAAGTTCACATGATCATGTTTAAACGTGCAAAGTAATGGTAATTTCCTCTATGAAACGCATATAATCGGTCAGTATTGCTTGTTTTTCAGAGAACCACAGGACATGGAAGGAGAGTCGGACATAGAGATTACGTCTGACTCAGAATCTGAATCAGAATGGCATCCTGGGAGCAGCACAGGATCTGACAGTCTGAGTGAGAATGACAGCGCAGAAGCAAAACAAGGGAAAAAACGGAAACTGAAAAAACGTAAATGTAACCAGAAAGGGCCATCATCTCTCTGTACACCCAACAAGAGACAAGCCGAAGGTACCAAAGTTTCCAAGTGAGCTTTCCAAAGTAGAGTACATTTCAGCAATTACATTACAAAACAATTAGATGAATTCTAAAGAGAGTTAACACAGCTCAGCATGCAACGTGTTCAATTTGAAGCTCCATTGATGCCCAAAAGAAGGTTTGTTTAAATTTAATTGACAAAACAATTTTAATAGAACTGGTAAATTTGTTTAATTGAACAATATATATATATATATAATATATACACAGTATTTGAAACAAAAAACTTTAAACAAATCTGTATTTTAATAGAACTGGTAAATTTGTTTAATTGAACAAGTCTGTGTGATGTTTGACTTTTGTGATATTTGTTTCAGACTCCACACAGTATTTGAAACAAAAATTTGGAAACAAATCTGAACTTCCTGTCACATGTGGAGATAAAGACGGCATCCTGCATGTGGAGAAATATAATGACAGTAGGTCCAGACGATTAAAGATTGCAGTTATGTTTAATATAACGTGAAGAGTCACAAAAATAATTCTGGAGCATCTAGACATGTTCAAAACACTTCCTCTAAAACAAGTCCAAAAGTAAATCCAGTATTATTTTAGATAAATATTTATCTGTCTTCAGTGGAGAAGTGCATCTTAAGTGAAGACCAGTGGTTCAAGCCCAACGAATTTGAGAGGTTTGGAGGAAAAGGGAGAAACAAAAAATGGAAGACCAGCATCTTTTGTGATAATATTCCACTCCAGAAACTCACAGAGGTGCATAAAATTTTATCTAGCATTCAATAATGGCTAAAATGCACAATGTTTGCATTTAACGGATCTGATTTTATGATTCAGTTATTAGTAAATCTAAATATTTGAGTGTTAATTAAAGTAGAACAATAACATATATCAGGGTTGATAAGATTCGCACATCTTCCATCCATAGGCTGGACTTCTGTCATCCTTTAAGAAAAGCCGGATTCAGAATAAACAGGTTTGACTGTTTTTGTTACCAAAAAGCACAAAATTACCACAAAACATATTTATGAAATAAAAAATGTTTTTAAATCTCTGTCTGTTGTACAGGTTGATTCTCCTAACTCCTCACCTGTTGCTGATAGACTCAGAAAAAGAAAGGTTAGATCCTGATATGATGACTTTACATAAAAAAAAATGAAAAATAAATAACAAATCCAGTCCCGATATTTAGGGTACATAATCTCAGATAAACAGGGTTGTGAGAGCTTTTCCCATGTTCCCCATCACTGACATGTCTGCATCTCTTAATTTTGCAGTGTCAGAGAGAGCGGTTCACCTCCTCCTCCAGTCAGTATAACAGTCACCCATAACTAGACAATATGCTGATTAATATCAACCGTTTTCTATTTCTGTATTCTTTATTTTCTGTTTCCTTATTGTTTGTGAATTTGTTGTAGAATCAGACAGCAGGAGCAGTGATGACAATGGTGACATTGTTGATGAGGATGATAAAGATATCATTGACATGACCATGTTTGAAGTTCAAATTCTACCTGTCACCTGTGGTTCTGGCTCTGGCATCCTATACAAAAATCGCTTTGCCACAGGTATGTGAGTGGGTATATTTAAAAAATAAGTAATATTGTGTGTTAGTCAGTTATGTTTTACATTTATAGCTACAGTAGCTCCAAAAAATGCCTGGATGTCATTGAAAATACAAAATATCAAACTTCAACCATCACTCAAAAAGTGTTATTTATTCTTGAGAAAGCTAGCAAATGCATATTTTAAGCAAAATGTGTCACAAAAAAATGAGGTTTGTTTAAATTTAGTAGGCAAAACAGATATATTTTGCAGATTTAAAAATTGGTAAATTTGTTCAATAGAACACGGTAATATGATGAACTCCATCAGTGTTTACTCTGGATAACTGTGTGAATTTGAGAAGAACTGACTTCATGGAGTATTTGCACAAAAAATCACCCAAAACACCAGAAGTCCGTGAGCAAAAGTGACATACAGAGAAGCTCTGGTGGAGTCCCACTTGGTTTATATTTTGTATCTACTGCAATGACATTTAGACATTTTAAGTGTGATGCAAGTGCCCAAATACATTTTGGATTAATTCATAGCTCTAAGAGTTTTTTAAACTTCGATACAGAGGCTCAGTGTTGTTATTCCAGGGCGTTGTGGGAGATGCATAAGAACAAAAGACTTCTGGCTGACACCTGAGGATTTTATCAGACTAAACAAGCCAGATGGAATGTGGAGAAAAGACATTTTATCCAATGGGATACCTCTGGGGAAACTTATAATGGTGAAATGATTTTTTAATTTATTTTTTTATTTTTTATTTTTTTTTAAAAACAAGATGTTACTTTGACCTTTCAGTTTTACATTCAGGAGTAGAAAATTGAAAAATATATTTAATATTTAAACACACCTTTGACCTGACTAGTCAGACAAAGATCAAACCATATCATCATCAGTTCAGTTCTGTGCAACAGAATAATAGTCATCTGGTACTATTGTTGTTCGAATTCTAAAGCGGGTCATCATCGGGTCAGCACATAGGCAGGGCTTTTTTATGTGTAGGCATAGATTCATCAACCTATACGCATGTCAGAGAAATATTAGTTGTTCATTTTAGAAATATTAATGTACCTCGGAAGATACAGCAACCCAATTGTTTTGATTTAATTGTAAATATGCATCAGTCATAACTTTTATTTTAAACAGCATGCTTACTTTTGGAAAAGGGATAAAGCTGCAATGGTATGATTGATATGAAAATATATTGATTATGACATTATTTTGTATCACTATCACAGCACATCTATTATTTTGGTTATTATTCTTTATTATTTCATAGAATCTTCATAGAGAAGTTTATACAAATGTATCATATAAAATTGTCCCATTGCATTAAATTGTTACACATGTATGTAGTACATGGTACATATTCCTCAAAGTGGTTCTGATCAACTTTACTGACATGAAAATTTGAAGTTTAATTCTTGTTTGTTTGTTTGTTTGTTTTATTGAATGAAATCTTTTGTTAAATAAAAAAAAAAAAAAAAAAAAAAAAAAGACCAATTGAAAAACCAATGAAATTCACATTTTAAACTCTTTGAAATAATTTGACACTTCATTCTCACATACTTTTCAGAAAAGAGTTTTGGAACTGCATATGATAACCTGCGATTGTAAGATCTGTGAGGACCTGAATCAGGACCTAGTAAGACACCATCACTTACAATTACAGCCACATCAGAACATCAACATGACAACTAAAAATCCTCTGCGAACTCTTGTCCCAGCAGAATGATGACATGTGTTACATGTGTGACTCTGAGGAAGATCTTGTGTGTTGTGACGAGTGTCCACGAGCTTTTCATTCACTCTGTCACCTACCAGCTGTACAGGAAGACTCACCTGGGTGAGAGAGAGAGAAATCATGCTGGATTACACAGACTAAA
Organism: Cyprinus carpio; assembly: GCF_018340385.1. NCBI lineage: Eukaryota > Metazoa > Chordata > Actinopteri > Cypriniformes > Cyprinidae > Cyprinus > Cyprinus carpio. Next base: position 29,749,398 of record NC_056599.1, on the reverse strand, counting down.
CATGTGACTGTGTAACACTGTGTGTTTTGTGTGTACAGAAGCCAGTGGAGCTGCACATTTTGTGTGATGAAGAATATGGAAGGTTCCAATCAAAAGACCCTCCAGGATGTTTTGAGCAGTCCAGTCTCTCAGTACACACTGGTGATGTTTATGTAAAACTTTTTACAGTGCAATTCAGTGGGGTCCACCGTCAGTGGGGTTTCTTTCATTTTATAGACCAAACAATTAACAATTAAATGTCTGTTTGATTGTCTTCTAGCACTGCCAGTACCTGCTGTTACACCTGCTACATGAGAGCAAGACCGATGTAAGTCTCATATTCATCTGGCTCTTACAGCTCTTATATGTGATTTATATAAAGTATATGACATCTGAACTGCTGGTGTTCAGGTTCCAGAATTCAGTGAGAACATTTGTGGTCTGGACAGAATGAAGCTGAAGTTGGAGAATAATGATTATCAAACATTACAGGAGTTTGTCACAGATATTGAACTGATTTTCAACAACTGTTGCACTTCCAGTGAAGTGAGTTTCATTTTAACCTTATGTAATGTTTACCAATGACAATAGTCTTCACCTTTTACATTTATCATCCTATTTTTATATACTAAGCTTTACATTTGTTCCCCCCCACCCCTCATCTCTGTAGGGCAGTGACATGAGTAGAATGACCTCAAGGCTGAAGGAAGTATTCAAGAGGGAGTGTGAAACCATCTTTAAGCTCCTATAACATCATGCTGTAGGTTGTTTGTCAATATGTCAGTAATGTTTTGCAGAGCGCACTCTTGAAGTGTTGCTATGTCCACATATTATAAGCGATGTCTATTAAGCATACTGAAGAAAGGCACAACTCTGGTACAGTATGTGTTTAAATCATCATCATTAACAACTAATTGTTAAATTCAGAATTGAACAATTGTGCAATTTTTGTAAATGCAGAATTTTCAGGAGTTAATTCGGTTGTATAACACAGTTGTCACTCCTGTGAATTACTTACAACACCATTAAGCACTAAAATGTGAATTGGCAAGGAAATTTAGCTGCAGTGTGTACATGGCCAAAGAAACACAATGCCGTTTTAAAAGCCCAACAGAGACAGCTATGGACACTATCAATAAATGTTCAAATTATAGTTGCCTCTTCTAAGCTGAGGTAGAATGAATTTCAACATCAAAAATTACACTCTTCACATCTAAGATCTGAATCTAACTGAACATTATTGTTATTTTTTTCACATTTATTGTTCTACTGTTTTTTTCCTTCTTTTATTTAAACTTAAATAAACGGGTACCTTTATATAAAAAAATGTGTGCAGTAATTTGAGTATTTTGATTGTTTGATTTTACATTTAGAAATTAATTATTATTAAATAATTACTATTAGTGTTTGTTTTTTTAAACATGTTGTTATGTAATTTTTGTTGTGTTAATTTTGTGTAATTGACACATCATGAATGAAGAGTATGTGCCAGGAGAATGGTTTGAAGGGGTAGGGTAATTATGAATGAATGAATGAATGAATGAATGAATGAATGAATGAATGAATGAATGAATGAATTAGACATTTTTATATAGCGCTTTATTGTGTATTGTTGTACACCCAAAGTGCTTTACAATCATACAGGGGCCTCTTCTCAATCACCACCAGTGTGCAGCATCCACCTAGATGATGCCAAGGCAGCCACAGTACAACGGCGCCAGTGCGCTCATCACACACCAGCTACTGTACAGGTGGAGAGGAGAGAGAGTCATAGAGCAAAGTGGATGGGGATTATTAGGAGGGCCTGTGGCGGTAATTTGGCCAGGACACCTAGGGTTACATCCCTACTCTTTACGAGAAGTGCCATGGAATTCTTATCATCTCTCCTTTGAACCTTCACATTTCAGGTGTTTTAAAACTTTTTTCCAAGGCTTTGCCACACCAACGTCCAAAACTTGCATCAAATATTGCTTTTCTAAAATACAGTTGCATTCATTTCTTTGAGTTCCAATTCATTTGAATTCTTCCGTACTTACAGATGAGAATTGCATCTGCATTTATACCTCAATTCAGGTTAATTCACTTGGAATTGAAAAGGCATTCGCTATTCATATCTGAATGACACACAACAATGAAGGAGTAAATGTTTCAGTTTAAAATGATCTTTTGAAAGGTTCACATCTGAAGAACCTTTCTGTTTCACAAAAGATTCTTTGTGGAGAAAGAAGGTTCTTCATATTATAAAAAGGTAAGAAAGAGATGTGTACTTTGTTTTTCCTGACATCTAAAATAATTAGTACCATATACATTTGTGCATTTAATTGACCCAAAGTAGGTTAAAGGAATAGCTCACTCAAAAATGAAAAAATGCTGAAAATGTACTCACCCTCAGACCTAATGAATGTTCTTCATTGAAACAGATTTGTAGAAATTAAGCATTACATCTCTTACTCACCAATGGATCCTCTGCAGTGAATGGGTGCCGTCAGAATGACAGTTCTAACAACATAAAAACATCACAAAAATCCACAAGTAATCTACATGACTCAATCAATCAATTAATGTTATGTGAAGTGAAAAGCTTTGTTTTTTTAAAGAAACAAAATCATCATTTAAGACATTTTCATTCTGATGGCACCCATTCATTGCACATAATCCTTTGGTCAGCAAATTATGTAATGCTAAATTTCTCCTAATCTCATCTAATTAACAAAAAAACTCTTAAACAAACATTTAACCCAAAAAATAATTTCATAACAAAAATTATTTTACAAAACAAACAATTTAACAAAATGTATTTTTCAGATGTTACAATTGCCAGAAAACCACAGTTTTCTAACATGACTTACATGTTACACTTGCCTATATACAGTTATTTAACATTCAAATACATTTTTATAATTAATTGATGAAAATGATTCAACTTAGACTATCCGTAGATCATTTACACAACTGTTTTATTAACACATCAAAATTCAACTTTATTGTCAGGAAAGAGGGACTGCATAAAATGTGGCAAAGCAATGGTCCCCCCTTATATATTTGAGAAAATTGGTGGAAAAGAATCATGCAAGTCCTGGAAAACAAGTATGTTATGCCAAGGCACAAACCTCAAGAGTCTCATGTAGATGAGAACAGGAAGAATTGATGGTAATGTGTCTTAGTACTTGAATGCATTTTGTCCAGAATGAAACAATATCTTTTCAATTCTGTGACCTAATGGTAGTCTTTAAAACTAAACTAAACTAAACTAAACTAAACTAAACAATAAGCTATCTCCATTTTGCTCTTCTAACCTGGTTTGTTTTCTTTTCAGATGAATATTTTGAACATACCTGAACTGGAAAGTTTACCCTTCGTAAATTATGTGCCGAGCATTATTTATTTAGCACTTTCAGTCACTTGATAGGCAGAGCTCATAATTCCAGTAATTTTGTTTCAATAAACTCAGTCAGTGAATGGAGTGTTACTATGAAATAAAGCCTCCTTGTTTAATTGCTATGTTGCTTTTACCTGAAGAGGGCAGCAATGTTTTATAAGAAGCTCACTGACGGAGCATGAAGGTGAGTTATACTGATATAAAAATACAAAGAGTAAGAAAATATATTCCATTCGTTGTTATAAACCACACATGTGCATTAAACATTACATTATGTCAAGGTTTACCGAACTGGGGTTTGTAAAGGAGCTGCAGGGGGGTTTGTGAGTTCAATGAAAAGCTAATAATTAAATTATAATAATTTAAAAGTGATCAATCAAAATACAACACTTACTAAAAAAAGGGTTTGTACATTTTTTTTATTTACCTGCACTTCATGTGACCATTAACCAACATCAGAAAACTGTAAAAAATGCAAATGTAACACATAATTATTAAAATATTCATTTTAAAAACTCAGGGTGACTTCAAGTTAATATATTAGGAGAAAGAGGTTCAAATCACAAAAAAAAAAAAGTACATTATATGTGAATAAGAAATCATGCGAATTTGTGCATGTGTTTCAATGACAAAAGCCTTCCAAAGACTTAGTAATACATGGTTAACTCACTGAGTGATAAATAAATTAAAAAGTAAATAAATAAAAATTAATTTATTGTTGATGCAATGTTGAAGCACTTCTTAAACCTGAAAGGATTTTTGTAAACCCAGTGGTCAAATGCTGTGTGGCCTCTCAGTTTTCTGTGTAATTGCATCCACCTGAATAATGACTGGTCTTTGTGTGAATGTCCACAAAACTGGAAGGATATTTTAGAAAGGAACATTTGTAAGATGAAAAAAGGTATTAGGGAGAATCAATAAATTATGAATAATTTCTTTTTGTTTTGTGAATAATATGTTATCATGTAATCAATAAAAAAGCAACTGTAGTCTGATTACGAGTATTTTAAAATATAATTTAATCTAATTACAGGTACTTGATTTTCAGAATCTGATTATGTAAAACATACTTGGTGGGGGGAAGCTACCAGAATGGTTTTGGGCAGTAAAAGGTGACATAGCTGAACTGGCAAGTTCTTCATGCACTTCCGGGAAAAAATGCACAGAGAAACCTATTATCCAGCCTCGAAAGTTTAGGACACGGACGGTGGAGGTTTCCATTTGAGCCCTACCCTCTCGGTGGCCCGGGCAAGCATAGCCGTCATGTCAGGGTCCACCTCTGGCATTGCTACCATCCTAGAAGATGGAAACACAGCTGGATTATTCTCCCCAGAGAGCTCTGGCTCACCCTCCAGTGCTGCGATTGACATCCGATCATCGGGGGGAGCTCCAAAGGATATGGCTGGTACACCTCGAGAAGGTCCAGCACGTTCCTCGAGCATCTCCACAGACTGTTGAGTGCTGGTGGGATGAGGGTCCCTGGGAGGTTGGTTCCTTGGAGGCAAAGTCTTCACCAACACCCTGAGACCACCAAAGTGACTACCAGAAGTAGTCTTCCCCTGGCTTTTGCCAGTTTGCACCCACTCAACAAAGGATTCAGCAACCCACTGCAGTGCCGTAACACCCACACACAGAGGCTTGCTCATCCTACACTGAAGCTTGTAATGGGGAGAGTAACAAAACTACCACTTGGTTCCAAAGCGAAAAGTTGAATACGCATCGCACCTGCTGCCTATTTACTGTATACTCGTGCTGTGAGGCGTGGCAGTCAGATGCAAATATTGCATGACAATGTGCATTGACTGGCTTAGTTTACACTCGAAGTAGATTGGTTTCTCTAGCAATATTCCCAATTTGTTGGTCACCAATGTGACTTCCAAAGTGACTGACTGATAGGGAACTTCCAGCATATCACATAAAATATGGAGTGTGTGTGTGTGTGTGTGTGTGTATATGTGTGTGTGTGTGTGTGTGTGTGTGTATATATATATATATATATATATATAGAGAGAGAGAGAGAGAGAGAGAGTACAATTTATTGATGGTAATGGTAATACCGTAAAATTTTCAGTTTGTTAACATTAATTAATCCATTAATAGGCATCATGAACATTTTTTTTTTTTATCACATTTCAAATTAAAAAGTGGAAATATTCTAAGGAATATTGATGTTGATGTGTGTGCCTGTTTGTGATACAGGACAACAGTAAGAGTGTTAATGAATGAAATCATATTCCAATATTACAACACCGTAGAACACCCAAAAAATAATATTTAAATCTATTTTTTTTGTGTGTAAATGACACACACAGCAAATTACATCTGACTGTGAAAATACCCCCAAAAGATTATTTAAATCTATTTTTTTTGTGTGTAAATGACAAAAAATACACACACACACACATGTATGCACACACACATACACACACATGTATATATATATATATATATATATAATTCTTTTTTGGGGGGGTGAACTAACCCCTTTTTAATGAAATAATACTCTAAATAAGAAACTAAAACTGCTAAATAAGACTCTAAATAAGAAACTAATTAAGAGACTAAAACCTTAATTAATGAAATAATACTATAAATAAGAAACGCTGCCTGTAGGATAGTGACCAGTAGGGGGAGCTAGAGGAAAGGGGGAGCAATGTGTTGGTGTACGAAGAGAGTAAATAAAAGTTCACTCATCTGCAAATGTGTATATCTAATAAGATAAATATTAGGCTACATCTGGCGACGAGGACTAAAGCTCTTGAATGAAGGCACTTTAATGTGGATTGTTCTTAAAATTGTGAGACCTTAAAGCATACTAAAAGGGAAATATCAGCAACATAGCGATGGCCCTGAATCGCCTCCTCTCAGCCCGTTTGATGTGCACACCGACCATGCCATAATTGGGAACAACACCGGCATTGCAGTGCGATGGGCAAAATAGGTGAGCAGTTTCAAACTCTATTGTGATGGCCTCCGGCATTAAAGATGATGCTCAGAACAATTATTTCACGCCAAAGAAAAACGTTCCATATGAGAGGCATATTTTTCGGCAAGCAGTACAAGAGCAGGGTGAGTCAGTGGACTCGTTTGTAAGCAGACTGAAGCAGTTGGCTGTGACTTTCCCATTTTGGCGATCATAAAGATGATTTCATTTCATGATCAAGTCATTGAAAAGTGTATCTCTACTTTTCTCAGAAGACTTTTGCGGGAGAAGGATCTCAAATTGTATATTTTGCAAGATATTGCCAGAACTATGGAAACTGCAGACCAACAAGCTGCAAAAATAGAAAAACTCACTATTAATGCTGTTTGAAAAGTCAAAACTTTGCACGTGTGCACACAGTCTTCTGAAGGCAAGCCACAATCAAAATACAAATTGTCTGCATTTTCACAACAAAGCACAAAGCATGCAAGCCAACTAAAATGCCGTTGTTGTGGCCATGTACAGTAGGACATTATGGGAAAATGTGTACTGTTGCAAAAGGGAAACACTCTTGCTCCTGTTGCAAAGAGGGCCACTTTGCAGTGATTTGCCATACCAAAACAGGAATAAAAGTAAACCAAGTGACAAGTAAGGCACCGCACAACAAAGTGTCAGTGGACATCATGGGAGAAGATGATTATCCTGAATGGTTGTTCATTCTGTAAGGGGACACAAATGATGCTGAAATGTCAATACTGGTAGATGGGATGCCAGTGACCATGCTAATAGACTCGGGTGCAAGTCATAACATTGCCGGTTCAAATGTGTTCCAAGCACTGCATAACAACGGTCATACACAGTTAAAGAGCACATCCAAACAGCTATATGCTTATGGATCAGATACACCACTGGCTATGGAAGAATATTTCACTGCTGACATTAGTCCGGCTGCAGGGAATAAGAGCGCAAAAGCAGACATTTTGGTTGTGAATGGTGCACAGACATCTGTGTTGGGATGCAAAACTGCAACTGCTCTCGGGATTTTACACATTGGTGCTCTGTCAAATATCAATGCAGTGCACCATGAGGACACTTCTACATTTGCAACATCATTACAAAAGGAATACAAGGCATGTTTTGAAGGTTTAGGGAAGATAAAAGACTACCGTCTACAATTACATGTCAACAGCAGCATCGTTCCTGTTGCACAGCCGATACACAGACTGCTGTTCAGTGTCAGGAAGTTAGTTGAGGAGAAACTGCAGCAGCTCGAACAATTGGATGTCATCGAAAAAGCAGATGGACCTACTCAATGGGTATCACCTCTCGTGGTAGTGCATAAGAAAGGTGGAGACATCAGGATTTGTGTGGATATGCATAGAGTCAATGAAGCTGTCGTGCGCGAATGACACCCCATTCCCTCCATCGATGAAATTCTGGAGCACATGACAGGTGCCGAGTGGTTCTCTAAGTTGGACTTGAAATGGGGATATCACCAAATTCAGTTGGAACCTGAATCACGAGCATTGACTACATTTGTCACAGACATTGGCCTATGAAAATATAAAAGACTCATGTTTGGCATCTCTTCTGCTCCTGAAATGTACCAACGCATAATCCAGCAAGTTTTGCAGGTCACTGATGGAGTCCACAACATCTCGGATGAAGTGGTATTTGAAAAGACTGTGCAGGAGCATGACACACGCTTGTATCAAGTGCTGAAACTCTTGCAGGAGAAACAGCTGTAAGAAATTATAGTCTGCCTCGACCCAGCTTCCACTAAAAATTGTGTATTAAACTATGCTCCTTTCCCTACAAAGAGCTTAATTATCATAGAGATAGTTCTTTCCGATCTTAGTATGTAAATAGTGTACCTCCGGAGCAATAATTTGTCAATTATAGCGTGGGAGCAGCAGCAGAATATCAAGAACCATCTGCTGACCAAAAGGGTACATCAAATAACTGCTAGGGATTCTGTTTAATCTTATCACCTTAACATTTGGTTGTTCCCACCTAAAAGTCTACCAAAGATGTGGGAATGGAAGGCGTCCTCATCACTCTTTCTTACACAGCTGACACTAAAAAAAGTTAAAAAGGATGACGGAGATGGAATTCATGGGACATGTGCTTTCAAAGAACGGAGTTGGGGCAGCACAGTCTAAAGTGGAGGCAGTGCAAAACCCTTTGACAGCCAAAGAACGCCACTGAGGCGAGGAGTTTTCTCAGCTTGGTAAATTATTGTGGTCGATTCATTCCCAACCTGACTACTACTGCAGATCCATTGAATCATCCAACTACAACATCACAAACAATGTATTGGGGGAAGGAACAAGAGGCTGCAATCAAGGCATTGAAGGTGGCACTGGCAAGTTCACAAACGATGGCTTACTACAGCCAGGAGGCGGACACACAGGTGATCGTAGATACCAGTCCAGTAGGGCTCGGCGCGATCTTGACCCAAGCACAAGCTGATGGTGCGTACAAGCCAGTGTACTATGCCAGCCGTGCTTTGACGGATGTGGAAAGGTGGTATTCTCAGACCGAAAGAGAAGCTGCTATGGTGTGGGCCTGTGAGAAGTTCCATGTGTTCTTGTACTTTAGATAATTTTCAATGATAACTGACCACAAACTGTTGCAGGCGATTTACTCACCAAAATCAAAAGCCCCTGCCAGGATTGAGTGTAGGGCTTTAAGCCTACAGCCCTACAAATTCAAAGTTATTTAGAACCTGGCCCACAGAATGCAGCTGATTCACTTTCTCATCTAACTGTGAACCCATCACCAGCTGCAGTAGATGACGATGAGCACATTTACTTTGTTGCAAAGCATGCCGTCCCGAAAGCTTTTACACCTCACGGATTGGAGGAAATAGCAGCAGCCGATGAAACTCAGTGCAGTTTGAGGAAATGGATCAAGCAGAATTGTTGGAGTTTGTGTATTCTTGATTACACGTGCATCAAAGATAAACTGTCCTAAGGGGAAACCGCATCGTTATTCCTCAAGCAGCCAGGTACCGTACTCAGCTGTTGGCCACGAGGGGCATCAGGGTATTGTAAAAACCAAACAGCGCCTCCGTACAAAGGTATGGTGGCCGAGAATTAATAAAGATGCAGAGCAACTTGTCAGGTCCTGCGCCACATGTCAAATAAATCGGGCATCTCCCAGACCTGTTCCAGTCACGCATCCTGAACTGCCACAGAAACCATGGCAAATTGTTGCAATTGATGCATGTAGGCCGTTCCCTTCAGGTGAGCATTTGCTGGTCATAACCGACTACGATTTAAGATGGGTGGAGGTGAGTGTGCTTCACCGCATCACTGCTAGCAACATCATCAAGTGTTTGACTCAGATATTTGCCACTCACGGATTTCCAGAGACAATTGTTTCTGACAACGCCACACAATTTATAGGGGCTGAATTCAAAGAATTCTTGGTGCTCAATGCAATTCAGAACAGACACATCGTACCATACTGGTCTTAAGCAAATGGTTAGGTCGAGAGACAGAACACTGTGCCAAGCCACATGAGCAGCTCATTCTGAAGCTAAAGACAGGCGTAAGGAAGTGTACACATTCTTACTGGCCTATCACTCTACTCCACACTCTGTTACTGGTTGCAGCCCTGCTGAGTTATTGTTCAGTCGGCAACTCCATACTAAGTTGCCAGAGGTGAGCAGTATCATTTCCTCTTCAGTGGGAGATGCTGCAGTGAGACAGAGAGATTTTGTTCAAAAGGAAAAGGGTAGACAGGCGGCTGACAAAAGACGAGCAGCAGTGGACAGCATGATCCAAGCAGGCGATTGTGTTCTGCTAAAGCAACCAAAAAAAGAACAAGTTAACCACAGCATTCAAGCCTGAGCCGAACCGTGTTGTGGAGAGGAAAGGATCATCTGTCATTCTGGAAAAAAATGGTGTGAGACATGTTTCTTCATTCAAGAGATGGATTTCACCACAAATTCATAGTGCTGACATGGATGATGCCTGGATCGGATCAGACCATGTCTCTAAAGAACCATCTGGACATGTGCCTGTGAGAGAAGAATCTGTACATAGGCCTCGGAGGATCAGGAGGGAACCTCTTGCACTGAAGGATTATGTTAGACAGGCAGTTGGCATTAAAGGGAAATATAATCTCTGGCACTGTCTGGGTGGCACGGTAGTCTACCCCAGCCATCAAGGGAATTGATTGTGTTTGTGTTTTGGAGAAGTTTTTTCAAGGACATTTTAAGGCTGGGACACACTAAGCCGACGGTTGGCCGTTGGACCTATGGCGAGTGACGGTCGGGCTAGTTTGTTTGGTGTGTTCCACTCGTCGGCTCTCATCGGGCTCATGGGCAGTTGGCCCGATTCAACATGTTGAATCAGCGTCGGGGCCGTCAGGGCCATCAGTGAGAGTGAGAGCTCTGATTGGATAATCAGTTTAGCAAACAAATCAGTGCCAAAAATTTAAACGAAAGTGATGAAAATAAGCAAGTAAATGAAGGTGGTACAGACAGAAGGCAGTTTTAAATGTTACGTGGTCTTTCCCAATCATTTATATTCGTGAATGTTTTCATAACAACATGAGCCACTTTCAATGATTAAAGTTATCAACATTACTGATATTCAAAATGGTAAGCAAGCGCTGATTTGTTTACATTTCGTATATCTGTGTTTATCTCGTATATCTTTGTTTCGGTTTCTCTTTTTGAATGACGAATATATACTTTTGATATTTGCTGATATGGACAGCTCGTTCCTCTCATGCATGTGCAAAATGCACATGATAGTTTGCCGTCGGCTGTAGTCTGTGCGGTGTGTTCAAGTGCAGCTTTTTGGTTGGACGCTGCCGATGTTTAGTGTTGTTTTTGGCGGCCTGTTTTAATTTTAGTTTTAGTCTAGTCTTTGTGTAAAGCTGTCATTTTAGTTTTTATTAGTTTTAATCACGTTCATATTCTTTTTAGTCTAGTCAAGTTTCAGTCAACTAAAAGTCTGAGCATTTTAATCTTATTTTAGTCTGAATTATCCATGACTATTTTCGTCTAGTTTTAGTCGACGAAAACTGATGACATTTAGTCTAGCTTTAGTCAATGAAAATTGTATTTTAGTCTCTCTTTAGTAATGCCATTCTATTTAACCCAGTCAATATAGTACAAGTACCTAGTAGTATAGACTAAACCAAAATTTTCTTTTAGCCAAACCCATTTCAAAAAAAAGGTTATCTTATTATATTATTGTTACCTTATAGACTCAAGAATACATCCATTCCAGACACGGAAGACGCTCTGATTTGAATTTACAACATTTATTTTACCAACCAAACATGTTAGAAGTACACACACATAAATTTAAATAAAATAAATAAAAACAATAAATAAATTTTAAAAAATCAGCCAATTTTTCTCCCAAAGACGAACCCCTGCTGGCCGGCCATCGGTCCCTTTCTCTGTGTCAAGGGTGATTTATACTCGACGCGTCCGCAAGTTCGCTTTGGTGAGCGTGGAAAAAGACGTCATTGCGGTGTTGCCGAAAGTTTGCTTTGAGTGTGCGCGAACTCATTTCGCATGGTGGCATGCACGCCATTTTTTGGAACTTTCTGCACAGCTCCGCACAGTAAAAGAAATGGACACAGCGACCCCGTTGGATTCAACGGAGACAAGTGAAGTCAATTAGAAGCACACACTTCCTGGGGGTCGAGCGTACTGCGCAGACTCAAACTCAGCTTGATGACGTAAATGTCACGTGAGCAACCTGTCTGACAATTGTAAGTCTTCTAATCGCTGTGCCAAAAGAAATCTGAATCACCCACCAAATCTTGCAGACGTCGTTGAATAATTTTGTCCCGTGTCTTTTATGGACTCTTTATGGGCTTCTCCCTTGATTTCATGCCTCCACGTCCCCCCGATTGCCTCATAGACAGTAAAAGATTGCCTGCGAGCTTCTCCTCCTGTCCATACGGTAATTTCTCTACTGTGCGACAGAGAGTCGCAGGTTATGACGCAATCGTTAGACTATTTTTACAAAAACTGCTTCTACGGGGCCATAACGTAAGATACAAGGTAATGGGGCCATTTATACATTTTCGTGTTTCTTTAGAAATAATGAATGGACAAATGGAGTCTTTAAATGCCTCAGATGTAAAGTTATTTGCTGTCAAAGTGACGCCAAAACGAATGAGAGTCAATGGAATGCTAACAGCAGGTGGGGGTCCGCTAGCCAATGGCGGCGCCCAGGGATGCTTCAAAAAAATATGAAACCCTGCCCCCCTGGCTCCGCATCGGTGATTCCCGACAGTTTTAGAGGACAATTACTCTTCGTCGCCCCCTGTCATTTCAAAGAATAGTACAACGATGAACGTGACAAGTATAAAAGCCTCGTCCATTTGGGAAGGTGTGCTCGCAGTCAGCGGAGGCTCGCGAAGCCGAGCCAGGCGAAAGTATAAATCCCACCTAACTTTGTTTGTTGTCGTCTTCTAAATAATGCTGCAAGTGGGGCTTGAGGAAGTGATGTTGCCTGCGTCTGCACAGTGCGACCTGACACAGCCCCTGAAGTGAGACACAAGAAACAGAAATACTGCAAAATAATAATGCCAATAAGCGAGACAAAATAACATTATAACATTTTGTTTCGTCTCGTTTTGGTCAACGAAAATGAAGAGATATTTTGGCATAGTTTTTATTTTGTAAACCACATTTGATCTTGTTTTTATTCGTCAACAATATTGCATTATACATTTAATTATAGTCATCGTCACATGACCAGCATTTACGTTGTGTCTCGTCTCGTTTTCGTCACGTGATAAAGGTTCGTTGACGTCGATATTTAGTCAGAATTTTCATTGACGAAAGCAACACTACCGATTTGAGGCAACAACACCATCGGCTTTCGTCAACGCTCGTTCTTTGATGTTGACTTGGTGTGTCCCGGCCTTTAAGATAGGGGAAAACGAGGAAAAGAAACATAGAAGGGAAAACTGAGTTTTCAGTTGTTTTAAAGAGTTGTTAATGTTTCTAATTTCTATGGTGATTTAAAGGAATAGTTCACCCAAAAATGAAAATTTAATGTTTATCTGCTTACCCCCAGGGCATTCAAGATGTAGGTGACTTCGTTTCTTCAGTAGAACACAAACTGCGATTTTTAACTGAAATCGTTGCAGTCTGTCAGTCTTATAATGTAAGTGGATGGGAATCATGGCTAAAACATACACAAACAAAATGAAATTAAACCCTGCGGCTCGTGACGATACAAAGACACAGAATGATCAGTCTGTGCAAGAAACTGAACAGTATTTATATGTTGTTGGTTTTTTACCTCCGATGCACTAAAATGCCAGAACTGTCTGAACTGTACTGTGTGTCCTCGACACAGCCTGCACATGAGGCGTCTTCTCCATCCTGCTTCAATGACTACCGTCCTGTTGCACTTACTCCCATCCTCATGAAGTGCTTCGAACGGCTAGTCATGCACCACATCAAGTCTGCCCTCCCCCCCCCTCCCTGGACCCATTCCAGTTTGCATATCGGTCCAACAACGGTCGACCGATGATGCCATCTCAACTACCCTCCACTCAGCACTCACACATCTAGAGAAAAAAGACTCATACGTCAGAATGCTGTTCATAGACTTCAGTTCAGCATTCAACACAATCATCGCTCAACAGCTCATTCAAAAACTGGTCGAGCTGGGGCTCAACACTTCACTGTGAAACTGGCTGTTGGACTTTCTGACTGGAAGACCTCAGGCAGTACGTGTCGGCAGCAACATCCATCACACTGAACACTGGGGCCCCTCAAGGATGTGTGCTGAGCCCCCTCCTCTTCACTCTGCTGACCCACGACTGCACACCGTCACACAATTCCAACCTCTTCATTAAGTTTGCGGATGACACGACTGTGGTGGGTCTCATTAGCAACAAGGATGAGACAAACCACATGAGGGAGGTGAGCCGCCTGGCCGTGTGGTGCAATGACAACATTCTCTCTCTGAACGTGGAGAAGACGAAGGAGATTGTTGTTGACTTCAGGAGAGCGCACACTCAGCATGTTCCTCTAACCATCAACGGTGCGACTGTGGAGAGAGTGAGCAGCACCAAGTTCCTGGGTGTGCACATCACAGAGGACCTCTCCTGGACCGACAACACTGCAGCACTGGCCAAGAAATCACAGCAGCGTCTCTACTTCCTCCGCAAACTGAGGAGAGCCAGAGCCCCACCCCCCATCATGTACACCTTCTACAGAGGCACCATTGAGAGCATCCTGACTAGCTGCATCACTGTGTGGTATGGCGCCTGCAACGCGTCCTGCCGGAAGACTCTGCAACGCATAGTGAGAGCAGCTGAGAAGATCATTGGTGTCTCTCTCCCCTCCCTCCAGGACATTTATGGAACCCGTCTCACTCGCAAAGCCCTCTGCATTGCAGGTGATCCCACTCACCCGTCACACAGCTTCTTCAGTCTGCTGCCATCAGGGAGGAGACTGCGGAGTCTCCAGGCCAGGACCAGCAGACTGAAGGACAGCTTCATCCATCAGGCTGTCAGAAAGCTGAACTCGCTCCCCCGAACTTGCCCCCCCGTCCCTCTTCTGCCCCAGGCACAACTGAACTATGAACCCCCCCCAGATCCCACATCTCCAGGTCCTTCCACCCCCCCCTCCCTCTAACAAACGATGACATGCACCAGTCACTTTGTGCAGCATTGGTCTGCTCACTACCTCATTCACCATGGAACTGACGTCATTCTACCACCTCATCAGTCAGTTTAAGTAAAATAACTGCTCTTGAGCCCTTTGTCACTTTAATCAGACTGAATAAGCTTTTTTTTTTTGCACTAAAAATCTTTTTATCTGCACTGTTTGTTCACTGGTTTGCACTCTACCTGCCATGTGCCTTGCGCTGCTTTTATTTAACCTTATTTTTATTTTATTTTTTCTATTATGTCTTTTTTACATTCCCTTATTGTATAGTTTTATCTTATATTTTATATTTGATCTAGATTTTTAGGCTCTACTGTTAGTGTTATCTGAATGCACCGGGGGTCTGAGAGTAATGCAATTTTGATTCTCTGTATGTATGTACTGTACATGTGGAAGAATTGACAAAGCAGACTTGAACTTGAACTTGAACTTCTTCTTCTTACTTGCTTACGGCGGATCGCAGACCCTATCTACAAACTCAATTGGGAGTTTCAGTGGTCCATTTGAGAGATAGGTGGCGGTAATGCACTTATAAGTAAAGCGAGCAAGAAGAAGATGCCTCACGTGCAGGCTGTGTCAAGGACGCACAGTACAGTTCAGACAGTTCAGGCTTTTTAGTGCATCAGAGGGGGAAAAAACTATATAAAAAGCAGATAAACATCAAAATTTCATTTTTGGGTGAACTATCCCTTTAAGGTGATTCAATTTAATTAAATTCAAGTTTAATTGTATAGCGCTTTTTACGATACAAATCATTGCAAAGCAACTTTACAGAAAATTAAGTTTCTACAATATTTAGTAGTAGCTTATCAGTGATGACTGTCAGTTTATGTGCATACGGCAGAAATGTTCGGAAAAATTCATAAAAGACGTAAACAAACAGACGATTAACACTATTAACAGCAATTATGAAATCAAACTTATAGCAAAATGTGGTAGTTCTGTATGTTGTCTCAGGGTTAGCATCATCTGAGGTTATAAGTCTAATATCTGTTGGGCAAATATGGTTATTAAGTGTTGCTAAGTGATGTTTATGTTAAGTCCAAATAATAATTGGAATGACAGTATGCTGTATTGGAAAGTATGCATTATGTTGAGACTTTTGAGGTGTGGTTCATTTTGATGAATAAGCACATATTTCTAAGGAAAAGAGGGATGTAGGATAGTGACCAGTAGGGGGAGCTAGAGGAAATGGAGAGCAATGTGTTGGTGTACGAAGAGAGTAAATGAAAGATGTTCACCCTGTGTGCGTCTGCAAATGTGTATATCTGATAAGATAAATATATAAATCTCATGTCAAATTAGTAGCCCTGCTTGAGATATGAAACTTAATGGCGCACTTAATGTGGCGTGAATCGTAAAATGTAGCGCTTCAGTTCATTAAAGCCAGAGCCACTGAAAAACAGGGTTACGACAAGCTTTGATCTTGCCGGAGTCGCCGCGCGGTCACGTGGTTCATGGAGCTCTCAAAACAAACGAGCGTTGACAATCCATTTGAATGGATTTAAGTAGAATAGACGACAGCTTCACTTCACTATACAGGTATTTGAAGCGATGTTTGGTAAACATTACAGCATATTATGTATTGATTATTATCGATGACATTTACAATATCGTTTTATTCTGGAGAGTGATGGAGAGGAAACATTAATATGTTTTTTTTATTTAACCCTCAGGTATTGCTTACTTATAATGTGACCATACAGCTTAATTCTTTTTCATTTAAATAAATGTTATATATTTTAGTTCAATAATATACATATATATAATATATATATATATATATATATATATATATATTATTATTATATTATTATTATTATTATTTTTTTTTTTTTTTTTAAGGAGATCTTTTGGTGCTAAATATTATTTGTACAATAATTATAATAATGGTCCATTGATTAAAAGATTTTTTTCTAGTATTTATATTACTTATATTACACTTAGTGTAGTATTTAAGGTTAAATAGAGAAAGGCTTTTAAATTCCAATGCAAAGAGGCAAATTAGAGTCATTTTGTGGTCAAAAAAAATAAAAAATAAATTTGGAATACCATGGTTAACCCATTAGGTATCTGTATGGCTCTTTACTAAATTGTATCTAGAAAGATGCAAAGGCTCTGGACCAGGAAGCAGCTTTCAGTTCAGTTTCGACACTGTGAGTGTGGGAGGGGAGATATCACACCACAGAAAATTCAACATGGAGGAACACGTCCACTTCCTGCTGTTCAAATAATGCTGAATATACGAAAGTCTCCTTCATGAAATGACTCTTTCAGAGCATTCTAGAATCTGAATGACTGACATGAAGCGATAAAATAGAGGACGATGAAGAAACAAAGCTGTAAGAAGAGACAGCAGACGGGGTCTTCCTCCCATTCTAAGAAGAAGAAACAAGTCAAGAAACAAAACTGCCCCAGTAAGTCCAGAAACTATTTTTTACTAATATAATGATAAAACAGTGATGAATCAAGTAGATGTTCTTCAAAATAACAGGAGATGCACATTTACATTGCCAAACATGTTATTGAGAAGTTTTTTTTTTCTTCTTTACCTAACTGATTTTGATTTTGCTTGTTTCAGAATCATCTTCAGGACGAAAAAACACTCAGAACAAATATCAACTTCCTGTTACATGTGGCTATAAAGAGGGTGTCCTGTATTTGAAAAAATATTATGATAGTAGGTGCAAAAACGTTTCTACATGTTCAAGAATTGAGTAATGTTTATGAAGAGCTACACATTTTTGAATGTCTCAAGGTTGTAATTCTGGAGCATTTAGAACATCCAAATGAACAAAGTCATTCCAGTAGTAGTTGATCGTAGATCATTTATCTGTCTTCAGAGCAGAAGTGCATCTTCAGTGAGGAACAGTGGTTCAAGCCCACTGAGTTTGAGAGGTTTGGTATGAAGGAGAAGAACAAAAAGTGGAGGACCAGCATCCTTTGCAGTGGGATCCCACTCCAGAAACTCATAGAGGTGCATAAGACCACTTTAAATAACAGTTATAACTAATGCACTAAACTTTTTTTTGTTGTTGTTGTTTAATATGGACTCGATTCGTGAGTGTGATCTGTTAGTAAATCATATTTTACAGAAACACAGATTAAATAACAGTTACCTGAAACAAAATTGGACACAACATAGATAATATAAATAACAACTGTCATATACAGTATAAATAAGTTCACAACAAATTTAACTTTGTTTTTTTTCTGTTTATAGGATGGATTTCTTTCAGCTCCAACCTTTAAAAAAAGCAGGGTTCAGGATGCAAAGGTTTGGCTGATTTTCGATCATTGTAGATCTGATTTCATGGAAGACTTATCCTTTCTAGGCTGCAGCTTTCAAATGTGACTTAAAAGTGACCAAGATGTTGATCAAAATTTCGGTTGCAATTTATTTGACAGTATGTGCACTTACAGTGTAGCCTGCTTACAGTGTAAAGAAAGTACTTGTAATATAAGGTAACTACTGAACATGTGGTAGGTTCAGGGTTAGTACGTACTGTAAGTTACCTAGTCATTGTAATTACTATAATAAGTACATAAGTACTGTAAAATATAGTGCTACCAAAATTTATCCTTTTGTGTTCTGCAGAAGAAAAAAAGCCACGAGGGTTTGAAAAAACAAGGTGAGTAAATGGGACTCATCTTCTTTCTTTTGTGGAGGAACATTCCTTTAAATAAGATCATTACAACAGTTATTCAGAATAAGAAAGACTTTGTTCTGTTTAGTGAATATTTGTGTATTTGTTGTAGAATCACATGAAGAGATCGAAGACAATAAAGACGATGATGATGAGGAAGATGATGATGAGGCTATTGACATGAGCGTGTTTGAAGGTCCAGTCCTGCCTGTTACCTGTGGTTCTGATTCTGGCATTCTACACAAATATCGATTTTCCACAGGTGTGTGAGTGGGAATGCTTTTATGCTTTTGTCAGTGTTTTACATGCACAACTATAAAAATTTTGAAGACAAGTTATCTGTTTCTCAAAAGCCAGGCTCATTGGAAATATGTGACTCTGCCTACATTCCTGCAAAACCTGAAATACCTTGCTGAGGGTATATTTCGCTGCAATTTTTATCTGACACCTCCACAAGAGGCACTATAAGGGTATCTTAAATAATAACACCGAACTTAAATTTCAACCACAAACCAAAAATGAGAACAAAATGAACTGAGAACCAGAAGGCTGACAAGACTTTTGCACTCAGTATTGTCTTCATCTCAGGGCGTTGTAGGAGATGCATAAGAACAGAGAACCACTGGCTGACGCCTGAGGATTTCACCAAATTGAGCAAACCAGATGGAACATGGAAGAAAGACATTGTGTCCCATGGAATGCCTCTTGGGAAGCTTATAAAGGTAAAAGAAAATACTAAATAGTAAATATATAAAAAAATTATTTTTGAAAATTTCTACAAACAGTGGCTGTCAACAAACAAGGCTATCTCATTGTGCTATGATGACCCCATGAGGGTCCTTTAACATATAATAAAACCCAATATAAAATCATACAAAAACACTAGATAATTCAAGATATCACATATGATCATGCCTGATGTTTGCGCCGTATTTATATGACTAGTGTTATTTTTATGGGGTTCGTAAGTGTTTATAGACTTTAAAGGGACGGCTCACTCAAAAATGAAAATCCTGTCATCATTTACTCACCCTCAAGTTGTTTCAAACCTAAATGATTTTTTTTTCTTCTGTTGAATGTTGGTGACAAAATAGTCAATGGTAGCCATTGACTTCCATATTTTTCTTTTTCATACTATGCGTGAATGATTGCTGTCTGTTAGTACACTCTTAGAAATAAAGGTGCTTTAAAGGTTCTTCACAACGATGCCAAAGAAGAACCATTTTTGGTTCCACAAAGAACCATTCAGTCAAAGGTTCTTTAAAGAACCATCTCTTTCTTACCTTTTTATAAAATGAAGAAACAGTCTGTAAAACAGAACGGTTCTTCAGATGTTAAAGGTTCTTTATGGAACCATTTAGACAAAAATGTTCTTCTATGGCATCGTGAAGCACCTTTATTTTTTAAGAGTGTATGGCAGGGTCTGATCAAATGATTTTGCAGTATACACAATACTAATACGCTTTCACATACTTTCAGAAAAGAGTTTTGGAACCACATGCAGTCAACTGTGATTGTGCGATCTGCAAAGAACCGGATCAGAACCAAGTAAGACAACATCACTCACAATTACAGTCATGTCAAAGCATCAACAAGACCATCAAAAACTCATCAGAACTGCTGACATTTGAAATCTCGTAACAGTATAGTTAATTTCTGTATGAACTCTTGTCCCAGCTGAATGATGACGTGTGTTTCGTGTGTAACTCTGACGGAGAGCTTGTGTGTTGTGACGAGTGTCCACGAGCTTTTCATTCACGCTGTCACCTACCAGCTCCAGGCGGAGACTCACCTGGGTGAGAGAGAGAGAAATCATGCTGGATTACACAGACTAAACATGTGACTGTGTAACACTGTGTGTTTTGTGTGTACAGAAGCCAGTGGAGCTGCACATTTTGTGTGATGAAGAATATGGAAAGTTCTAGCCAAAAGACCCAACAGGATGTTTTGAGCAGTCCAGTCTCTCAGTACACACTGGTAAAGTTCATACGATTTTTTTTAGCCCATAAAGTGGAAGTCATTGGGGTCCAAAACAACATTTCTTTCATTGTACAGGGAAAAGAATTGAACACTTATAGATTTGTTTGTTCTAGCACTGCCAGTACCTGCTGTTACACCTGCTACGTGAGAGCATGACTGACCTGTATCCCAATGTAAATATCATCTGCCTGTGTGTCTGTCCTGTTCTGGATCATTTAAATATTTAAAGCTCTTATACATGGTGTACATGCATGTGACGTCTGCACTGCGGGTGTCCAGGTTCCAGGATACAGTGAGAACATCTGTGGTCCCATGATGCTGGGCAGAGTGAAAATGAACTTGGCGAATAATGACTATCACACAGTGCGAGAGTTTATCACGGCTATTGAATATGTTTTCCACCACTGCACCACCAACAGGGTGAGTTTGGAAATGTAGTTAATCAATTTATTCTAAATAATTATTAATATTTAATAAAAAAAAAAAAAAAATTAATAAAATTAATAAAAACCTTTTTTCATAGACTAAATTCAGTCTTTTTTCTGTTTCTTTTCCTGTAGGATAATGACTTCAGTAGAATGACCTTTAGGCTCAAGGAACTGTTTGAAATGGTCTTTAAGCCCCTGTAACTTCACGTCTTAAAAAGAAATCCTTTATTAGAATCGATGGTAACATTTGTGAGTATTGTACAGAAAGGATGAATTAAGGAAAAAATATTTAGAGAACATTACGACGGTGTTCAGTTGTAAACAATTACTTACAGTGTATTCATCTCACCACCTTTTGAAAAAAGGGGTTTCATTCCAAGTATGTAATTTACGTAAGATTTTGTTGCTGCTGTTGTTGTTGTCTGTTTGTTTTTTGTTTTTGTTTTGTTTGTTTTGTTTGTTTGTTTGTTTGTTTTGGGGGGGGTTGCATTGAATGTGGTGAGGTGGGGAATATTTATTAGTATTCTTATTATCAAGATATAAATAAAATAAAATTTTAGTTTAGACAATGTCATACAATAGAAAAAGAGACTGTGTGTGTGAGTGTGTGTGTGTGTGTGTGTTTCAGGACATTAAATAGGCTGAATTGACAGTACAAAACAATCATCCAAAGAAACTGATGGCCCTGCTTTACCTGGACCAATTTTTTGCACAGCCATAACCATCAGCAAAAGTATTACTGTATATTCTTTTTGTGAATGTTTCATCTGTTTTTATAGTTTGATTTTCAATCAGATCCACACTTCTATCCTTCATCTCTCATTTGATCCTGTCAAAATAAATATGGCACTACCCTGGCTAAGTTTGTATGTGTCAAGAGTGTGTAGGAGGGAGATACCAATCAGGCAGTTCAAGGTGGAGGAACCCCTCCATTTCATGCTATTCAAATAATGCAAAAATTCTTTTATAAAATGACTGTGTCTTACAAATGATTTCTAATGTCAGTTTCCCTTTGTGTGCCAGTACATAGGGTAGAGAGGGGGAAATGCACGCCTTTACGACTGTAATTTTTTTTTCTGTGAAACAAAAATTAAATGTCCAGAATCATAATTTTAGAGACAATGGCATAGGCCTAAATTATAAACCTGGTATGAAAAAATGTTTTCATGTTATCAGATTTTTAACAAAAAATTAATTTGTACCAAAGGGGGTTATAATAACCTATTTGCAAGACATTGTTAGCTGATGCTAACTGGCTAACTAACTAGCTACCTGATGCTAACTTAAGGCGATTTTAAATATAGTGTCCAAATATTTTTATTCAACCACCTAGTTAGAATACATTTGATGGAGCAACAAAGGATTTGATGTTCAGAACAGAGTAACTACAGTAATTAAGCCATGCCCACTGGGAGGCGTTTTACTCCACAGACTAGGTTATTAAATTATAAAATTAAATAAAACTATATCCTTCTGAAAATATAGGCTAATGATATTTTTCTTAATACGTAGGCTACTCCCTATTTACAGCCTTTATTCGCATAGGCCTAACCTTGATATTGTACAAAAAAAAAATTGCTGCTGAAAATTGGATCAGTTACTGTAAAATCAGTTTTCTCTCAGGACCTTATTATTACTACGTAGTCTACATCACCAGTGTAAACTTCTGCATCACTATTGTCAACGCAGTCCATAGCAACAACAAAAATGTATCTTGACTATCAGTTGGTTATTTTGGGAAAAACAGTAGGGATGCAATTTGACCCCACTAGAATACACATTTTAAAGTAAGTTAAGTTTGCCTGCACTAACGTGTAAACAAAAGAAAAGGGCCATGAAGCCCCACTTCGCACAGCCCTGACGGTTTTAACAAGAGCTGGAAAAATGGTAATCAGTATTAGTTTCGTTTCGTTTCACTTACTGTAAGTTTCATTTCTGCCTCCGTGTGCAGCTGTGAGGTGAGATCAGTTTATCCTCAGACTCTGGAATCATCAGACGGTACGTTTGTTATACTCATTTGACTTGTTTATAATTTTCGAATACCGATATTTTATACCTCGGAGTCCGCAATTTATATTTACATCGTGTTACATTACGTTGTGTTTTGTACTTTATATTATGTAGGAAATAAATGTGTTTTAAATACCAAATGCAAAATAAATAAATAAAAACACGCAAAAACCAAATACTTAAGTAAACAATTGCATTAGAAACTGTCTCAAAAGGTTGACAATTCCAAAGCCACGAGCAGAAGTTTCTAAGATGGATAAAAGTTTAATTTTCTTATTGGCAGGCATTTATTATGTTTGTTAATAATTTGTTATGTTTACATTTGATATCTGAAACCAGTAGGCTACAGCAGGTCCAACAATCTGCTTTCTCCAGCGCCCTTTGTCTTACAGCAAATAGTAGTAGGCAGTAGGCAGTAATAGCAGTAAGTCATCTTCATACAGTGAAGAATACAAATTAATTACATTATATGTAGTAATACAATAGACTGAAAAGGAAGATGTCAGAATATTTCATTTTGCTGTGTGGCAAAGGTAAGGTGGCAGGTGTGTTGTGTTTCAGAATATTATGCTATTAACATGGTCACTGCACACATGCTCTTAATATGTTGTACTATTGGCAATGGTGATTAAGAGCTAATTTTTTAATTCCAATTTTTAGAAAATGAAGTTAAGGTTCCATAAAAATAGCTTTGGTGAAATTTAAGTAAACATTTTAAAAATGTTACAATTACAATTGAGGTTTTACACATTAAATGATGTCAGTGTCATTTTCTCAAGAGTTAGAGCCTCTTCCTCAAAATTTGATTATTAGACGAGTGTTGGTTGTAAGATTGTTTTTTTTTTTTTTTTGTCTGTAAGCAGATGACAGAGTTGATCTGGATTTGCAAGCATTCATATCATGTGACACAGTAATGCATGCAACTGCACATCCTGTTGTGTTTGCATTTATAGAGTATGAAATATCTTTTAGTAAATCAGCTTTTTATTTTTTTATTTTTTTTTTTTTGGTTTTTTTTTTTTTTACTTGTATCTGACTCACTTGTATGACTTTTTTTTTTTTGCCTCACCTTTTTCTCAGTAAATCACAGTGCTCTCTGATAGAGTTATCATGATTTAAGCTGGAAAAGGGTTTGGTCTGATCTACTGTAGGACATCATCATGGGTAAGCAAACAAATCCATAATCATCATCTTAATGACCAATTGATTGAGCACATTGTCTTTGCACATGGAAGCTAAAGTATTATATTTTCATGTAACAGGTTCTCCTTTCTCAAAGGCTGATAATAAAAACAATACAAAAACTTCTTCTGCACATTGTCAGGAATCAGGACTAAGGAAAAGAAAGAGTAATGAGTCATTCCAAGAGAGTAAGTGTGATTTCTTTTTAACTTACATTTTGTTTAAATGCATATCAGGAAGGTTGACCACAAGCTCATCTGCACTGACAGATTTCACAAATATTAAACAGGCCATATTTCTAAATCTTGTTTTTATCCATAAAATTATTCATTAAGTAGACGCTTTTATCCAAAGCGACTTACAATTGAGGAATAAACCATTCATTATAAAGAGGCAAATAAACACAGGACATCCTTGTAATATAAAGTTTCAACCATTGCTCAGATTAGTAATTAAGGAAAGAGAATGCAACGTTTTTTTTTATTTTATTTATTTTTTATTTAGAATGAAGTCAAATGGTGACAAAAGAGACTATTTTACACATTTAACACCAAAATATACACCACAATATAGGGCTGAAATGACTCGTTGACATTATCGACAATGTTGACAATTAAAAAAAAAAATGTCATTATATTTCAGGGCCATGTCGACAATGTTGACAATACAAAAAAAAATGTCAACAAATGTGTAAACAAATATTTTTGTTGTCAAGTTGTCATTTGGTCTCATATGACCTAATGCAAGAGCCTGCAACAATGCGGTTAGACCAGTGTGGCACTGTAGTGCAAGATTGTAATTCAGCCCTCCTGTATGCAATTCAATAAAGGAAGACACAATGCTTCAGAGTAGGGATGGGCGACAGGGCCAACCAAAGCCTTTATGGGGCCCTAAGCAGAATTTTATTTGCGGACCCCTCAGTTTAACATTTAAAGTCTTACACTTAATGGCATACTTAATGTGGTGTACTGAAAAGTAGCTAAATAAACCAGCAGACAATGCATTTACAGAACAGAATGTTATTTTAACAACATAAATTATTATACACAGCAGCAAGCCATCTGTACATAAAAAAAACAACTCTTAATCTATAATAATGATATTTAAATATAATAGCAAAGACCCCAAAGGTAGACTAAGGTAAATAATGTTAAGCTTTTATCAGTGGCAATTTTATGAAACAGAATTGTTTCATTACAAAAAATATATACCAGGAAAGTTTATTTATTATTTATTTATTTATTTTTTTACACAGAAGACAAAAACTTTATCTAAAACTAGCTAAGTAAAATGTTATATTATATTATATCGGGGTTGCCATTTGCCAACATTGGTTGCCTGGCTGGAGTGAGGTGCATGACTATATATATATATATATATATATATATATATAAAATACACACACTACCCTTTACCCACTGTTCATGTGCAGTAAAATTTTTTTAAACACTCAAAATATTTTAAAGCCTATATTATTTTTTAACTCTACAGTTGTGCAATAAAATTCACTTTAAAGATTCACTTTTTATTCATGAAGATGGGAGGCGGGGGGGATGCCAAAATATGTCTCCTAGTAAAAAACAAAACTTTTAAGATGAAAATGATATGAAATTACCACTGTTAACACTAGATGGCAGCACAGGATCAATCATCAACTCAGTATTTGCTTGGATTTATTATAAAAATGACTATTGTGCCAAATTTTTCTACTTTTAGTGTACTAAAATATGAATAAGTTAATTATTAATGGTATAATAATTAAATAATAATGCATTAAGTATTTTAAATTTAACTGTAGGAGCTGCTAAATATATTCAGCCAGCAGACTTGTCGCTGCTGTAGGTATGTTACTCAGCTCTATTTTGATATCAGCTGGTCAGATAGTTCATTCCATCCATAGCTACAATATTTATCACTGTCAAAAGTGTCAATCATAGCAATGACTCGCGGAACAGTTCAGCTGATTCACTCGCATATTTTCTAGACTTCCAGTTGTCATTCCTGAAACAGTTTACGTGGACAAACAAAACTTTTCTCAAATTTTAAAATGTATTATGTGAGAAACTGTTTTTCTTGTTATAATGGGAAGATCTGCCAGTGAATAGAACTCCGAAAACGTGTGAAAACAATTAGTTCAGAGTGGATTCAGACTAACCTACAGTAAACACCTCTGATCTGATTCTGATCTGAGTTGTGCATGACTCAATAAATAATAATAAGATG
The DNA here is from genome assembly GCF_018340385.1 of Cyprinus carpio. Lineage (NCBI taxonomy): Eukaryota > Metazoa > Chordata > Actinopteri > Cypriniformes > Cyprinidae > Cyprinus > Cyprinus carpio. The sequence continues at coordinate 29,722,979 of NC_056599.1, read as the reverse complement.
ATACATATAGATTATTTAATTATTTTAATATTTGATTTTTGTATAATTACCATTGTCCATTGACACAATATATCACAATAAATAAATAAATAAAATAAAAATGTAACCTGATATTTCATGTACTCTTGGGGGCCCCCTGGTGACCATGGGGGGCCTTAAGCAGCCGCTTAGTTCGCTTATGCCTTGGCCCGGCTCTGATGGGCGATACTACACACACAGAGAGAGATATGAATAATCAAATTCTGTTGTTTCAGGTTTCTAAAATCTAGGTTTATCATTGTCATATTTTACATTTTTCCCTTCTGTTTTTTTATGTAGATTTCATGTTTTTTAGTTCATACAATAATACGTTTATTTCAATACCCTGCTGAAAAAAAAAATAGGAACCTTCACATAATTTGTGATGGTTTTACTGGTTATAATTTAAATTGTATTGGTTTTAATGGAAACTGTAATTGTGCCTGTTGGTCTCTACTGGTAATTGGTCGTCTTCTATTGGTGGCTTTTATTTAAAGGGGTCATATGATACAATTTCAAGTTTTCCTTTCTCTTTGAAGTGTTAAAATCTGTTTGTGCATAGATAAGATCCATAAAGTTGCAAAGACTAAAGTCTCAGACCCAAAAAGATATTATTTATAAAAGTTAAGACTCGTCCACGCCCTCCTAAAACGTCTCATTTAAACACGCCCCCCCTAAGTCACTGTATGGGAAGGTTTGCTTATCACCGCCCAAATGTTCACGCAAAGATAGAAGGCGTAACTTTATTTCTCGTTGTAGTATTGCTGTTGGTGCGTCGCCATGTTGTGGAGATGCTGTTTCGTTGTGAAAGCGAAGCTACTTTGTTTGGTCTTCCAAAAGAGGACACAACTAGAATTCAGGGGTTAAGCTGTATTTACAACACTGTTCCAGAACAATTCAAACCAAATATTCAGATTTGTGCAGTGCATTTTATAGAGGACTGATTCCTGATCCTGGGAGAGTTGTTTCTATAAAGTGGGGCAATTCCAACTTTGCAAGGACAGTCTGGCGCTTCTCACAGCCTGTAAGTACGTTTTCATATGTAAAGGATTTGCCAATGATGATTCAAAGGCAAGTTTTGAGCAGTGTAGAGTAGCGCTTGGCATTCGGCCAATCACAACACGCTGGATAGCTGGCCAATCAGAGAACACCTCACTTTTCAGAACAATGAGCTTTGTAAAAATCGACGTGCTTCAGAAAGGCGGGGTATGCGAAAGACAGTATGTGAAAAAATAATGTGTTTTTTGAATTGCAACACATTTCATTACATTACACCAAATAATATACACAACATAATGTTCTTTTTAGCAACTCTGTGACCGTTTCTATTGTTTTAAAAAGTTTTATTTGAAGTGGAAACCATTAGAATTTCTGTGACCGTTTCTATTGTTTTTGTCAGCAGGGTCACCATGGGATTTGTGATGTTATTTGCCACAAATGCGACAGGATTGCTGTAATATTGTGTAGTGACTGTTTGCAGTTGTGGTGGCCTATTTGGGAGAAAATCCAGGGACGTTTTTCACTCCCAGTCCGTCCTCGAGTTGAACTACAGTCATTTTAGTAAAGCCATGGTTCATTTTCATTAGGGACTGCCAGTGACACGCTGTTGCACAAATAAAATAAAAAATATGTAGAATACACAAAGTCAATAAATAAAAAAACACAATACAAAATAGAACTTTTAATGTAGGCAATAAACAAAAAAAATATAATTACACAAAAAAAATAAAAATCTAAAACACATCACTCGCATCAGTATCGATATATATGGATATATTGATATTTAGGATGATACACCCATCCCTACCTTAGACCAAACACAGCCAAATCTAAAGCTGCTCAATAGTGTTTGGATGAATACAGTTTGTAAAAATATGCTGTGCTCTTTAACAAAGTTTAACAAAACTGCAAAAGCTGAAAAAAGTCTACTGATTAATGAGTGAAATAATCGATGATTAATCGATTAGTCATTCTAATAATTGTTAGATTAATCGATTACCAAAATAATAATTTATTGCAGCCCTACTGCAATAGTACTATACTATACTATAGCAACAGCTGACTAATTTAAGACATTAATTAAAGACTTCCGGAATTCAAGAATTCAGAATTTAAGAATTCAGATTTTATGATTACATGATGTTAGTTTGGTTTGCTTAAGTGAGCAGCACATGTTGAGCAATTGTAATTGGTTTAATTTCTGTTACAGCAAATATCAAAAAACAAAGAAGTGACTTTGCCCCAGACAGTAAGTACAAACGTATGACTAATCATTTGATACCTCCTGTTTCCATCAGAGTAGTAGTCCAATGTATTCTGTATATTTTTATTTTTCTGAAAATAAAGCATAGTATCATTTCAACAATAGGTTTTATATAATTGATTATAACAGATGTTTAACAAATGTTTACACACAGAAAACCTTGATTTCTCTACTGTTTCGTCTTTTTATTTTTAGGCAGTCAATTTCAAATGAAACCAGGCAATAGCAAGGTAAAATTGTATCCCACAAATACACTAAATACATAGCAGATCATGAAATTAAAATGATGCATTACATAAAATTAAATTAATGATATACAGCTTCCCCTCTAAGTGACAGATTACATTTTATTTTTTAACCTTAAAGAGTTAGTTCACCCAAAAATGAAAATTTTCATCATTAATTACTCATGTCATTCCAAAACTGTTAGAACTTCATTCATCTTAGAAACACAAATTAAGATTTTTTTTTTTTTTTATGAAATCCGAGAGCTTTCTGAGTGTTCTATTGTTTGGAACAACATGAGAGTAATTAAAGAAATTACATTGTCGTGTGAATTATTTCTTTAATATTTATAGCACTGACATGCACCGTTTGTGAACTTCATTGATTAGACTTCATTTCACATAAATTGAATACATTTAAATTGATTTAATTAAATATAATATGAGATATGAACAGCTCTTTTCTATTTTATCAGAAAAAAGACAATGAACATGGAGTGGTGGGACTAGACCAATATGAAGACAAAGAAAGCTGCAAGCGGAAAAACATCCATCAACTCGTTGGTAGGCTTAATCTCTTGGGCAAGTTCCACAGCAAACTAAAGTCAAACACCTTTCTGCAAGTATCTGCACCTTCATTACAGAGGCATGAACCTTGTGAGGAGAGTAACTTGGTTCAAACTTATATACAAAGACTCCTGATGACAGATTACAGAGCAAGATACATCCCAGTAAAAGAAAAACCCAGTGAAGTGTTCAACTCACAAAGAACCATGGCTTTAGATACAGGAAAGACCGATGCTTTTGAGAAAATTTTCAAGAGGTCTGCACCTGAACAAACAAATGAACAGAGTAGAAGCCAGCCCATTCACCCAATGGACATTCAGATGATAGTGTACCTCTATGCAGATAATTTCCTACGTCAGCTCATGGTAACAAAACTCTCACAGTGTCAGTATGCTCTTCCTCTGCTTGTGCCCAATCCATTCACCCAAGAGATTGAATTTCCCCTGTGGACCTTCCGACAAATCAAGAAAAGTTGGAAGTCACACAAAAGAAACATTAGCAAAAACCAGACAATCCAGCAGGCTGAAACACCTATGATTGCATTTTTTAGGTTTTCAGAAGTTTCTGCATCCAAATCTGAATTAATGAACAACCTGATCAATGAACGGCATAACACATTCTTTCACAGACACTGTTGTGGAAGCAGCAAATCCCACCTGCTAATGGATGGAGTTGTTGAGATCGCCTGGTACTGTCCGTCGGGAGATAAAAACGATAAATTCCCAGACTGTGTTGCATTCTGTAATCTTCATGGTGATGCTCAAGCTAATGAGACACAGCTAAAAATTCTGACTAAAGACTCCTCGATAAACGTAGTGCTTTTGCCATATCTTGATAAGAGTGACAAAATTATGGCAATGGTGGAAAAGCTCTACAGCAGCACAAAGCCTCTCATTTGCCTTCTGACTGAAGATGACTCCGGTGTTTCCAAACTGCAGGAAGGCAAATATACAATTGGCCTGAAACAAAGAAATAAATCAGATATATCTGAGGATGTCAGAAGAGCCATCAAAGACTGCCTCTCAAAAAAACTGTCAGTTTTTAAACTTACGAATATTGGCAAACACACAGGAATCAAAGTTGACGAGAATGATGATGACTGCAGGGGAGGAAAGGACACAGCAGAGTGGATGATAAGACTACTGGAGGGAAAGGAACTGTTCAAAATCAAAGAAACGTTTCTGCCTTGTCAGGGAAAACTGTGGCACGACTGGTGTCTGAAAAACAAAGAACTACATCGACCTCAAGGGGATAACATTGAAATGCACAATAGTCAAAAACAAACAGAAATGCACAAAATCCGGGAGCAGCAGAAAGCATCTAGCGTCAGTAATTTTATGACGTTGTTTACTGATAAAATTTATTCCAGAAATGTTGACGAGAAGATGTATTTCCTTAAATGGCTCGGGATCCTTCTGGATGAGTACACTTCAGAAGACCTCTCCATTCTTCATCATAAATATGATGAAAAATGGTCAAAAGTGCTGGATTTGAAAAAGAAACACAATAAATCTGAACATCTCGCAGTAGAACAATCACAACTAGAGATGCTCTCGGAGAAACTGAATGCAGCAACATTTGGCTTGGAGCATATACTTCGTGAAATTGGGCAGATATATGAATCAGATGTATGTGTTAAGAAAAATACAGGATCTGGATGTAAAATAGATGTCAGGTCTCTACCACGGATTGTAGCAGAGCTCATGATCTCCGGATACCCACTGGAGCTGATGGACGGTGATGCAGCTCATGTGCCTCTGATTTGGGTTCAAGCAGTTTTAGAGGAACTTATCAAAATCCTGGGAGACCAGAGAGTCTTCGTGTTGTCTGTTTTAGGGATTCAGAGCACTGGGAAATCCACCATGCTGAATGCCATGTTTGGACTGCAGTTTGCAGTCAGCGCTGGAAGGTGCACCAGAGGAGCCTTCATGCAGCTGGTCAAGGTGTCTGAAGAACTAAGGAAAGAGATACATTTTGACTACATTCTTGTCGTAGATACTGAGGGTCTTCGAGCTCTGGAGTTGGCTGGCAGGTCAACAAGAAATCACGATAATGAAATGGCAACGTTTGTTGTTGGTCTTGGAAACATGACTCTAATCAATATCTTTGGTGAGAATCCAGCTGAGATGCAGGACATCCTTCAGATTGTTGTTCAAGCCTTCCTGAGGATGAAGAAGGTGCGACTGAACCCCAGCTGCATGTTTGTGCATCAGAACGTTGGAGACATCACAGCAGGCGAGAAGAACATGGTAGGGAAAAGGCGCTTGCAGGAGAAACTAGATGAAATGACTCAACTAGCTGCTAAAGAAGAAGTCTGTGATGCAGAATGTTTCAGTGATGTCATTAAATTTGATATAAAGACTGATGTGAGGTATTTTGCCCAGCTCTGGGAGGGCAGCCCACCCATGGCACCACCCAATCCATGTTACAGTGAAAACGTCCAGGAGCTTAAGAGCACTATTCTGTCTCATGCCTCACGATGTAGTGGTGTAACACTGACACAGTTCAGAGATCGTATTGGAGACCTCTGGAATGCTCTTCTGAATGAAAACTTTGTTTTCAGCTTCAAGAATACTTTGGAAATTGTAACATACAGGAAATTGGAGGAGGAGTACGCAAAGTGGACCTGGAGTCTCAGAAGTGCCATGTTGGAGATTGAAGACAAATTACACAACAGAATCAACAACAGACAACTGCATAAAGTTGAAATTAGAGAACTGGAAGAGGAGATGGCAAAGACCCTTGAAGAGGTGAAAAGCTCCATGAAACATTACTTTGAAGAACACAAAGAAAAAGAAATGTTGATTCAGTGGAGACTGAAATTTCAGGAGAAAATCAAACACCTTCATGGGGAGCTTGTGAGAGATGCAAAAAGAAAGCTGGAGAACATAATCTATCAAAAGGAAGCTCTCACCAAACTGGATGGAGAGAAAACATTGCATGAAAGAAAACTACTAGAGAAGAGTAAAGAGCTTGCATTCAGTCTTAAGCACATGGCTCATGATGAGAATGAGTTGAGAAGACTATTTGAATCAGTTTGGGAAAAGTGGGTCTCTGAGCTGACAGCAGATGTTCCACCTTTTAAAGAAATCGACATAGAAAATGATGTAATTACAATCCTAAATGAAATGCATGAAGGAACACTTGTGCGTAGCAGATTCAGTAAGTTTGAAAACATCTTTCAAGTGTCTGATTTTATCATATATGTAAATCCCATCAAAAAATCTGGCAGAAATCCCAATGTTACTTCCCTGTTACCCCAAGAAGAGCAAGAGTCAATAAAACAACTGATGCACAATGTCCTTCGTCAAACCGAGAACCGGGTGAAGTCGAAATCAGTTGCAAAGATCGGTTATAATTCAAGTTATATACAGGAAATTGCACAACTTGTTAAAGATTCTGTTGGAGGACACAAGTGCATGTATACAAAATATGAGTTCAAAAAAGAGTTCATTGTTGATTTGACACTTTATATGTGCCAACAGGCAGGTATGAGGTTTGCAGAACTTCATCAGGTTTTCAGAGAGGCTAATGATCCCTGGATTTATTTAGAAAAGAAGAAACCAGAATACTACAGCGTCTTCCAGGGATTCTGCAAAGGTGCAACATCTGCTGCAGTATTTGGAGCCTTGATTTGTAGTGAGCTGAAAAAACCCATTCTTCAGAGTGTCTACAACAAGACGGCAAACGATCTAGCAGGAGAGATGCGGACCAATATTCCAGCTTTCAAGGGCAACAGGTCAAACCTGGAGAAACACATTCTGAAAGCACTAGCAGAGGAGGAGGACTTTTACAAGTTTATAGAGTACATTAATTATCCTCGGGACCACTTTGAAGATTTTATCCAACGTGAAGTAAAAGCATACATAACAGAGGGTAACTCCTCATCTCTTGTAATGATTAAAGGGAACATCAGACACAAGGAGCAATGTGTCATCACGGCTGCTGAAACTGCTACAGCTGAAGTCTTGAGTAAAGGTGGAGATGCCAATTTGTGGCTGGAGATTTTCTCAGACTGTCTGAAAGACAAGCTTGAATACAGTAAAGAACATCTCACTGGTAACTGCTGTCAGGACATTACAGACTTTGAACTTTTAGAGAAGGTTGTAAAGAAAGAACTTCACCCCATAATAGCAGAGTTGAACAGAACCTTAACAAAAACCTCTGATATTGAAATGAAAATGTTCAGGGAACAGCCAGATGAGGTTTTGATTGAACATTTCTGCCAATGCTGCTGGGAACAGTGTCCCTTCTGTAAAGCCATATGTATTAACACAATGGAGGACCATCCTGGAGATCATATTGTCCCCTTCCATCGTAACTGTGGGATGAATGGGATGTTTTACAAAGGTACAACTAATCTAAGTGTGAGTTTTTGCACATCTGCAGTGGCAAGTGATCGTCACTTTTACCCTTCCACTAACGCAGACAGGAAAATACCATGGAAATTTTACAAAACAGCTGGTCCTAAGTATGCAAACTGGTCCATCACACCTGATTTCTCAGAGCTGCCATACTGGAAGTGGTTTGTATGTCGATTCCAGTCAGATCTGGAGAAGTACTATCACAAAACTTTCAAAGGATCTGGTGAGATTCCACATGCATGGAGATCCTACACAAAAGAGGATGCTATTGAGAGTTTGGATAAATACCTGTAATTTGCAGGAGTAAAACTTGCATATTTCCTGCATAAATCAAATATAATTAATTATGAATTTACTGTTCTTTTTAATGATGGAGAATACTTTATATGACAAGTAATACTTTCTTTTTGTACAGAAAACATTGATTGAAATATAAGTTTACATTAGGCACTTAGCCAAAATGCTCTTTAAAAGTGTTGTGTTGCAATAAAGAGTGTTTTAATACAATTCTGCCAGATTTTAAAATAATTTCATGTTTAAACATGAAAATGATCATTGTAACTTTTTTCCTTCAATAAACACACACACACACACACGTATATATATATATAGACTTTTTTTCTGCTTCTAATAAAATAAATAAAAATAGAAAATAAATAAAAATATAATTGTCTGCTTCTTTTAACTTTACACATTTATGCTGGTAATTTAAACATTATTATAATAATAAAAGTATAAAAATTATGATGTTCATGTATACTAATAAAATCAAAGTATAAAAATTATGATAATTGTGTTTTCTCATCATTCTCTCTCTCTCTCTCTACAAGCCATCTTTGTTTTTTTGTAGTCACCTAAATGGTTATGAATGTTAGTGATTTACTAATGCCTGTTGTCAGTGCTTAATTTGTAAATTGAGAGGTCCCGGACCAAAGTGGCATGTTATTAGAGTAGGGGCAGGTACCGGAGCATACGCGCAATCACATCGGTTGACCAACTTAAGTAAATAACAGCTTGCATCAGTAGCTTTTATAATGTGCATGGACTCTTCAAAAAAACATGGGTTATTTTATTTCAAAATATAAAGGTTTTATATTTAAAAACCAACAAACAAAATTACTTTTTGTTTGCATAATCACTAAAACAATAACATTACCAGTGGATTTTAAAATGTAGGTTGCTTCTATTGAAAGCAAAGATAAAAAATTAAATATAAAAAAGCAAAACAATCAATGTTATACCACATTATCATTGATCAATTATTTTATTGTAGAAATATATATATACATACAACTTTTATGTGACATCAATTATAAAATCTATGTTAATTAGTCATTAATGAATCATCTAAATTATTTATATTTTGAATCATCAGACTGACCCTGAATCTGTGATTATTAATAAATATTTTTATTAATGTCAATAGAATCATTGACATTCAATAATAAACATTCACATTTTACATTCATACATAACTGTAACTGTATGCATTCTCATACAGTGTGAACATCAGTGCTGAGAGAGAAATGATTTTACTATCTAAAATTCAGTTTGGATGACTAACTAGTTATTCTACAGTCCCTTATCAAGAAAGATTGAAGAAGAAAAAAAAGTTATTTTCATGTCCAGACTGTAAACATTTTAGGTTGAAGGTCTGTTACAGTCTCAGTGGCTTTGTGTTGTCAAGTGAAATCAAGTACCACCAACACTAGTCTGGAAGTTGTTTTCGTACAGTAAACTGTATTAATGTAGGAAGGCAGATCTAAGAGCAGGCTCCAGTGTTGACAGCAATGATCTTACAAAACAGATCCGTCACATGCATCATTTTCTTTTTGACACTATTATGTAAAGCAGTCCAGATTTGTTGGTATTCATAAAAACAATCAGTTCATATTTTAAATGAAATATTCTTTAAAAATCTACATGAAACACTGACCAAGGTATTGACCTATTGAGGCAATTTAGCATTAAAGAGCACATATTGCAATAATTATTTTTATAAGTGGGACTGATTACAGTACTATTGCATACATCTTATTTGTGATAATTTATTAATATTTTCAATCAAAAGTTTGGACACACTTACTCTTAGTATTTTCTTAAGAATTCCTGAATACTAATAAAGTCACTCAACTATGAAATAACACAAATGATCATCATTGAAATACCCACATTTTATACTGTAAACCTTGCAATCTATGAATCAGAATATTATGTATATACTAATAAAGCATTATTAATATTTTAAATTAGCTATTGTTTTATATTTTTAGTCTTCATTCTAATATTAGTTTAAGTGTTTTTTTTTCTGTGTAGCTTTTTAGTTTTAATAATTATTATTTAGTTTATTTAGTTAAACTTAATTATTTAGCTTAGTTAGCTGCCAAAAATTTTCGTTTTAATTTCCCCCCTAATATTTATATTTTATTTGATTATTTATATTATATATATTATTTATATTTTAATATTTATATTTTATTACAATTACTGAAGCCTATAGATCAAAATGTTTTAAAGATCACGAGGAACACAAACTGAGTCAAGTGTGTCTAAACTTTTGAGTGTTCCTGTCCATTGTGTGTATTTTTATATATATATATATATATATATATATATATATATATATATATAATATATATATATATATATAAAAAATTAAATAAAAACATATCAATTGACTATTTTTCATAACACAGGTATACTCAGTTCCTATGACATCGGTGAGCTAATAATCATCCTGTGAGAGGTCAGTGGGCCGTCACTGTGCTCTGAAGCCCATGACCCTGAAGGTGCTGTTGGCGATCTTCTCGTACAGTAAGAACATGAGTGCGGCAGTTAGGACCGTCTGAAGCAGCTTCGCCTCCAGGCCTTTAAACAATCCCAGCACACCCCACTTCCTGCAACAAATCAATCAACAAACATCTCAGTCTGAGCGGAGGAGTTCAGAAGTCAACAGAAACCAATGAATCACTTGACAATAGCTTGCATGACAGCTACTAAAAATGAACTGCAGAGTGAAATATATTTGCACTACACAGGCAAAATCAGGTCAGGTGAAATGTGTTATTCTACCTGACTCTATTGATCAGCAGAAACATAACAGATCTCAGGCTGTTCAGGAGTTTGGACTGATCTGCGGGCTGCCCATGCTGTCCAAACTGAACACAAATGAGAACGACAGATAAAATAGGCAATACTGCAATTCCACAAACAAAACTGAAGCTTTAAAAAAAAAAGTGTGGTTCTCTGGTTTCATATATCACAGCAGATCTGAACTAACGGATGCAGATGCAAATAATAAAACTTACGTAACTATATAACCATGCATAGTTTAGAGAGTAAAAACCAACTCTTAGAAGGGAGGGAAAACTCTTCCCTTTCTTATCTATTGTTTTTGACATCAGTGGTCACATGTCCAATCTGTATAGTTTTTAGGTGCAAATTCATCTGTGATTTCTTTCTGTGACAAATGTTTTTATTACTGTTCTGTTTTAATATATTTTAAAGTGTAATTTATTCCTGTGATCATCTATCTATCTATCTATCTATCTATCTATCTATCTATCTATCTATCTATCTATCTATCTATCTGTCTATCTATCTACCTATCTATCTATCTGATCTATCTGTCTATCTATCTGTCTATCTATCTATCTATCTATCTATCTATCTATCTATCTATCTATCTATCTATCTATCTGTCTATCTATCTATCTATCTATCTATCTATCTATCTATCTTATCTATCTATCTATCTATCTATCTGTCTATCTATCTGTCTATCTATCTATCTATCTATCTATCTATCTATCTATCTATCTATCTATCTACTGTCTATCTATCTATCTGTCTATCTATCTATCTATCTATCTATCTATCTATCTATCTATCTATCTATCTATCTATCTATCTATCTATCTATCTATCTATCTATCTATCTATCTATCTATCTGTCTATCTATCTATCTGTCTATCTATCTGTCTATCTATCTATCTATCGTTTATTCAAACTTCAGACTTCTTCAAATGAACACTTTTAAAAATACTTCAAATAGGTCAGACTTTCTCAAGCCAACTGTACTAGTTTATTATGATGATTTGTTGATCAAGAAACATTTCTTATTATTAAGTCTCCAGTGTTACATGATCCTACTATGATGATTTGTTGACCAAGAAACATTTCTTATTTTTATTGATGTTGCGAACAGTTGTTCTGCTTAATATTTTTTTTGTAAATCTGTGATACAGATTGTTTGATTAACAGCTATTGTAACTGTAGATTTAATGCATTTTTTCAGAGTATGTTCCTTTTAAATAAAGTCTTTATTTCTTTCAAAATATCTTTCCAACAAAACCAATACATAACAAATAATCCAAAAAGCATGATATGAGCTGCTAACAGTATATAAAATCAAAGACCTGCAACAAAATCAGTTGAGAACCAATAATCCAATATGCATGATATGAGCTGCTTGGGCACATATAAACTAAATGTATTCTGATCTTACCCGTAGAACAGATTGAACTGTCTGTAGAGGGTATGTTATGGTGGTTGCAACGGCCTTGGCAATGGCTCCAATAAGAAACACCTCCACTGAGGAGAGCTATAAACAATCAGACAGAAATATAATGGAAAAAATAGTCAAGTTAAACTATGAAGGAGTCTGTCTTTCCTCTATAACACTAAAAACACTGCAGGTTGTCATTGAAGATTTAGTCAAATTTTTATGCTCATTCAATCGCACAAATTGTGCATTTACATTCCATCTCCGTTATCACAAAACCCCAATATGATGACAGAATGTAGGTTTTTGGGTAAAGAAACTTAAATATGTAGATAAATCAAGACATTAACACATTAAAAGTCAAACCAAAACACTGATATGTTCTGATTTAAACTTCAATGGACTGTGACATCATCCATGGTTACCAAGGAGTTACATAACCATATTCCTATGTTGCTATGGTAACAATGCACGTCTACGGCCGCATGTGGGGTTGTATACTCGACAGATGCTTGCACATGAATACAAGCATCTAAATGAGCGAATCGTCATCTGCATGTTTTTTAATATCAGAAATGCTGTAGTTACTGTTTCCCAGGCAACAGAGATCTTGTGACTCATCTGTTTATTTATGCTGCTTCTCTGACCTCTCTGTGGACGCCCCTCATGAGCTGCCTCTTCAGACCCTCGTAGATCATGAACTGCACGGCTGGATTGAGCACCAGCAGCAGGGAGGGAAACGTCCCGTTCCATAACGCACCCACTCCTTCCTGCTGCATGATCTGTACAAACGCATCTAAAGAGAGACGGATCACCTTATATCATCACTGGACACACATCTGAATTAAAAGATAATGAAATTAAGATCTTGTATGATGTCTTTTAAAATTACCAATAATTCCGTTGTAGTGTGTGGGCTGTATGTCTTCATTTCTGAATTTCGCCCCCTGCAGTTTCAGTCTGGTATTCACCACCCAGAGCGGAGTGGTCACGAGAACATTTACTACACCTAGAGGAAGACAGAAAGGTTTAGTACATACTGTATGAAGATATTTTGAAGAATGTAGGTAACCGAACAGTTGCTGGTAGCCATTGACTGGATGGAAGTCAAACGGGAACCAACAGCTACTTGGTTACCAACATTCTTCAAAATATCTTTATATTTTGTGTTCAACAAAACTAAGTAAAATGACAAAACTTTCTTTTTGGGGTGAAGTATCCCTTTAATAATGTTTTTTATTATTGCTAATGTTGAAAAAATGTTTTTGCTGCTTAGTGTTTTTGTGGAAATCCTGTTTTTTTTTTTTTTTTTTAAAGGGTTCACCTTATACAACATTAATAAAAAAATTGCAAAAAAAATCTATTAATTTCTTTTTTTCTTTTAACCCATTTTTCTTTTTTTCTTTTAACCCAAACTTTGAATGGTACCCAATAGGGCTGGGTAAAAAAAAATCCATATTTATAAAAACAAAAAAAAACAAAAGCTGCTTTTCCCATCTTCTCTGCATGTGCGAAACACATGTACCATCACAGCCTGTTCTTCCAGGCAAAACGGATCGTTTTTCAGCGTTCATTCATCAGGCCTCTTATAAAGCCCTGGCTTTGGCAGTAAGAGCCCTCAGCATCTCCTCCCTGCCATCTGCTTACCAGCGAACTGCCGGTCAACATGGGATAACAAAAGAAAGGGTCGTCATCACCGGCGTTCTCTGGGAAGAGTTACTCACGGTGAATCACCTTGTTCTCCGTAATGCTCCTCAAACTGTCTGAACAAGCGGGCGCTCTATGGCTCTCTCTGTGGTCAGAAATCACACACTGTGGCTTTATCTTTACAGTCTCCCTGAAAGTGAATCACCGGTCGAGCCTGGCCAGGCTCTCTTCAGTTCTGCCATCACACTAATACAGCAGTGCTGCGACGATAAGGAAAAGAAGGATGAGGGTTTTAAACTTTGCCTTCCTAGGAAGCATACGCCACGCCAGAAAAAAAACCCTAACCTCACTCCCACTGGCTTGAATCATAACCCCCGTCTAAACATGAGCCCACAGGTGACTATGAGTTCAAGCTCTTTGGCGGCCAGCCTCTGGACACCAGTTCTGCCCCTCATATTTCCCCGTTTAAACAACAGAGGTTATCTGTCGGCGGAGTCAGGGGTGTTGGCACAGGCTTCACTGTTCCCGGTGTAGCCCAGTGTTTGTTTCCCCATTTTCAGCAGGGAATACAGTGAGGAAAAAGTGCACAAGCTGTGTCAGCACACAGCTTCCTTCACACTTCTCTCACAAATTCAGTAAATGCTTCGGTCTCAGTGTTGCCCAACACACAAAAAAGATAAAAATCAAACAAATCACATGAATTTGTTAATAAGAGAGAACATCTCTTTATAGCCCTACATGCTGCACCTTTGTTACAGACAAGATGGCGCCATTGTACCACAAATGAGCGAACCGGCCAAACTAGCAGCTCTAAGCAGTTCTCTGGTCTGTGTGGGGATGCTCGCAAATCATGTACAGTCTGTCTTAGTCAGCTCCTGAATGGGTGATTCACACAATAACGAAGGGGTTCAGACTTCAGTTTACAAAAGACCCTACGTTTCAACTAAGTCCTCTCTTCTCATATGGAAGAGAGCTCTGTTCACATTCTGAAAGATGAAATCCCCTTCCTCCTTGAGAAATGGGTTGGTTCGAGTGTCCCCGCACTTAAGCAGACTCTCGTTATTTCCTAGTTCCAAAGAATGATGGTTCTCTCCGTCCTATTCTGGATCTCAGTGTTGAACAAACATTTGAGGAAATACAATTTCAAAATGTTAACACACGGCTCTCTGTTACGTTCAGTAATCCATTGGTTCACATCAATCCACATAAGCATTTACACCAATCGATTTAAAAAGATGCATTTCTTCCACATAAGCATTTATCCTCCGCACAGGAAATTATTTCGTTTCACCAACCAAGGCATGTGATAAGAATTCACAGTTCTCCCGTTCGGGCTCGCTCAAGCCTAGGATGATTTGTCTGAGTGCGGGAGAAGGCTTGGCCAGGCTTCTTCTTGCTATGGGACAAGGACTTGCTCTGCCTAAAAACTACTACCCTGGTCAGGGTGAAAAAAACTGAATTTGACCCTGATTTTGATAGCACCCACACGGCCCAAGTCTCTATGGCTGAGAGAGATAATCCCTCTTCTGTATGCCTAGCCATGGCCCCTCCCATTTCTCATGGAGCTCCTGTCCCAATCGAATGGGGAAGTCCACCACCCTCACCCGGACTGGGTGGTTCTCTCTGGCCTGGCCCATGAGAGGGCAAACTTAAACACATTGGGCCAAATGTGTGTTCTTTGAAAAACAGAGTGAGAGATCCACCAAGTTTGCCCCGCTTGCTGCAGGAGAAATGAATATGCTCACTGAGGAAAGGTAGCGCATGCAGGGGCTATATGCGCTTGGTTAAGGGGCGGCCCTTACTTGCCACTCGGCATGTGCTCCTCTCTTTCAAGCCGGCAATTGGATGCTTCTGCAGAGGTCAGGAGCAGATGCCCTTCCCATAGGTGGATCTCTACATTCGATGTTTCAGAGAACCAAGGTTATGAACAGTAACTTATTGTTTTCAGTTAATGGACGGAACATTGATGGGCACCTCCCATCCAAAAAATCGCAATAAGCATTGTGATTTGGTACTTTTCAAATTATGTCCATTGTATTGCAGTATTCAAACAGTAAATGCTGTTTTAGCGCTGTTTAATGTTGAGTGACAGATCGCTGTAGCGACTCAGTTCAACAGATGCGGCACACAGATTAATCTCACATTATCTCCTCACACATTAATACCAGTTTCAGCACAAAAAAACATGAGTCATGACTAAACATCCGAAGGTAAGTTAAAAGAAAGAGTACAACATTACAGTCCATATCCTGTCTCATGTAATCGCTCAATCAGTGTTTCAGCTGAGCAAAGACGCCAATATAACGGCTTGTAAACACTGTCACGTTATGTCACATTTACCTCCAAAAAACCATAAACTCAGTCAGCTAGAATAATAAACTGTAGAGAGGGGCATTTTGCTAAGTCTATGCACCATATAATACATTCATTATAACTTTTATTGTTCTACAATGTTTTATTTATATTTTTTTTATGACAGCCCCCATTTAAATGTTTGTATATAAAAAAAAAAACTAATTTAAGTAAAAATATTATGTAATTGTAACTTTTATTATTAAAAAGTGTCATTTAAGCAGTTGCATAGCCTAAAAAAATCATAAAAAAATAACCCACAAAAAACCAACAAAATACCAATTTAATACCGTTTGAACCCTATAGTGTATATTTTACAGCATTAGTTAAGAGATTTGTTTTCCTTGAGAAAATTTGGCATGTGTACCTGATATCCAAAATAATAAATATTGAATCGAATCGAATCAAATTGTAAGCTTGTGAATGAGAATCGAATCATGAAATTTGTGTCAAAACCCAGCCCTAGTACCCAATAATGATTGCCAAAAAAAAAAAAAAAAAAAAAAAAAAAAAAAAAAATCATACAGGTCTCTGTATAAATTAGCAGCAACACCATTTAATAATTCACAATATTAATGTTCGAAACAAAGAGAACTCAAAATGAAAAGAAGAAACCATGTAATTTAAAGCTAAATTGTGCTTTCCCACAAGGGAAGCACCAACAATGCATTCCTACATTTCTGTTTAAATACTGGTTGTACAAAATATATACACTGCCATTCAAAAGTCTGGGATCAGTAAGATTTTTTTTTTTATATTTTTCAAAGAAGTTGCTTATGCTCAACAAGGCTGTATCTATTTATCAAAAATACAGGAAAAAACAAATAATTTTGTGAAATATTATTGCAATTTAAAATAACTTAAGTGTTACATGATCCTTCAGAAATCGTTCTAATATGCTGATTTATAATCAGTGTTGGAAACAGTTTTGCTGTTTAATATTTTTTTGGGACATTTGATTATTTTTTTCCAGGATTCTTTGATGAATAAAAAGTTAAAAAGAACAGTGTTTATTCAAAATAGAAATTTTGTGTTACAATATATATATACATTACTATTCAAAAGTGTGGTGTCAGTAAATATTTTTTTTTATTTTTTTTTAAGAAATTAATAATTTTATTCAGTAAGGATGTGTTAGATGAATAAAAAGTAATAGCAAAAACTTAAATATTTCTATTTTGAATAAACACTGTTCTTTTTAACTTTTTATTCATCAAAGAATCAAGGAAAAAAGTATCACAGGTTCCAAAAAAACATTAAGTAGCACAACAGTTTTAACACTGATAACAAATCATCATATGAGAATGATTTCTGAAGGATCATGTGACACTAAAGACTGGAGTAATGATGCTGAAAATTCAGCGCTGTGTCACAGAAATAAATTATAAGTATATTAAAATAAGAAACCAATTTTAGAAATTGCAATAATATTCCACAATATTACTGTTCTTCTGTATTTTTTAACAAATAAATACAGCCTTGATGAGCAAAAGAGACTGTTTAAAAAAACATTAAAAATCTTACTGATCCCAAAAAACTTAATAAAAAAATATTACAAAAAAAATTACATCATTTTTGATCACTTCACGTTTTTGAGAAAAGCAAACCTGCAGCAATGCCAAAAATGAGATCTCGTCCTGGTGTTGACCTCTGACCTTGCAGCCAGGTGGCCTTCAGACTATGGAAACAATAGAAGTAGACGAAGTTTGAGCAACAAAGGCTGCAGATCACTGGAAACCAGCCTCTATATGGAGCTAACCTGGAGAGAGTAAAAAAAAAAAAAAAAAAAACGGTTATGCATGCAACCTGAAATGAAAAAGATAATTTTAATAAATAAAGACACAAAACAAAGAGATGCATGTGAAATAACTTACAGACCCTCCTCCTTGATGATCTCAGACAATATGGCTGGGGTAGATTTGGCTTTCCGCTTCTCGTCAACTGCACAGAAACAGAAAGAAATGTGGTCGCGTATTTTAAAACACTAACAAAAGTCAAGTCAGCAGGAAAATAAACTTATGCATTTCCCTTTTTACCTTGCAGTCTGAGCCGGGCTGTGTCAAGAGGAAAGAAAACAGTCATTGCTGTTACACTGCCCTACAAACAAACAAACAAATCACTTTAAATCAACAGATTCTAATACACTCAAGAGATTATCACTGGGATAGATAGATAGATAGATAGATAGATAGATAGATAGATAGATAGATAGATATTATACTATACTATATAATGTAAAACCTAACATTATATCATAATAATATAATATTAATTATATTATATTTAGCATTATAGCATAATAACACAATAAGCCAATGTTTTTCTATTAATACAAGTTATTACTATATTCATATTAAATAAAAAATATGAACTGAAACAAAATATTATCTTGCATATTACTATATAAAATATTACTGTATATCCTATTTTTTTGTCATATATAACATGCTGACTTTAAAGGTACAAAGCAAATAAGAAAGCCACATTTTGTTTGATTTCTTCTTGATTTGTTTTTAATTTTGTCACGCAGCAGGTAGAGCTCAGGAAAGTAGATAAATATGCGCGACTGTGTCATCATTCAAAAGCTGTAAATGTGTGGATCATGTAAAGACCGTACAGTTGTGATGAAAAGCTGTGTTTTTACCATCGCACCGGCGACTGCGTGCACGAGACTCTCGTATGAAAACACATCCATGAGTTTCAGATCTTTAGAGCCCATCCCTGGAAACGCTAAGGTGCAATTGCAAAGTGACTTTCTTTATTTTATTTAGCTAGAAAGCAAATAATATTTTTCCTGAGTTCTGATTTGAGAGGAATACAGAGCTCCAGAGAAGAGATCAACGTCCACTTCCGGATCCGATTTAGCCAATGAAAACGCTTGTAGAAATTTCCTCGAAGATGATTGGAGAAAAGTTGCATTTGACCTCGAGGTCTGTAGCCAATCAGAAACGTTAGCCGCTCCCTCAGCTTTAAATAAAGGGAAACTGTAAGCGAAAATATTTATAAGTTTATTTACGCTGAATTGACAGTTCTGTTTCTGTGTCTATGGTATACTGAAAAACAATGATAAGCAAATCATAAGTTGTAAAGGCTTTTATTGGCAAAAAAAATATAATGAGTCGATATTTACAGTGTCGACCCTTGTTCTTCATAACCTCTACATGCTGGATATTAGCTTCTGGGTCAAATCCTGATTCATGGCCATCCATTCTTGCCTTATCAGTTCTCAGAGTTGATCAGAGTTTTTGGGCTTCTGCTTGTCCTCTCGCCTTCTGAGGACTGCCCACAGGTTCTCTGTGGGATTGAGATCCGGGGAGCTGCCTGGCCACAGTTTCCAAAATTTTAATGTAATGATCTTCGAGCCACTTCTTTATCACTCTTGCTTTGTGACATGGTGCTCCTTCATGCTGGAAAATGGACGGATCATCACCAAATTGCTCACGGATCGTTGGAAGTTGTTGCTCTTGCAGGACGTTTTGAGACCATTCTTTATTCCTGTCAGTGTTTTTGTGCAGAATTATGAGAGAGCCCACTCCCTTGGTTGAAAAGCACCTCCACACATGGATGCTCTCAGGCTGCTTCACTGTTGGCACGTCACAGGATGTGAAAATAACTGTGCACCTGTTCTTTTCTTTCCACTTCTGCTGTCCAGTCCTTGTACTTCCTGCAGAATTTCAGTCTGTCCTTGATGTTTTTCTTGGAGAGAAGTGGCTTCTTTGCTGCTGTTCTTGACACCAGGCCTGTGTGTGCAGATGCTCTCACAACAACCTGCTGCCGTTCCTGAGCAAGCTCTGCACTGCTGGAGACATGATTCTGTAGCTGACCCCTCAGGAGGAGACGGTCCTGGCGCTTGCTGGTCACTCTGGGACGTCCTGATCCGGTAAATGGTTCTTTCAGGTGCTATATTCTTTATAACAATTTCCTTGCATGTGAGGCCATTTTGATGCATTTTGATGCATCAAAATGCAAAACACAATGATTGGAAGTGCTTCTTCCCTCCATCAGTCTGCTCTAACTAGTATGATAGTGATTAACCTGACTAGTACTTATTCACACTTTCACATGTGCTGCTGATATGATTAGTCAATTTATGTTAGCGGGTCATTTTGTGTCAGGATCAAAAAACTGTGAAAATAGGCCATGCCCACACACACACTAAAAAATAATTAATTATTATTTTATAATTTTTAGGGCTGTGCTTATAGGGATATTTATGTTTGGTTAGTATTATTTCATATTATATACATGCATAGCTTTGAATTGAATTTGAATGAAAAACACATTTATAAAATAGCAACAGATGGCAATCAGAGATAACACTGTTTGATGTTTCATATTTTTTTTGTTCTTGACTTGCGAGCTCACAGGTGTTATCTCAGTATGCACTTCCTGAAAACAAGTCGCACATCACTTCCTGACTCACCACAAGATGAAATACTTAACACAGTCATATAAAAAGCTCCAAATAGGACTGTTTGCCATTCAACTTGTTATGTGAATATTTTAAAACGTCTTCATTATAGTCTTCAACTATATTTCAATAAACAGGAATCAGTTTTGAGCAATATTCATAAAAATTTTGCAAAAACTTTTTTTTTAATTCAGCTGAAAATTATGTCAATTTTCTCTGTCTATATATATATGAGCAACCTTTACCTTACCGACCCTTTAACTCAATAGTATGTCTTCATGCTTGAAACTAATGAAATTGTTTGCCTATCTGAAAGATGTTTAGTTCGTTTCTTATCATCTAAATGCCTGTTAGAAGACAGATAGAAGACTTCTCATTGTGCAACCCTTAAAGACACTGGTTAAACAGGATTCTCAGTCATTCACAGTGGTGAAGGAACTCAGAATCAAGGACTCTACACTCTGTCTGTGGATCCAGAATCATAAGTATATCAGCTCTGACCACTGTGAGTATTTTCATTTATACATCTTTAGATATTAAAGATGGGAGGTGATTCTCAAATACTGAGACCAAATATTTCATTTATCTTATTTATTTTTTTATTTTTTAAATATATATATATATATAAAACAGAACAATGACTTCAGATGAGAAGCTGTGGGACAGTCTGAAGGCTGAAATAGAGAAAGAAGCATTTGAACTGGACTCGTCACTGGGTTGTGAGTTACCGATTCATATATCATGTCTGAATCAATTCATTCAAATCAAATCATTCTAGTAAGTCTTATATAAAGAGACACAAATTTTCACTAACAATGAATATTAATATTAATATATTCCGTAGCTGAAATTGATGAACTATATGAAAATGTAAGAACACACTCAAAATCACCAACTTTGCATGGTAAGCCATATAAATTGTGATATTTATATTAATTCATGATGTTTATTAGTAGTAGTATGTTATTATCATTAAACAATGATCTGGCTTTATCTGGTTTAGATAGTCAAGACTTAAAGGCAAATTCAAAATCACCCTCCTTGAATGGTAAGTGTGATGTTAACTACCACTGGCACTAAATATAAATAAATCAATGTACAAAGCAGTTGCAGTGGGTCTATTGTCTGCTAGTGCTTGAGTTAGAGAAGTTGACAATGGCCATTGCACATGAAATCACTCCGATCTGAGCTGTAAATACAAAAAACAAAATGCCAAGAAGAACAAAAACAAGATAAAGAACCGAACTCATCAGATCAGAATACCAAGAATGCTCAGAACTGATACTAACAGGGTTTTTCAAAGTCATATGTGCTTTTCCAAACAGTTTTTGGGCATAAGAACATAGGGACTGCAGTTCAGACAAAAGAACATAACTGACACAACACTTTTTGAGCAAACCCTAAAGATTGAAGAATGGCATACTGTAAGAGAGTTTTGTGTATTAGTGTAATATTGGATTGGATTGGATTGGATTTTGAATTTAGAATGCTCCCTTACGAGGCAGCTGCTAATGTAGAAAATAGACAGTGAATCTGCTCGCTTAGGTTTGGAACAGAATCCACGTTCTCTCATAGTAGCCTATATTGAATTTGATTAAGTTATGCAGTTTCAAGTCCTTCAAGTAGTACAATAATACATATAGTTGGGTTCAGAGATAGTGTTTAACATGGAATGAAATCAGTAGAAAACAATGTGAATTGCACAAGTGTGAACAATGAAGATTTCTGTCAGTATTCTGGAGAAGGTGATCTAGTGATGGGAAGGTGGTATAACTGTCAGTCCCTTACATCACATCATATCCTTGTCATTAAATCATGAATTATAACCTCATGTAGTTCCAACCCTGTATCCCATTGACTTCCATAGTATGGGCAAAAACACTATGGAAGTCATAGGAACAAAAACTCTTTGATTACCACCATTTTTCATTTTGGGGTGAATTACCCGTTAAAAGGAATATTCATGTCATTCCAACCTGATTGACTTACTTTCTTCCATGCAATACACTCAAACGAAAATAAAATAAAATGTTATTTAAAAAAAAGTAAATACATAATGGTGAGTTATTTATTTATTATTATTATTATTTTTTTGTTGTTGTTGTTGTGATTTATCTCTTAATATCTTCTCCTAGTTTAAAATTTCAACATACCATACTATGTGCATTATCTTTTTTCCAGCTGAGGCTGAGGCAGAGGAATTGCGCATCATGTTACTGGGTGCGAGAGGGTCTGGAAAAAGCTCATCTGGAAACACCATCCTCAGATGCAATGTCTTCAACACGGATATGCAGCTGAGCAGAGTCACACAGTTCTGCGAAAGAGCATCTGGAAACATCAACGGGCGACCTGTGACCATAATCGACACGCCGGGACTGAATAAGACCAATCGAATGGAGAAGGAAGTCATCAGGGAGATCATGAAATCTGTCTCTCTCTATAAACCAGGACCACACGTGTTTCTTCTGGTTCAGCCAGTGGGAAACTTAACCAATGAGGACAAGAACATGCATAAGACAATCCAGAACATGTTCGGGAAGAACGTTTGGAATTACACGGTTGTTCTGCTCACACACGGAGACCGCCTAGAGGGGAAAATGCCAAATGATGTGATTGCCAGCTCAGACAAAGACCTCAGAGACTTTATCCGCACATGCAGTGGTGGATTTGTATTCTTCAATAACAAGAACATGGGAAACTTTGAGCAAGTGACCAAACTTCTGGAGATGATCGATACTTTGGTGGCCATCAATGGCAGAAGCTGCTACACAACGTCATTTTACCCGAATTCAGAGAGAAAGATACGAGAAAAACAAGAGAAGATTCTGGAGGAGAGACAGGAAGAGATTGCACGAAAGGAGAGAGAGCTGGAGGAGAATTATGAAGATAAGGAGGAGTTAGAGAGGAAAAAGCGTGAGCTCTGGAGAGAGGAGGAAGAAGATGCACGGAGACTAGCTGAGAATCCATCAAGACGCAGAACTCTGACAGGAGGTCTTACCAGAGCCCCCTCATCTGTAACAAGATCACAGACCTTTTTTTAATCAAACCATTTTATGAGCTGTTCAGGAACTTTCTCATGAGTGATGGAGATGTAATATTCCCTGTAGGTGATGAGCTATATTCAGGTTTTACTTTGTGGATGTTTATTGTTGTTGTGCTGTTTTAATTAAGTAGCTCATTAACTGTGTAGGTAATAGCCTAATTATTTCTTGTCACTGAATAACCTACTGTATATAAAATGTAAATTTTTAACTTACCACAGAAGTTTGATTTAATAAAATACCACTATGTTCCCATGACACCCTTATAGAATATTCTTAATTATAAAACAATTCAATTGTCATTCACCTCTAAATCTATGAAAATATGAATAGCCTACTACTGTAATCAGTTTGCTGTATTTCTGTTGCTGTCCTGTTAATGCTGTCCTCTTCTTTTAATGACAGTAAAACAATAAAAATGTTCTCAGAGGACTTGAGACTTTGAAATAGACTATTTTTTAAAGACTTTTTATTCAATTTCAACAAGGTGATGTATCAGCCAATTATTATAGGGTATACAAAAGATAAACCTGCCATTATACTTTCTTACCTCATTTTTGTCCTGTAGATAATTTACTCTAAGAAACATTATTTAAAGAAAATTAAGAAAAAGCTCAAGAGAAATAGCTTTATTACAATTATTTAATTAAACAGTACAGTGTACAGGAATTTCATATCCTGCTAATGTGAATAATAATGTGATGGTAAAGGTAACAACCAACAATGTTGGTAAAAACCACAGCTGCAAAAAGTAGACAATACCTTTTTTTTTTTTTTTTTTTTTTCAAATAATTTGCATAATTGCATAAATTGGCCTATAGGAGGCAGCAAGATCCCTCTTTTTGTGGTGTACTTCAACTCAAAACTCTGTCAAAATAAATTTAGCCTTCCATGTCCCCATCATTTAGTGATTTGTTAAAGTTTTTTTTTTATTAAAATAAATCCAAATAATGTATTTATAAAAAATGTTTTTTTTTTCTTATTACACGTATTACTACTACTACTACTACTACTACAACTACAACTATTAATGTTGTTAATAAATTGTCCTGCTTCATGGGTTGCTTGAGTACTCAGAAAGCTGAATGCTCCATTGTGATTAAAAAAAAATAATAATAATAATTTAAAAAAAAAAACCTAAATAGAATGTTTTTTGTTATTAGAGATATCTGTCCACTATAAAGTATAATATTTAAATATGAATTAAATTAATATACATTTTTTACTGTATCAAAACTTATGTACATGCTAATTACTATTATGTACACACTTATCTATTGCTGTGGTAGAATCTCAACGCTGAGCGTTCCACCACAACCGGTGAGCATTCTAATTGGTCCACTTGTTCCACCGAGAACATCGAGCAGCGAAGTGATTGGCTTAGTGGGTTCGCGGAAGTCATCTGAATGAGCCTATTGGCTGTCCGCAATGCCGTTCTTCAGAGTCCACACTGTTGGACGAGTCCTAAAGACAGGCGGGTTTCCGGTTGAAGTTTACTGGATATCGGAAACGATTAATGGAGTGCAGACCAGGATGCATCAAGCACTGTAAAGTAAGACAACTGTTAAACTGATTATTGTTAAGACTGTTTGACACGCTTGCGCTGTGTATGCGCAGTCGTTTATTCGAATGCTTTCATGGCGTTTAATATTGCATTATATGCTTGCTGGAAGTTGTACTGTGTAACGTTAGTTAAGAACAGCAAGCACATGGCCTGAGTTTGCTTGTCAGGTTACTTGTTAGGTGAGACAGCATGTTTTGGGGGGTTGTCAAACGTCTGACTGAAGGTTATACGGGATGCAGGTCACCTTGGCCACAGTGGGCTCGGGAGGGTGATGTGGTCCTGATGCTTTGAAGCTGGGAATGTTATGTAACATGCATCATGACATGGTGTTTTTATTCTTTTATTGTATGCATCTGTCATTAGGTGGTTTGGCATGTTATGACAGCTCTTAACATATGTTATTTTCAGCCTTTTAAGTGTGTTATTTTGCCTTTGGGTTAAAAGCAGTATGGTATGGGCATGGTAATACCATGTTTTATGCACTTTTACATTAATGTATTGTACTACCATGTAAATACCACAGTGTATGAATACTGTAATCATACAGTACCAAGGTGTGTTAGAGTACCATGGTATTACAATCATTTATTTATTTATTTTTTTTTTTTGTCTGATTGAAGCCGATGGTCATAAAGATGCATTTGTACTATATAACTGCATTATAAAACAATAGTGTAATGTCCTGTTTTGCATTAATGTTGTTGGTTTGCTAAATCAAATGCTTTTTAAGCTTGTTTGGGTTCAAGGTTCTTTTGTAAGTGTCTTGAGATGTATTGCATGATGCATGAGATTTATTGATTGCTCTTTCTGTCACATCAACATTTTAACTGAATACAAGATATTCCACATATTCACAGTAATAACACGGTTTATGATCAACAAGTGTGACTTGTGAACTTATGATTCATAGTGACAAAATAAAGTGGGACAAAAGGAACTCAAACTTCTGCTTTATCTCACACAGGAGACTTTGAGATAAATCAGCTTAAATTTATAAAACCGACAGTGCTTGTGTATTCCTGTCGGTGTGTCTCTTATGTCTCTGTTCTTTTAGTCATTCTCACTTTCGTGCTTTTGTTCTTGCAGCGCAGGTTTCAAAGGAATGTTCCAGGTTTAAAACAAGTTTGATTTTATCAACAGCAGAAATGTGAAACTTGTACTTTTGATAAAGCACTTAATTCTTCCACACAAAAATATGTGTTGTTTGGGTTGCCTAAATGGTCCGAGTGGAACTGTTGTTCTAGGTGGATAATCTTATGGTTATGGTTTATTGACGTAATTCTGCTGTGTGGATTTCTGTGTATGATAACAGTACTCTTCTGGTATCTTTGTGCGGCCCATGTGGGTACTGATCAGGGGCGCATTAATGCACGGGCTGTAAGGGGCTGAAGCTCAGGGGCCTACACTTGGGAGGGGCCCACTGGCTGCTGGGAAATTATATTTATCAAATAATTATTTGTGCATATGGGAGTTTGCAGAAGTGACAACAGCATTCTGTAAACAAACTTACACACTCATTTTCAGCGACGCCCTGCTTGTAGTATTTGTAGTGAATGGTTCAGTTTAGGTTTCCCCCACACAGTTTGTGTAGTTGGTATTAGGGGTGCACAATAAATATCGGCCGATAATTAATGCGCATGTCTTCAGTAAAGCCGGTTCTCTAATCAGCGGTAAATTCCATCAGGTGCGTGATTTCACATAGAGCAGCTGTTAATGCACAGAGCCGTTGTTAAATGACAAGCTGCGCAAATCCACGCTGATAAAAATGATTTTGTGGTGAAGTAAATACTACATAAAAACAAATGAAATTTCTACATTAAATAATTTAGTTAAGGCAAGAATAAAAAAAAGTAAATTCTATATTAGTACTCAATTTAAGCTTGTAGAAATTAAAGTTTGAACTTATAAGTATATTTTACTAGGAATTAGGGCTGGGCGATATATCGCATGTGATTGTCACGCGCATTTCGTCAGTAAAGCCGGTTCCCTGATTACCGCTAAATCGCCATCACCTGCTTTCAAATGGAGCAGCATTTAATATACAGAGCCGCAGATCACTGACAAGCTACGCAATATCGCGTTCATTATCGAAGGCGATTCATCTGCGATAATGAACGTGATATTGCGTAGCTTGTCAGTCAGGGAACCGGCTTTACTGACGAAATGCACGTGACAATCACATGCGATATATCACCCAGCCCTATTAGGAATTGCTTGTTATGTTTACAAGGATTCTTTAAGTAAATATCAAAGTTATGATCCTGTATTTCCCATCATGCACTGGGGCATGAATAATTAAAAAGGTTACATTTTTAACTGTTTTCGAGTTGTATTTACACTGTTTTATGGTTGCTTTTGTTGTTAGGTTTAGTAACTTACTGTTTTGTGACATGTGGAGTTCATTTTCTACTCGAAATGATCCATTTATACTCAAACACTAGCCACTGATTGTTACCATCATTGTGTATCGTGTACCAAGTATCGAGGTCTTTGTGTTCATTTGGGAAATAATTATATTGAGTGGACATATTATCTTTGAAGGATAACAAGCTGTCTATTTGTTTACTTGCATGTTTGCAAGTGAACCACATGTTTTAAAAGCATGGTTGTTTTTGAGTGTTACCTTGTTAAAGTAAGTTTTATAAACTGTAACTGAGGGAAATGTACTGGAGTATTGCATTTAACTAAATAAATAAGTAGATATTACTCATCAAACTCTAACTGGCCATGTTAAATTTACTTAATTCCTTTGCTAAATTTACCTAACATAGTTAAGTAGATTTTACTTGGTTCAATACTTAAAATTTACCTAGAATATGTTGGTGCAAATTGTTACGAAGATTTTTTTTAAAGTAAATCCTACAAGTTAATTTTTTCAGTGCACGTTCATTATCAGCGTGGATTTGCGCCTAGCATGGCAAGAAAAATATGAATATTTATATAATAAAAGTAAATTTAAATGTTTCTTACAAATATAAAATACTTTTTTGCAAAATACAAATTGAACATTCTTTTTAATGCCCCTCGTGTAAGATCTCATAGCTGTTGTTTTATTAGCTATTTTTCTTTCTTTCAGGTACTGGCGCCTCACACCTGACATGGAATTACGTTGGAGTTTTTTGAGCAGGAAGTAAATCAGGTAACTGAACTCAAATCTGCTTGTGTTTATTTTGCTGCATCGTATGCAATTCCCAAAACCCCTGATGTTCTCTGAGCTTCTCAAGCTCTGTTTTAACATCCCTCCAGATCCTCTATTTGTAAGACGTTCACGTCATGCTAAGTAAATTGCATATGTGTGAATGAAATACTTTCCACTATAGTTGCAAAATTGGTAGCCATATAGCCTAGTAGTCAAAGTCAATGTGAAATCCCATTCACAACCCATTTTGTTGCTGTAATCTGATGCATCTCAGACAGAATAACAGTACTAGCCTGCTTGACTGTGCGACTGAAAATCAGATGGCAATGTGTGCTACTTGGCTGAGTACCAAGCAGTTGGCCTGGTCGCACCTGGCATGGATTAGCCAGCTGCCACTTTGCAGAGGCACCAGGCGCATGGCATGATATTCTGACCCAGTGACCTCATCGTTTGGGTCAAGTGTGTAGTCTTAAACTATTGCGTTGTCTGTGCCTCACTTGTTTAGCTTGGTAAGCAGAAAAAAAAAACATCTTACTGCTAGGGATGCATCGATCCAATACTCAGGATCGGTATCGGCTCCGATACTGGCATTTTCTGCAGATCGGGTATCAGTCAGACGAGACCGATCCAAATCCAATATTGTGCGTATACTATTCTGTGTTATTGTTGAGCCACACAAAAGGCACAAAAACATTATAAAGCACCAAAACGTTTTTGTGGACATATTTTAAGTGTTCTGAAGTTGTTCCATAGTTTCATGTGAGGTACAGAATAATATTGAAGTAATTAAATTCAAGTTCACATAAACTCTTCTTTCCGCTGAGGCTGTCTGTCATCCTCCATTCAGCAATCAAACTGTGTGTTGCGGTCGGTTACTACAGTCAAAACGATGAAACTCTCTTCAAGAGCGCATGGTAACTGAGGTTTAAAACTGTTCAAAGAAAAGGCTCATTAAACTAACGCACAGATTTAATACACTACGTATCAATATCTCTT
Organism: Cyprinus carpio; assembly: GCF_018340385.1. Taxonomy (NCBI): domain Eukaryota; kingdom Metazoa; phylum Chordata; class Actinopteri; order Cypriniformes; family Cyprinidae; genus Cyprinus; species Cyprinus carpio. The sequence continues at coordinate 29,693,888 of NC_056599.1, read as the reverse complement.
CCCTTTCCCTAGTGATGCCCTTCACAAAAAAAAAGTCTTATTAAACAACCGTCTCCTCATAGAAAAAAAACATTAAAAACATCACAAAAAATCACACAAAATCTTTAACCAACCCGCTCCCCCCTACAGTATGCATTAATCCACAAATTACTTAAGTTATTTACTTTTTTAACGTGGCTGACACTCTCTCTGAGTCGAAATAAACCAATATCCCAGAGTGATTCATTTACTCAAACAGTACACTGACTGAACTGCTGTGAAGAGAGAACTGAAGATGAACATGAGCAGAGCAGCATGTGTGTTGTACTAACTGTTCTATGCAGACCCAGAGGGCTGCGCAGCCTGCACACTGTGACTCCGTCTTGTTTCAAGCTCATCTTTCTGTGCACAGGATGCGCATAAGTGCTCTGTGCCGCTCTGTATTGGCACCTTTAGTACTATAATACTTTTCTGCGCAATCAAAGATTATTAATAGTCTTTCTTGTTCTGTCCTATCCATCACATGTTGCTGCCTTTAGTACTGTGCTATACAGTACATTTAAAAGAAACATCTTTTAGATTTCTATATAAATGTATATACTTGTTTACATGAATGTATTTTGGGACAATAAAAAAAGAGCAATGTGTCACATTTTACCAGATTTTAGACTTATTCACTTTTATTTGAATATTTAACTAGATTTTATAAAATTATTGTGCACCCGTGATTTTTCTAGAATCTAGAGTATCTTTTGCTGCTGAATTATCCACTAACCTAGTTTATAATAGTATTTTTGACATAGATTATGATTATATAGTTGTGTATATGTAGTAGATTGTGATTAATGATCAGGTCAACACAGAGAAGTTTAGAAATTCTACATTGATTAAAAAAAACTGTGCTGGTATCGTATTGGATCGGTATCGGCAGATACTCAGAATTTTCAGTATCGGATCGGATCGGATCGGTTCTGAAAAAATGGTATCGTTGCATCCCTACTAACTGCCTTCCGTTGAAGCTGATAGTACCACCAGAGAGCATTCCTCCCAAAGAGAATGATGTTTTGCATTCTGACCCAGATAAAAGCAAACAGACTGACCACGAAAGCCAAAATGAGAAACCTGCCCACAGTTTTACAATTCAAAGACCTGAGGGAAACCACATATTAAAAGTTGAGCCAAAATGCAACACATGTTGAGCCATGGTGTTAATGCTGTAGGCTTGGGTGTAAGTCATACCCTGATCCCATTCCTCACCCTAAAAAGTTGCCTCAACCCCAAGATTTTAATTGGATTTAAAAGATCAGTTGGCTGGGAGGTAATAAAACAGTGTATTGGAAAGACTGTAATGTCTGCCTAGAGTTAGCAGTGATATACGATTGTCAGTAAGTGCAATATGTTCCCAGCACTGGAGCATCAGTTTCCCATAATGATCAATAAATTATATACATTTCGTCTAAGTGTATAGCAAAGTCTGTGTCGTCATCCGTGATTAGCGTGAGTGAGTGTACTGTTCAACTGTACAGTCAGGATTTCAGAGTGAATGTTATATGTGTGTATATATATTAGTGCTGTCAAATGATTATTCACATCCAAAATAAAAGTTTAATAAATATGTGTGTACTTTGTATATTTACAGACCTGCCAACCTGTACACATTTTGCGTAGCGGCTACACATTTTGAGTTCATGATATATGTATAGTTTCATAGTTCAGTAGTTTCAGTTCAAAGTGGCTCCCGCTCACCCCGTCAGATGCTCTCACAGCAAGGCTGCGTGTGAGGCTGACAGAGACGCGCTGTTTAATGTGTTGGAGATGTGCTGTTTTCCTTAATGCATAACTTGAATTTCACAGGTATATTCTCCATCTGTAAATGTTAAAAAAGCCATGGAAATATTTCCATTTTGCTGTCAGAAGAGCATGAGCTTTTGCTTTGCGATTCTCCGCTAAACTCCACAGACTTCTTTTAGAACGAGCGCTGCCGCGCGCAATGTGCACCAAACAGACAGAGCTCAATGAAATAGGATCGCAATAAATCTGACTAAAATAATACATTTTGCTGAAATATTTGTAGTTGGTCAATAAATGTGACATATGTAGAATTCTAAACCTACAAGTAAGTGCATTTTTATGATAGAACTAACTTTGAAGTGTAATGGGGTAATCAAAATAGACTTTTTACTCAATTTGTCTGTGCTTTTTATTATTTTCATTTTTAGTTTAGTAACTTTAACTTCTGCTTTAAAAGGATTATTTTTGTTTTTAGATTGCAATGTTACAATGTTGTTTAATCCAAAAACAAAATACCTAGATATATAGGCCACCATATACCGCAAATCAGCCAATAAATACAGAGATATGAATTTTTGCTCATATCGCCCAGCCCTATACAGAAGCATACTGGAGTTTTTTTTTTTTTCTCTGTCTTTTTTAAATAGCATAGCAAAAATTAACTAAACAGTTATGGTAAACAGTAAACTATATATACATGCATGTGTGTGTATTTATTAGGAAAGCACCGAAATGAAAATTCTTGGCCGAAGCCGAAGAAAATGAAAAACAAAAACACAATTACAAAAAAATAATTAACAATTTTTTCACCATTGCATAAATTAAATAGCCAAAATGTCCTTTTTACTGTTTTGTCTTGCTTTTCAAAGAACAAATACAATTACAAAACAACAATTAAAAAATATTTAACACTGAACATTTTTAACATTCTAGCAGACATTATACCAACAAAGCACAATTTAACTTAAAATGAATAAGTTGGTAAAATAATATTTTTTTGGCCATCAGACCCCCTTCTTGAATCATGCATATATTTTTACTGTAAAATTAAAAGCAGCTTTGCTGAGAAGATATTTCAGATCCTAATTTGAACACTGTATGAATGTTATAATACATGTATTAACAGAGCTGTTGTAATAATTAGTATCATTATTATTGTCTTACTTTTTATTTTTTGTAGAACAACAGTAAAATTACAATTCTATCATTTATAAATGTTGATGGAGTTCTTGCTTCTTCTCAGCTTTTATTTTGGCGGAAACGTGCAGGAAGACCTCAGCACTTTTTGTTGACAGCAAATTTATAAATGAGTCTCGTAACGAATACGTAGCACATATCGCATTGTCACATGCCTTGTAAAAATTCATAAAAATGTGACTGAGCAACTGATGAGTAACACTGGTTCAGTGCAGATTTTCCTCGGGCTTGGACTTTGAACCCTGTTTAACAAGCAGATCCACCGTGAACTCGTGCAGCGCTGTCAGAATACATGCAATTCGTGCATGTTTTAGAAAACAGAATGTTTTGCAGTTTATTTACTAATTGTTTAAGGCCTTTTCAATCATCATACAGTAACCAGCAACAATCACCTCTTCCTCTTCTCATCGAAGACATGCAATGCAGTAATAAACAGTCTCTCGCTGTCGGTGCATGTAATGATTTTTGCGTCTTTCTCGGACAGTTTAAATGCTTCCACACTGCTGACATGTGTACTGCATTAAAGAGTGTGCTCCTCTCACTTTTCTCTGGGTGCTATTTGATTGTGTCATATCATTGTTCAGTACAATTTATTCAGTCTTTTTGCTTATTCGGCAGAACATCGAAAGAGCTTTTGTTGCTATTTTCAGCCGAAAAATTTAGGTTGCCGAACATTCGGTGCATCCCTAGTATTTATTTATACATAAATATACACCGTACATACACATATTTTATGTACACAAAAACTTTTATTATGGATACGATCAATCACGATTAATCATTTGACATATACACAACAGTTCTTTCTGGTCCTCGATCTGATTGGCTGATAAGAGTGTTGATATTAGAGTACAATAGAACTCCAACAGTTGTTTTCAGCCATTTGTATCACAACGCTTGCCGTATTTCTTATAGCGAGTTTCATGGCGGACGTCCAAATACACTATAATTTAAAAAATAATACTATTTTGTGTCACGGAATGTAGTTTTAAGAGCATTTTAGGCGAAATTATACTTGTTTGAACTTCAAAAAGGCGGTTTATAAATAAAGATAACATATTTAAAAATTTGCTTTGACGTTGTTGTGAGCTCCAGAGCGGCAGCGGCCATTCTGCGCTCATGAAGCTGCCCGAGAGCACCTCACCTCAGCCAGATCTTCTAGAATCTGCCGCTGACTCTGATGTCTCTATAGTAGTTAAACATGAGTTATAATTAGTTTTGGGTAAATCTGACGGGCAGGCCTGTGGTCTCATTAAGCTATTATTTGTAGAGCCCGACCGATATATCGTTTAGCCAATATTATTAGCCAATATGAGCCTTTCGCCGATATATCTGTATCGTCGGATATGCCGCCGATGTAAAATTTGTTTTTGCAAAACATGTAATGCAGATTAAATGCTTCTGAATGGTGTTATTACTTAGTTTGTCCAGCAGAGCGCGCTCCATTGTTTGCTACTGGTGACCCAGGTCAGTATAGTGTAGAGAAGCGCGTATGAGCTCAGATGAACGTCACCCTAGTCCACTGCTTCAAATAATCCTAGCGACTTGAACTATGGCTCTGTGTAGAAAATGCGCTCCATCTGAAAGCACGTGCTGGAGCGCCTTTACTGATGAGATGCGCATGAAAGTCGCATTTGATTTTTTGCACAGCCCTAGAATGAATGCTGTATCAGATGCAGGTAATCATAATCGCTCAGTCAGTCTCTCATAATACTCTACTAGTTATACGTAATACACCGCTTTTAATACATTAATACAATAAGCTTTTAATGAAGCAACTCAACCTTCCTTCGTTACTAGTTCTAAAGTGACGAATTGGTAATCCAAAGGCTGGAGGCTTAGGCTCAGCTTTTAAACTGTCAAACTTTAGAACATTATTTTGTGTATTTGGTATAATGAAAAAACACATTATTTTTCACATACTTTACATTATTGTTGCTCCTCTATGCCCCGCCTTTCTGAAACACATTGATTTTTACAAAGCTCATCATTCTGAAAAGCGATGTGTGCTCTGATTGGCCAGCTATCCAGTGCGTTGTGATTGGGCGAATACCTGAAGCGTGTGACGGAAATGTTACGTCCCATACCATACTGTGATGGCGTGTCCCGGTGTGACGAGACAAAACCATAATTTTGCATTTTTGATCGGAGAAACGACAAACAACAAGCATTAATCTGCACAGCTCAAAATTCGCGTTTGAATCATCAGTGGCAAATTCTTTAAATATGAAAATGTACTTACAGGCTGTGAGTCAGCATTATTTGTCAGAACACCGGCATTGTAGGCTTCTCTCCAGGAAACATCTGAATATTTGGGTTGAACTGTTCTGGAATAGTGTTGTAAATACAACATAAACACTGATTTCTTGTCGTGTCCTCTTTTAGAAGGCCATACATAGTAGTTTCGCTTTCACAACTACACACACAGTGGCGGCAACAATACTACAGCGAGAATCTAAATTATGCCTTCTTTCTTTGCGCGTGACGATTTTCCACATCGTGAAAATCTTCTCACACAGTGATACATACATGTTCGTGCTTGTAAAAAAGATGTTTTAAGGCTGATTTATACTTCTGCATTGGACATATGCCTCTACGCCGTAGGATGTGCGTCGGTATTCATTTATACTTCTGCGTCTTTGTCCGCGTTGACGTGTAGTACACATGGAAACCGGTAGTCTGCAGTGTCCACGGGCATGTTGCTTGTGTAACCTGCAGACCACTGCAAAAGCTGAAGAAGAAGCAGGTTGTCAGAGAAGCAGCCGTGACGGTGGCAAATAAATATCAAATAACAGATAATTTATTTAAAACAACAAAAAAGAGATGACAGTGGAACAGCAGAAGATGCCATTTTTTTCAATCTCCACAAGGACTTGTACCTTGGCAGAACAACTGTTTGTCACGGACAACAAAGTGATGTAATGCTACATTTTATAATAAATGAGAAGACACTTGTTCTTTGCTTTGTTTTATTTTGTAACATTAAAATATATTAAAGTGCAAAACACACACACAATACTCAAATACATACGGAGGAAGGGGTACTAGCAGACCAGTCACAGATTTGGAGAGATCCACATTTTTGGAGAGGTGCATGTCAGGCTACGCCGAAGCCTGCACATACTACACACAACCTACGGTGTAGTTTTGACGCAGAAGTATAAATCAACCTTTAGGAAGGCGTGGACAAGTCTTAACTTTTATAAAGAATATCTCTTTCAGTTTGAGACTTTAGTCTTTGCAACTTTAGGTATCTTATCTATTCACAAACAGTTTGTAACACTCCAAAGAGAAAGGAAAACTTGAAATCGCATCATATGACTCCTTGGACAATCTGTCCACATCAGTACATGTGAGACTCGCGCCGTCCCTTTTCCCAACACTTCCCTCTGTTCATCATCGCTTTCAGCACATTTTACTCACCAAAAAATACTCCCACTCATATTTTTAGTATTACTTACTACCCAGAAATGTTCTGTGAACCAAACAAACAGAAGAAAAACAAGGAAATTAGGGAAAAATAAATTACTTTGCGAAAGCAAATGCGGTGCTGGGAAACTGAGAAGTAAACAGAATGTGCCCGTCAGTCATGTTTTTCCAATTGTGACATCATCACCATGGCAATAGATTCCAGCAGCACAGTTTTGCTCAGATGGCCTGATGAGAACGAAGTATGTGTGTGTGTGTGTGTGTGTGTGTGTGTGTGTGTGTGTGTGTGTGTGTGTGTGTACTCACTTGTGTGTGTGTGTGTGTGTGTGTGTGTGTGTGTGTGTGTGTGTGTGTGTATGTGTTTGTGTGACTCACTGTGCTCATGACTAAACTGTTATCTGCTCTGTATTCAAACCCTGTAGAGAGAAATGCATTTCTGAAAACACCTGACAATCTTTCTATCAAAACCAATTCTCTTGTTCTGCAAGTGTTCATTTATCACAACTACTACTTTTTTTTTTCAAGAGCTCAGTGAAAATGCTCCACTGAATCAATAGAATTCACTAATTATAGACTCACTTATTATAGTTGTCTTTTTAAAATTCCTAATTAGACTCAAATTAAACCAAAAAAAATCTTCATTAGTTTTTGCTCAAATATTAATTGGGCTTTACCAAGTAATTGAGCTGAACTACTTCATATGTCTCCTGTGCTTGAGTTTGCAGCTTTCTTGACGTTTGCAACTTCCAATTAAATAGCTGAATTAACCATGTCATTTCCCTGTTATTTAAAGCAAGGTAATAGGATCTGACATTGAACTGTTTTTTGGGGGGTTTTTGAACAGGGATTTTTGTTACTTGAGATCAGTTCTGATGGAAGCAGACTCCATTTTACTGAGAAAGTTGAGAGGTTTTTGTTGAATTTCTCTGAAAGAAGAGAAATTTGTGATTTAATGATTACATTAGTATTAAAGTTCCTTTAAAGAAGTGAGTTGTGTGTGTTAAATATTTTTTATGCATCCTATATTTCCTGGATGTTACAAACACACACTCATACATTGTGAACACAGAATTATCCTTATATTATTATTTTTTTAATTCAAACACTCTAGATGTATTTTTTTTTCAACATTCAAATGTTCTAGTTTTTCATTCATTCTGTAATTCTCATTTCCCTGTATATTCAAACATTAGTTGTAGCAGATATTCAGAAACTCTCTTGTTTGAACATTCAAATGTTTGTAAAATTATCTTTTTCCGCCCTTTACATTTAAACATATTGCAATTATGTGTTTTTTTTTTTAACATTGTAACATTCTAGCCCCCAGCTTAACAGACAAGGATTAAGCCTAGTCCAGACTAAAATGTAAGTCTGAGCTGTTTAATTTAACTTTAAAAAAAAAAAAAAAAAAAAAAAAAAAAAAAAACCTTGCACTGATTGATCTTAAAACGTGCCTTTGTTTTGTCTCAAGATGCACACCAGTAATGTTTTTTTATAAGGTACGTTTATAAAAAATTACTTAAATGTCCTAATTAAACTATGGCCTAATCTTGGTTTAGTCTAAACCCTGTCTGTGAAACTAGGCCTAAATGTTGCAGAATGCGGACATTCTAAAATGATCTCTTTTTTTTTAAACATTGATGTGTTCCAGATATTGCAAACATTCTGAAATGGAAGTTGATTGCTGGACATGGTGAACCTCATTAGCAGATGTGGTCGTGACTGAATTTGTGACTCAGTGTTAGGATGATGTTATGTTAGCCTTCACAATCTGTCACTGCTGAGATTCTACTTGTGTTTCTCTTTCTGTATGTGAAGTGTTATCAAAAATTACCGCAGCAGAGTTTGTGTTACCGCTGTTTTTTTCCTTTCAACAGAGATTGCATAACCCCACACCACACACACACACAAACATATACCATAATATAAAAAACACACACACACACACATTTCCTCTCCGAGTAGAATGGCCCTCTTCTTTGTTATGTAACTAAAGGTCATATTGACAATGTTTTACATTTTCCTGGAAAATATCCTCGTACATATTCTGGAAAATGTTGTCACAAATTACATTTTGTTCCCTTTGAAGTTATACAAGCTTACTAAATACTAACTTAAAGTAGGTTAACAATAAATTACTTTTGTAATTACTTTTAATAATGTTTCTTTTTGTTTTAGGGTTGTTTTTGACTATGGCGACTATGGGGGAGGAGTCAAGTCCCAGTGTCACCGCCCCTGCTGATGTCACAGGCTCCGCCTCCAGTCCACAGAGTGATGCCGTAACCAATGAGCTGCAAGAACTGTCTCTTCAGCCCGCCCTCAACTTGCTTCCTATTCATGAGAGGAAGAATGGTGAGCTTCTTGTAATGCAAAAACGGTTGCATGTAATTATTAAATCTAAGACATTGAATCTTCAATAATTCTGACTGCAGCATTTGTGAACACAGCATTCATAAGCTTTACTTATATGATAACCAATACCAATATGACAGATGTCCACTTATTTTAAGTAACAGTTTAGAGTTGCTTATTGCTTCTATAAATTCCAATTTTTTAAAAAATTCCTTGTTCAAAATTAGGTAAACATACTGTTTATTTTTATCAAGCAACTTGCATATACTGTATACTGTAGAGTTAAGCTGATGGTCTAAAATGTACTTTTTGCCACACTACCCAATAACAGGTGAATCGAGAATTTATTTGTCATAAATATATCTCATACTCAAATTATTTTTCAGTCATGCTGGAATTATTTAGCTGTTTTTCTTATGTATTTCTGGCAATCAGTGCAGGTCATTGTGTCACTCGCTGCATAATACAGTATATGAGATGAGTCAGTCTCCATCGCTCTGTGAAACGCCGCCTGTCAGAACAACGTCAGGACTGATTTTGTTCTTCATATTTTTGTCTGGGTGGCTTAATGAGAAGAATTTTTCACACACAGTATATGTCAGTGTCACCACATGGAGTTATGAAGGAAATAAAACTTAAGAAATCCTAGGTAAGCTTCTGATGGCCAGTTTTCAACCAAAAATGTTAAAGAAATGAGGTATGATTCATTCTAGACAATGTATTTTGTTGCTGGTCTTTTGTAAACCTAGCAGCCAATTGGCAAGCAATTTTGTTTTCATTTATTACTTATTGGATGCTGATCTTGGACCCTCTGTGTACTATCACAAAATTAAAAAATAGATTTTTTTTAAATAATTCCAAAAAATTATGGTAACACTTTACAATACATTTGTTGACATTAGCTAACTACATTAATTAACTTGATCTAACAATGAAAAATACCTGTGAAGCATTCTTTAATCTCAGTTAAAGCTAATTTAAGCATTTGATAATACATTTATTAGAATCAAAAGTTGCTTAATATTATTTAAAGGACCTAAATAAAGTTGTAGTTTTATCAAGTAACATTAACAAAGATAAATAAATGCTGTAACAAATGTATTGCTCGTTTTAATGTTAGCTATTGCATTAAAGATAAAGTTCACCCAAAAATGAAACATTTGTCATCATTTGCTGAACACAAAATAAGGTATTTTAAATAATGTTGGTAACCAAACAGTTGCCCTTAGTCAGTGACTTCCATAGCGGTTTCTTTATTATGGAAGTCAGTGGCTACCAGCAGCTGTTTGGATCCTAACATTCTTCAAAATATCTTCTTTTGTGTTCAGCAGAAGCTAGAGGGTGAATAAGTGATGACAGACTTTTCATTTTTGGGTGAGTTATCCGTAATGGGTCGTATTGTTAAGGGTTACCAAAATCAGAACAAATAAATGTACTTTCACTAACATGCACAATTAGGCATAGACATAATGTTATGATTTGATATGATAGGCTTAGTGTTCTGATCTGCAAACGTGCACATGCTCGCACATGGCTAAGCTGATTAACTGTGTTTAGCATATGGTGACCAGCCTCTGGCTAATAAAGGTTTCTAGGGTTATTTTGCTTTACTAATCTTTGTTAACACCCACACTCACATCCCACAAGCTCTAAATATGAAACTGAAATTCAGATTAAAAACCTAGTTGTAGAAGCCTTGTTATCTCTGAGGTGTCACTACTGCCACCCAGTGGATCTTTTCAGCACTTTGGTTTATTATTTTTTTTAATCCTTGAACAGTATTGGGCAGCCTGCAATCACTTAGACTTTATACACAGTCTGGCAAGTGAGTAGTCATTTAGCAGATGCTTTTAAGCAGCCGGAGTGACCTGATTTTAAGTGCCTCGTTGAGGCTAATGGATCGGCCCTAGTGAGAAGGGTCTGGCTGCAGACGTGCACTCTACTCTGTCTGCAGTGTCACTTGCACTTTCTGTACAGGAACTGGAAATGAGTTACATAATGTTATTTAAGTTTGGTGCTTATTGCTTGATTATATGTATGGCTTTTAAAAAGAATTATTTTTAAATAAATCGTATTGTTTCAGCAATGAAACTCACAGCAGTATGTGTATTTACAGAAGACATAGGCTAGTGTATGTTCTGTCTTTATGCTGTACAGTCAAGACATAAAGAATATTTGGACGCGTTTATATATTTGTTATATTATCCAATGCCATTCATTTGTGTACATTTTAGTTAATTTTTGGGGGCCAACTGCATGTTTGTTTGGCAACATTGCAGGGTTGTCATTGTGGTGATTGTTGTGGACCTCAGATGCATGAGAGACTATTATTTTAGTTATAGTTGGATATAAAAACTCTCAAAATCTTAAAAACTTTCAAAAATCAAGATTTTTTTTTTTTTCTATCCTGCATTCCAATTAACATCAGACTGCATTTGGGTTGTTTTATAATAACTAAAATATACAGCTAAATAACAATAATAACAACTAAACTAACACAATAAAACACAATAAAAACATAAAATAAAATAAAAATATGATTTAAGAAAATAAAAACTGAGTTATTTGTTTTTGCAAATAAACATCATATAATACATATACACATATACATACATAGTTTAATTTTAATTGTAGTTTTTGTGTAAGATTTAGTAATTTGTTCATGTGCTATGTGTATGTTAGTGTTTATTAGGTTTTTTAAGATTTCTATTTAGCTTTAAAGGATTAGTTCACTTCTAGAATGAAAATTTCCTGAACTAACCCCCATGTTATCCAAGATGTTCATGTCTTTCTTTCTTCAGTGGCAAAGAAATTATTATTTTTTTTTAACATATAAGTTATAAGTTTATATATATATGTATTTTATATATATTTAATATATACATATAATATATATATATATCTATATATATATATATATATATATATTATATATATATCTAAAGTTTATCTATATTTTGTTCTATAGTGTATTCTATTTAATTTTTTTTAGAAAATGACAGAGTTTCATTAGATAAGACCCTTATTCCTCGGCTGGGATCATGTAGAGGCCTTTGCAGCTGCATTGAAACTGCAGTTTGGACCTTCCACTCGTTGGCTGCCATTATACTCCACTATGTGAAGAAAAATAATGTAATCCTCAAAAAAAAAAACTTAATTTGACTGAAACAAAAAAAAAAAAGAACACCTACAACTAGCATGACGTGGGGTGAGTAAATTATCAGGAATTTTTTTTTTTTATTTTGGAAGTGAACTTCTCCTTTAAAGAAATAGTTCACCCCAAAATGAAATTTTGCTGAAAATTCACTCACCCTCAGGCCATCCTGAGGGCCATAGATGAGTTGGTTTATTCTTTGGAACCGATTTGGAGAAATTTGTCATTACATCACTTGCTCACCAATGGATCCTCTGCAGTGAATGGGTGCCGTCAGAATGAGAGTTTAAACAGCTGATAAAAACAACAATAATCCAGAAGACTCTAGTTATTAATTAATGTCTTGTGAAGCAAAAAGCCAAAAGATATTTTTAACTTAAAGCCATCGCTTCCAGCTATTCAGCTAAAATATGAGTCCTCTATCCGTAATATTGCTTTCTCCAGGTATCTTGTCTGAATCAGGAGAGAAATATGCTTAACTTACAAGCCAAAAAAACATCTTAAGAATGACTTTAAAACATCTTAATGGTGGATTTGTTTACAGACACACTGCTTTTAAATTTATAAGACATTAACTGACGGACTGGAGTTGTGTGGATTGCTTTTGGGTTATTGTGATGGTTTAATTTGGATTCTCATTCTGACGACACCCATTCACTTTAGTACAGTAGATCCATTTTTTCCATAATAATAATTATTTTTTATTTCGTTTCAGCATTATTTCAATTAAAAAAAAAACATTAATGGTTTTAGTTAACAGTAACAACACTGATGAGAGACTCCTTTTATAACTCATGATGCAGGAGACAAGACTGTTTACATATACACACATTTTATTCATTTAAATGCAGTTCGTCATTTCTGTCAACCTTGAGCTATCACATTTTCTTAAGTGCCAAGTTTATCTATAAAATGCACGCATCTTTCTTGATTTGTCTCCTCCAAGGATATCTTACACCCTCACACTTCGGGATGTAAAACCAAATGTGCTACAGGAATAAGTCTGCACCGCATTTGCTAAAAAAGGCTCCTAAAACACCTGCCGAACTGAGCGATTTTACACCGTAGCGGTGAGGTGTGGCTGTCAGACAGACTTTGGACGCATTACCATAAATACAGCAGCTTTAAATAGCTGCACTAGGCAATTGTGATGTTCTCCATGCAGCCGCCAGAAATCTGCACATTTTTAGGAAGTCATATTTCACAGATTTTAATTTCAGCCATATATTCATATTGAGAAACACACTTCTGTGACTGCGAATGTGCGTTTGTGTGTGTCATTCTGTCAGCAGAGAGAGGTCATTGAGTGCAGAGTGTGCTGGTTTAATAAAGCACACACTACTCAGCACAAATGTGTGTGTGTGTGTGTGTACTGAATGACTTGAGGAACAGCTGTGGTTGTGCGGTAGTGCTGTCACACACACACACACACACACCTTTCCCTGCGGGTAACTTCAGTCTCCATGCTGCTTCTGCAACAGCAGGGCTCTGGATCTTTGATGTAGCTGTTTCTTCTCATCAGATATCTTCTTCCTTTATTTCTTATTTATTTCTTTTCCATCGTCTTCCACTCTCTTTTTCTCTCATCTGGATTCATGTTAGCACATCAGCAGTTCTGAGTGAATGCCAGAAACAGGCGGAGTGTGAAAGACACAAAGGCTGAATGAAGTTTGGAGTTAGAAATCTCAGCGTCTCTTTGAAGGAAAAGTGCTGTAGCACTTATTTTTTGACCTTTTGAAACCTTTTTTAAAAACCTGACCACCATGCTGGACACCAGCTCGTGGCTCCATGCCAACCCCGCCCCATTTGGATCTTCTCCAATCAGCCGCGGCGTGAAGAAACAAGCCGTCCGATTGGACCGTGAGCGGCGTGCCTGTCTGAGTCTGAGAGAAGGTGTGGAGTCATGTTGCATGTGTGCGTTCAGACCAACAAACATTCTTAAAGCATTTCAAAAGACCCTTTAGTCAGTTAAACTTTGAATAGCTCGATCCACACCATTTGTGTTACAGATATTATTGAGATCTCTAATTGTGTGGCTTTGTGGGGTGTGCTATTACTGTTTTAAGCTTTTAGACTCGTACAATATAGGCCTGATATATGATAAAAATTGAGAAAAATGGTGTTGAGTTTTACAGTGTTATTTTATTATTATTTATACAATGTTACATTATTTATCAGTATCTTCAGTTGTATTTCAGTTTTTTTTTTAGGTTTAGTTTTAGTTACATTTGTCATGTTTTAAATAATTATTTTTTAAATTAACAAAATAAATTAATTAATATATAAAGCTTGATTTTTTATTTATTGCAGTTTTAGTAAGTTTAGTACTTTAGCTTAAGTATGTTTCAGTTAGTTGCCAAATCTATTTTTCTAATTTTTAGTTTTTTTTTTTTTTTTTTTTTAGTTTTTAATCTAATATTTCTGTTTTATTTTATTTCAGCTATATTTCAACCACAAATAAATGAATAATATTATTATTTTAATTATTTAACAATAACAACACTGCAACATGGTTTCATTAGCATTATTTTGTCCCTGCATGTAATGGTACACCGTTTTGTGTAAACTATACTTGTGCCACCAATGAAGTCTTGCTTAAGGGTTTGTGCACCCAAAAATGACAATTCTGCCATCATTTACTCTTTTGGTGAACACAAAAGAAGAAGAATGTGTGTAACTAAACAGTTGATGTACCCCATTGACTTCCATAGTATGGAAAAAAAATGCAATGGAAGTCAATGACTACCATCAACTGCTTGGTTCCCAACATTCTTCGAAATATATTTTGTGTTCAGCAGAAGAAAATAAATTCATACAGGTTTGGAACAACTTGAGGGTGAGAAAATGATGACAGGAATTCACTTTTGAGATGGGCTTATCGACTAAGTGTGTTGAAAGAGTTTAAACTTGCTGTGGATTAGCAATCAGATGTAATTATATCAAATGTGAGCAGTGATGTTGTATCATTAAATATTTTATAAGCTGAGACCTGTAAACAGCAGGCATGATCCACTGAGCTGTTTGCACGTGTTTGTGTGATTGTGCTTGCTGTGCGTGCTATGCCAAGGGCGATAAGGGAACCAGAGCGATGACATTCCCACAATCCAGGATGAAGAAGCATCAGCTCATGCACACACACACACATGCTTGAACAGCACATTTAGGTGTCCTGCAGGTTGCAATTTGAGACATGAGGTGTAATTTACTGTGATAACCTCAATAACTCAGCAGCAGCTCAGCAGCCTGCCACACAGATTGAGTGTCAGGTACAATATGACTGTGAGGACTCAAATAGAAACATATGGAGAACAAGCTACAGAGAAAGATGGAGGGATTCCAGATAAGTTGTGCATTGTGAGCTTAGTTTAACTGTGAGATTTGTAGTGACAAACACAAAGTAAAATGACTCATTTACAATGGTCAGATCAGTTTATATCCTGGCATTGTTGAATTCGTTTGAGAGATGGGTAACACTTTAATTTGGGAATCAATCTGTTAACTGTTAACTAGTTGCTTATTAGCATATTACTAGCATATTGGCTGTTAATTATTACTTTATAAAACACATATTGATGCTTAATCACTTATTCTGCATGATCATATTTTAAATCCCTTGATGCTACCTCATACCTACACTTAAAGGGATAGCTCACCTTTCATCCTTTACACAGCCTCATGTAGTTCCAAACCTATACGAGTTTCTTTTATACAGGTCCTTCTCAAAAAATTAGCATATAGTGAAAAAGTTCATTATTTTCCATAATGTAATGATAAAAATTAAACTTTCATATATTTTAGATTCATTGCACACCAACTGAAATATTTCAGGTCTTTTATTGTTTTAAAACTGATGATTTTGGCATACAGCTCATGAAAACCCAAAATTCCTATCTCAAAAAATTAGCATATCATGAAAAGGTTCTCTAAACGAGCTATTAACCTAATCATCTGAATCAACTAATTAACTCTAAACACCTGCAAAAGATTCCTGAGGCTTTTAAAAACGCTCCCAGCCTGGTTCATTACTCAAAACCGCAGTCATGGGTAAGACTGCCGACCTGACACCCTCAAGCGAGAGGGTAAGACACAGAAAGAAATTTCTGAACGAAAGGCTGTTCCCAGAGTGCTGTATCAAGGCACCTCAGTGGGAAGTCTGTGGGAAGGAAAAAGTGTGGCAAAAAAACGCTGCACAACGAAAAGAGGTGACCGGACCCTGAGGAAGATTGTGGAGAAGGACCGATTCCAGACCTTGGGGGACCTGCGGAAGCAGTGGACTGAGTCTGGAGTAGAAACATCCAGAGCCACCGTGCACAGGCGTGTGCTTTTGAACCAGAAACAGCGGCAGAAGCGCCTGACCTGGGCTACAGAGAAGCAGCACTGGACTGTTGCTCAGTGGACCAAAGTACTTTTTTCGGATGAAAGCAAATTTGCATGTCATTCGGAAATCAAGGTGCCAGAGTCTGGAGGAAGACTGGGGAGAAGGAAATGCCAAAATGCCTGAAGTCCAGTGTCAAGTACCCACAGTCAGTGATGGTCTGGGGTGCCATGTCAGCTGCTGGTGTTGGTCCACTGTGTTTTATCAAGGGCAGGGTCAATGCAGCTAGCTATCAGGAGATTTTGGAGCACTTCATGCTTCCATCTGCTGAGAAGCTTTATGGAGATGAAGATTTCGTTTTTTCAGCACGACCTGGCACCTGCTCACAGTGCCAAAACCACTGGTAAATGGTTTACTTACCATGGTATTACTGTGCTCAATTGGCCTGCCAACTCTCCTGACCCTGAACCCCATAGAGAAATCTGTGGGATATTGTGAAGAGAAAGTTGAGAGACGCAAGACCCAACACACTCTGGATGAGCTTAAGGCCGCTATCGAAGCATCCTGGGCCTCCATAACACCTCAGCAGTGCCAACAGGCTGATTGCCTCCATGCCACGCCGCATTGAAGCAGTCATTTCTGCAAAAGGATTCCCGACCAAGTATTGAGTGCATAACTGAACATAATTATCTGAAGGTTGACTTTTTTTGTATTAAAAACACTTTTCAATCACTATTCATACAAAATGGTCAACATAGAGGTTGTAATATTGTCTTTTTGGGTTTTCATGGCTGTATGCCAAAATTTTTATGAAAGACCTGAAATATGCCAAAATCATCATGTTTAATTTTTAAACAATAAAAGACCTGATATTGAAACACAAACAGAAGAATGCTGGTAATCAAACAGTTGTCTTCCATAGTATGTCTTTCCCTACTATGGTGTGCAAACTGAAATCTAAATTCAACATAACAAAGAAACTTATACAGGTGAAATGAGGCTTTAAATGATGACAAAATTTTTATCTGTGTGGCAAATATTTTCATGGCATACAATTACATATATAAAATATAATCTATACTACTTTCAAAATTAAACACATAAAACAATAATTTAAAATCATTTACAAAAAAAATAATAAACAAATATTATTTACAAATTAATTATGTTTCATATGTAAATATGTAAGACAATAAGTTCTACTCATGGTTAAAAAAATAATAAACATGCCTTAATGTATTATTTAACAGCATCTTGCAGCATTTTTCAAGATTTAATTTGGGAAATAGAGCAGAAGTTAGAGCCTAGATAGGATGGGCATCCCTTTATTTTCCTCTTTTGTTCTCACTCTTCAGGTCTCTTGAGGATGACATTACATCTCTATATCAATGTGGATGATGTGTTTTGGCAGTAGTTTGTGCTGCAGTATCTCACTCTGACACTGAAGGAAAACTCACACGTCTCACACACACACACACACACACACACACACACACACACACACAAGCACAATTTTCCCGGACCAACTTTAGATCCCTAATACTGCAATTATGAGTCATCAGCCTCATTTCTCTTGCTTACAACATTGAGGTTTAGTGTGTATGTTAGCACCGCTGTCCTCCTGAAACACTTGCACACACCTCCTGCCAGCCTTCTCAATTTCACCTCATTTAGTGACCTCACGCTAGATGAAAATTCAGCAGCCCATCAGCTGTTGTGATGACCTAGAGCCAGATCACAATTTAGCAGCGCAACAGGTGCGGCACTGGCTCTATTCCACAACACAAACAGCATGTGTACAGTTGCTATAGGCGCTCAGTTAATAAATTTACCCGTGCTGACAGGTTCAGACCTCAACATCATCAGCCATGTTCAATAACACATCTTCTGGCTTTAATCTCAGACTATGCTGACGTCACAAGTACATATCATTACCATCGTAATCATATATGTGACCCTGGAGCACAAAACCAGTCATAAGTAGCACTGGTGGTATACTTGTAGCAATAGCTAACAATACATTGTATGGGTCAAAATAATCGATTTTTATTTTATGCCAAAAATCATTAGGATATTAAGTTAAGATCATGTTCCATGAAGATATTTTGTAAATTTCCTGCCGTAAATATATCAAAATGTAATTTTTGATTAGTAATATGTATTACTAAGAACTTCATTTGGACAACTTTAAAGGCGATTTTCTCAATATTTAGATTTTTTTTGCAGCCTGAGATTCCAGATTTTCAAATAGTTGTATCTCTCCCAAATATTGTCCTAACAAACCATACATCAAGCTTATTTATTCAGCTTTCAGATGTATTATACATTTCAATTTCCAAAAATTGACCCTTATTGTGGTCCAGGGTCACATATATTACATATTTTGTAACATTTCTTGACGAAAATGTTTAAATATTTGTTTATATGATTGACAGTTTTTTTTATTTTTCTGCATGTTCTGTCAGCTCTTATTGTGATTCCTCTAACATCTCGATTCGTTCATGTTGACTCTATGCCACATGGTTAACGATGACTCCGGGGAGCAAATGTGTCAAAATGTCAGATGCGAGAACCAAAACCACAGCGAGAGATGGCTCGTTTTAGCCTTGTATCAGGTTATTAATCTAACAGAGCCCTTTCCCTCTGTGGTGGTGTTTAGTTGTGTTTGTTACATAAACGGCTTGGTTTTGCATTCTCGTAGATGTTTGAAGCGGTATGATACCAATATACGATATGAGGCTTTACATTTTTATCCACCAGAATGGTTTCAGTAAAGCCTTTGACACACAGCGAGCATTTTCCATTGCGCTACTGTTGGTGTTTCTTCTAGTGGAAGAGGTAGTTGCTTGTCTTTCTGTTTTGGGGGCCTTGATGAATATTTGTTATGGATATTTTGCATAATGACAATTATATTATTGTAGGTTAATTTATATATGGGCCAGTAAGCTCCTGTCTCTTTGTGGCTTTACTGGTAAATCACTTGATCAAGCGAATATTTTGTTGTGACTGTACCTTTGAGGTTTCAGTCCAACCCCAGATAACCTGTAAAGATGTTTGCTTAAAGTAGTATAAACATCTAAACCATTGCCTGCTACTGTATATTGTATTTTACACGCCAGCATATTTTTTATACGTGTTTCTCGGTTTAATCACTATTTAGATTCAGACACTCATTTAATAGAATTGAGTCTTTCTTCCTGTGGTAAACCGTGGAAACATCTCGTACACTTCTGTTTTAAATTGAATGCAGAAACAGGAAGAGGAAGTATGTTGAAGTCTGTACTCTCTCCTCTCTGACTGATAAGCTCTCTGCCGGCTTTCAGGAAGAGCTTGTTCGAGAGGAGGATGAAGGAGACCGATCGAGCTGCTCGCCGGGTATTTTATCAACTTATGTGTCTTGTCATGCTGTATTTTCTTACGTTTATAGCGTGCTGTCTCCCGAACATGCAAATATTGATGCATTAGAATAGTAATGAACTACAGTGAAGTAATTTCCTCACAACTTTCAGATGTGCTTCTGTTTTCATCGCACAAGACCGTTCTGTTAGCATCATACTAGCACTCTTATTTTTTTTACTGGGTTTGAACTCTATAAAATGTTTAATTTCATGTATATGTATGTATAGTTTTGTATTTGTGCACAATTGATGTGCATAGTTGATTTTGCACTTCTGAAACCAACCATCCAATCAATCTATTGTTGTGTAACAGTGCAAAATTATGTCCCAAGAATGAGTATTTGTAAACCCGTTGTGCAGGCAGAGTTGAATTAGTCATTTTGCCCAATTTTCATCCTTGATAGTTGACTAAATGTCTTCATCGTTGACTTGATTTCTTGTTTTCTTGTAGTGCTTCAACTCAAACTTCAGCAGAGACGGACTCGAGAAGAACTGGTGAACCAGGGGATCATGCCACGTAAGGAGCACTCCCACACTCCTACTAGTACTACTGTAGTTAATAATCAGGTGCTACTAGGCAGTTCTGTTAGCATGTAGATTTGAGGATCTCAGACGTCTGTAGCACATCCCGAATGTTCCTTTGGTCTGATTTTGAAAGCATTTTCCTTCCTTGAACAAGATTCGTTCCTACACCTGGTTCATGGTTCTCATCTTTATGTGAATCTGGGTGAAATGTAGATGCCTTGTGGTTAGACCTAGTAGGTATAGCTAGTGTCTCTCATCCTGTCTAAGATGCTGATTTGGTTTGGTAAACAAGATAGAGTCGAACTTCCTTTACCTTGTGGTTTTTCTCTGAGCATGAAAAGTTGGCCCATTCATCTCAAAACTACAATATTTCGAGTTTAAATGTCAGGTCATCACTATTCTGATGGTGTTTTCACATCAGCACCCCCTGGCGTGTAGCCCAAGAAAAAATGGTGTTAAAAATAAATAAATTAAAAAATGAAAGGGCTGGGGGTGCGTTGTTAAAAATAAATAAATTAATATTTTGTAACAAAAAATAAATAAATCAAACTCATTTTATTTATTAGTATATTCATTAAAATTCATAGAAAAAAGTAGCCTAAGCCTACAATGACAAGAAGCAACAGTAAAACATGAATTAAGTTGAATCAAATTGATTGTGAAAGTCATTTGAACTTACTGACTTCACTGAGTTAATTTGTTTCCATGAATTTTTGATCATGTTATTACCTGTAACACGTCTGTGCCGTACCCAAATCAGTAATTAACGATCATTTCTACAGCTAGTGCAAAGATACAGCAGAGAAGGATCAAAGCGTCTATTTACCTCAGCAGCAACCAATCTCGCATTCTCGCATCTGCAGCACTTTTGATCTTTAACGTTAGATCTTTCCTGTTCTTGGAACAAAATTAATGCTTATGGTTGATTCAGTATTACTCTTAATGAAAAAAACACACACACAACATCAGCAATACTACAGTGACAAAGTAGCTTATATTAAACATACAACTTTTATAAACAGAACGAATAAGTCATACCCGCGTTGTAAAATGTTTTCTCCTTACTTCAAACGAATGCTTAGTTTGTGGCTCATTATTATTCTTAATAATAATAAAAAAAGGCTATAGCCTACAATAAAACAGTATGATGACAAATTCACTTATATTAAACTTTGAACTTTTATAAACAATATAAATAAGGAAAATATGTTTTACCCGCATTGTAACTAGAGATGCACCGATCGATCGGCCAGGGATCAGAATCGGCCGTTTTTCCTCATGATCAGCCCGGATCGGCGACCAACCGATCAGTCTCACTTCTTTCAGATTCTGAGCTGATCCGTTTTGTTGCCAGCGGCACAGGCAATAACGCACCAGTTAAATAGTGCTTGTACTGCACATTATTTTAGTCATTCCCGCAGGTTTCACGCTTACACCAAAAGCATGCGTCCCACCACTGATCTATATAAGTGGAGCGCACAAGTCTTGCTTGGTCTCAAACAGCTTGTGAGCCACAAAACCCAGTCATGAGTGCCTAACTGCGCTAAAACGTTTAAATACATACAAAATTATTTCAATTTGCCCGTCTTGGCAAGTATCCAGTTAAACAGTGTCAGTTTTGGAATGTTAAATAGTTGAGAAAGAGAACGCATGTTGTGTAACAGTATATTGGGTCTGTGGATAAACTCTTAAAGGGACTGCTGTCCAATATTCCTGCTGCTGTCTGTCATGTGAATCAAAGAACAAAAAACAAAGAAAATCACTTTCTGCGCCTGACTGAATACGTTTTATAACTTTAATGGTAAGCATTAATCTGTATTTAGTTTTTACAATGAAGACTACAGAAATTAAAGTAATCAAATGTAAAATAGCACTGGATGTGTTATTTTACATTTGATTACTTTAATTTCTGTAGTATTTGTTACCTGAATAAAAACCTACTTTACTTAACTTAGTTTCATAGCTCTATTTATTCCGTTGCATTTATTTGTGCTGTTGTTTGCAATTTTTTATTTTTTTTTTATTTGTTCGTATTTTATTACTGACTTTTTACTTGTGTTTTTTTAATGAAAATAAAACATTGCGTTGAACAAAAAAATATAAGTCGAATCAGTCCAAAAACACATAATGTCTTAGTAATAAAAATCAACAAACAAAAATCGGTATCGGGAGAACTATCGGAAATCAGAATTGGCCAAGAAAATTGCAATCGGTGCATCTCTAATTGTAACACAAATAAATAAACGGTCTATGGATTTCCCCTTTCTTTAAAACGATTGTAGTTTGTGGTTCATTATAAGCCTATTAATTAAAACACATCAGCCATAAAATAGAACAATGGCAAATTCGCAATAGGCCTATGTTAAACATCGAACTTTTATTAACAAAATGAATAAGTCGAAACCAGCAACAATAAAGACAAACTCGATTATGTTAAACGAAGAAATTAAACTTTTATTAACAAAAGGTGTGCTTTTGGATCATAGTGTCTCACATCACTCTCGTCACTTGACCACACCCCCACCCCACCCGGTTTTATTTCTCAGGCCCCCGACCGCCATGCATCCCCATCCCCCCACCCCCCCGGTTTCCATCTCATGTTGGCTGGAGATGTATGGTTTGAATTAAGGCAGTAAAGACATGCTTGATTTGAACAAAATGGTTTCCATCTAATGTTGGCTGGAGATGTATGGTTTGAGTTAAGTTAGTTAAAATGATGATGATTTCAGGGCTTAATGAGGAGTAAAACGAGTAACCGGAGGTCTCACCCAAACATGGATCCCAGTGTAAGTTGAAAAAGCTCTTTTTGAAGTCCAAACTTTAAAGGAGCGTAGCCCAAATTACTCAACAGATCTCTTACTCTTTTTCTTTTATACTTGTTCTCCTTCACCAAGTGTCTTATACAAGAATTACCAAATTATATTTAATACCTCAAGATACACCTCAAGTTTTAGGTTACTATTGGTCATAGCTAAGATGGTGTATGAGCAGAAAGTTTGATTCGGTTCATTAAATGTGGTGTCCGCCTCTGTTAATGTTGTTTGGGTCTAGGTTAATTTGAAGCCGCTTTTATATCAGTGCAAAAGGATGGTTCTGTTACACTTTTTGTAGTGGTTGTAGAGTTTAGTCAGGCGAGAAGTTTAAGTCGCGTAATTTTAGTGTCTCTATAGGCGTTATGTTAAGCATATTGTTGACATTTAACTGAGACTTTAACACTAAAGTTGGCTCACACAGGATGCACAGTTTAAAACAACGCAAAGGTTCATGATTAATTTAGCAGCCTTTGAGAACATTTTAAATGCTGTTTCATGCACCTCTTATGGGTTATTCCAGTTTACTTCGATAATAGTTTTACAGTGAAGTTTTTTGTATTATAGGATCATGATTAATTTAAGTTGTTTCCTTCCATGTTACAAATTTAATTAACGTGAATAACTAAAATATCAAAGAAAAAAAGTAGTAGAAGTGTTTCCATGTTTTTAAGAGAGCAAAATTGGAGAAGTTGTTGCAAAGAAGCTGTACACATTTATTTTATTTTATTATTTTATTTTAGAGATTAACAGCAGTATTACCCACTGGCAAACAGATTCGGTCCTGTTTTTGTTTCCAAGTTATTAACGATTATCATGTATGGCAGAAACATATAACCAGTAAGTTGCAATTGTGTGCCATCCTCCGATCTCCAACTTTACTCCTACACAAAACATCAGACTTAACCTTTTGACGATATCTTGTGGAGAAACACAAGCTGTGTAATCCAAATGATCAGATTGATGTGATGCTTGAAGTTAGAGAGTTAAAAACAGACCGTTGCTCTGACCCCTTCATCTGCATCTGAATATTAGTTTGCATTTTAAGTATTTACAGTAGAGACTTGAATTCTTTAATTTCATTCTCTCAAATATGCAGATACCATGTAACCACCTCGTTTTGTCTCCAGAGATCTGGACTAGCTAATCAAAGATTGAACTGTTTGTGAAAACTTTGCATTTCTTCAACCCCCCCATTTTAATTTACAGTTGTGAAGTTTAATCATACCTGTTTTCAATGCTTCATGTGCCAATTTCATCTATAAAAATCACAGTATGATTATAGATTTACATGCATCCTTTTTAAAGCATGCAAGCAACACATACTAATAAATCTGACATAAATTTATGTTTGATTTCTAATAAACTTTGATTGTGTGACTGGCCCTTTAAGGAAATCTTGCTTAAGATCTCTTCTTAGAATCATCTGAAAAAGAAAACGAAATGAAAGCCAGAAAAGCAGAAGTAGAGGGTTCAAATAAGGTGATGGTTCCCCTAAGTAGGTTTATGTAATGCTTCATACTGGGCCCATAATATCTTCCAGCATCTTCCAGTTTGAACCCAGTGTCTGCTGATATCAGCATCTCACTTGGCACACTGACTGACTGTCAACACTGTTCAACCGGCAACAGTGACACCATAGAAAATACTAAGAAGCTGTTTCTTAGAGATCTCCTTAATTTTTATATATCTTTTATAAATGATCTCTTTAGCATTCTATACTATCCATCTGTCATGTTGATTCATTGAAAACTGCCCTGAAGATTTGAGCGTATGGTTACAGTGACATTCTGATTACATCAGTCTTATTTGTTGATTTATTTATTTATTCATTTATTTGTATTTCTTTTATATTCATTCTTTCTTTTATTTTGCATTTCTTTTATTTTCATTTATTTCTTTAACTTTCTTTTTTTCTTTTATTTTCATTAATTTCTTCTATTTTAATTATTTCTGTGAATTTTTTTTTTTTTTTTTTTTTTTTTTTTTTAATTCAATGCATAAAATCGCACTACCTATCCAGTATCACTTAAATATGTGTCCTGAGAAATTATTTTTTGGGATAAATGAAACATGGCATGTTTGCGTTAAAATAAAAGTAGGTTTGGGAAAACATCATCAAAAAAAACCACAATCATTTCAATTTTATATGAATACAAAAAAAATACATTTAAAATAGATTTACAAAAAATGCTCATAAAAAAGCTTTAAAATAATTTAAAAAATTTAATTTAAACCTGAATGTCTCAAAATGCTTTAAATCTGATTTGTATTACAGACACTAAATGTTTAGATTACACATTTTCATGCTAAAACTAAGATGGAAATATTTAGTCTAAGATGGAAATATTTAGTGCACTCTTACTCATAGTGAGTGCATGATTAGCCATGCTCTTCATTTGGGTGGGCTACACACACACACACTCAGCTGAGCCATTGAGCAGGTGATAAGCAGTGTATTTAAATATATGCCATGTTTCCCATTATATCTGTTAGTAAGGGGTCAGACGCCTGGTTTAATCATCAAAGCCATTTGCTTTCAATTTGCTTTCCAAATCCTTTTGATTATATGATCAAACTAGATACTCTGAAGAGAGAATATAGAAAGTCATTTGGTTAGAAAGGCTCTGTCCAGGATAGAAATAAACCGCAATGACAGCAGATGGCAACCTTGGGGATCTTTACAGCGCTCACCCATTAACTGTCTGGATCTAAATATGGATCCCAATGGGAAGGAAGAGCAACCAGCAAATGTGCAAATGCGTATCTGCACTTTCAGAATATTCCTGAGCCCCACTTTCACTGTCTTCTCCCTTTCACTTCCTGTGCTGGCTTGCATTTCCTGTCAACTTGAATGCACTCTTTCACTCTTATCTGATCACCCTTGACTGAGCTGCCATCTTCTACTCTCAAATGAAGCTTCCCCCATTAAAACCCGTCATTATAGCCTTCAGAAGAAGGACAGTTTGACTTTTGAAGCATCAGAACTCAGAACCACCAGGACAGATTGTAAATTTAGTTTGACCGGTTTTCTGATGTTGAAAAGCTTTTCAAAAAAGCATAAAATAATTTTTAATTTTAAACATAAATATATATATATATAATACATATTTACATTATTTTTTTTCTGAATTGAATTGAATATATTCAATATATTTTCACAAGCTATTATTACATTTATTATTTATATTTAAATATAAATAAATTATTTGTTTTTCTGTAGTTGTGGCTTTGTGATACTCATTCACTGTAGGCAGGGAGTAATATATCATAGACATAAAAGGAAATATTAAAGGAGTCTTAAATGTACATATATGCTAATTTAACATAGTTTTTTTTTTTTCTATAGAATGTTTGCAATATTATAAAAGAGATAGATAAAAAAAAAGAAAAATGTATTGTAGTATGCAATATAAAAGTAGGAACAACAATTGGTTTTGCCCTATATATATATCGATATATATATATATATATACAACTTATCTATGTATAATATTGATTCATTATTATTAGTTCATTATTTATTATTATTATTATTATTATTATTTTCAATTTGTGATTTTGATTTAGGTTAATTCATCATTTTTAATTTCATTATTTTTTATTCTGAATTTAAAGTTAGTGTTTTGTGTGTGTGTTCTAGTTTTAGTTAGTTTTGATTTGGTTTAGTTTCTGTATTTTTGTGCTTTATTGCATGACATGTATTTTAGTGTAGTTTGTTTTTCAATTTAGTTTTGATTTCAGGAAATGTTAATGAAGTTTTGCATGCATTGTTAGTTTGCGTGAATGCTGATAACACTGTTTTGTAAGTGTTTTAGTCAAAGGAAACATGTTCTGTTTTAGAAACCCTTAAGTTTGCATTATCAGCACGATGAATCACATATCCAGCATGCAGTTCAGAAAGGAAATCTGAAGATTTGAGCCTGAATCTTGATGGGGATGTGGTTACAGGGACTTTCTGCAAGTCTGATTACATAAAACAACATGAAATCATTGGATACTCTAGAAAGCCTCTACAGACGTCTACAAATGCAGTTATAAGAAGTTGTACAACACAAACTGCCTGTGCCCTAATTTTCACCTTTTTAGCCTTGTTAATGTCTCATCTGCAGATAAACGACAAACATCATCAAGGCTTTGACAGTGGAGGACCATTGTGAATATAGGATCCTCATTTAGTGCGTAATTAGCTTTAGTAATTGGCCTGTTGAAGATTTTCTGTCAGATAATGTGACTGTGTTTGACCCCGGTGATATAATAAATCCCTGGTATCAAGATGGCGGTTGGGTGACGTGGCGTTTAATGGGGTGTTAGAGCTGAAAATGACGATGAGACATCACACAGATCAAGTGGTTTTTCACACTAACCTCATCATTTCTTCCTCTCACACACACTTTTTGTTCTCTCTTCAGGCGCATAACTGCATTTTGTGTTTTTGGTGGTCAGGGTTAAAGGGCATTGTGTGTGGATGCAGTGATGTGAAAGAAGCTTGTGTGTTGCTGTGGGCAGTATGTGAATCGCTCTGACCCGCAGACCAGAATCTCCTAATAAACAACTACTCTTCTTTTTCCTCTTGCTTTTTTCCAGCCCACTGTTTTTGCTTCCACGTGCTGTCATTGCATTTATCTCTTAAATTATATATTTGTCTGCTTTCCTGAATTTGTGGCTTTTTAATTCTTAAAAAGCACATAGGCTATACTGTACGTAGCACATATTTTTTAAATGATTTAACATTATTTAACATAATTATTAAAAAAATTATAAAAAAAATTAAAAAAAAAAGAAAAAAAAATGAAAACAAAAATGAACTTGCAGTACACAATAGAAAAGTAGGAACAAAAACCCTTTCAGTTGTTAAAAATGTTGTAGTTTTAGATATAAGCTATATCTATATCCATAGCTATCAGGCTTTTATTTTATTAATTTATTTATTTATTTATTTATTTTAAAGTGTAATGTTTTCAATCTGCAACAACTGAAAGTGATTTTACATGTTAGTAATAAATATAATGTATAGTTATATGTGTGTAATAAATGTATGAAATATAATCATATATCAATATATTATGATAAATGAAAGTTAAAAATAAGTAAATATACATAAACTAAACTTATATATTTACACACATACACGTAATAATATATATATATTATTATTATTACAATATAATTTGTTTAATACTTTAATTATATATAATTATTATTACAATATAATTTGTTTAAATAAATATCTAGAAACTGAAATACAATATAATTTGTTTAAATATATATTTAGAAAGGGATAATTATACAGACTGTTCAGCAGACCACGCAGACTTTTGCCTGGCCAAGCGCCATTCACAAATTTTCATAAATCTCTAGTATCTGTATCTTCAGTGAGCTTTGCTTTCAGTCTCCGGAGACTCCTGTGTTTCTGCTGTGTTTCAAGATGTATTAAATATGGGGCAGAAACACACACTCAAGACTGTGAACCTGCTGGATTAAACTGTCTCCCGGATGTGCCTGTTGCGATATTATTTTTAGATTTTGCGTGTACCAGTGCGTATGTGTGCCTGGAGTAAAGAGGTGCAGTTTAATGTGTTGTTCCTGTATCAAGGTCTTTTATCAAACATCTTTTTTTTTCTCTCTAAATCTTTTTTTTTATATATACAAAAATAACATTTTTACCTGATCCAAAAAAAGTTGAAAAGAATTTGCACCTCACTGCAGTAAAGATGTTTCCTGTAATCTGCACGACGCAGATAACGAGTTTGCTATTTATGATTTTTCTCATTTACCGAAAAATGTTTTCTGTTCTCACAGCTCCTTTAAGAGAAACTTTATACATTTATATATCAACTTTGGATTTAATAGTCTTATCACTTCGTTTCTTTTTGCCTTCCAGCACTGAAAAGTTCTGCATCCTTTCATGAGCAGAGACGAAGTTTAGAACGAGCTCGGGTAAGTCCTTCACAGATCCTAATCATCTCTTTCCAGTGAAGCCAAATGAAACTTTATTTCTCATACTTTCCTCTTGTATCTCAGACTGAAGACTACCTGAAGAGAAAGATCCGCAGTCGTCCAGAGAGGTCCGAGCTGGTCAGGATGCACATTCTTGAAGGTGAGTATTTTAATAACGCCCCCTGCAGCTCAAACCCTGACACACACCTCATAGAAAGACTATGGCTGCATCCAAAATCACATTCTTTGTGAGTAGGTACTTCTGTGGAATAAGCAATTACTTAGCGACTGTTTAAAAAGTATGTTTTATATAGTATTAATGTGAGTAGTATGAATGTAATCCGGATGTACTACATTCATTATGTTTTCTTTGTCACCTGACCTAACAGTGTCAGTTGTGTCACTTCACTGCCATTCACAAATCCTAGCAGTAAAATGTCCACCGTATGCATATTTCAAAACCTCACCATAAATAATAGGGACTCTTTACCTACTGTATAATAAATACTGTGAGTTCAGACATACTTCTCACATACTGTTTTTCACCTACAGTATAGTAGAGAAGTATGTGATTTCGGATGCAACCTGTGCTTTAAATGCATTTATTTAAAATGTGGTATGTACAATTTAATCTGAAGTACATATGATGAACAATGTGATCATGCACGATATGTATTTATATGTATGTATTTCCTGTATACAGAGACGTCAGCAGAGCCGTCTCTACAGGCCAGACAGCTTCTGCTGAAACGAGCTCGTCTAGCCGACGATCTGAACGATAAAATCTCCCAGCGACCCGGACTGATGGAGCTCATTCACAAAAACATCCTTCCAGTGCACAGCAGCCTCAAACAAGCCATCATAGGTACTACATTCAAGCAACAAACATGAAACAAAAAACACAACATAAAAACAAAATTAAATGTTTAACCACAATTAGAAGTATAACACAATTGTGTCTAGTTCACTACATTTTAAGTAAATTTAAAGTAATTTTAATTACTATAATTTTAACTACTATGTATATATTTTGTCAAATTATATAGAAATGTTTATAATATGGACTAACATTCGCATTTATATTCCTCTCACTCAACATTTCCTTTGGATCATTCCCTTTTTCCGCTCAATCTACATCCATACACAGGCTCCAGTACTCATTCCAGCACATCATTAGCCGTGTGTGCGCATTCATCTTCATATTTATATCCCGCCACGTTCCTGCAGCGGTGCAGAACGTGATCATTTAATGCAGAGTTATGGTAATGAGATTGCTGTGCGTTGAACACCAAGTTAAATTAATTAGAGGGGAATTTACATTTGTGTTCATACAGAATACGCCACTCTGTGGTGGTATGAGTCGATTAACCATGAAGTTTGTGCAGCGTCACACAATGCAGCACAGTGAAGGAAGGCTGAAAGACGTTTGCACAGAACGACTTGAACTGTTTTACTCCATAAACATCCTAATTAGATCGTTGATGATTATCAGCATAGTGCCACGCTCTCAGAACAGGCTCAAATTAAATATAAATATCATGCACTGGAGTTTAAAGGTTTTATTATTCACTCTGGGACAATATTAGTGCAGCGTAAGTGGAATGTGGAAGCAGTGCGCTAAAGATCATATAATACTACCAACTATTACGGCGTTTTTCTTATTTAAGATAATATTACTAACAACATTTCTACAACAATTCATTCTTTTTTTTCTTATTTTTATTATTTTTTTTTTTTTTTTTTTTTATTATTATTTAAAGAAGTATTAGAAGTCCCATACAGTATGTTTGAGCTGTGGGCATAAATTATATTTTAATCCATGCAGCTTGTTAAAGGGATAGTTCACCCAAAAATGAAAATTTGATGTTTATCTGCTTACCCCCAGGGTAACCAAGATGTAGGTGACTTTGTTTTCTTCAGCAGAACACAAACAAAGATTTTTAACTGAAACCGTTGCAGTCTGTCAGTCTTATAATGGAAGTGGATGGGAATCACGGCTAAAACATACAATAAAAAAAAAAAAAATTACGATAAATAAACTTAACTTTACACATCAATGTATCGTCACTTTCTTTTGTTTTATTGTATGTTTTAGCCGTCACCTACATCTTGGATGCCCTGGGGGTAAGCAGATAAACAGCAAATTTTAATTTTTGGGTGAACTATCCCTTTAAGGAGAGGTGGGCTGTTGTTACTTGACTAATCAAACACCTGGCAGAAAATAAAGCAAATAAAATGCAAAAATAAAAATAAATTTAAAATGAACAGAAACATACCAAAAAACAAACAGAATAACAACATACCAAAAATCCAATAATAAAAAAATTATATCTTAAGCATCTTTAAATCTTAGGTAAACATCTCTTATACTTTCTTCAGAAAATGTGAAAATATTTTATGTTAAGCATCCTTTTTTCACTTTCTCTTTCTCAGAGACGGAGTTTCCAAAAGTAGAAGCGGAGAGCTCTTCGTTTGATGAGGAAAGCAGTGACGCGTTCTCACCGGAGCAGACACTTAATCAGGACTCTCCCCTCGGTCAAGGACACTTACCTTTGCCACCTGAGATACCGGCCAATGAAACAACACCAAAACAGGTGCCTTATGTCAGTTTGCATACTTAAAAACATTTTTAAGAATTATAATTTTTAGAAAACAAATAAAAAAAAATTTAATTAATTAAAAAAAAACAATCAATACAAACTAACCTGCCAAATAAAAACTAAGCTTAAAATGTATTTTAAGGCAATGAATTTAGCTACATTTTAATGTTGACATGCAATTAGTCAATATTGTTATTCTTAACTAAAACGAAAACCATTAGAGGTTTTCATTATTTGAAATAAAGCTTATTAACTTTATACATTAAAATATGTAATAAAATACATGTTTTTCATGTAATATATTTATATTTTGTTTTTAATTAACTTATTTCAGATAGTTGCCAATGCAACACTTCTAATTTTCATTTTTAAAAAAAAAAAAGATTAAAACTGAAATGAAAATAAAGCTAAATATAAATATCGAAAATTAAAAGCACATAACATTGCTTATACTTACTGTAAACAAAAATATATGAATACATAGAATGATAAATCACTGCATCCTACATTTGTGTTCTTGTTAAATATGCATCATTTATGGTAATATAAAATTCAACTAACTAAACCAGTTATTATGAACAGCTAAGCTAATGAATTTAGTGATGTCAGTATCATTTTTGTTAACTAAATTTAAAACTATTAGAAACAGTTTTTATTTGAAAATAAAGCTTATTAAAAATTAGATTAAGAATATATAGTAAATTATTTTTAATCTGATATTTATATTTTATTTTCAACCGACTTTTTTTTTTTTTTTTTGGTTAGTTGTCAGTGCATCTCTAATGCATTTCTAATTGCCAGTGAATTTCTGATTTTCATTTAAGATTAAGTATTTAATGACTAAAAACTGAAATAAAAATTAATTAAACAGAAGTATCAAAGGTCAAAAGTACTAAACCTTAAAACTAAAATTAAAATGAAAACTAATAAACAAAAATAGAAGCTAATTCAAAATAGTATTAGTAGTATTAATAATAATTATAATAATAAAACACTTCAAACTGTATCAGTGGCATGTCAAAAATATGTACTTTCCCATCACCAGTAACATATATACTTTTAATGCACAGAATGTAAATTGAGTGTCTCAAAGAGGTGCCCTCAACTTTTAATTAAACCTGCACAAATCTTGGCAGTTTGAGTAAATCCCCTCTAAGGTTAACAAACTAATAATCTATCATCATCAGAATATCTCACACACACACACACACTTTGAAGTCTTCGAGTAGCTCGTTGTGCTCAGTCAGCTCTCCAGAGCCCTGAATTACTTGCAGTGCTCACCATCTTCATTCAGCTCGTTACACATCCACACAGACACATTCACACACACTTATTCTAACAAGCATGCGTGTAATCGCACTTGATCATCTGCGCACATGAATGTTTTGGTCCTGTAGTTGCATTTACATACACACACGCATGTGCTCTCTGAATGCAGTCACGCAAACACGATGGAGTTCATGTGCTTTTCTGGATTTTCTTAGGTCCCGCCCCCTCCTCCTCCTCCTCCTCCTCCACCACCACCGCTGCCTAACACAGCTGGCCCCGCCCCTCAGCAGAAACTAACCAATGGAGCAACAGGCCACAAGCAAGCTCCTGCACTACAAAAGGTGACAGTTCCTCATTTAATCCAGGACAGCTGGAATTACAGTTTTAAACTCTTGCACAAGTGTGTTGATGCCACAAGATAAATCCTCTTCCATGCTAATGTCTTTCTGTCTCTTTTAGGGTGGTAAAGTGGGTAGTGAGCGCCCTGTTCAGCGCTCTAAGAAGGTGAGAGATAACAAACCAAAGGTGAAGAAGCTGAAGTATCACCAGTATGTTCCTCCAGACCAGAAACCCGAGCGTGAGCCTCCACCTCTGCTGGACTCCTCCTACACCAAACTCCTCTATCAGCAGCAGCTCTTCCTCCAGCTGCAGATCATCAACCAAAACAAAAAAAAAAACAACACACCACACCACACCATCCTGCCTGCTCCACCCAAGTAAGATATGCCAGATATTTATTGTATTGTTTACATAAATATATATTTTTGTAAATCTATTTTATTTTCAAGAGAGCGTATAAAATATGTTACAATTACGTATCTGACAAATTACTATGCATTTTGTTTAAATATTGAATGATACAATTATATGTTAGATTTTAAGTATTTTTTTATATTTTTTTTATAAAATTATATACAATAGAATAATCATAAAATATATTTATAATATAAATATATATTTATAATTTATAATATTATGTTGTTGAATGTTTAACCTGTATCTGTCATGTAATAGCATGAATGCAAAAAATTAAATGCAATTAACATTATAATAAAATTTGTATACACTTTATTTAGGCCTCCTGCTGATCAGCAGCCTGCCTCAGCCAATTGCCCGTCGCCATCCAACAATGACACGCCCCCCCAGTCAACATCCACTAATCTGACTGGTCAGAATCAGCAGACCGCTGCAGTCGGGGGTGGAATAAAAATAGGACCCCTGCCTCCCAACCTGGATGAGCTGAAGGTTGAATCCCCTGCTATGATAATAACTCTAAATGTCCGTACTGATCACTGACTGGGAGTCTAATGAAATCCTGTCACATCCTGTCATTCTCTTCACTTCCTGCAGGTGGCAGAGCTGAAGCAGGAGTTAAAAGTGCGTGGTTTAACCGTCTCAGGCACCAAAAATGACCTTATTGAGCGGCTGAAGAATTTTCATGAGCAGAACGGTGGCACCAACGCACCAACGACATCTAAAACCAACACACCACCAGCCCCTGTAGTGGGAGGAGTCTCTTCCTCCACCCAATCAGCAGACAGGAACGTGGGGGTTGCTTCCTTCTCATTCATTGCTACTGCAGAAAGGGGCGGAGCTCAGATGACAGCACCTCAGATAATGCAGTTTGGTAGCACTAGCTCCTCCCCTCCGGTTTCCCCCGCCCACTCAGAGCACTCATCGACTGGAATGAGCCCAGATGAAACGAGCTGTAATGGGGATGCTTTTGGGGAAATGGTAAGTGTCTCCTATGCTTTTGTTCTGCTAGTCAAACGAATACAAATGGGTAACTTCAGGACAAGCAGTTGTGAAACGTTATCAAGTGTGTAAAAAGTGACATTTACAGATAAGTTTACCCTGTGTCTGCTGTGGAAGCGTTGCACCACTACAGCTAGAGGCTGATGCATGTGTCAGAGCTGCACGTCACCTCTGAGTGTTCACTCACCACAAACCAAAATAAAATAAAAATACTCCACAATTCATCAACAAAAAAATGAAATAAAAATAATTCATAAAATATAGAAAAAAATCTGTTGGTCTAATAATTTATAAAATATAGAAAAGCTGCAGGTTGCATAATTATAATAAAATAGAAAAATATTCAATTCATTCATTATTAATGAAATCAGTTGTATCAAAATAATAGTTAGGTTAGATTTCTTTAGTAGAATAAAACTGATAACAATAAAATAAATAACAACAATATATTAATTTAAATAAAAATATAAAAAAATTAATAATAAAAAAAACAATTAATCTAGACTTCAGCTATCTTTGTTTTTAAAGAAAATCTGTTAGTCTAAATATTGATAATGATATAATAAGTATTTTATCAATAAAAGTAAAAGGAGTTTACTTCAAAATAATAATTAGGCTAAACTCCAGCAAAATTCCACTTTATTTTAAATGAAGATCTTATAATTGAACATTTATTTTATTAACAAGGTTTAAAGAAAAACATCAAAATAATAATAATAAAATTGTTATTCAGTAATTCTTTACATCTGTGTATGACATGAATATAAAATTGATTGCTATTTATATTTGTTTATTTGGTAAAAAAATCCATTTATATTAGAATTTTTTTAAAATCATACAAGCTTTGCAGTAATGTTCAGTACATATTTAACAAATACAGTACAAATCAAATATATACCCCCCACACATACATTCATAAAAAAAACTACCACCAAAAAAATAACCACTATTTTATCAAGCATCTCAAATGATTTGAACCGTCACATATTTGAATCGATTTTCAACTGGCTCGCGGTTAATCGTTACATCCCTAATAGCAATCAATAATTTCTTTCTTATATGTGTATGAAAACCTACATGTAAATTTTTTTTATTTTAACATAGTAGTAAAGTTGTTTTTTAAGTAGCTGTGCCGCAAGGCAGCATCCATCGACTAACTGTACATTGCAGTATATCAGCTGCTTCTAGTGTAGACTGTTTATTATGCATGCAATGTAGTTTTGTTGTGCTGTACCGCTTGTGTCTGGTGACATGGTATTCCTAGAGTATGGATTTATTGCATTTATACAATTATATACTGTAACTATTTACTCAAAGAGTAAATTCTGAATAGCTCTTAATATTTATGTATTTGCTATTCCTGTCCCTTGCAGGTGACCTCTCCTCTTACCCAGCTCTCCTTGCAACCTTCTCCTCCTCTCCCTTCCATGGTCTGCATTAAAGAGGAGCCCGGCAGCCGGACGTCTCCTTCCTCCTGCTGTCTGGTGTCCCAGTCTGCGGCGCCCCCTGTAGACAAGGACCAGATGCTGCAGGAGAAGGACCGGCGCATTCAGGAGCTGACACGCATGCTGCTGCAGAAACAGCAGCTGGTCGAATCTCTGCGCTCGCAGCTGAAAGGCAAACGTGTGGATGCGCCGGACCGATCGACAGAGGAACTTCCTGGTGTCACTATGGAGCAGATCAGAGCGATCATTAAAGAGGAGGTCATAGAGGTGATCGAAGACAGCGAGATGGTGACAGAGCCGCAGGTGTTCCCGCAGGTAGGGCAGACGCAGCAGCAAAGGACGGGTGTTGCAATAGAGCTGGAGCAGGACCAGCAGCAGCAGCAGCTCATAATGCAACAGAATCAGCGCAACCTGCAGCAACAAGTACATCAGAGGAAGAGGAAAACACAAAAACAGCAGCACAACCAACAAAAACAAGTCAGTACAATTTCCTTTTTGAGATTGATCATATGAACCGTTAACACCATCATCTAATTAGAGTAATTAAAAAAACAGTTCCAAAATTAAATCCTGTCTGGTTCATGCTTTGAGTCATGATCCCTTCACGAAGGAGCCAGTTTCTCAAAGTATAAACCAGGATAACTACCGCTATCTATAACGAAACATACTAAAATTACTGGAAATAAATAAAATTAATTAAAAAAAATCATAAAAAAACTTGTTGAAAATGCTGCCTTGGCAACTAAATTTTTCACATTAAATTACTGGAAATAAACCAAATGTTTTAAAAAAAATCATAAAATTTGGTGCCAGTACCCTTGTGGGCAGCATGCCCCGAGTTCAGATCCCGACTCGAGGAACTTTCCCGATCCTGCCCCCTCTCTATCGCACTTCGCTTCCTGTCTCCTCTGCACTGACCTATCATAATTAAAGGCTAAAATTGCAAAAGTTAATCTTTTTTAAAAAAAAAAAACTAACAAAATCACAAAAAAAAATAAAAACAAAAAAATAAAAAAAAATCGTAACATAATTACAAAAAAAAATTAAATGAAAATATTTAAATTTTAAAAAATTAAGTAAAAAATTAAGACACAAATGAGTTTACTTTTTACTACTTTTATACTGATGTACAGTTTTTATTCCATCAGCTACTAGACAGCACAAAACATACTTTTTTTTTTATTTTTGAGCGATTTTGTTGCAATTTTGACGCCATTTTCCCCAGGAATGCAAGTCGCCTAGTTTGGGGTGTGATTTAGTTAGTTTTCAGTACCAGTTGGGCTGGTTTTGTTATGTAGACCTGGCAAGCCTGGTTGTCACTGTATTTTCAGAGTACTTTTAGGAGAAACACTTTTTCTCAGAACATCTCCCTTGACACCCTAGCACTACATCGCAGCCTCCTGGGGTTATGTTTGTGGCACAGCAGTAGTCAGACATTGAACTTTTATTGTAATGGAAAATCATGGCACATCTCATGTTTTCTGCTAACCTTTCTTCTTTTCCATTTTTCCAGCAG
Organism: Cyprinus carpio; assembly: GCF_018340385.1. Classification (NCBI taxonomy): domain Eukaryota; kingdom Metazoa; phylum Chordata; class Actinopteri; order Cypriniformes; family Cyprinidae; genus Cyprinus; species Cyprinus carpio. The sequence continues at coordinate 29,656,413 of NC_056599.1, read as the reverse complement.
TTGCCTCAAGCACTTACCAACCAGCAGTCAAGTCCTGTTTCTTCATTCCCAGCGGATGCACTGAACTCAAACTCAACCCCCACCATAGTGACCGACAGCAATGGCAACCAGTTCCTGCTAACACTGTCCAATCAAAACACAGAGACACCGGCCAGAGGCCGCCGCGCCCAGAGCAAAGTAAGCAATCAAATTAAACTTGTGCCTCAGTGCTTAGAGATGTCAAAATCTATACAATTATCATGTAATCATTGATGTTTATGTCGTTTTCAGAGACTGCAGCGTACACCCACCATGTTTACCAACCAATCCGTGACTGAATTCCTTAACAAAAACAACCAATCAGAACAGCCCATACAAACCGTCATTTTAAAACAGCCAATCAAAAAGGTTAGTACAAAAATACTTTATTGCTGTGTTTTTACACACTTTTTTGTATTTTTTTAATAGTGTGTGAAACAGAATATAATTTGAATGTGGAATACATACATGACCGTATTATTTTATGTAAAAATGTCATACATTTTGTCAGTCCGATCAAATAATGAAAGGAGAAAAAGATAAGTCTCAGCTGATATTACTTCTAGTTCAATCACCACATTCATTCTTTAAGCTGTTAATGTTCATTGAGACTCTATGATAGCTAAGAGGACTTTTGCAGAAAACTGCCATCATTCCTCCATATAAGTTAATGATATGTATAAAGCAACATCACTTATTCCTGACAAGTCATTGAACACGGTTATGAGACTTTTAAACCCACTTATTAAAATGTTAATGACTAATCACTGTCACTGGTGTTCAAATGAGGGCTGCAGGCATGGGCTGTTAGCCCATTAGCATTGGGACTAATTGAGATGCATGTTTTTACTTTGACAGGCACTAAAGCCAGACCTAAATGTGACGACCAATTACAAAGCATCAAGCTGCACATCCATCTCATCACCAGCCAATGTCCATCCGTTCTTCTCTCCAGTGGATTCCATGAACGACACTGAACACGTTCCCTCATCTCCCAACAACAATAACGTAAGTGTTTGGTTTGTGTACATGCTAAAGATCTGTTCCAAAACCTGGTGTGCTAGACATCATTTGCATTATTGTGCCTTGCAATGTACATTGTTGTAAAGAAGTTTCAATGTGGAAAAAGTATGTGAACCCTTTGGGATAACTGAATTTTTGAATTAAATCGGCTGTTCGGTTTAATCACAGTAATTGAGAAACAAAATGCTACAAACGTTTGGGGACTATACAAAAGGTTTTTTTTTTTTTTTTTTTTTTTGTAAATAAATGAATTAATGGTTTCCAGAAAAAAATAAGTGTTTTAAACATTGAAAAAAAAATAAAATAAATGAATTAATGGTTTCCAGAAAAAAATAAGTTTCCAGAAAAAAATAATTGTTTTAAACATTGATAGTAATAAGAAATTGGACTTTGCAGATCTTTTTTATGCTCAAACAGCCACATTACAGACTAACTAAAGTTGAAAAAGTGAAAAAGTAATAGCACCCTTTTAAGTAATGATTTATGTGCAAACCTTGTAAACATTCACAGTGGATACTAGAATTAAAAAAAAAAATTGATTCCCTTGTCTGAAGTCTTCCCAAGAGGCTTACCAGAGTCATGAATAACCTGGAGTCCATTCAAAAACATTCACAAATTTGGAGTTTGCTCTTCACAAGAAACTCGGCCTGATGTGAAGCATGCCTCGAGCCAAAGAGATCTCAGAACACCTAAGATTAAGAACTGTTGACTGTGTAAAGCTGGAAAGAGTTACAAAAAAGGCTTTCGGAGCAGAGCTTGTGTTTGTGTCTGTACTCTGTGTGAAGACTGTCTTGGGGCCAGCAAGAATATTTTCTAAACCTAAATAACAAAATCTATGTCATACGAGGCAGGAATTCTAATAAGAGTTGTGTCTAGACTGCTATACGGCACAGATTCTGTTCGTGGAGAACGGATTTATAGGTCTGTGATATAAATAGAGCGCAGCTTGTGCTAACGTCTTAAGACCTTTATTGAGACATGCATGTTAACCGTTTTGATAGTTTGGCATGGTATCATGATCTATCCTGCTTAATCTGACTCTAAAACCTCTCCTCTTTTTTTTTTTAACCACATTACATATCATTTTATCCCTTTTTTTACACCTCTGTTTCTTCCCATCATGTTCTGTCATTTTAAGCTGTCATTTTTCATGTGGAGCACAAAAGGAGTGCTTTCATGCAGTTTTTTTCATATAGTTCAATGGTGACCATGTCTGTCAATCTCCAAAGACATCAAAAACATCAAATAAGCACCACAAAAACAGGTCAAACGACTTCTACTATTCAGGAGACTTGGAATATAGTGTATTAATAATATGGGCTACTTTTATGTTACATTTTGGTGTATTTTTGTCCTGTAAACTACTGTGTATGGAGATGAACTGCATGGAAATTCATTAGAAATCATCTGTTAGTGTTCCATGAAAATAATGACAGAACGAAACCTTTAATATGCATCCATATCTCTCTGTCAGGAGGAGATGTGTGTGGATTCGGACCAGCATGCTTTGCTCTCTCCTTCCACCTTGTGTTCACCCATAGCTCTTTGTCATCAGGTACTGTCTCTTCCTCCATCTCTCTTACATCTTCTGTTGAACTTCTGTTGTTCCCCTGCGAGATTAACTTGTTTTCTTTTCATATTAATGTTTCTGACCATTAAGTTGAGTTGAAATCCATGATTTGTCAACACTTGGGACTGATTTAGGATTTGTTGTCCCATTTCATCTGAGTGATTTCATGGATTTCGGGGAGCAGATCCCAGATCTGATTATTGAACGAGATCCCTAATGATATTTAATGAGGTTGATGTTCTTGCAGGAGAATGGCTGCCATCAGCAGGTTGACGACCTGTTTGACATCCTAATTCAGCGTGGATGAGATAAATTCTTATTTTTTTTTGATGATGATGATGATTTTTTTTAATATTTAAAAGCAAGTTAGATGAGAGAAGCGTATAGCTGCTCACGCTCTTTGTTTCCTGCATCCTACAGATATCTCTGAGAATTTTAAAGCTGCACCTGATCCTGTTCTCGAAAGGCTTCGGCCGAACACGCCCCTTTGCTCAAGCTCCTCCCCCCTCAGTCTTTCCCGTCCTCCTGATACGCCCCTCAAAACTTTCATTTTAGAACCTCAGCCTCCTTCAATTAAGATGCACAGCAACTGTGACCCAAGAGGTGGGCGTCTTGAGGATTTCCTGGAAAGCACTACTGGCAAACCTTTGCTGGGAGTGGAGCCAGGAGGACCGACGACGCTAATTGTTGACCTCCACAACCAAATGCTCAGCACGCCGAGTATCCTAGACCACCCACGTTCCCCAATGGATACATGTGACATGGGTTTTTCCAGTCACTCGCCTTCAGATTTGATAGACTCCGCCTCCGATCCTATGGATTGGCTGGAACTCGGAATGGGTGGGACTGGAGTGGAGGGGCCTGGGATGGTACATATGGATGGACACAGCTCTTCTAGCTTATTTTCCACAGACTTTTTGGACACTTCTGACATGAATTGGTCCAGCTTATAGCTATCGCAGACTGCAGTATTTCCGGAAGGGCCTACTGTGAATTAACTTCCTCCATATAGTACAGTTTATATTTGTTTCCACCAGTGACTTTTCCCGTTTGGATTCAAGTATGGATTTTCGAAATACTAACTTAAATTGGATTATGTTACATATTGACAGACTTTATCCTTCACCTTTGCTTGCACAAATGCTCACACCCCTGAAAGCACACGTAGGTCACAGAGCCGTTTACATATCGTTTTTATCTGGGTGTCGTTTGTTCATCTGAAACACTTTGCTTTTCAAATTTGGATATTAGAACAAGATATTTTTGTGTTTTATCATCTCAAATACATGAATTGCGCTTATATTAATGACACTTAAAACAAGATGCATTCTAGATGATGGAGTCTTTCAAACGTCTTGGTGATGTATGTGTGCTTATGGAAATATCCATACGTTCAAGCAATATACCCTGATTTTGCATCAGTTTTAGCAAATTAATTCACTAAGTGCAGCTTTTGAGTTTCATTCACTTTTAAATTTGATTATGCGGCATTAAAGGAATTGTTTTTCTGATTTTACCTGCTTTACCAAATATAGCTGGTAGACTTATACATAACTCAATAGCTTTGAAACATGCAGCTGGATTTTACTATATACTAAATGGATTTTTATAGTATTGAACCAATGCTGCTAAAACGTTTATTGCATAAGCCAACAGACTTTGTATTGACATTCATATGTTACCATAAGTGTATTAATATTAATAAAGATGATAATAACAACAATAATAATAATAATAATAGTTTGTTATTTTTATTATTATTGATCATTAGTACTCAGTTAGATCTTTGTTAAACAAGACTCTCAACAGGTACATGTATCCACAGCTTCTAATGTTCAACATTGTGCCAAAAATATTATTTTATAGCTATATAGATAGCCTGTAAGCTATTCAATATTTAATTGAAATATAATACAACAACTGGACTATGCTACTTTAGCAATTTTTTTTTTCATTATGAAAAGACAAGCCATTCAGACCTTGTTTTTGTTAGCATTTGCTAGCATTGCAACCTGATGAGAGCTCCCAGATAAAGTTTTAATTGCGTAGTTAATTGCTATGTTAATAGTACAAGATTAAACAATTCCCAGAGTGCTTGATAGTTAAGTGTATGACTCCAAACTAATAGCATTGTGTTACTGCTCGTCTTTGCTAGGTTTACATTACCAGTCTTCACCAAAGTACAGTATGAGACTCATATTTATCACATTTTGGCAAGCTTAAAAGGGGTATTGCTGCTTCATATTTGTTAGATCCAGTAAATATTTTGATTAAACTGTGCATGCTATATACTGAATAAGACATGGAGAGTTCATACTTTATTACATTGTTTTAATTTAATGTTCTTAAAAATCGAACATGCCTGTACCTTCCAAAAATATTGTGTCCATAAATCTGAACGGGGATTTTTAAACATTTTACTGTATATATTTTGCATTGTATATGAACTAAAATGTTGTATATGCCTATCACAGTACACAGCGTACTGTATGTACTGCACTGTATTTTATCAATACTTCTGTCTGTAAGGTGAAGTTTGATAAAGGAATATGAGCCTATAAGAGATCATGTATGTTTCTAAGATGATCTGAATGTAGAGTTTTTAGTGTATAAAAGATTAGAAGATATACACAAGACATAATTGCATTTAATCAATAAGGAACATTCAAATTTCAAAGACCCTCAAACACATTTGTATATTATTACAGTTGCTTTCTTTATGCATTGCTTTAATGTGCAGTTTTCGGTGCTTCTGCATATTGTACATGAGCTCAGGAATGAATTGTGTGTGTATGTGTTTGCGTGTGTGTGTATGTGTCGTCATTTGGGGGAACAGCATTACTGTCCGCAGTATTCACGCTCTCCATCTGTTTGAATTTGCACTTACAGAGTTTTGGCTGGTGCTTCTTGTGGCCCAAATTGAACTTCATATCCACATGACCACCTGCTGTACTCTGGAGAATCAAACTCCCCAATGTTTCGTTGGCTGAATGTATTCATTTGTGGGGCTTCAGGGCCTCTCAGGGGTTAATGTCTTTAAGACTTTTTTTTATTTTTGGAAAATAAATAAAATGTTACAAATAAAAATAAATGTTCTGTGTGCTTTCCAGAAGGGAAATGGCAGTTTTGGTTTAAAAAGGAATGCATGGGTTAGAATGTTTGCCTAGTGCTCGGTATCATATATTCTTATGTACATACATGTCTGATAGACATAACCCTAAACTGATGTATTTATTGTGGGCTTCCTTAAAGGGACAGTTCACCCAAAAATGAGCAAGTGAATAATGATTACATTTCAGCACAAAAGATATTTTATAGTTTCTGAAGACTTCAAATGTATGGCATAAGTCACATGGACAGTTATTTTTTTATTTATTTTTTTTATTTTGGAGCTTGACAGCCTGACTTTCATTAATATTTGTATAGCATTAACATTTCTTTTTAAGGTCTCTTGGAAGAAAGAAAGTCATCAGGTTGGGAACATCATATGGGTGAACCATTCCTGTAAGATTAACTTGAGGGGCTTTCGCACCAGAGAATCATTTTCATAGTTCCTAGAACTAAGTTTCCACTTTTTGGTGTGTTTGCACCACAGAAACTAGGAACTAGGAAACTAGGAAAACTCCTATTTCTGAGAAGGGTCTAAAACATTTCTACCAGTGACATAAGTGTATGCTGATTGGCCAAACGCACGTGAAACACTGGCTACCTGGCATTTTAAAAAAGCCTTGTAAAAATATTTACTCCACGAACATAGAAAACAGCGATAACATCATTTACCTGTTGTCTTCAGCGTTTTGATCTTTTCTCAGCACTGCAAGTTGCCATATGAGATTTAGTCAGATTTTCGTGTGCTTTCAATCGTGTAAATTGTGCGTTTACATTCCATCTCCGTTATCATGAAACCCACGACATGCAAAAAAACAGCTCCAATCACGGCATACTCCATTCAAAAACAAAGACAGTTCACTCCTATATTTGTGAATGGGAGAAACTGCAACGTGCAAATTGGCAAAATAGTCCCACCTTCTAAATGAAAGAGACAATCACTGATTGGCAAAGTCATTGCATCACTGCAGCAGCCAGATGCTCCGGTTCCCATAGAAACCTGAGGCTAGACCAGCTAATGCACATGCCCAGTTATATAATTGCGCATGCACATTGGCTGGTGTAGCCTGAAAAATAAGCTTTTTAATGCTATTTGAGCATAAGAAACAACATTCATGGGGCAGTTCATTTCAGATTTTGTTCATGATTTGAAATATACAATTTTATTGCAACTTGAGCCAGCAGTTTTTGAGATTTCAGGATTCCCCCGTTCATTTCGATAGGGCTTGGTCTTTTGTTTGAGCTGCCCAGAGGTGTTGCAAATACAGTATGGGCGCCAAGTGAACAGTTTTTCCTTGAAAGGGACTTTGAACGGTTGTTGACATTTGTAAATGCCACGAATAATGATGTCACTGTCTGCAGTTTCTCAGTTTTTGTTACCAGTGCGAATGCAACTAGGAAAACGGCCCGAAGGGGAAATTGGTTCTCTGGGAAACACCCTGCTGGCTAATTCCTAGAACTACTGTACGCGATGTGAAAGTCCCCTTTGAGATTTTTTTCTTTATTTTATTGGTATCTATGGTTCCATGAAGATCTTTTAACATCCATGGAACATTTTCATTGAAAAAATGGTTCTTTACAGTGGAAAAGTTCTTCAAATTTTGAAAATGTTCTTCACAGTAAAAAGAAAAAGGTTCTTTTAACTGTGCCCTGAAAGGTTCTTTGGGGAACCCAAAATGGTTCTCCTGTGGCATTGCGGTTAAAACTCTTTTGAAACCTTTATTATTAAGAATGTAGTCAAGTTCTGTGCATCAATGCTAAGCATTTTTGCATAGTATGCACATTTTTTGTACATATTGTTCCTATAAGACCCTCTAAATTCTGATTATGCAACAGTAGGCTTCACAATGCAATGCATTTGTTTTTAAACCGGACATGATGCAATCAAACTTTTTTTTATTTTATACTATATAAAATAAAAATATTATATATTTAGGGGCCAAGCACCAAAGGTGCGATGGCATCTATTGTATCTGTTGGCATTCTTCTTCTTCCGCTCTTGAGTCTATGGCAGCCCATAGAACCGCTTGCGGGAAAGTTGTGAAAATTGGCACACTGATAGAGGACAGTCTCTTCATCTACCACAGCAAGTTATTATTATTATTTACATATTTTATTATTTTAATTATTTCATTGTCTTTATGAGGGGTGAGTGTGAAAACAGATTCTCGACTGCAACAATTGCTTGATTTTACCCAAGTTCAGTGAACCTTGCTCTCAGGCAGCTGGTTAGATTAGATGGCTTTTGCATGATAATAAATTCATAACTTTCCTCTGGCATGATCGGTGTAATGCACCTCAACTGTCCGCCAAGTACTAATTCACACCCCGGCGTCAAATGCAAACCCTACCTCACCCCTTGATGAACCCATTAGAGAGTATCTTGACCTTAGGATGAGCGATTGTAGAGAATAATTCACTGCGCGTCTGTTGCACCGTTTGACTGCAGCCTTTCAGGCCTCTCCGATTCTAACAGAACAGTCTGTTCCCATGTTCCCCACCCTCCTTGATGACATCATTGCTCCTGTCCCGTGTGTTTTCCTCCTGGCTGAGTGTTTCAGTGTCCATTCATCACATGGTTTAATCAATTTACCGAGATGCAGAAATCTATCAGCTGTAATGGACTGCTGACCTAACCTCTTTCCCAGACAGCCCCTGTCTTAACGATCCAAATTAATTAAATAATGGCTCATGCAGACGGAAGGGCTTGTCATTGTATTGCTCAATTGACAGAGCATCATATGTAATTTATTCAGTGCAATAAGGTGATTCAGCAGAGCAGGTCAAAAGCTGATGGACGAAAGGAAACGGGTCTTGTGTGTCTTCATTATCAGCAGGGCGGGTTTCTCCTCAGCAGTTATGGGCCATCTGGTGACCCATTTCATTGGCACTTCCTCATGACGTTTAAACCTAAGGTCATTTATTAAGGGTGCTTGCAGACTAAAGAAAGCTTTTGATGCATATGAATGTGCAAGTTATGTTTTGAGGGTATAGAAATGCTTGGCCAGTTAGAATTAAAGCAGGAATACAGCAAAGTAGGACTGACTTGTCTGAAATTGTCATTGGCGAATAGATGTCTGTGTGCATTGCATCAAATGTTTTGGCTGGATGAATAATTTTCACTTTCTTACTTTAGTTTTATTTATATTCTTACAATCCACCATGCCAATTGATCTCTTTCTCCAAAGACTGGTTGTACCAGCTGTGCATACAGTCAAACCAAAAATTGTTCAGACACCAGATATAATTTTTTGATATTATTTTACTAGTGGGTGCAGGACATTATAGTTCATTTATGTAAGTGAGTATAGCAAAATAAAGTAAACTGTGACATACGTTATATACCCAAAAATTCTTCATACAGTGGACTACCAGTAAAATTGATTAAAAAAAAAAATTGGGACCAGAAATTATTCAGACACTTTGACCTGACAATCGTTAGTAAATTTAAAAAAATAATTACAAACATGGCAAATAACACACTGAATTAAACATGATTTTTTAAGCAAACTAAAATAGTTTTTATGTGAATGTACAATTTAAAAATAAAAAATATATTTAAATACAATAATTTTAACATTATTTGCATAAATGTGCTAATTATTCATGAATTTTATGTATTGTATTTTTAATGGAAATGTCATTTATCACCGTTGAGTTGTGAAGCAAAATAAGTGAGAACAGAATAGTCATGAAATTTATTATAATTCCTTACAATCAACAATCAACAACTGATTTATAAAAACAAGCTTCCATCCTACATTTTCTTTCTTGCTAATTGAAAATATTTACTCGGATGTACAGGTGCATCTCAATAAATTAGAATGTCATGGAAAAGTTCATTTATTTCAGTAATTCAACTCAAATTGTGCAACTCATGTATTAAATAAATTCAGTGCACACAGACTGCAGTAGTTTAAGTCTTTGGTTCTTTTAATTGTGATGATTTTGGCTCCACTTCCAATCTCAACAAATTAGAAAATGGTGAAATGCCAATCAGCGAATCAAACATAGAACACCTGCAAAGGTTTCCTGAGCCTTCAAAAATGGTCTCTCAGTTTGGTTCACTAGGCTACACAATCATGGGGAAGACTGCTGATCTGACAGCTGTCCAGAAGACAATCACTGACACCCTTCACAAGGAGGGTAAGCCACAAACATTCACTGCCAGAGAAGCTGGCTGTTCACAGAGTGCTGTATCCAAGCATGTTAACAGAAAGTTGCGTGGAAGGAAAAAGTGTGGAAGACAAAGATGCACAACCAACCGAGAGAACCGCAGCCTTATGAGGATTGATAAGCAAAATCGATTCAAGAATTTGAGTGAACTTCACAAGGAATGGACTGAGGCTGGGGTCAAGGCATCAAGAGCCACCACACACAGATGTATTAGGAGTTTGGCTACAGTTGTCGTATTCCTCTTGTAAAGCCACTCCACAAACAGCATCAGAGGCGTCTTACCTGGGCTAAGGAGAAGAAGAACTGGACTGTTGCCCAGTGGTCCAAAGTCCTCTTTTCAGATGAGAGCAAGTTTTGTATTTAATTTGTAAACCAAGGTCCTAGAATCTGGAGGAAGGGTGGAGAAGCTCATAGCCCAAGTTGCTTGAAGTCCAGTGTTAAGTTTCCACAGTCTGTGATGATTTGGGGTGCAATGTCATCTGCTGGTGTTGGTCCATTGTGTTTTTTGAAAACCAAAGTCACTCCACCCGTTCACCAAGAAATTTTAGAGCACTTCAGCACTTCATTTTTGGAGCTTTTAGAAGATGCTGATTTCATTTTCCATCAGGATTTGGCACCTGCCCACACTGCCAAAAGCACCAAAAGTTGGTTAAATGACCATGATTATCGTGAACCAGACAAGCCAGCAAACTCACCAGACCTGTACTGTCAAGAGGAAAATGCAGATGAGCTGAAGGCCACTGTCAAAGAAACCTGGGCTTCCATACCACCTCAGCAGTGCCACAAACTGATCACCTCCATGCCACGCCGAATTGAGGCAGTAATTAAAGCAAACGGAGCCCCTACCAAGTATTGAGTACGTGTTCAGTAAATGAACATACTTTCCAGAAGACCAACAATTCACTAAAAATGTTTTTGTATTTTTTTTGTTATGAAGTATTCTAATTTGTTGAGATAGTGAATTCTGAATTGGTGGGGTTTTTCAGTCTATGTGTTAATTTATGTAATACTTCAGTTTCACAATTTAGAATGAATCTGAAACAATTGAACAATTTAAATTGAACCAAAGAGTAAAAAATAAACTAGTAGTCATTATGCAAAAAGAATAAACATGTCATCAATTAAGAGGAAAGTTAGTAAAAAATAAACTAGTAGTCATTATGCTCCTAGTGTAAACCTTACATCACAATTTGGGAAAGCGCCTACCCATGTATCCATACAGTCTTCATTGTGATGTCCCATGTAGTGACTGACAGGCCAAAGTTCTAGAACACATGCTGAAATACTGCCTGAAGCACATGTGTTTGCCCAGACCGTTGTAATGGTGTAGAGCCCTTGTCCATGTGAGCCCAACATTCATCTTCCATGTGAATAGTGTCATGTGTCCACCCTCTTTACGCTCTCACACAACTGATTGATGGAGCTGGAGCTGGCTCTGTATTATAATTGTGTGTAACAAAAAGGGTAGGGGGTTTGCAGGAATAAAGTGGCCTGCAGTCTCCACAGACATGGCTATGATGCAAAAGTGTGTGTGCTCTCTTTAAAGGGTATCTCCCTGTTGTTTCCTTCTCTTAGCACTCTGTTTTTCTCCTTTTCTTTTGGCAGTGCTTCCTGATTATTTCATCATCTCTGTTTCTCTCAGTGTGCTTAAGTCCCACCTGGCTGCAGTTTGAGAGAGTCAGGCCCCGTTTCAGATGTTCATTTATCACCTAAAGTCCATTTTTACACTACCATTCAACAATTTTGGATTGGTAGGATTTTTCTTTTTTTTAAACAACTCTCTTATCCTCAGCAAGGCTGCATTTCATCAAAAATGCAGTAACAGTAATATTTTGAAATATACATTTTAAATTATACTTTTCTGTTTTAACATTTTATCAAGCTTCTTTCAGTACAAAGTTCAAAAGACCATTTGGAATAGAAAATGTGGTTAATTAATTGTCCTTGTTGAATTAAATGATTAATTTCTTCAACAACAAAAATCTGACTGACTCCCAAATTTTGAAGAGTAGTGTATAGTGTATACAAACCATACATAAAATACAGATCTGTTCCAAAATTAGTTGAGCTACCTTGTTGTCTAATGTCTACATACTGTATGCAGCAAACTTCCAAGGGAGCATCCTTACTGTATCAGAAAACACAAGCAATAACTGCATGCTGCACAAATAATCCTTTTCACCCCAAGTTAATAATTGACTAGAATCTGATGTTAATGTCTTGCTAAGCTACAGTAATATGACATTCTAAAAATACTTAAGCTGCGTCCCAATTCAAAGGCTGCATCCTTCGAAGCCTGTATTCAAAGGCTGAATGCGTCACAGCGGCGCAACAAAGACTGTCCCAATTCAAAGACTCCTTCAAATGTGGCCTCGAAATGCGTCCTTCGTTTCCTAGGCTATAAAGGATGCAACAAATGGATCATTCGCAGCACAGACTATCATTCAATACACGCCAATAAAAACAGGATTTTTAAAAAAAAAAATCTTTTTTTTGAGAGAGAGAGAGAGAGAGAGAGAGAGAATGTTAAAGCCCAGTAGAAACGTTACTGCGGGTCGTCAATGGCAGCTGTCACAGTTGATAGGTGACAAGAACAATCCTCCGTACGCTAGACCGTCCCATTTAACAATGATCGGTTCCACATTTATGTCCTTTGAATTGGGAAAAAATTACAGTGTTAGGAACTTTAGAATATTTTATTTAGAATTAACTATGCATACTTCTTGTTACTAAAATAACAAATAGGCTACAAATAAACAGGACTGCTCTCACCTTATCAGCCATCTTGTATGATTTTTTTGCAATGCATTCTGGGATTGCCTTCTTTGCAAAAGATACATGCAACAATGCCTTAGTATTTGGCTGAAAGAAGTAGCTTTTGGAACAGCTTTTATGTCTGGATTGTTGTCTAGATGTGTAGCTCACTAGGTTTTGGCACAGAGCTTATTACTGGTGTTGGTTCTGTTCTGCAGGTATTTTGTTGCAGATATCGCATATGTATTTCTCCATCTGCATGCCCAGAGTGAGAGACAGATGTTCAGAAGTACGCCTACATCAAGCAAGAATGAGAGACATCTGACGCCACTAGAAAAACTTTATCTTTTGGGATCTGCAGGTAGAGCTCTGTCAGTGGAAACATAGTGAGGTTTGATGCCATGTTTTGATGTGCTGATGCTGGTGTGAAATCATTCATGACAGGTTAAATCATTCATTTAGGCTGCAAATTCCTCAGAGCTAATGATGTTTTTGAGTCTCTCAGCACATAATTAAATTGCTTAACTTCAGGAAAGACTGAACAAAACCCCACCATCTCAGAGATGTCAACTGGCAGAAACATTGAATTTTATTGGCAGCGTTGAGGGTAAGTTTTAAGTAACCATAATGGCTAGCACTGTGTTAGCTCATGAATATTAAATCATTGCTGACAGAGAGTGTTGCAGGGATGATACATCTTTGTAGGCCAAAATCCATAATTGAGTTAGCATTTTAGGTTCCATTGTCCTGAAGTCAATATGTTCACTGTTGAAAAAGCAGCATATGCTGGTTAGGTATGTTTTGAAGCATGGTAGCTGGTTTAAGCTGCTTTTTACAACAGGTTTAAATGGGATTTTGGTTAAATACCTGAAATAAGGTCTGTGGTTAACACAAGCTCGAGATATTGTAATGTTTCATGCTACTGCATTAACATCAGTAATAGCTCTTTGTGATTGTATAGGCTTTTACTTGTCTTGAAAAAGGTGGTGACTAACAAGTGGCTTATGGGACTACGGAGGTTGTCAGGGACATTAAACATTAAAATCACACTCTTGCAAACTATTTGAACTTTCAGGGAAAATGTTTTTAAAATATAGTCTGAAAGAGTTGTCGAAGGTTAATTATGAAGCCATGCAACAGTGGTGCAATTTATTTATAGCCTACACTTAGGTCTTTACTGCTGATTGTGTTTAGTTTCTAAAATTCATGTTCATTTGTGAAGATTATCATGAAATCTGTAAGAATCATAAACTTTTGTGGGTCACAGAACTTATTTTCTGCAATAACCCAAAAGCCAATGGAAAAATACTATTGGGTTTTAGCCGAGAGAACCAGGTTGATGCCGACATTTGTGTTGGCCTACAAAAATATGTCATCACTGTAGTGCTTTATTGATGTCCCTGAAACATCCAATTCATGTACGTGCTTGAGATACATGGTTGTAAACAACAAGTTGTCTTGACAAAATGGTCACTTTTATTGGTTTAAAATAATATTAGGTTTCTGTAACTACTGTGAATGTTTTTTTTCCAGGAGTGCACAGCCAACGGATGTATCCATTTTATAAATCAGCTGGCTGAACGTGGGCAAAAAGTGCAGGAGGTCGCATCTCCCTCTGTTTTCTAGCACCTCTAATGTGAAAGAGTGAGTGAAGTTGTCTTTGTACTTTGAGTTTCTCTCCAATTAAACTGCTCTGATAGATGGCTTTGCGGTTACATCTTTGCTACCAAATCATTTCTCAGGCTACTAAAAACAACAGGCCTGCCAGTGGATCATCTAATGCTTATAGCAAACATACTGTAACTGGTGAAAGAAAAGTGAAAGTGACCAAGTATGGTGACCCATACTCAGAATTAGTGCTCTGCATTAATCTCATCCAAAGTGCACACACACACCATGAACAGTCATTTTTTGCTGCAGTGCCCGGGGAGCAGTTGGGGGTCCAGTGCCTTGCTCAAGGGTACCTCGGCTGTGGTATTGAAGGTGGGAGAGAGTGCTACAATTCCTGCCAGTACAAGACTCGAACCCACAACCTTTGGGTTACAAGTCCGACTCTCTAACTACTAGGCCACGACTTCCCTGAGAGAACTGGCTAAAATCACCAGTTCTTAATTTTACAACATTTCCATAAGTCAAATTATTTTCAACTGAATGAAAGCTGCATGCTATTTTATTTTTGAGGTGATATCTTTAGTTACAACAGTTTTTTTTTTTTTTTTTGATAGAAGTCTATCATGCTCCCCAAGGCTGCATATATTTGATCAAAAACACAGTAAAATCAGTAATACTTTTAAAATAAAAGTATTTAATTATAGTTTTTCAACTAATACATTTTTAACATTCCAGGAATCAGTGTATTACGATCACACATGAGTTCAGTTATTAATAGCATATTTACAAATTAACATTAACTTAGATTAATAAATAATACAGAAATTGTTCATTGTACGTTTATGATACTGAATATATAAACTAATGTTACAGAATTTATTAATTTCTAGTTTAACATTTCTTTAAACTTTATGTAAAAACTTTTACATGTCAGACAGATACCATTTTCCCTAAGCGAGCATTTTTTGACTCAAAAAACTGCAAATTGGACCAGATTTTGTTCCCATAACTGAAAGTCAGGTCACATGAGACTAAACTGCTACAGGTTCCAATGCATGCATGTGAATAACATCACACTTTTACATAATATCTTAATGTTTTCTATATAGTTCACTAACAGTATGCGCTTTCTTTTATGCAGTATGTTGAATTATTATTATTATTTTTTTAAGATTTTCTCAGAAATAGCAGACTGCAGAGATCAGACTGACAGATCCCCATCTGACATCATTAATCAGACTTAGTCCAGAGGAGTGTTTCACTCTGCCTTTTTATTTTTTAAACAAGTTTATACAAAGAACACTTAACAATGTTTCTGTTATAAACAGATGCTTAAAAATCCATTAAATCAGTTGGATGTGTCCATATGTTCCTTAGAAATTGCAACTAGTGTAGTAGAAACAATTGGCATTTTCTTTGCTGTTGTGTCAGCATGGTCATCATCAGCATCATCATTTCTCTTGTCATCAGCATCAAATTTGCTGTACCATATGTTCAGTCATTTCATTTCTTACATTAAAAATTGGTTCCCTTTCGATGGAACTTCGAACTGCATCCTCTTGAGGTCCCTTTGGGGAACGCCTTCAGTGTGACCGGTGTTTGAAGCATACATCTAAACACAAAATAACCTTGGCCGGTGACAGCCTATGATTTTACCTAGCGCAATCACAGTATAAAAGGGCACCCGGAGAACACGTCATCCTCTTTGGCCCTGTCCCAAATCACACCCTGAGTCCACACTTTCATGACGTTATGCTACTTTGACTGTCGGGTAGAAGTCTGCCGCAAAGCTTGCCTCAGTGCGGGCTCGGCAGAAGTGGGCATCGAGAAGGCATAGCGGGGGCACTCATGAGCACTTTGTAAGTCTGCAAGACCACAAATGCAAGTGAAGTGTGCCATTTGGGACAGGGCCTTCTTTGTCTTCAATGACCTTTTGTTTATGTTAGCGTTAAGATAAGCACGACTAGGAGTGCATGTTCTCTCGCTAGAGGCTTTGCTCTAAAACCCGGAGTTTCACATGGCTCGTGTGTTGTGTCTGTGTGGTGAGGAGCAAGTGCGTTCAGCTCCCGAGGGAGTTGGATGTGCTCTGCATTCATTGCTCATTTCTTGATAGGGATAAGCATGAATTGAACATGCTCATCACATAAGGAGACAGCCTGTGCCCATTGTAATGTATTTGTGGGACTACTGTACGGGAAGTGAGTACTTCACCATTTACCCAAGTTTGTAGATAGCGCTTGTGTGAGTGTGTTCGCCTCTCGCAGGAATAGCAATGCATTTACGGCAGCGGTTTCTGCTCTCGCTTGATTTCTATGGTAATCTAGAACCTGGGCGGGGCGTGTTTAGCTCTAGCGGAAGCTAAATGCATGCCATACGTTGCAGTTGTGGTGAGAATTGTCTGCCCATTGCCGTGATTCGCGGTTGATGGGCAGAACATGGAAAGGACCTGACGGGAATTTTTTTTCCCTATCAGTAATTTCCTTCTGTTTTTTTATAGGAAGTGTATAATGTGGATATCTGTCTGCAGTTGTTGGACAGATGCTTTATATCATGTCCTTATCAGGTAACCACATTTTACTGCACTCCGGCTTGATTCCCCTCCTGCGTTTGCATTGCGGTCTCTCATGCCTATGGTGTTTTTGTTATTTTCTATGTCTCATAGAACTACCTTTTACGGTCCAGACCCAAGCACTCTTCGGACTTTGCCTTCAGATTATATTTGTGAGCTTGAGACATGCATGTGAGTCATCCTCTCTACTTGAGATCTAGGTACTTTGTCCCTGGCCTATTGATCGCTTCGGTTTAGCTGGATTCCTCTCTCTTTGCCAAGGGTAGAGCCCTCCGCTCTTTGAGCTCCATGACCGTGACATCAGGTTTTGGCTGCTTGTTGCCTCCCTGATAAGTTGCCCCTATTTGGTTGAGCTTAGCAGTGCTCCTCTCATCTTAGAGGGTCACCTATGACCAAGCCTCTCCTATTTTGAGAGTTGGGCCTCTCCTCCATTGAGCTCCGGTTAGCAGTCATGCCAGGTTGCTGGGACATCTGTCTCCTTGGGGGACTGTTTTTTGGTTGAGCCAAAATCTAGCGCAGCCTTCTGGTCGAGCTGAGAAGTGCTCCCCTCACTGTGAGGGTTAGCTATGAGTCGCTCCCAGTGTGTGCTCTAAGGACCTGCCTCAGCTTGAGAGCCAAGAGCGTTGCTCCCGAAAACTTACAATCTATCTGTTCTCCAGACATCTAAGCAAGACTCTGTGAGTCCCCCTCTCTGCTTGAGAGCTAGGTACTCCACAGTCCTAAGCAAGCTATGCTCCCTTCACCTTAACCCAGAGTGACATCAGGTACACACTCACTTCTAGATAGTCCTTCAAAACAAAATAAGGTAGACGTACTACCATTTGCACCATCCAAGAAAAGCTCCCTCCACCTGGGTCCAGCCTAGCAGTGCTGAGCTGAGCAGTGCTCCCTTCACCCTACACAGTCACCTATGAGCGCTGCTCCTGGATTGAGCATCTGAGTCCCCCTACTGTTTTTGAAGTTGGGCCTCCGCTCCTTTGAGTTCCGGTTAGCAGTCATGCCAGGTTGCTGGGCCATCTTCTGCCTCCCTGGCGGGGTAGTTGTTGTTAGGACTCTGCCTTCCTCTTAGGCTGCTCTCTTGGTAAGTTCAGCACCCTCTCTTTTGAGAGTCGAATCCTTCGCTCTGTGAGATCCACTGGGTAGCATGTTAGGACTCTGCCTTCCTCTTAGGCTGCTCTCTTGGTGAGTTCAGCAGTGCTCCCCTCACCCTGGAGGGTTATCTATGAGCGCGCTGCTTCCCAGTCAGGCATTGGTGTACCCCTCTCGGTCTGAGAGCTGGGTGCTATGCCCCTTCTAGTTATGCATTAGCAGATGCTCTGGAGTCTGTTCTGTGACTGCTATGGTTGAGTTGGTGATACTCCCCTCATATGGAGGGTTTTTCTATGAGATACGACTTTTCAAATTAAAAGCGCTCTGAGCACGCGGTCTCCCGCTAAATTAATAGTCACTCCCTGAACGTGCCACAGTCACATGGGGTTCCTAGGCTTGTCTAAATAACAGCTTCGGTTACCCCTTAGTTTCTAAATCCATGCTATGGTAAGTGCACACGCTGAGCTTCTGTGCACTCTAAAATCCACATTGTGGTAAGTGTGCATGATAGGCATACTGTGCACTTTCTAAAATCTTGTATGGTAAGGGTTACGCACTGTCAACCTTGTTTCCTTTCTCTGAGTTGGCTTAAGCCCCAGTTCTCACCTTGGGCTCCACTCAACTTATGCATCTCTGTTGAAACATTTCTGAGCAGGGTGTTGCTACCAAAGATCAGTCTAATCAGCTCTTTGAGCAGGTTCATTCAGAACTGGCGGTAGCCCCCTGGGTAGCAGGTCAGGTTTGGTTTTTTAGACACTTAGCCCTATCCCCTTAAAGGAATCTATTTCTTCTGATTCCAAGCCTTGAGCTCTGCCCTAGGCTTGGGCTTCCCAGCCCAGCCTTTAACAGGTAAGTTATTTTAGGGTATGCAGCTCAGGCCCTTGGCTGATGGGGATAATGTCACTGACAGCTGTCAAGGCGTCCTTGGGGCAACTACCATGGCTATGGTAGAGTTGGTACTTAGTGCTTGCCATGGTTTCTGGCATGCACCTCCCTCAGCATGGTGGTGTGGGTATACCATTTCCCAAAGTGACCTCTAGAGGACGCAGCTCGGAAGGGAACATCTCAGGTTACGTACGTAACCATGGTTCCCTGAGAAGGGAACGAGACACTGCGTCCTCTAGTTCCCTTGCCATGCTTCAGACGAAAGCTACAGACAAAGAAGCAGATGATGTGTCCTCCCGGCTCCTTTTATACTTTATAATAGGCTGTCACTGGCCAATGTTATTGTCGTGTTTAGATGTATGCTTCATACACCAGTCATGCTGAAGGCATTCCCCAAAGTGACCTCTAGAGGATGCAGTGTCTCGTTACCTTCTCGGGGAACCATGGTTACATACATGACCTGAGACGTTTCATAGTTATACATATAATTTATTGAATAAGGTTGCTCTCATGCCGACCTAACAGAAAACATTACAGATATCTTCCTACATGACAGTTACAACAATTGTTGCATTAAAGCATGGGAATTGTAGTTTTTTTATTATTAGATGATATGAATAGTTAATGTTCTGTTAGTATTAAAAGGAATATTCCAGCTCCAGGTATAGAGAAGGTTAGTATAAGGAATGTTATTAAATTAGTGTCATGTTAACACACATAATCTGTAGCTTTAAGTGTTTATACTTTTACAATGGTGTGTAGTTGGTGTTGTAAGTAAGTGCATTATTTTTTTATTATTATTTTTTTTTAATTTAAATTGAAATTATGGCATTTTCTATGGTTATCAGCTTATAAATAGGTTTAACGGGGGAAAATGTATCTGTGTCAATTTGCTTTTCAAAATATCTATTGGCTAGTGGCTGGTTCATTTCTAAAAGTTGCCAAATTATTTTCTGGTATATCCAAAAAAGAAAAAAAGGAGGAAAAAATACTGATGACTCATCCTGAACTAAACTGATATATTTTAATGTGTCCAACCTCCAACTTACAAAACAAACAAATAAAACAAAAACAAAGGGCATAAGGATTGTTTTAAATTTAGAATAAAAGAATATGTCAAGATAGGGCAGAAAACATGCTAATCAAGCAAATTCAAGGGGTCTTCGGATTGTTTTAAATTTAGAATACTCCTTTAGAGTCAAACCGAACCTTCCTAGACATTGACCTTTGTGACAATCCATAAAAGTCTTTTAAAATGTACAATTTACACTCATACATGACTACAAACTGTGGTTCTTCTCAAACAGGTGCATTTTAGCTTGGCTTTTGCATCTCTAGTCTTTCACGTGCTCTCTACAGCTCTGTTTCCCTGACTGTCTCCCTCTTCCACCCTCCTGTAAATTTTATTTCTCTGAATTATTCAGCGTCTCCTCAAAGTGCAACCAGACTTAAGGGAAAAAAGCATGGCAGATATGGAAATGGGGCATTAGACAAGCAAAAAAGATGAAGTACATGGAAACGAGAGGATAGGATGACAGATCTCCTCTCTCCACCCACAGTTCTTCGTCATCATTTACTGTATTGTCCTCCATTTCTCTCTCTCTCCCCAGCCTCAGGAGACCCATATTAAGATATCACTGACAGCTAAGACTTATGCCTCCCACTGTCCCGATGAGATGGAGAGAGAAATGGAAGAACAAACACAAACGAGACAGTGACAGAGAGAAAGAAAGTAAGGAGAGAACGAGAGAGACTACAGTAATATCGGGTCCACACTGCGAGCAAGTGACGCGACAAAACTAGCTTATAATCAATGAAACTGTCAGCCATGGTGCAAGGTTTAAAAATCAGTTTCTGCAAGGGTTCCTGTAGGCAAGTGTATAAAAAGTACTGAAATATTTTGTGTGCTTTATCACAATAGTAGTGTTCTGGAAATGTACAGTACTTGTTACAATTTCACTTCGCGTTCAAAGTACTAAGTATAAAGTATGTTTCAATTAGTCATCATCTCCATTTATATGTCCTTTTATTGAGAATGCATCATTTCCTTTGCTTAAATGAACTAAAAAGGCATATCACAGTCAGAGAATCTCAAGAGACAATCAATAAAATCCATTTCAATGTAAAATGTACAGTAATTCTTTAAACCATGGTAATTTATACTTGTAAAGAGACGTTTCATCAGTCACCCAAACATGTGTCTATATTATAACCACTGATGAAGATGAATTTGAAAGATTCAATCTGCTCAGTTCGCTTTTTCAGCATATTATTATATTTATTTGATATTTAATTAAGTGTCTGATGTATCCTAGAGTCTTTTATATTTGGGATATTGAGGACAACTGCAGATAAATAGGTTGCTTTGCATTAAAGTTACTTTAAAAAAAAAAAGTCTCATTTTATCTATTTCAAAAGATAAGAAAATATATTTTAAGCACAATTACACTACTCTTCAAGGGTAAGATTTTTGTTGTTGTTTTAGTCACTTTTGCTCTTCAAGGCTGCATTTATTTGATTAAAATTGCAGTAAAAACAGTAATATTGTAAAATATAATTACAATTTGAAATAACTGTTTTCTTTATTAATATATTTTAGAATTTATTTAAGATTTTTTTTATTATTAATAAAATTGATTTTAATGATGGCAAAGCTAATTTTCAGAATCATTACTTCAGGCTTCAGTGTCACATGGTCCTTCAGAAATCATTCTTATTGGTGGTTTTGTGCTCAAGAAACTTTTTTGTTTGTTTGTGATTAACAAAGTTCAAAAGAAAAGCATTTATTTGAAGAAATCAATTGTAACATATGTCTTTACTGTAACTTTTGAACAACTGAATGTGTCCTTGCTGTACAAAAGTACTAATGTTTATTGATTTATTTATTTTAAATAAATGTTTGAACTGTAATGCAAATGCAGATTTTTCTTTCTTTCCCTTGAGTATATTTGTAAGTATATTTTTGGCTAATGAAGTAAAATGCTGTCACAGTACCCATACTAAAGTATAATTTGTCAGTACTTCTTACACCCCTCTACAGGCCCTGCGTGTAAATTTATGTCAGTTTCAAGATTAAAAAGATGAAAAGTGTCTGGATGTACACACTGACAGTGCCTTTTCCTTTTTATCAAGTGTTGCCAATTTATGGG
Organism: Cyprinus carpio; assembly: GCF_018340385.1. Taxonomy (NCBI): domain Eukaryota; kingdom Metazoa; phylum Chordata; class Actinopteri; order Cypriniformes; family Cyprinidae; genus Cyprinus; species Cyprinus carpio. The sequence continues at coordinate 29,634,461 of NC_056599.1, read as the reverse complement.
TGGCACAAGTGACAACAACTATTGATGCAATAAAAATAAAGTCAGATAAAGGTCAATTTTATGCAAATAAGCCATGTAATATGGCCACTAGCATGTAGAGAATGCAGAAAGGGTAGACTCTGTGTCCTCCAACAGTTTAATCACAGTCAGTGTGAACGTCCATTGAGCCTTGAAGAGTCAGAGGAGGAGGCTAGGATGAGTGGAAAAGACAGAGTGAATGCTGATGATGGAGAGCTGTGTATAAAAGGAATAAAAATAGTATAGTGGGCTATTTATTTATTAAAGTGAACAACTCTGTCCTAACCCGGCATGACTTCTGTTATAGCACTGTTTTGGGTAGCCCACAGTTTCTTGCTTACTGGTCCAAAATCCTGCTAGAGCGCAAAAGGAAGTAAAATTCCCAGTGATCCCACAAAGCCCTGCTAATGATGTAATTAAAGTTTTATGTATGCTGTTTGCTGAATGCTCATTTTATTACATCATTTGCAATGCTTCCTGGTGTGAGAACCTAACTGCTTCAAAAGAAAGTATCATCTCTTTTTCCCATTTTAAAACTTACAATAAATTTTTTTTTTTGCTTCGAATTAAATGTTGAATGTCCATAAACCAAGCTGTCACTTCTATGATTGCATGGCATTTTGGACAAATAAATTACTTGGAAATGTGTTGCATCGCACCTAGTTAGGACATGGGGTAACGTGAGCAGGCTGCACCTAGAAAAGCCTTTGGGAGAGTTACACTAAACACTGTGTTTACAATGTCAAATCCTCAGCTTTAATTTGTGTTTGTAGTTGTGAAAGGCTGTGAACTAATGCTACTTTATATTCACATCATATACATACATTTTTACACAATATTTATATATTTAACTTTTTGCTCTTTTAACCCTGATGTATGAATAAATGGGCATATATAATCAGTAAACATGTAAAACATAAGAAACATGACAGGAGATATTTCTCAATTCTAGTGTTGCTGTAAAAAAAAAAAAAAAAAAAAAAAAAAAAAACTGGCCTTGTTTAAGTCAACAGGCAAGCCTAATTAGTCTTTCTGTCATTCTCTTTATCAATGATGCAACCAGTGGCTTTTAATTAGGATCAATCTGCAATTGCTGTAGCTGGCTTTGGATTTCCTTTAATGCTGGTAAGTTCAAACTTAGAGCAGTTGTCTTTTCCACTTCTGTAATGAGCTCTCGTATGTCCTTAACATGTTTTTGCATGTCTTTTGGGGGTTCAAACAAGAAAAGTACCGTTTTCTCAAAGAGGGAACATAATTTTTGCTTTGTGATGGAGAGTAATACACAAACACACACAAAGTGTGTTGTGGCAAAAAAAAAAGACTAAAATTTTGATCACAGGACAGAGCATCACTTTCACAACCTCTTGTTATAGTTTACCCTAGTGAACTTTTTCCACTCCGACACAAGCAACTGTACTCCCTGTCATTGCATTGGGAAAAACTAATCCTTTCCATCTTGAACGCAGGCAACTCCTATTAAGATCACATACCTCTTTTAAAGCCCTTAGTAGAATTCATCCTAATTATACATACAGAAAAGGTACAGCTTAGAATAGTGCATAAGATTAGATCGGTCAAACATACCACCAAACGAATGGAGCCACCAAACAAATGGGAACAATGTGATTCTCCAATATACATATTACATGTCTCTGAATTGGCAACTAATATGTCATTCAAGCATTGGTTATAATACATCTTTTAAAAATTATAGGCTTTATACATATAGCGCAAGCTTCAAATATGGCAAGACATCTTTTAAGTTAGTAAGGAAGGTGAGAAGGGTGTTAAAATTCGGAAGCACTTCATCTCCGTCAAATGGTTGTCAACTGCGGCAGGCTCGACTTTGATTCCAATTACACTTACGATACAAAAAAGACGACATTGCAAATAGTACATAAACAGTAAAAAGTACATCATGTATTGCTAAAGATAAAATTCTACCCGGTGGCATTCACATCACAGGTAGAACGCTTTCATTTTAAGAAGAAATCTGAAACAACAGTCATTCAGCTTATTTAGGTGGTTTAAAATAACCACTGGAAATGATTCTTCACACCGAAGGAATTCGAAAGTAGATATTTACACCTTGTGTTTCTTTGTAACGGATGTGAATGCACGCAACCTCTTTTGATTTCACTTTATAGTCCTTAAACTTTGGAATTAAGTAGTTAACTGACCAATCCAGTGCTTTATTGAGTTAATGTCAAAGTTTATTCCTGGACAATAGGTTTAAGATGATCGAGCCAGAGATCTTGTCACTGTGGTTTGTCAAAAGCTAAATCTGCTCTGCTCTTTTCTGGCATTCCTCAAAGACAGACTTCATGACCTCCCGGCTGACAAAGTGGCTCCATTTCAGGCAGAGGGCTGTGTAGCTGGCTCACCTTGGCATCACTTGACATCTCTGTGCCAGGAGAGTCTGACAGCCGTGTCTGTCCTCCAGGGTTTGCCCCTGAAACCCAATGACACCCTGCAGCCATTGCCACCGAAACAGAACGAAGCATCACTGTAGCTCAGGATAGTTTGACTTGATGCTGACCCAAGAGAGCATGTTGATACATCCTCGCATCAATTCAACGGTTGAAAATAGCCATCCAGGAACATGCTGTAACTGTAATTGTTGTCATATTTTTGGAACTGCTGTCCCTGGAGTTGGTCCACAAGTAGAAATTATCTCCAAAATGAAGCTAGTGAGGATATAAAGAGAGAGAGCTACTTTTTTCTTTCTTTTTTCGTCCTTTCTTTATAGTTCATTACAGACCCAACTGCCGTAACATGTACTGCAATGACTATAATGTGATCTAATGCAAAGAAAGGAACACTTTGTACCATTACGAGTGCGTTGCATCCTCCTTCCGAATTTAATAATCCTTTTCTGTCTCTCACAATACTGCCATTTTATTTGCAAGCAGTTCCACTGAACATTTCACACTCTTTTATAGTCCCTATGTGGCTTGTACATCAGATGTCATTGGCCTGTAAAATCTCACAAGGCTATTCAAACAAAGTGTGCTACTTTTTAGACACAACCATTTGCTTGGTAAACAGATGCGTTATTGTTATGTAAAGCAAGAGGTTACCATCAGACATTTCTGTGGGTCAATAACCATAACTCTCCATTCAGATCCGTTGTCAATGAAAAAAGATAAGTCAGACAAGAAAGACGTATCTACAGGCAGTATGGGAGAACATATTTTGGATCTGCTGTATTAGAAGCAGGCCGTCATCAATTACAGCGCCCCCTGCTGTTCTGTGGCAGTGTGGCAGCCAAACGCCTGCCAGGGAACAGCTTGGAACAGCAGAGAGAGAGTGAGTTTGACAGCTGTGTCCATCAGTCATTTGGCCCCAGGCAGGAGAGGATGGATAGGCCTAGTATTGCTACCATTTTCCTTGGTCTCTAGGGCAACTCTCAAGACACCTAAACTCTTTACTTTCAAACTGATGTCCACCACTAGATTTCTCATGCCCATTAGGATGCTACAATAGGGTGTAGGTATTGCTGCTACATGCTTGATTTCGCCAACAAATCATTGGTCTAAAAGGTTCTTGCTTTCACCAAAAGGATAATTATTTACATTCAGAAGTATTCAAAGGAAGCATGCTGTTTGACAGATATTGCAAAGAATACACATGGGTGAATTTAGCAAAGTTGTTTTAGCAGTGCTACTTATGACATTGCCGGATTTGTTCACCTCCTCCGTCACCATGGCACCTCATCTCTGCAGGCGACTGTCGTCCCCTGAAATGTCTCTCTTGAGTTCTGTCTGTAACAGAGACTGACTTATCGACCTTGTCTTTACCTGTGCTGTGTCTCAAACAAGAGTTTGAAATAGAAACAGCCAGAATAGCTATGACTTGATGTTGGCGGTTTGCTCCTTGGACAAGTGCTGGAATGCATCCTTTGATGATGGTGTTGAGGTAAAGAGACCTAGGGACATTGGTCTTTGCCAAATTCACATAGACCCTTATCCGTTGACTGAAATAACAAACCCTTAGACATCACAACACTTGAAACTCTCTTTCCCTCTCAAGGGGCACCTTGGTTTCTTTTCTGTCCCCTTCCGTATGCTTCCTCGCTGTTCTTTGTCCTCAGTGGTCTAGAATTGTCGGAATAATATCTCACTGTGTGGCAGCTCTTGGCTGATGGAAGCTGACAGCACAATGGCCTTGTCCAGAAGGGTGTGAAGGCTCCTGAGGTGCAAGGCTCCTGCCCTTTGCTATCGGACACATGGGTCTGGGCCACAAGAGACATCTGAAGGCCAGCAGTACAAGAACAACAGGTCAGAATTTTAGAGGGGAGGTAGGATCACCAGGGATTCAAGGGCCATCAAGAATCAGAATCAAGATCATTTTCCCCTTTAGTTCTTTGTATTTTAGTACGATGAATATAAATCTAGTCCAAAACAAATATAAGGAAGAAATATACTATAAATATAACTGAAGCACATGTGTAGAAGCTTTCACATCCGGTTGTCTAATCAAAATCATGCTTTCTTGTGTTTGTATCCTTTTCAGGCTTCCCCTCAGACCGTCACTTCTGTTTTGCTGTTCGTGGGCAGTCCCTTGTGTTTTGGGAGGAGGTGCGGAGACTGTCCATACCCCAGAGGCTGAGTGAACAACTCTGGAAGAGTCTCAATGCTAAACTGACGCTTGTTGGAGAAGGCCTGGCGCCGACTGTTTGGTTGGGACAGAGGTGGCTGTGGCTGCATCATGAGAGGGACCTGATGTTGGACATGGCTCTTGTTAGGGTCCCAAACTTTAAAGGCTGAGCTCGAGGTGAGCGGGTGGGTGTTAGTCTTGGAGATCTTGGGCTTGGGGACTTGAGCTGACGTAATGGTGATGGTCAAAGGAGTATGGATGTCCGGAGGGGGAAGAAAGGGTTTGTCTTTTGGGTGGAAAGCAATAGGCTGGAAGGTTGCAGGCGAGGATTGGCGGTGTGCGTAATCCATCATGGGGTAGCTCTTGGGGTAGTAATCCCTTGCTGTAATATCTGCAGAGAGAAAGGGCAGGAAAAAACAAACAGTTAGAAATAAAGAGGCTAACATTGTGACAAGTATGCAATACGTTCATTTAATAGTGTTGCTTCTACACTCACAAACCCTACTGTGTACAAACCTAATGTATTTGACTATATTTATTGTTTAGAGGATCTAATGAGTAAAACACGTGGAGCAGAGGGTGATCAAGCGTGATATGAGGATGCCCTCAGCTCTTTTTTACGTCACACCACACACACACACACACACACACACACACACACACACACACACACACGCATGCATGCATGCATGCACGTACATACAATGACTTTAGGGAGCTGTGGCTGTTCACATCATGGTCATGATGAAATATGAATTATATGTGTCCTGAGGCAGGACTCTGTTTGAAAGGATCGATGCAAGGAATGTCCAGTGAAGAGGAGATGCACATAAATGAAAGGAGACAGTAGAATGGTTTGCAGTTTGATCTGGTTTTGTTTGTATGGTTAAAAGGTGATATATTGACCCTTAAGGACAACCGACTAGGCAGGTTCTGGAACGTTTTTTTAAATGTTGTACTGCAACATTTCCCAAATGAAACCAAAAGGCACTTTAGTGAAATGTTTTATACTTGCTTGGAGCAATGATCCACAGTTTTACCTGGTGTTTACTGTGGTTATCTCACTACAGAAGCTGCAGTTATAAATGCAGAACTATAATTATTATGCACTATTGTGTGTAATATTTTGAGTAGTGATATTTACAGTGGCTTGGTAAAAGTTAGGTACATATGTGATAGGCGCCAGTAAAGGTTACGAATGGTATAAGACAAGCTGGTAGTTTTATTCTTTTATAGGTTTGTGTGGGTTAGCATGTTAGCATCGTTGACAGAGCAGAGTTAGCCTTTTAGCTTGTCTCGTCAAATAAGCCCATCTCTGCTTAGTGCTGCAAGCTATAGACAGGCCACACGCTTCACTGCCCTCAGACATAAACAACCTTGCTTCACTGTTTTGTCATTTTTGTCTCCTTTTTCATGTTTTCCATCCTGACTTCCTATACTGTCCTTTCTCGATATTGATTGAGTCATGGCTAATGCATGAGGCGAGGACCTGCTGACAAGGCATACAAGCATGTAGCATAATTTCACTGTATGTGTACATGTGATCTCAAACTACATCCTGGCCCGGTGGCAATCATTGTTTCTGCCAAAATACTGTAGTCACTAAAGTAAAATTGGGGTAACTTGGCAATATCAGCTACTGTTATGATTCTTTTTGACCACATCAGTATGGACAAGCTCACTGTTTGTAGTGTGCATGAGTGAATGTCAGTTAGCATTACAATCAGCTTAGAAGGTCAGAATGCAACCTGAAGGGGTTTTAGGGATGTTGCAACATGCTGAGGGCCATAGCCATGTCTCAGCACAACATGTCGTACGTGTTTGAAGAAGTGACAAAATCTGTGAGTAGAAATATGACAAAATGTACCCAAATGAGGATGTTAATTTGTTCCTGCAGATAGTGAATCAAGCAGTAATTTGCTAATGCTTTTAGATTAGCTCATATTATGTTTTTAAGTGTGCACGTCCATTAGCACATTCATGTGCTTTTTAATTCAGGAGTGTTTTGATTTGAATTTGAAGGAGAAGAGAGGATCTAAAGAAACACAATTCAGCTGAAGTGAATTCACTTCCAGTGAAGGTCCAGTGAATAGTAATGTGGGCAGTGTGCATTGAGTAGGCATGAATTATTTAGGGAGTATGTTTAAAGAGAAGGACACCAAGATGTATTACCCTGATAATGAGCAAGAGAGGAACAGATTTAACACACACACACACACACACACACACTTATGCCATATACACAACTAGCCTGAAAAAGATTCTATCTAGACAGAGATGTACAGTATTATCATTATTAAATTTTTTACTTTATCGCTGCAAAAAAATTATTTTAGTGCAAAGGTTAAGATTATGGTTAGTCTTTAGTTATTATTTTATCATATGTGCATATGTGTTCGAGTCATTTTGCCTTTTTTGGGACTTTATGGGGAAAATGTATTTGTAGACATTACAAAATATTGTAATAAAATGTAAAATTGCAAAAAGGTTTAAAGGAGTGTTAGGATTAGGATATTGATCACATTGTTACCTCAGTATGAATACAACAGTAGTCAATGAGATGATAGACACACACACATTTTGTGTGTGTGTGTGTGTGTGTGTGTGTGTGTGTGTGTGTGTTTGGTCCTAAGGGGCATTCAGGCACTGCAACAGGAGAGAATGTGACATAACGGCCTGATGATGTCACACACAGGAAGTGCTCAGAGACTGAACATATGTATCTAACTAATGAACAGACGGTAAATGTACCAACAGCCTCTCTGTCCATTTCTTCTCTTCCTTTCTTACCATACTATTTCTCTCATCTTTCTTATGTCTCCTTCTTGGCCCTTGTTTCTTCCTTCACAACTTTCTCTGTTTAATTTAGTTTGCCTCTCTCTATATCTGTCTGTCTGTCTCCGATCGTTATTCTTTCATTAAGACGGTGCTGGGAACCTGTCTTAAGCACCTGCCACAAGTTGGCTCCAACCCTATTCATTACACCCCCTCCCCATGTGCATGTTCCTCCTCCTTTTCTCCCGTCATCCTCTCATCTTTCCCTCCACTTGCCCTGCTGAACTCTCCCCATCCGCTCTCTTTGCCAGCGCAGTCAGGGCTGATCCAACTCAAGCTTTCCAAATGCAATAATCCAACAGAAGACACCATGCTAGAGACTGCATGCACCATAATTTTATCTTTTCATATCTCTTTGATGTGGGTTAAATATGTGCAACAGAAACAATGTGTTAGTTAGATCCCACAATAGAAAACTATTTCTTATTGATTTGTGAAAATTTATTTTAAAATTGTGTATTATTTGAATAGTATTGAATTGTAAATGTATCCTTATCAACACTGTTCTAGTGCCAGATTAGAAACAGCTTTCTCAACATGCATTGTGTATTGACTAGAAGTTTTCTCTTAATACCATCATGCAGTGCCATTTTTTGTTGTGAGCTGAAAAGACCAGAATTTGTCACAATTAGGCTTCCTGAGATGTTCAACAGACCTCTAGGGTATGTTAATTCTTATGTCAAGACAGCAAGTTTTGAAGTAGAAAATGATGTATACAGTATAAATCATTATGTATATCTAAGTTTTAAATATACATAGAATTACAGTAAGAACCCTTAATGAACTACTGTGAAGCTTTTAGACATAAATAAGATACAAAGTAGTTCTTTTAAGGGTACAGCCTCAGTGACAATCTTAATATTGAGAGTGTATCCAAACAATCATATGTAGTTTGGATAGTTAAGCAAATTAAGTACACTTAACTACACGTTAATGGCTTTTAAAATTACCTATTTTTTTGTTTCACAAAAGACAAAAAGATGAGGAGGGTGAGTAAATGATAATAGAATTTACATTTTAGGTTAACTGTTCATTTATTTTGTTAAATGACTTAAAATTATGTGTTTGTATGCTGAAGCATAGCAAAGTAGTTTCAAATAACCTTCCCATACACTGGAAAGAAGATTTGTAGTATATACTACTGTTCAAAAATTTGGGGTCAGTACGATTTAAACCAAAAATAAATAAATAAATACTCAGTACTTCAGCTAGGATGCATTTAATTGGTAAAAAAGTTAATGTAAAGAACAAAGTTAATGGAAAGACATTTAGAGTATTGTTTACAAAAGATTTCTATTTCAAATAAATGCTGTTCTTTTGAACTTTCTTTTCTTTAAAAATCCTGAAAAGAATTATCATTGTTTACACAAAAATATTAAGAATTGAAAAATAATATAATATATTTCAAGAATATTAAGAATTAGAAAAATAAAAATTCAACATTAATAATTAATAATGTTTCTGGAGCAACATATCAGAAAATTTAAATTATTTCTGAAGCATCATGTGACACTGAAGACTGTAAATTATTATAGGAATAAATTGCATGTTAAATATATATTTAAACAGAAAACGGCAATTTGAAATGGTAGTTATACTTCACAATATCACTGTTTTACTGCATTTTTGATCAAATAAATGCAACCCTGGTGAACATAAACATAAAAAAAAACATATATATATAAAAAAAAAAAAACTTCACCAACCCTAAACTGAACTATATTTCTTTTGTTTTATGATTTTATAATTCTTTTTTTTATTATTCTTTTCTTGGTACAACCAGGTAAACAATGTAGTATATTTCTAAATATTCTTTGAAAATCAAAGCTCTAGTGTCCTTGAATCTGTTTTTTATGCTGTTGTTCCAGCAGCATATGGTATATATTTTTCCTTAATTTCATGTATAGAACATATTAGTACATTTCAACTGATTTCCCATCAGCCCCTGGTTCTCAGCGAGTGTGTATTTATATGTGTCTCGGGGGTAATGCACTAAGAACGAACGCTAGCGTGGCTGTTTAGTGAACAGGCCCCTCTGTGTTTGGAGTCATACTGTGATTGATAAGGCCACACTACTTGGCATGCGTTTGTGTCCATTATTATCATATCCGCATGTGTACACTACACGCTCCCGAGAAAGCCCGCCTGTGATTCTAATGACATGTCAGGGTTTTTTCCCTCTTGATCTGAGAGGTGATATTTGCATAAGTGATTACATTGTGTTTCCCCTGCAGTCAATGACACTGTGAATGATTTGCAATGGTAATCAGTGGTTGTGGGTAAAGTGACCTTGATGAACATGTGTGGCGTTTATGGTGTGCGTTACAAGATGTGACAGCTGTTTGTGCGTGCATCTTACCCATGGTCTTGAGAGAGGAGTATTTGTTGTAGCCCAGGTTGTTGTGAGGCTGGGACAAAGCCATTGCGGGACTCAAAGAAGGAAACGTGACGTTATTCAGGTGGTTATGCTCTAAAGGAAGAGAGAAAGCACAGGAGGAGAAGGAGGACAGAGAGGAACGAGGGAGCAAAGAGGAGAGAAAGGGACACAAGGAGGAGGGGTGTGTTAATAAAAGGGAAGTCAGCATATTTAAAGAGAGATGAGTGCATGTGATTATACAGTAAAGGAGAAAGTCTGCCGTTAATTTCAGCGAGTAAAGAGGAATGAAGGACATGCATGAGTCTTATAGCTCAGAGGTTCCTGTAGAGCGTCAAGGTCGTGGGTTCAGTTCTTAGTGAACACATGAACTAATGCTATTTATAGCTTGGAATGACTTCGTGACTTTAAATAAAAGTGTCTGTTGTATAAATGTGTGTAGGCTGCTGTTGCATAACATTGCAATCTTAATGAAGTTCTTAGTTATGTTTTATGCAAGTACACTGCTAAAAGTTTTTTAATTAGGCTTTTTTGACATTCTTCTCAGTAAAAATAGCTGTAACGATCCTTAAAACAAGATTAATTTACTTGAGAATTGGCAATGCGTAAGATATTAAGACTAGTTTTTAGAGAAATAACAGTATCTTTAACTCTATAAAGCTTACTGTATCATATTTGATATTCAACTTTTAAAAGGCCTCTAAATGATCAACATGATCAAAAACTTGAAACCTGTCGTACATAATTTGCTACGTCTTCTGTCTAGTTTATACTTTTTTATTAGCTAGTATCATTCTGAAACCACATCATGTGTTTTTTTGGTGTGAAATCTTTAATGATTTTTGTAAAGTAAATGTAAGAATAACTTTAATATATATTTCAAGATGAACAATTGCTGAACTGAAGCAACTTCAGTTGGTCCACACATCATTTTTAGATAAATCATATTTAAGTATGAATATTATCAAACATAATGCATCAAGTTTTTGAGGAACATTTATTTGTTCATCTCTCAATCAGCATTTTATTGCATTGCATTATGTGTTTTGTCCCCATAATAAAAAGTACAAAGTACAGAACTTTGATTATAAAACTAAGCATTTAATTTTCATCTGACTATAGAGATATAAAGTGACAACTGATATGTACATAGTCTGCTATCTTACTGGTTTACATTAAACTGCATCTAATTTTCACAATTAAGCAACCAGAATTTCATTTTATTTCCATTTTTGCCCATATACTGTAAATATCAGCAACTGCGCCAAATGGCATATTTTTGCTCAGTCTGAGCCTCTGTATAAAATTGAATATGAGCTTCCTATGTCATACTAAATGAGCCATCGGATATGATACTCGTATGCAAAAACACATATGCAAACTTTTTTAGAGTTAATATTTTGTCTAAAGATTCAATAAACTCCAATAGAGTTTGATTTTTATGACTATTCTTTCATAAATCAGGCTTTACAGGGTTGGTGCATATGTATTTTGTCTTAATGCACTGGCGGATTTATTCGTTTCATGTATAAACAAGTTAGAAAAAGGGAAAACAAAATCTACCAAAATATGTGACAAAGTATACATACAGTGATAACAGTATTAATATCTCTGAAATGTCACTGCTCAAAAATAATTCTTGTTTAAAGATTTTTCTATATATTTTAAACTGGAAAACAGTAATCCCTTTTGAGAAATAAAACAATTGAGACAGTTGTTGAAACATAATACAAGCTGCAAAATTAATGTGACAGCAAAGCCTCAGATCAGTTGGTCTTGGAAGAATTCGGTAAGAAATGGATGAGTTCATATAAAGGACAGTGAACACCCACCAACTTTTCAGCAGTTTTGGTTCTGGATGTTTGTTTTTTTTCCACCCATTCATTTTCTTCACAGGTACTGCAGTTCAAAAACACGTTTCAACCAAATCCAACCATCTTCAGCATGAATCACAAGCAGAAACGTGTTTAAAGATCAAAAATACAAAGGTACGTGACTATGTTTTTAACATCATTTAATGTGGGACTATTTATATTAATAATGATATCGAATGGACATCACTGTAGATTACACAATTAAATCAGAAATTCCACGATTTCCACTTCTAGTAAAATAGATTTCTTTGATTTGTGGATCTTTCTTCAGACTGTGGGTCGTGTAGATCTTTGAGACATTGTTGAGATCTCATTTGAAACTCATTGGCATCTTTTTCTCAGGAGAAAAGGTTACTGCTGTCTAGTAGAAACAGCTGAGATAAAGATGGGAATGTTTGTGCATGTGTGTCATTAATTACCATTTCTGAGGCGGATGCATGATAGACTGCTGTATATCCGACAGTCTGCTGTCTGTACGCTGTGCAGAGGTCACTAAAGGTTATTTAGGACACATTTCCTGTGTCCTCCCCTTTGGGCTGGGGTGTGTGGTCACTGACCTGATTCTGTCAGATCACTTTGTGCTTGTGTGTGTATGTGCACTTAACGTATATATGTTAGTGTTAGTGTTAGTGCATATGTGTGCTTTAGAGTGGCAGGACGGATCGTTATGCCACATACAGTACCTGCAATTAAACACTCAGGTTATATCACAGCAAATGGATGCAGATCATGGATTATGTCAGGTCCATATTGTGTCGACACACATATTGTGTTTATTGACACTGTCTGACACATTTGAAAAGGGTTAATCATGCGCACACAATCACACATAGCATTATAAAAAGAATGTTACCACTTAGTGTTAGTCCTCCGGTCCAGATCTGCTGTCAGATTTCTATAGTAGTTTCTGCATGTATTTGTGTGTTTATTTGTTATGCAGCCTGATGCATTCTGATCAATTTAAAAATGATAAATAAATACTTTTTAATTATGTTTATGGCTTTATTGGTGGCTTGCTTTCTTTTCAGATTTACGGATAGTATTGCTCAACACCTAGAATTTGCCATAAAAAGCAAAAACAAACACAAGTTTGCTTATATTTAAAAGTTGTGATTACACTCACTTATGACTTCAGCAGAAGCATTTCCAGAACCTGACTGATGCTGTTTATTGTGAATAGATTCATAGCTAAAGAGCTGTTTCTTCATCATATGTGCAGAGTTGTATTGATCAATAAGCATACTGGAGCTATGTGCATTAAAATGCCTTGTATATTTTATGTACGGCATGTTTTATGCAACTTAAAGACGTATTACTTTATGTCTCTTGCACAGTGTGTGTCTTTGTAGTAAAGCCTGGCTGATTTAGACCCATGTCCTCCTTGTCAAACTCCTCACCAACTCAATCTCATTCACAACAGGAGATCTGTGTTCCTCCAAATTAATTCTCTTTGCGCTCTCTCTCTCTTTCTGTATATATGTATATATCTGTCTGTTTCATTCTTGCATTCACTCACAAGAAAAAGTTTGAAACTAAAATCAGAAATAACTAAAGTGCCTTTTTAATGAACAACATGCTCTTTTGACATAAAAGTCTTGGATTTACTATGTACAGTAGACATATAGTCTCCATAACACAAATTATTTAGCATTACAGTAATGAGCATGTAAAAACTATGTTATAAAATTGTTTTGGTGAAAGAAATTTTATTTTCACCTCACATTTCTTCTTAATTTTAACAGTTTTAACAAAAGCAGTTATTTACATTTTGGTATTGTTTTACAGTATATATGTTGTTAAATTAATTTTTTTGTGTCATTTGTGTTACCATGATGGTGTTTTGTATTTGTGTGTATGAGACCGTTCACCTTCTATATTTTAGCATTATATTAATATTTACCTCAGCTTGTGGAAAGGTAATGAAAAATTGTGATGAACTTTGAATCATTATGTGGATTCATTTTTACCACTTGTGGTTTTACCACGGTTTTTCCTCTAGAGGCTTGTCCTGGAATAGAAGTGTCAGACTTCCAATAATTAAAGGTGTGACATCTTTTCTCAGTTTCTTCTGAGTTTTTCCAATTCTTTTTATTTTCTCTGTCTGTAATGTTGTGAAAGAGAATGGGTAAACTAGAGTTTGGTAGTGTTTGGAAATACGGATAAGGCGTCAATCAAGCAGAGAGATTCTTTAATTAAAAGCGCAGATTTTCCACTCTTCCATTCAGTGGCTTAGTAATGAATGTCAGTTTGTAATTGAGATTGGTCAAAGGCTCTTGCATGTGAAATGATTCTCCAAATGCAAAGGGTGTCAGTCCTGCTCTTGGGCATTCACCATCCTGGATAATTTGGATCCACCCTGCTCCAAAACATCTCCCGGAAAGTGATCCTTAAGATCTTCATAACCTGGTTCAGATGTGTTTACAGTTTTGTTTTGTTTTTCAACTGCTTATATTTTCAAAAACATTGCCTCTTTTTTTCCAAACTTTACACACAAATACAAGAACTGCACACACAAAATGCAAAATGCCTTACATCTCTTGCAAAAAGAAGAATTGCATTCAAAATAAAACAAACATCTCTTTAGAAATTATGTGACAAGCAGGGCTTGACATTAACACCCGCCAATCCGCACTCCCACTAGCCACTCTGGCGGGTTGAATTTTATATACAGCTTGTCTGGGACAAGTGGATTTTTTGAAGGGACAAGTGAAAAAAGAGAATTTTACTTGCCTGTCCGGACAACTAATCCGATTAAAACCGAAATTTCAGCAAGAATGGTTCTGATTTTATTACAGTCGGTTTAAATGGCAATTGATCATGGACATGCTATAATCAACAGTCAGGCATGTCTGAGCAACACACAGCTGTGTTTTGTTAATGAACGACTCGCATTTTTGAATTTTACACTTTAAATAGGTTTAAATTTTGAACACACTTTAAATAGGTCAAATGAATGCCAGTGAAAATGATGAGTGGCTAGTAAATTTGGAAAACTACTAATCACAATGGCCAGTGAGCAAAAAAAGTTAATGTCAAGCCCTGTTGACAAGTAAAGATTTTGTGTGTAAGCAGTTAAAAGAAAGAAAGAAAGAAAGAAAGAAAGAAAGAAAGAAAGAAAGAAAGAAAGAAAGAAAGAAAGAAAGAAAGGAAAACTGTAATAAGGCTGAGGCTAAACTCCAAAAAGTTCCAAAGCTCCAAAAGGTTTTTTTGCAATGATGCCAAAGAAGAACGATTTGGGTTCCCGAAAAAAAAAAAAACTTTCAGCGAACATTTCTTAAAAGAGCATTTTTTTCTAAGTGTAAAGAACTTTTAATTATCTAAAAAGAACCTTTTGTGAATTGGAAAGGTTCCATGAAGGTTCTTCATTATGCCAGAGATGCCAATAAGAACCTTTGTTTTTATATTATTTTCTATAGAGTGTAGGAAGGTGGCCCTCCACCTTTTCTATAATGGCTGACTATGTTCACACAGCAGCAAAATAAGCTTGTTTGAAATGAAAAGTGTTATTCTATACACAATTTGCTTATGAATGTTACTCAATTCTATAACTTAAAGACAGGCACAGTTAGCTCTATACTATACTATACTATACTATACTATATACTATTATTAGGAACACTTGTTCAGTTTCTTATTAATGCAATTATCTAATCAACCAATCACATGGCAGTTGCTTCAATGCATTTAGGGGTGTGGTCCTGGTCAAGACAATCTCCTGAACTCCAAACTGAATGTCAGAATGGAAAAGAAAGGTGATTTAAGCAATTTTGAGCGTGACATGGTTGTTGGTGCCAGACGGGCCGGTCTGAGTATTTCACAATCTGCTCAGTTACTGGGATTTTCACGCACAACCATTTCTAGGGTTTACAAAGAATGGTGTGAAAAGGGAAAAACATCCAGTATGCGGCAGTCCTGTGGGCGAAAATGCCTTGTTGATGCTAGAGGTCAGAGGAGAATGGGCCGACTGATTCAAGCTGATAGAAGAACAACTTTGACTGAAATAACCACTCGTTACAACCGAGGTATGCAGCAAAGCATTTGTGAAGCCACAACACACACAACCTTGAGGCGGATGGGCTACAACAGCAGAAGACCACACCGGGTACCACTCATCTCCACTACAACTAGGAAAAAGAGGCTACAGTTTGCACGAGCTCACCAAATTCTGTTGAGACAAAGACTGGAAAAATGTTGCCTGGTCTGATGAGTCTCGATTTCTGTTGAGACATTCAGATGGTAGGGTCAGAATTTGGTGTAAACAGAATGAGAACATGGATCCATCAAGCCTTGTTACCACTGTGCAGGCTGGTGGTGGTGGTGTAATGGTGTGGGGGATGTTTTCTTGGCACACTTTAGGCCCCTTAGTGCCAATTGGGCATCGTTTAAATGCCACGGCCTACCTGAGTATTGTTTCTGACCATGTCCATCCCTTTATGACCACCATGTACCCATCCATGGCTACTTCCAGCAGGATAATGCACCATGTCACAAAGCTTGAATCATTTCAAATTGGTTTCTTGAACATGACAATGAGTTCACTGTACTAAAATGGCCCCCACAGTCACCAGCTCTCAACCCAATAGAGCATCTTTGGGATGTGGTGGAACGGGAGCTTCGTGCCCTGGATGTGCATCCCACAAATCTCCATCAACTGCAAGATGCTATCCTATCAATATGGGCCAACATTTCTAAAGAATGCTTTCAGCACCTTGTTGAATCAATGCCACGTAGAATTAAGGCAGTTCTGAAGGCGAAAGGGGGTCAAACACAGTATTAGTATGGTGTTCCTAATAATCCTTTAGGTGAGTGTATACTATACTCTATACTGCACTAACATTTCTTATTAAAATAGGAAGGACATTTTTTGACAATAGGATTCATTTACATCACAAACTATGATTATCTCCTTGCAAGTAAGAAAAAAAAAAGACATTGTGACAGTGTTTTAGAGTTCATAGGCATCTATACGGGTCTACATTTCATTTGGGTATTTAGGTGTCTTTTTCTTATTGAATATTAAATTTGACCCTCAAATGCATTAAATTACTGACATAAAATAGGTTTTTAACAATGCATTTCACATTGATTTGAAAAATGTTATCAGTTTTGATATTTATTGCAGTTTATGTTTTTGGTGTAGCATGTATAGGACATTCTGAGCCTTTCACTTGTTTAATCTCAAACACTAACTTTATGTAGACATAGCCGATGTAAATTGATGTTGAACCTCTCAGAAAGCACATAAGAAAATATGCATTGCTCTGAAAGCCTTTACTGAACTTTGACCTTTATACAACGTATTTTTTACTTTATTGTCCACGTGCAATAGCTGTCCATGGAGTTTGTTGATAACAGACTGCTCTGAAATCAGCTGAGAGGCTTATTTTCTGCCTGAAGAGAGAATTCCTGGTCTGCAGTGCACAATGCCTGGAAGTCCACGCTGTTCCAAGTTCTGGCGCTGGTGGATTGACATTACGAGCACGAGGCTCTGAGCGATTTTCTGCGGTCAGCCTGCAGTTGTAATCTAATAATCTAATCATCTACACTCACAGTATTACATGCAGACGTGGAGATCAGACTCTGATACAATCAGACATGACTGTGTCTCACACTGTATCTGCCCCTTGCCCTCTTTGTCCTGTTTGCTCACATTATTCTTTTATTATATTCACTGATTCCTGTGAAATCACTTAAATCAGCAATAAATAAAGAATTAAAGGTCAGAGGTCAACTCAGCCTATCTGATACTACAAACATTTTTTAGGATGGCACTTTTTTATGACTGACATCGTGTTGACGGTTAAAAAGATATTGCTTGCCCCAATTCTCCCTGCTCTCCATGTTTTGTTTTGTTTTTCCCATGGCTTGTTCCTCGTTGTAGATGAAAGAGTGATGGGTGGGTGCTCCTCTCAGTTTGGAGTTACGTAACTTAATGAACTGCTAAATGGCTATCGAACTGTAGCTCCCTGTAACGGCCCCTCTTCCCCATGGGAGTCTGACGTTTGCATCATAATTAATAACAACTGCATGACGGTAACTGTGCAGGGGTCTGGTAACCTGGTGAGATGTGGACACTGGCCAAGTGAGGACAGACGGAGGAGAATTACTTTGTGTGCTATAGATTATTAATCGGATTTTGCTGCTCAGGGATTGTCAGAATAGTTAGGCTGGTTTTACTGCTTGTTCCTTCATTTTTATTTATTTATTTATTTATTTTTGAGAGAGAGAGAGAGATAGATCAATATCAGTCAGGGCTGGCTGGTATAAATCAGTTCACAAATCATTCTTCAATGATGAAAGCCTCATTCAATCCACTTGTTTTTGCTTGCTGGCTGATAAGGAACGCATGATATGACTTATAAAGTGGAATGAGTTACATAAGGACTCTAAAGAGCAAGTCACAGTAGAGTCAAAGTGAGAAGTCACTATGATGACGTCACAATAATGATTTTACAATTGAATCCCCATGAATTTTAAATGGATTCACAGTGAGGTCATAATATAGTCAAAACAGGAGCCACAATGGAGCAGGCGATGACACCTATTTTATATTCTAGTGATCTTCTGATATTGCTTTTTATAATTTATTAAATTTAAATGTAAGTGTCTGATAAAGGATATGCAGAATCAAAAATTAACTTCAATTAATTTATTTAACTTCAATAAATAACTTTTTTTTTTAATTATAATACACAATATTCATAATGTTTTTGTATTATTATTAGCATTATTATTATTATTATTTGCAACAATGAAGCTTGTCAGAGGCTAAAACCTTTTTTTTTTATATGAGTAATCATGGAGATACTGCCAGACTCAACCACATTAGAAAACAGTTGAGCTTGTGGAGGCTAAAATGTTTTCTCAGAAATAAAGGTCAGGTATCAATGGAGAATCACACTGAAGATAATTTTTAAACCGTGCAGATTAAATCATCTCTGTTTTCTGTGTATAGAAGGAATTTTCCTGCTGTTTTGACCATCCACAAGAGGTTCAGTTTAACTTTTTAAGACAGACTTCACAACACTTTTTGTAGAGCGATTCCTGACTAGAACAATGTGTACGGCAGGAAAAGCGTTTGATATCCATCCGTGGATCTGCTCCATTGGAGTTTCTGTTCTCCGAGGGTAGGAGGTCCCTCGGGGGAAAATTCAATCAAACACACGGCTCGCCACAGAAAACGAACTACTTCTCATTAATAATGCATCATCCCTCTCAGGAAGAAAGAGCAATCAACATGCATATTCATTTAGCTTTTTAAATATTACTGTCCAGCCCTTTAAGGCTTTGAAGAGCATTTTACAGCAAGGATGAGAGAGAAACCGAGACCGAGACAGGAAAAGGGAGATAAAGAAACAGTAAAATAACCTAATATGCAAAAGAAATATTGACTGCCATTAGGGATAAAGTAAGACAAGGCCATATTGCCTTGCTGTATCGCTTTAGAAGTGGAATTGAGTTTGTGCAGCTGTGTGTGAGAGAGATCAGCTCCTTTGTCGCACTTCTCCAAGTACATACTTACAATTGACTTGAATTGGCTCTAATATACTTTGATGAATAATCAGTAGTGACAGTGATGGGTTGTTAGACTGGCTCACACACACACACACACACACACACACACACACACACACACACACACACACACAAACACACACCTTTTTCTGTCAAACAACTACACTTGGCCCTAGATATGTGCCACAACACACAATCTGACACAGTTTACTGCTGTCAACATGCATTTAGTTACCACACACACACACACACTCACACAACTACCCCTTTTGGTGTATCTAACTTTGGTGCTTCCCCAAACCCACACAGCCACAATGCCATTAAATTCATAAAAAATTAATTTAAATGTAAAAATGATATCAATAAAATATGGAATTTCTTCAGGAAATGTAAAAGCCAAGATCTGTTTAATTTCCCTTGTTGTATCATTAGTAGGTAATCATTAAGTATTTCTATTGTTGGTGTGGGAGAGTATGAGAAAAATGCTCAGTAGGGCAAGCCATCTTAGAGAGCTTGAACAATATGGAACAGAATCAAGCAGGACAGATCGATTGGGATAAAGATGTACGCAGATGTTTGCATTAATTAGCATATTTCTAGCTGCTATTTCCCATATTCTTGAGCATTAGGCTTTCAGTGAGATGCTGTAATGCACATTTGGGTTGGTGTGTACCTAGTATTCTCTACATTAAGGGAACCAAATGTCCCCACAAGAGTAGTAATACCAATAAATGTGGTCCCTTGTGGGAACATTTTTGGTCCTCATTTAGAAAACAGCTTAGAAATCATACAGAATGTTTTTTTTTTGTTTGTTTTGTTTTGGGAAAATCTAAAAATGCAGAACGTTTTGTGTGATGGGTAGGTTTAGGGGTAGGGTTAGAAGATAGAAAATACAGTTTGTACAGTATAAAAACCATTATACCTATGGAATGTCCCCATAAAAAATAACAATACAACAGTAATTCAGTAATATTGTAAAACAGGGGTGCCCTAACTCAGTCCGGAAGGGCCAGTGTCCTGCAGAGTTTAGATCCAATTTGCCTCAACACACCTGCCACAAAGTTCCTTGTATTTATTCCTGTGATGCAAAGCTGAATCGTTACTCCAGTCTTCAGTGTCACAGGATCTTTCAGAAGTCATTCTGATATGATGATGTGATGCTCAAGAGACATTTCTGATCATCGTCAACGCTGAAAACAGTTGTGTTGTTCGCCCCCCATAATTCTTTGATGAATATAAAGTTCAAAAGAACAGCATTTATTTGAAATGGAAATCGTTAACTTCTGATCATTTTTATTTTGTATCCTTGCTGAATAAAAATTATAATTTCTTAAATAAATAAATCTTACTACCCCCAAACTTTTGATTGGTAATATATACATATGTATGAAATTATATCATTTATATTAAATCTGGGTTTTTCTTTGGGGGGGTGGGGGTTGTAGCGTTTGTAGGGGTTTGTCTCAAAACCATGGTGCTATTGTCATGATTCTGCCCTCTTGTCCTTGATTTTCTTTAGTCTTGAGGCAGGATCATGACAGACCCGTGTTTTGTATGCAAGCACATGGCCTTGTCTTTGGGTCATGTGCTTGTGTTGTCTCGTTCCCTTGCCCCGCCCCCTTGTTATCCTCGTTTTGTCATTATTGCTTTACCTGTGTCATCTGTTATGTTATCATTAGTCTCCCTATTTCAATCCCCTTGTGTTCGCTGTCTGGTGTGGTTCATTGTTACACATTGTCTGACCTTTGGATTGTATTTCTGTCATGTGATAACCAGAGTGAAGAGTCTTTTTGTTTTACTGTGTGATTTCAGTCAAGTCAGAGTCTTGTTAAGTGTTTGTCTTTTCCCTAGTCGTTGTTTTCCCCCTCGTGGGTTTTGTTTTCCCTTTTGTCAGTAATAAACCTTGTGTGTAGTGCATCCTGTCTGCGCTTGAGTTCATCCCCGCATCCCCGTGACAGAATGAACCACCGAAGAATGAACCCAGCAGACAGGATGTCCTCCCAACTCCAGAGACAATCAGAGTTCCGGGAACAATGCTGGTTGTCGTCCCCCACCGACAAGAGGAGGGTCAACCTTCCATTCTCGTCCCAGAGTGAGTGGACCCTGAGGGAGTATGCCCGACTCTGGGAGAGTTTCTCCCAGGAGGAGCCGCAGGGTTCCTCCTCGAGGTCCCCACCTTCTGCGAAGCTGCCTGTGATCTCAGAGGGTCGGGTCCTAGCCGTGGCAACACTGGGGGATCAGGCTCATCCCTCTTCAAATCCCGAGGCATCTTCCTCACCTATCAGTCTCTGCAGGAAACGTGGGAGACGGATCTCGTGGGAGTCTTGCCTCGGAGTCCTCAGCAACGGAGTCAACCCTGCCTGAGACTGTCCTTCCACTACCAGTCACGGCTCCTGCTGAACCTCCCCAACCGATCACAGATCCGGCTATTGCCTCTGCTCCGCGGCCAAGGAGAAAGAGGAGGAAGAGGGGTGCTCTCTGTCCTTCGTCCCCATCTCCCCCTGAGTCCGCGATGGCTCCCCACCCTGCCACTGTAACCGAGAGCGTTGTTCCTGAGCCTGCCGCTGTAAGCACGGTTCCAGAGGTTGCTGAAGGGAAGGCTGTTCCGAAGACTGCGGGAGAGACTGTTGTTCCTGAAACTACCGCAGTGAAGGAGGTTTCCGAACCAGTAACCGAGAGAGCAGTATCTGAGTCTGCAGTCGTGAGAGCTGAGGAGAGAGCCGCGGCCGATTCTGCTGCTAAAGCAGTGTTACAGTCTGTTTCAGCTCGTCAGGAGTTGCCTGTCTTCACTGCTGCCAAGACCCCTGTCGGAGTATTTTGTCACGCCTTGTCAAAATCCTAGAGGTTCCTGTCAGACCTGTCTTGTCCCCAGACCCTGTCCCCAAGCTGGCCGCAGAGAGCGCTGACCCCAAGCTGGCCGCAGAGAGCGCTGACCCCAAACCGGTTGCAGAGAGCGCTGACCCCAAGCCGGCTGCAGAGAGCTCTGTTCCAGAGTCAGCTTCTATCGACGCCGCTTCAGAGGCCGAGATGCCGAGTGTCGATTCAGTGTGGGGAAGCATCGACTCTGGGTCTGCTTCTGTGAGCCCAGCACCTTTTTTCGCTCCACAGTTGCCCGCTGTACCCCCTGTCACAGTACAACCCCGGACTGTTTCTCCCAAGCTCCCTTCCCACTCTACGCCAGCCAGACCTGCCCGGACCCCTCGTCATCAGCCATCCCATCAACCTAAGACCTCCGCTCCACCCATCCACCATGGACTTCCCCCCACGAACTTTGTTGTCCCGCCTCCTCCCCTTCCTTGTTTGTTGTTTCTGATATGTCACCCGAACCCTGTCGTTGTGTATTCTTGTTTACCTTTATTGTTATTTGTCATGTTTTGTTGGTTTTGTCTCTGTGTCTCAGTCAGTCATGTCCCGCGTTTGATGTCCCCTTGAGGAGCGTCTGGAAGCCGCTCCTTAAGGGAGGGGTTCTGTCATGATTCTGCCCTCTTGTCCTTGATTTTCTTTAGTCTTGAGGCAGGATCATGACAGACCCGTGTTTTGTGTGCAAGCACATGGCCTTGTCTTTGGGTCATGTGCTTGTGTTGTCTCGTTCCATTGCCCCGCCCCCTTGTTATCCTCGTTTTGTCATTATTGCTTTACCTGTGTCACCTGTTATGTTATCATTAGTCTCCCTATTTCAATCCCCTTGTGTTCGCTGTCTGGTGTGGTTCATTGTTACACATTGTCTGACCTTTGGATTGTATTTCTGTCATGTGATAACCAGAGTGAAGAGTCTTTTTGTTTTACTGTGTGATTTCAGTCAAGTCAGAGTCTTGTTAAGTGTTTGTCTTTTCCCTAGTCGTTGTTTTCCCCCTCGTAGGTTTTGTTTTCCCTTTTGACAGTAATAAACCTTGTGTGTAGTGCATCCTGTCTGCGCTTGAGTTCATCCCCGCATCCCCGTGACAGCTATAATGGCCTAAAATGATTACCATGATCATTTAAAAAAAAATAAAAATAAATTATGTACAATGGTATTCTTTGCAATACCATGAAGTACCATGTAAAAATCATCTGTCGATTTCAGTATCATGGTATTTCAGAGTAGCCTGGTACTACCATCTGACGCCACCCCTGTACCATGGTACTTCTTTAAGAATACCCTGGTACCATGTTTTAAAAAGTATGCAATACTTTAAAAACAGGGTATTTCTGAAATGTCTAAAAGCCATGGTAATACAATTAGTAGCCTACTGTATGTTTTTTTTTTTTTTTTTTTTTTTTTTTTTAGTGTTGATGGATAGATAGATGGACACTTTATTGATCCCCGAGGGTAAATTTAGTAGATTGTCAAACACACACAGGCTGCATGCAAGCTCACTGCCAGAGACAGTATGGTTTTATTTTTCCGCTTCTCAATGGACTGTAACTAATTTAATGACACATATTCCACTACATCCATAAGCCGCATGCAGAAAACTAACATACACACACACGTGTGCACAAGTACACACTGAAACCTCATTATCAGCACTGGAAATTAGCGAGTCCTCCCAGACTTCATGCATATGTGTCATCAGATCCCAGCAATCAGCGGTAAGTACAACCCAGCCGTTTATATCAATGATGGACCAACACAATTCATACATACAGTGTGAGTGTGTGTGTGTGTGTGTGAAAGAGATCAGTGTGCATACAGTACAATGCAATTCATTCACTCAGCAGCACAGCCTGACCCAATCTCTACAAAGTGCTTGCAAAGCAATCATATGTGTGTGTGAACCTGCTCAGTTAAACCTGATTGATGCTCTCACACACACCAGTGGCTTTCTGACCTTCAAACCACCTCCAGTCGCTGTCCCCCCCCTCTCTGCTCTTCAGATGGTATGACCCTTTTCAATCCCTATCTGAGAACAGTCTGACTGGGACAGTTCACCTCCAGAGGAGGGGTGTTCACCAACGCTTATGAAGCTCTCTAATTGGGCTGCATAGGAGAACCAGAATGAAGGAGAAAAAAGATAAAGAGCGGCAAGTGTTGTGGAATATGATTGTAAGACAAAGGGAAGATAAGAGGTTTTCAGAAGCACAGTTCAGTTATTCATGCAGTTACTTGTTTTTTGGGAGAAGGGCGATGAATGAAAGGGGAAAAAAGCGATGAGAAAAGACAGGACGGAGGGAGAGATGAAGGCATGTAGGATGTCTAACACAGAGACCAGCTGCTCTACTGTCACACTTAATAACCCTCACTCTTATTTCCTCTCTTCTTATGCCTCTCTTGCTCTCATGATGTGCTGATGCTGTCAGTGTGAAAGCATGTTTCAAAAGAAGTGTGTGCACAGTATGTCATAGAGTTGCTTGTTGTGGTTATTTTGAGATAAACTGGTGTGTATGTGTTGTATGAGAGATTGTGTGCATTAAAGGGATTGTTCAGCCAAAAATGACAGTTGTGACATTGTTTGCTCACCCTCGTGTTGTTCCAAACTGTATGACTGACTTTCTTCTGTGGAACACTTGAGGAGAATTTTTTGAAAATGAATTGCCTTGTCTTTTTCCATGTAATTACAATGAAAACTGTAGAAAGTCTGTAGCTTTCAAGCTTCAAAAAGGACACAAATACATCATGAAAGTAGATCACGTGGCTCATGAAAAAAAGAGAGAGATGGGAGGAAAAATTATATTTCAATCCTTCCTTAAACATTGCCCTGTGAAACTTGGCATTCACTTGCAAAATGTTTGTGGTGAGAATAATACGGTGTGAGGAAAAAACGCAAAGGTTTCAAGGGCAAATATGGAGTATCTCAGGGGAACACAATCATTCTGCGAGGGAATGCAATACTTTCGTGAGGGAACACAACAGATTTGCAATAGAATGCAGATATTTTGCAAGTAAACGTAAAGTTCTAAGGGGAACGCAGTTGTTTTGGTGAGAGATCGCAAATGTTTTTGCAAGTCAATTCAGCATTTCTTGGTAGAACACATCAGTTCTTTTAGAGAATGCAGTAGTTTTGCAAGCGAACGCAAATGTTTCACAAGTGAACGTACAGTAAAGTTTCTCATGGGAACACAATCATTGCAAGTTTATTTGTATAGTGCTTTTCACGATGCCAATCATTGCAAAGCAGCTTTACAGAAAATATTGTTTCTACATTACATTTAGGAGTAGGTTATTAGTGACCACCTGACCGCCAGAGCTCATATTTTTTCCATTACAATGTCGACTTATGAGCACTGAAATTTTTCAGTTTTTCTGAAGCACACAAGACATAAAGACCACTTTTAAAGTATAGTGATTTTGTGTGCTTCTTTAAGCTTGAAAGCTCCAGTCTCCATTCATTTTAGTTGCATGAAAAATAAAGACCAGCACAGTCTTCAGAATTTCTTTCTTTTTTTTTTTGGACATAACAAATAAACAAATAACTTAAATTAAAATAACCTTTAAAAATTATAAACAAAACACAACCCCTCCCCAAATTTAGAAATTTATAAAAAAATAAAAATGCTTAATCTGGTGTTGCTCTTCTTCATGCAGATGAAGCTTTTGCAGGATTTGACCCTCCGATTTCCACCGAGCAATGAAAAACAGCTGGATTTGAGGACATCTGAAAACATCTGTCACATGCACGAAGGGCAAACCAGATGAGTCTTACCCACACACATCCCGCCTACAGCTTGTCTGTCTCAGTAGACATAATTTTTGGAAAGTCACATAGCAGATTAGATTTAGATTTCAAACACACTCATTGCTTTGACTTCCAAAGGAAACACATGTACTGTAGAAACTAGGGGTATCAATACAAACCTTCTTAAATTTAGTAAACCTTAAACGGATAGTTCACCCAAAAATGAGAATTCTGTCATCTTTAACTTAACCTCATGTTATATGCCATCAAGCTTAAAAAGGGATACAACATCACCATAAAAGAAATCCTATACACTAAAGGTTATTGTATAACTTCAAGAAGATACTTTTCTGGCACTTGTCTATCTTTTTTTGAGGCTTTAAAGGTCTCAGGCTTCAGTTCCCCATTTATTGTGCATGCATGGAAAAGAGTGACACGCTTTTGTGTTCAACAGATGAAGTCAAACACTATGGAAGGACATGAGAGTGAGTAAATGCTCATTTTTGAGTGACCTATATCCCTTACATTGTTTAATTCTTGGAATGTCAGATGAAAAGAACATTTTATGTGAAAAACACAGCAAAAACAAAGTACTGGCCATGTATGCATTCTAGAGTTAAAGACGTATTAACAGAAACACGCATACATGCGTCATCCTGCTATGCTTGACATTTCAGTGTCTCTGCTCAGACCACATGTACTATCTGCCTTGTGACATTTAAACCTCTTTCAGATGGAAGGAGAGAGGTTGAAAGGGCAATATTTTCCACTGTTCTGAGTTTTTCGTATTTTCGGGCTTTCCACTCCATTTCCTAAAAAGCATATCTCGACCTGAGCTGTCTTTCTCTCTCTCACTCATTCTCTATGTAACTGCCATTCACCATTGCACTTTTCTCTTTCTACTTTAATCATACTCCTTTCACACAGGCATCAATGCATGTTTGATTGACATATTCTACTACAGCTTTATGATTGGTGCATTTGCAGGAAGGAAGCTTCCTGTTGCTAAATTGCCATGGCGACATGCCGACTTAACTCCCTCCAAAGTGCCTTGAAGTAACTTTAACTGAATTGCACACCAGTTTTATCAGACCAAAATACAGTAAAAACTTTTGTTAGCTTTGGACAAGGCTTGGAAATAATTCACAATCCAGTTTTTTTTTTATTATAATTAATGCATTAGTTTTTTTTATTAATATTTACATTATTTTATTATAATTGACACATATTTGGCCGTTAAATTGAATGTTAATTTTTTATTAAATGTTATTTATTTTCATTTTTTTAATAACTTATATTAATTAATATCAATATTTATTTTTATATATAGTATAAAAACAAGTGTTTTTATAATTAAAACCTCATTTTTATAATTAAAACATCACTTAAAATAATGAAGACTTTCATGTTATAAAATGTCAGTCTATTGGAAAGTAACTTTTTTATTTATTTCCCAAAGCCAGTTTTAGTGCATTTGGAGATTGTGTGAATGTATCAAGAGATGGGAACCTACATGAGCAACCTTCACTATGTCTGGTGTGCAATGGCCTTTATTTAAAGCATTGATTTCAAATATTGTCCTGTTACAACACACAAACAGCTCATTCCAAATATTTCCCTTCCTTTCTGACCTTCAAGAGATCTTCAAACTTTTTATTTGATCTTTTTCTTTCTGGAGTATCTGCTCCTCTTGAGATTCTACCTTTTCTAAAACGACCTTTCAGCGCTAACATGCTATTTGCAGAAGGTCACGCTGTAATAATCGTAGTAATTAGGAGAAATACAAAGGGCTTTAATAGCCTTGAGATCCTGCCACGGCAAAACATCACAGTGAAGAATTATTAACATCTTAACATCATTTAATTTGATGAGATTTAATTTTTTTTGGCAATAGCTTAGAAAGGTATGAGCACTTCTGAAGTCACATGATGTCTTAGCTATTGTCTTATTTTCTAGTAAAAATATCTGAAAAGCCTTAAAACAAGATAAATGTACTTGAAAAGTAAAACCTTATAAGATATTAAGACTTGTTTTCAGAGAAAGTGTCTTTAATATAAGTGTATACAGGAAAAGGCCAGCCAGAGCAGCAAGACAAAATACATTCATATTAAACATTTTTGCTCTGAAAATAAGTCTTCATATCCTATGCAATATTGCTTCTTAAATGCAGTTATCTTGTTTTGAATATTTTTAGATATTTTGAATAAGACGACAAATATAACTGTTAGAAATAGTAGTTTTGCAGTGAGTTTCCACAACAGACCATCCTGCCTACAAAGAGATCCTGATTACTGGTTCTGTAGCTTCAGGCTTAGTGCAGAAATCACCTCTGATCTGTGGCAACATCAAAAGAGTTCAGATCAGTGAGCATTACAGCAGGCCTCAGATCAATTTAACACTGTTATGAAGACGTGTCAGTGATGAAACGAATGCTCTGTCCTGCTGTGGCTTCAGAATATCAGGTTAATGTCCTGCTGCTTGTCTGCTGTGTTTAGACCAATCTGAGTCTGAAGTGTGTGTGTGTGTGTGTGTGTGTGTGTGTGTGTGTGTGTGTGTGTGTGTGTGTGTGTGTGTGTGTGTGTGGTGCCCACAGCTGCTAGGGTCAGCGGAAGGGCGCTGGAAGCGGTTGGTAAGATGGGTGTGATCAAACTTCCACTTCATTACACTTTACACACACGATGCAGCCACCGTAAATGTCTGGTCAGTCACACTGGTGCAGATTCTCAAGGGCAAAAGTTAAAAATATTAAATCTATATCTGACATACATACATACACATATCTATATATATATATATATATATATATTTATTATAATACAAAAATATATATATATATATATACATATATATATATATATATACACACACACACACACACACGGTTTTGTCCAAAAGATTGGAATATTTTTTTTTTATCAAAAATACAGTAAAAGCAGTAATATTGTAACATATTCCAATTTAAAATAATGTTTTTTTTTTTTATTATTATTGTAAAATATTAATTATTCCTATGATGGCAAAGTTTCAGCAACTTTTCATCAAATGCTACTGTAAAGACATTTATAATAATGCAAATAAATGCTGATTAATTGTTTGATTGTGTGTATACAGCTGCAATCAAAATTATTCAAACACCTTAATGAAAAATGGAAAAATGGTTGCACACATTCATGTACAATAACTACATTTTTGTAGTGTGTGTGTGTGTGTGTATGTGTTTGCTATAATACTGTATGACTTTCACAGATGTATAGTATTATAGTATTAAATATATAATAACACAGATTTACATTTTTAAATGTAAAAAGAATTTAAATAATTTTGTAATATTAATTTTTTATTTGTCTTTTTCTTTCTTTCTTTCTTTCTTTCTTTCTTTCTTTCTCTTTCTTTCTTTCTTTCTTTTTGATTTATTTCTTTTTTATTTTTTATATCATAATTTAGTGTTTTATGACCTTGAACTGGTCACATCTTTTTCTTTAAATAGCCTTTTATTCTGCGATTACAGTAACAACACTGATAAAAATATATTCACAGACATATGGACATTCACGTCATCCTCAACGCACACACATTTTGATGTGATGGTTGTGTTTTTCATGGGTGGTCTGTCATACAACCCGCCTTGACCCCACACACACAAACACACACACACACTGACACACACTGTCTGCCAAGAACATGATTGGCACATATGGCACAGAGTCTTTTTTTCTTACACGCACACAAACAACGCAATGTCTCATCATCAAATGCAAACAGTGTGACAACTCATGCTGTTGCACTCATTAGCTGCACATATGAAGCATTTTGCACTCAGCCAGACCCGTAAGATCTGCATCTTTAGAAATGCAGCAAAAACATGCTTATATCAGCAGTAAAAACGTCTGTGTAAGAAATGTGTCTCTCCAGAGCAGGTGAAAGAAACAGAAGAGTTTTTGCCTGAAGGCGATTCCAGAGGCGTTTAACTGCTCGGCCAGACAGTAAAGATGAGCTGTAATATTTACTGTAAGATGAACACGAACATCTCTCCACCTGTCACAAGCAAGCTGTCAATCACACACACGGTTGAAGTGTGTAGTTGAAAATGAAGTCAATTTGCTGTGGTTTTGTATTTGTCTTCCAAGCTAACTAGAAAGAAAAATGGTGGAAAATGTTTTGAGATGTGTATTTATTATATAGATATGTATTTATTTAATTTCCCATGGTATAAAAAATAAAGATTTAAATTAAACTGTAAAATCATTACTTTAAGAAGTTCACTTTTATCTGATCTGCTCGCCTCTACCTGATAACATTTTTTGCCAGCGTAAAAATATTGCCAGATTGAATAAAATCAATAAAACTGATTAATGATGTAGATCAGTGCTTCCCAAAACTGTCCTGGAGGCCCCCCTGCCCTGCACCTTTTGTAGGTCACCCTTATCTAACACACCCTATTCCACTCATCAGCTCGTTAGTAGAGACTGCAAGAGCTAAATTGGGTGTGTCTTAGGGAGACATACAAAATGTGCAGGGCAGGGGGTCCTACAGGACAGGTTTGGGAAGCTCTGATGTAGATGTTTTTAAGACATATTTTTTTGGCACTTTTGCCTTTATCATGATAGGACAAATCAGAGCTGACAGGATGCAAAGTGAGAGAGAGTTGGGGGGGTGGGTGGATCAGGAAAGGTCCTCGATTTGGGACACAAGGCTATCGAGCTGACATTAAATACAATTGTTACTACGTTGGTACCCGCTGCTCACAAGGCTATCGAGCTGACATGAAGTACATTTGTAAGGTAGCTTCTAGAGCAGAGTTCCTCAATAGGTGGCCCGTGGGCTGAGAGAAAAATGTTTGGCCCGTGCTAATTTCAAATAGTGGCATGAAAATTCAAATGCAGCATCAGAAAGCGACATTAACTTACATATTGTCTACACCGGACACAAGTGCAATGCAACAAAATACAACAAAATACAACTTATTATAATCAGTGATGCTGTCTACACTGGATGCGAAGCAGTGTGGCGCAACAAATCCCCGACAGAAAACTGCTGACTCATTCTGTTTATGATGTGCTGACTGACACAACGTTCAAATGATTTGCAATGCTTTGTCGCTTCCAGTGTAAATACGATGTGACAGCAAAAACAGTTTTGACTCAGTCAGTCTAACTTATTTTCAAGATCTGAGGTAAAATATCTATTGTTGCTTTCACTTCTATGGCTATAAAGATCAAGCAAAATAATATTCAAACTCACATTAGACACATTCAATAAAGGACATAATCATTACCTGAGATTATCACTGTCATATTTTGTATGTTGTTCCTGCCACAACGTCACAGAAAATAAAAAGCATTTCTAAAATAGAATTCCGTGTCGCTTGTTGTCACGTGTCGCTGTCGCGGGTGGTTAGAACAAAAACTACATGGAAAAGATACTTTTTATAGCATCGCGTCATATCTGGTTGGGACACATGGCGTTACAGTTTGATCCCCCCAAAAAATCTAAGTAACATGACAGCTGTCAATCAATACATGGGAAAACAAAGTAACTAGTGTTACTTGTTTGAAAAAGTAACTCAAATATCTCCTTCTAAATTACAAAGTAATGCGTTACTTTACTAGTTACGAAAAAATGATAATTCATTAATAACTTGTAATTTTTAAGGGTAAAGGTTTGAGGGTAAAGTTGTTTTGTTTGGCTGCAAAACTTGCCACCATTATGCCAGGGTGTTTGTGGGTGATAATGACAATAAGCTGCATGATATTATTAATGCACAGCACAAACAATGTGGAAGGATGGAAGGATGTTGGTAGAGGGAGAGACAGTTCTCTCATTCAGTTCTCATTTTCCTCTCCAAACAACACTCTAATTCTCCTTTCATTCGACAGCCTATCACACCCACACCATTCCTCTCCCACACTCGTTCATCTTTCCTCTTGTCTCATTTGCTCTTTCTTTATTCCTCCCCTTAGGTCTTTTTCCTCCCCTCCCATCTCTCTCTTACTGTTTATTCATTCAATCTCTGTCTCATTCTCCTTCTATTTTTCTCTGCCAAGTTCCCTCACCTGGGTTTCTTGATTCCTGAAATCTCATTTTCCTCTCTTTGGAAAGTGCTTCTCAAACTTTTTCAGGTGGTGGACTCCTTCAACAAAGACTTCAGACCACTTTGCACTCCAAAAAATTGGGGACACCACCAACTACATCACGAATTACCAACAGTTCACCAACAAAATTGCCCTCAACTTTTTTTTAAACCCTCTGGTGCTCCTTATTTGGGAGTCACACTTGTGGTCTTCACTGTCAAACATGACTGGACTCCTAAAATGTAACTTTTTCCCCCCAGTAATATCAATGTAACATTTTTGTTTAATAATATTTTTTCTTCTGTATTTTAAGATAATTTCATGGTACTAATTAATATTTATACAATAATTATGATACATTTTTCCCATTGAAAATAATACTAACAAATGTAAATATTTTCTATTACTTCTCAATTATTGCATTATTTCATGTTAAAATAGAGACAATGCCGTTAAAATCCTTATAAATTCTCTAATTGTTTTTAGACATAAATACTTATTAAGTTATGGGTTTGGATATATATTTAGACATTTTCAAAGACAACTTTTTGTAAAGGTTTAGTTTTTTTTATGTTGATTTGAAGCATCAGTTTTTTTTAATTATTATTACTACAGTCCAACCTGAACACAGAGAAAGCTATAAAATTCTATAGAAATATAACAAAAATGAACAGAAATGATTTATCAGAGCTTAATCCTTCTGGGTCTGATCTGATTTTAAACTGTGGTTTCAGTTTTCTGACTCGTTATGGCTATATGGTTATAGTCATACCAATTTGAATGTGTATAATTGTGTATGTGTGTGTATTTGTCTGAGTGTGTGTATGTCTGTGTGTGAGTGGATGTGTCTGTTTTGTACTCTTGATGTTTGAGAGTATAACCCCTTTCTTGCTGTCCACTTTTTTACTGTATTGTAGTTGCTTTTATTTTACATACAGTGGGTACGGAAAGTATTCAGCCCCCCTTAAATTTGTCACTGTTATATTGCAGCCATTTGCTAAAATCATTTAAGTTCATTTTTTTTCCTCATTAATGTACACACAGCACCCCATATTGACAGAAAAACACAGAAATGTTGACATTTTTGCACATTTATTAAAAAAGAAAAACTGAAATATCACATGGTCCTAAGTATTCAGACCCTTTGCTCAGTATTTAGTAGAAGCACCCTTTTGATCTAATAGTGCCATGGGACTTTTTGGGAAAGATGCAACAAGTTTTTCACACCTGGATTTGGGGATCCTCTGCCATTCCTCCTTGGAGATCCTCTCCAGTTCTGTCAGGTTGGATGGTAAATGTTGGTGGACAGCCATTTTCAGGTTTCTCCAGAGATGCTCAATTGGGTTTAAGTCAGGGCTCTGGTGGGCCCATTCAAGAACAGTCACGGAGTTGTGTGAAGCCACTCCTTTGTTATTTTAGCTGTGTGCTTAGGGTCATTGTCTTGTTGGAAGGTGAACCTTCGGCCCAGTCTGAGGTCCTGAGCACTCTGGAGAAGGTTTTCGTCCAGGATATCTCTGTACTTGGCCGCATTCATCTTTCCCTCAATTGCAACCAGTCATCCTGTCCCTGCAGCTGAAAAACCACCCCCACAGCATGAATGCTGCCACCACCATGCTTCACTGTTGGGACTGTATTGGACAGGTGATGAGCAGTGCCTGGTTTTCTCCACACATTCCCACTTAGAATTAAGGCCAAAAAGTTCTATCTTGGTCTCATCAGACCAGAGAACCTTATTTTTAGCTCACCATCTTGGAGTCCTTAAGGTGTTTTTTTAGCAAACATCCATGCAGGGCGTTCATGTGTCTTGCACTGAGGAGAGGCTTCCGTCAGTCCACTCTGCCATAAAGCTCCGACTGGTGGAGGGCTGCAGTGATGGTTGACTTTCTACAACTTTCTCCCATCTCCCGACTGCATCTCTGGAGCTCAGCCACAGTGATCTTTGGGTTCTTCTTTGGAGGCCACTGTGCTCTTAGGAACCTTAAGTGCAGCAGACATTTTTTTGTAACCTTGGCCAGATCTGTGCCTTGCCACAATTCTGTCTCTGAGCTCTTCAGGCAGTTCCTTTGACCTCATGATTCTCATTTGCTCTGACATGCACTGTGAGCTGTAAGGTCTTATATAGACAGGTGTGTGGCTTTCCTAATCAAGTCCAATCAGTATAATCAAACACAGCTGGACTCAAATGAAGGTGTAAAACCATCTCAAGGATGATCAGAAGAATGGACAGCACCTGAGGTTAAATATATAAGTGTCACAGCAAAGGGTCTGAATGCTTAGGACCATGTGATATTTCAGTTTTTCTTTTTTAATAATTCTGCAAAAATGTCAACAATTCTGTGTTTTTCTATCAATATGGGGTGCTGTGTGTACATTAATGAGGAAAAAAATGAACTTGATGAAAAAAATGTTAGATTTCAGCAAATGGCTGCAATATAACAAAGAGTGAAAAATTCAAGGGGGTCTGAATACTTTCCGTACCCACTGTATTTGCTGTGTTACAGTCACACCAGTTCATAGGTGTGTATGTGTATAAATGTGTGTTTACACGTGTGTGTGTGTGTGTGTGTGTGTGTGTGTGTGTGTGAATGTGTGTGTGGCTTTTGCACTCTTGTTGTTTTAGAGTTTCACCCCATCATTGCTGTGTACTTTTTTTTTTTGGAATTGTGCCAGATTTGTACATTTACCATTCATTTTCTATGGTCGGCCATTTTTGACCGAAGACCACAAGTGTGACGTTTTTTGTTTTTTTTTACGTCCATTTAGCCTGCTCGAATCAAGCCCTCAATTTTTGTGTGTGTTCACATTCCAAATGCCATAAATGTCACCAAGTTTTGTACCATTCTGATGAAGCTTTTTAAAAAATTCAAAACAGAAGTGACCAAAGAGCACCACAGGGGTTAAATTACTTTTTTAATCTGAAAACAGCCTAATGTTGATACTTCATAACATTTTATATTTTGTTGTTATTTTTGTATTTTTTATTATTATTTTGTATTCTTATATTTATAATTTTATATAGTTTATTTTATTAATACATAATTTTATATATTTTTATTCAGATTTTTTCCTACTGTTTTATTTCACTGAAACCGCTATGCTAAGCTAATGAACTAAAATAAGACTTATCATGCATTTGTGTCAACAAACTTATTTCATATTAATCAATGCATCAAATTAATGTTTGTGCTTTGTTAAATTATTATTCTAATTATTTACATCTATTTTTTTTCTCCACATCCCTATTTAAAAGTTCATCATCATACTTCACCTTCGTCACCTCATTTCTATCTTCCTCCTTTCAAATCCATTCATCCATCCATTCCTCCTGACCACCTGTGTTGCCGTGGGTCTACCTGTCACGACTCTTCAGCTGTGTTTGTGTGTGTATATGCAGATGGATCGTTCTTAGACCCTTGTGACCCTAAGTGTATTCAAGCTGGTTTAATGAGCACTTAATTAGGTTCTTATTGAAGAGGTGGATTTAGAAGAGGAAGAAGATATAAGAATTACGAGCAGAAACACTGCCACAGTGGAAATTCTCACACTCCCAAGGAAAACTCACACCTGTGATGAAATGTGTGTGTGTGTGAGATGGAGAGATAAATGGGTCCCTAATTCTCAGACAGAAGGACAGTGTGTTCTTGATCAGCAGGTCTTGGCTGAAGTTTCTTAATTATGCCTTAATTAGCACAGTTGCCTCGTTAAGCCACTTCCTCTTCCTAGGCTGAGAGGGAGCAGCAGTAGGACCGCTCATATCCGCAAATGTAATTACTCCCTCATTCCAGTTCATTACCCTCACAGGGTCAAAAGGTGATGGCCTTTAAGCCTCACTGTGTTCAATAATGTTGTCGGCCGATGTGTATCTATGGAACATTTAATGGGTCGTTATCACACAAGAACTTTAGTTTTGACTGCAAAGTGAATGTTGATGTAATGAATGATGACATTGCTAAATAAATAATAATAATAATAATAAACTTAATTTTGAAGTTTACTCAAGCAAACCAAAGTCATCTTCAAGCTTTCAAGTGTACTGTAACTGTTGCAACTCTAGTGGCACCAAACAGGATTATAAAAATAAAAGTCATTGTCACGATTAAAAGGTGTTGCTGTTTGATTATCAGGGTGCTCTGGGGGAGATAAGCACTTTAGGTTCTATTACAGACAGTTCTCTCAGTCTTTACGATTTTTTTCACCCCTTTTCTCCAAGGTGAAAGTCTGATTGCATAAAAGTAAAAGTACACCTCTACTCAATCAAGACTAAATTTGAGGTACAATCCGTCCCCATAGCACAGTTCAGAATGAGACTTTACGCTTAAATACAACGAGGAAAATAAATTTATCAATGGGGTAAAAAAAAATTTAATTAAAATAAAGGGTGGGTTTCTTACCCTATCGACAGACATTTATATATATGTCACTGTGCCTCTCAATATATATATATATATTTATTGTATGTGCTGGAAAAAATACAATAATTCTGAATAAATTTCTTTTATAAATTTTGTACTGGAAAAAATACAATAATTCTGAAGATTTTTTTTTTCTAAATTTCTTTTTTTTTTGCATTTTTATTTATATACTATTACAGTATTTATTGAATCAGCTAATATTTTTGTTTTTTTATTTTAAATAAAAATATGTAATTTTGTAATTTGTATATTTTTATTAGGTTTAATTGTAATATTTATTTAATTAGGGTTTTTAAAAGTAATTTTATTTCTTCAGCTTGAATGCCAAGACATCGGACATCTAATATCTATATTTAATTTTTATTTTTTACCTTCAGCTTTATTTGAATTACAGAAAATATTTTTAGCTTTAGTAAGCAACAACATCACTGGTCAGGGGTTTTAATTGGTCAGTCAACCGGATAGTCCGTCCCCGAAAATGGCACCATTAGTTGAGCCAGTGATACCATGCAAGACTGCTCAAACAAACAGCAATGTTTTGAAAGTGCCACAGTATCAAAATCAACTACAGTTGAAGCTGTCACTGTATTAAACTGGGTTATAGAAAGTATTTGTAACATGCATATTTAAACAGTTATAAAATCTATACATCACATTTGTGAGCCAAAATCTCCAAGCCTCACATATTGGCAATTGAAATACAAATGCAAGCAACCTGTCAAGGCTCCTTTTTACCTCAACACTGAATGTTGGACGTTCATTATATTTGATTTGACATTCATTATATCCGTGAGTACCTGAGATTCAGCTCAGCAGAGACTCTGGGGCTCTGACTCACCGTTGTTGGTGCGCATTGACCTGCCAGAGATGCCATTGGATCCGATAGGGTGGTGGCCTCCTCCTCTGTCTACACCCCCGGGCTCGCCTGGCTGTTTTAGCAATTCCGTTAGGGCCCTAAAAAGAGACAGGTTTGTACACCATCAGTTTCTCAGTAGGGCACTTGGCATATAAGGGTGAGTAATACAAACCAGACATGAACCCAGGCCAGTGTTTTGCATTCAGTCCAAGTCACGTCTCACTAATTCAAGTCGTTTGTCCTCAAGTCTTAGATACCTGGCATAACGTGTCTTCAGGAAATGAATGAACTTGAAATTTCAGCGAATAGTTTGATTTTTAGTAAACTGTGCTCCTAAAGTGCTGAAGATCAATTTCTGGAAAGAATTAGGAATTTTCATAGCATTTTTAACCATTTTCTGTAAAAAAAAAAAAAAAAAATGTTTAAATTATACATTAAAGTGATTAAAAAATGCAAAGACTGCAAATTGAAATTGAAACAAACACTTTTCACAGTCAATTGAAATGAGAAAATCCTCATTTGCAAGCGATTACAGCTGATCACATTAGTGTAAGTGAACAGAATGGTTTCTAGTATTTCTGCAACACATTCACTATTAACACAGCAATTACCTGAATCAATACATTCTGTAAATGTAGGTCTACATGTTCAATTCCCGCCCGTCTCTGTAGTGCCTCAGTTCAAGTGGCACATGAACCGATCATCTTTTCATATTAACTTAAAACATGAAATTAACATGAATGAACATCAGAAGATTTCAACCATTGAAAGATATCAATACACTCCATTTTTCAAGTTTCAGTCCACTGAAGTTAATTTACTTTACTGCCTGACTTGTTTGTCGGACAAAATGGTGGATTCTGCATTATGATTGGTCAGATACAACGCAGCGCGTAAAAACACAGTATAAGTCATTATAATCCGTAATTTTGTTCCCACTTGAAGAAAAAGTGAAGGACGTGACATTCAGCCAAGTATGGTGACCCATACTCAGAATTCGTGCTCTGCATTTAACCCATCCGAAGTGCACACACACAGAGCAGTGAACACGCCACACACACTGTGAACACACACCGGAGTGGGCAGCCATTTTATTCTGCGGCGCCCGGGGAGCAGTTGGGGGTCGATGCTAGCTCAAGGGCACCTAAGTCATGGTATTGAAGGTGGAGAGAGAACTGTACATTCGCCCCCACCCACAATTGCCGGCCCAAGACTCGAACTCACAACCCTTCAATTGGGAGTCCGACTCTCTAACCATTAGGCCACGACTTCCCCAAGTCATTATAATCCATAAATCATTATAATCCGTAATTTTGTTCCCACTTGAATGCAACAAATGGCTCGTTTGTAATGGGTTTTATTGTTTTTGTCTCGTCGCTCTGGAGTTCTGACCAGGACACACATCACAGTATGTTAAGGGGCATAACATTTCCGTCACATGCTTGAGGCATTCGGCCAATCACAATGCACTGGATAGCTGGCCAATCAGAGCATACCTCGCTTTTCAGAACGATGAGCTTTCCAAAAAACGATACATTTCAGAAGGCGGGTCATAGAGGAGAAACAATAATGTACAGTATGTGGAAAATAATGTGTTTTTTTTTATCTTAAACCACATAAACAGATTTCATTACACCAAACACATAAAATAATGTTCTTTTTTGGCAACATCATATGACCCCTTTAAACAGAAATCATTCATATAGTAAAAGAACTTTAAAGATAGATGTCATTGTCACCAAACACCATATACTGGTTTGTTTGTTTATTTATAAATTAAATTTTTATTTTATTTACTTCTTTACACTTGTTTGTGCCTTTTGTATTCACATATTATTCTTAGCAATTATTCTGTATTTCAAATCAATTCTTTCTTTCATGTTATTCGGTCTACACTACACTTTCAAAGAATGTTGTCTCTGGCTCTGTCCCTCCCTTTGTTCACTAATCCCTGTTCTCACCTTCAGAATCTATCCAAAGCCCTCTCTGGGAGCTTCAGTGACCGTAACCTTCACAGATTGTCCAGTACTGAGCCATATCTGAACTCTCAAGACAGCTATAATGTCTAACTAACAACCAACCCTCTCAATTTATCCATCCCCTACTGGCAAGTGCTTCGGTGGTTGCATTAAAATTGTGTAGGTGCACAGAAAGTGCAAGTGTGACCTGATTCCAGTGCAATACAAAATAATTCTGCTCGGCTGCTCTTCAAGGTTCCGTTATTTCCCTTGTGACATCATTGTCTCAACATTCTCTATTCCACAGGCTGAAATTCAGGGCAGGATGGAATCTTGGGACATTTCTAAAGCAACAGTTGCCAGGATCGCTGGGCTAAGGCATACAAGAAGGGTCTGTCTCTTTCATGATAATGACCAGGAGAACGAGGCACTCGGCTCCGGCCAGCTCTCTGCTGTATGCTCGACTGATGTGCTGCCCTATGAATCATTTCTACTGTCTCCTCAAAGCCAGTACAGGCCACACAGGACGATGGCTGTCTACAAACTTCCTGTCCCTCCAGCGAGCCGTATCATATCCTGGTCTTTGGTGGACATGATAACATCTTATTTTACACTCAGACAATTGTGAATGTAAAGTATGTTAAAACAATCAGGTAATTTAAACAGTCTATATTATTACATAACTTTTTATAAAAGAAAGAGTAGTCATTTTAAAAAGCTTTTCACATTTAAACGTACTTATGTTTAAAACGTAATCTGACAGTTCAGTGAGACAAAATACATTCTTATTAAAAATACGTTTTTTCTAACAAAAATCTAAATGTTTCACGTGGTTTTGTTTCTTAAGTCAATTTATAATTTTTAGATATTTTGAGGTAAAGGTCATTGTGACTTTTTATCTCACAATTCAGACTTTTTTTTACTCAAAATTGCATGATAGAAACACAATGGCGAGTTATACAGTCATAACTGTGAGATATAAACTCGCAATTATCACTATTTAATCAGAACTGTGAGATAAAAACTTGCAATAAACTTGCAATTCTGAATTTGTATTTTTTTCCTCAGAACTGGACCTTATAACTCGCAACTGAGGGTTTATATCTTGCAATTCTGAGAAAAAAGTCAGAATTGTGAGATGAAAAGTCACAATTACCTTAATCAAAATAACAATCCAATTTATTTGTCAACTCAAATGTGCAGCCATATACTTTAACCACAGGCAACAGTGGTTTAATTTAATCGATTCCATATATTTAAGAAAAATCCCCCAAACTGCAAAGTAATTAATCATTAATGTTAGTTTAGAAAATTCTCTTTCAGCAACAAAATTGGTTGATTAAAATGCATGTTCTTTTCAACCGATTCAATTATTAAAAAGGGTTGTAAGCCGGAAAAGAGGCAGTAGTGGACTTTTAGTCAACGTTCCGAGTAATCAGTGGGCACAATTTGTTCTTAGTGAAGAATTTAAACAAAAAAAAAAGTGACATTTAGTGCAGATTGCCATCGGGAAATGTAGTTGGAAATGTGTATTTAAAACAAAACTGACATGTCGGTTATTGATCTTAAATTGGTGCTAGACCTAAACCAAACACTTTGATTGATTTCTGGTGGCTCAAGGTTGTAGGAATGGGGCAACATGATCTTTAAATGTATCTCAAATCACATGTTAGTCTTTCACGGTTGTTCTCAGGAGAATGTTTCTTATGTCGTGATCACATGTAAGGATGCACAGAGCGCATGTATACATGCAATCTGAGAAACATCTACACATATGCTCCATTCATCTGCTCCCAGCTGTGTTCACCAAGAATATCTCCGTTCACTTGCACAATTAAATATTTTAAACGGCTCAATCTGTTTCACCTACGGCCAGATTTTATACTTCAGAACAGAGCAGCAAATCAGCCATCATTCAGCTGTTTATTGATAGAAAATGATCGTTAATCATGCTGATGGTCTTAACTTCCAGGGGTGTGTGTGATGAATGAATTTCTGATTGGCCATACATATGCTGGATTGGATTGCATGAGAGTGTGTTAGAAGAAATAATTAGGGAGATTTCCAACCTTTCTGATGTTCTCTCAGCATGTTCCCTTTTCATTACAGAAACATGTGGTCTTTAATTA
Source organism: Cyprinus carpio (assembly GCF_018340385.1). NCBI lineage: Eukaryota > Metazoa > Chordata > Actinopteri > Cypriniformes > Cyprinidae > Cyprinus > Cyprinus carpio. The sequence goes on along the minus strand of NC_056599.1, from coordinate 29,593,224 downwards.
AACTGTTACTTTTCAGCAAAATTCCCATTGAGGCACTCCAGTGGTAATCACAGGTGGAAAGACTAACTGCAGGCGTCCCAAATCAGTCTTAAGTGCCCCCAACTGGCTCTTAAACTCACTTTAAGACTCGGTTGGGAGCACTTTGACAAGAACTCACAAGCCTATACATTAGACTCCCTCCTAATCAATGTAGTCACTGCCATGATAGGAAAAACTCTCAGACCAGTTTAGACCAGCTTATGTTTCAGTGACACATTTTTTAGTCACAGTTCGACACAATCTCTTAATTTTAGTCAATGTTTCATTGTCAAATTCATTATTTGATAATAATATTATTGATAAATATAAATTATCATTATCATTTAGCCCAATTAACTATAGGAATGGGATATAATATTAAAATATGTAAAACTGAAAATATCAAACAGTAGCACACCAACATTTTTAAAGTTTTTCTTTTTTAATTATAGATTTTTTATTTTATTGATTAAAATATATTTTAAACATACTGTAAAAGCATACAAAGTGAAAACTCTCTTAGCTGTGATACTAATAGCCTATAATGGGTCTAAGTTACTGTGTTGTGAATCAATTATTTTTTATTTCAATTTCAATATTTAATATACTGTTTAGGATATTGCATCATGTGTCGCATGTTGTTAGTGCAATGTGAGTGTGTGACAGTGTGAGATATGCATTTAGACTAGCATGCAACTGTTCAAAGTTGTCGTTTGCTTCAGAGTGTCCAAGTGTAAGATTGCTTATGTTGTATTATTAATCTCATATAAGATGCATTTCAGCTAATTAACCTGCTCGCAAAGAAGAGTGATCAGTGAACTTTAGTTCTTTCAGCTCAAATGACTTTGTTGATAATTAAAATAATTTAGCTATGGTTATGATGCATCTTTTTATGGAACCCTGTTTCCACCATGGAATAAAAAAATAAAAAATAAAAAAGCTAATTGTACATTTTTCTCTCATAATTCAGACTTTGTTTCTCACAGTTCAGAGTTTACATCACACAATTCTGACCTAATTTCTCAGAATTCTAAGTTCACACCTCGCAATTGTGTTTTTTAAAAAATACAAATGCAATTAATGAAAAAAAAATACAAAGTCAAATGATTAATCACAATTAATCCAAACCAAAAATCGCGATTAATCGTATCCAAAATAAAAGCTTTTGTTTACATAATATATGAGTGTGTACTGTGTATATGTATTATGCATATATAAATACAAACACATGCATGTATATATTTAAGAAAAATTTTATGTTTATATATCAAATATATTATATAAATATATAAATGTATATACATGTAAATATTTTCAAAATATATACTCTATGTTTTTTTTATAAAACATAATAAATAAACACGAGCACTGCAAAAAAAACATCAAAACAAAAACACAAATAAACAATGATATTAATCACAAACAACAGTATGACATCACTATATTTACTTTTTTCTCACAATAGTAAGTTTATATCTTTCAATTATGACTTTTTCACAGATATGCTAAAAAAATGTAGATTGCAAAAGATTGCAAGAAAAAGGAAATGTAAGACAAAGTTGCAGTTATCTTTTTCACTTTTTTTATTCCTTGGCGGAAACTGGCTTCCATATCCAGTCATTTGAATCTATTTACATTATTATGCAAAAAGATGATTGCCACTGGTTGCATTTAAGCTAATAACAGCCACTCACTTTATTAACAGTAAAGTTTAAAGCATCCATAACATTGAAATACATTTCAGCACAGAGTTTTGTTTTTAATCTCATCATGCATTGGGAATCAGTTAGTTGAAACTTTAAGCTGGTGAGGCAGATGGTTCAGAGTGGCCCGGTTAGCCACAGGGCTAATGCTGCTCCAGTGAGAGAGACTGTATGTGTATGTTTGTGTGTGTGGAAATATGTGTGCTTGTGTGTGTTTCTGGTGCATTAGCCATTAGCGATATCACAGTAGGGGAAAAATTTGGCCCTGATGTGCCTGACACACTACAAAGAGACTCAGATATAGTTAGCAGCAAAGCAGAGATTGTGTGTGTGTCTTTGCACACTAATCTGAGTAAAAGAGACCTCTTAGTCCCCCCCCCCCCCCTTGCCATTTCAGGAGAAATCATGTAGTCTTGTTCAACGCTGTCTGCTTGGATATAAAATCATTCAGATGTCAGTGCATGTATCTGTTTTAGTAATCTATTGGCGGGAAGAGAAGATTTGCTGGGTAAAGGAAAAGCAATGCAGTTTGACTTGACTTCCCTGACTTACTTTCTATAGAGTTTCTCTCTGCTGAATCCTGGAAATTTATAGACCCTCTGCTTATTAACTAAACTTGAGACAAGCGCATTGTGGGGAAATTTAGAAAATTGGACAACTCTCATCATTTCAACCCTCAAATGTTCTCAAAAAGAATTTAGCAGAGGGAGATACTGTATGTTTGAATATGGGATGTTTTCACTAATGTTATCGTCCATTAATGTGAAAATAAGTCATATCTCATAAAAAAAATTATAAAAAATATTCCCTCAATAAAAAAAAAAAACAACAACATTTATTATTTCCTCAATAATATTTTTTACATGGAGACACAATCACGATTTGAGTTTTTCTTTTTTGTCTTTTTCAGGTTGTCCAGCTGAAAAACACCCTGAAAACACACGTCAGATTATTCATGAGCACTACTTCAAACCTCAAGGTAATGAAATTTACACACACACAGTTCTGTCCCTGGGGGTGTGGTAGATGAACTGATATAGATCACCTATGTCACAGGAATTGGCACAGGCATCTCAAACACACATACACACGCTCACAGTTCGGCAAACAGCACAAGTCCCCCAAATGTCATGATCATAGGTCTGTTTTCCAGCAGCCTGTCCTCGTCTCTCTGTGTCTGTCTTTCTGCTGTTATCTGTACATGAATGCAGTTGTTTGTAGTCTCTTGTCATTCTACTTCTAAAAAAATGGATCCCTTTCTATCTATGATCCCTCTCCTGAATTATAATGAATCTGACAGCTGCCAAGTACAGTCCCGAAATGCAGAAGGAGGTGTATTTATATGTGTGTGTGCATGCATGTGTGTCTGTCTGTCTGTATGCATCAGCAACCAGGGTTTATAAGCCCTGAAAACACTATTTATCTTATTATAATAAAACAATATTCCTGTATAGCTTTTTATACAGGTTGAAGCTCTGTAGCATTTATATTCCTATTTGCATAAAACACATTAAGCCTGAAGAAAGCAATGTGCTGCAAAAAATGATTTTATATTTAATATTGAACAATTTTATGTATTTTTTATTAAATTAATTAACACATTATAGTAAGGTCCCATTATTAAACTTTATTGGATTTACTTTAAGAAACAATAAACAATACATTTGTTACGTATAGGTTAATAAAAACATAATTGTTCACTAAATAATGTTAATAGGCACACATTTTGTGTTAATTTCAAGATTTACTATTACTTTATTCAAATCAAAGAAGATAATTTAGAACTGCAAGATATAAACTGACTATAAACAATTCTTATAAATTCTGATGAATATATGCTTGAACTGTGAGCCCTCAATTGTGAAAAAAGTGTGAGAAACAAGTTAGAATCAAAATAAAATGCTGCAATTACCTTTTTTATTTTTTACTCAGAAAAAAAAAAGCAAAATGTAAAGTCAGATTTACAAGAAAAAATAGATAAAATTGCAAGATGTAAACTAAGAATTATGAAAACTAAGAAAATTGTGAAATTTAAACACCTGTGAGAAAAAGTCAGAATTATGAGATGCAACTACTTTGGAAACATTTCGGAATGCAATAATGTGTGATATCGAGAAGTTTGTGTTCACATGTTGTACTTATTCCAGGCCTTTGTCATCATAAACAGAGTGAGGTGTCAAAAAAAAAAAAAATTTAATATGGTTAATTCAGTTATGCTTCTTCCCTATATGACTTTTTCTGTTCTGATAATATTGCTTTACTGTGGTCAGATTTTCAGCCCATGTAAATCTATCCCCTTGTATCAGATTCCTTTATTTCATCTCACATCATTATCTGAATGAAAACATCACAAAAGGCTTCCCCCATTCTGCCACACACTCATGCAAATGTCACTGGGAATGCAAACACACACACACACACACACACACACACACACACACAGCACTTTCCAGAACAGATGAGGCTTCAGGGCAAAGCTAAATGACTGACGTCACTGAGATGCATCAAACAAAAAAAAAAAAACAAACAAACAAAAATTTATAACACACACAAATACACAACCAAAGTAAACATAAATTAAAGCTTAATTCAGTGATGCTTTAGATTACAACACGTAACGTACTGCGTAAGTAAACAGAATTTACAGTGTAAACTTTTTTGTAATTATAGTGTACCTATTCAGTAGCCTACCTCCGTGTAGGTATAAGGGAATAATATGCAACGTTTGGGGAATAAAGGGGTTACAACCTGTAAAATTACACAATTTATTTCTACTGTAAGTATTTTGAAACTAAGGGGTACCTATTCTACTATGTGGTAACTTTTTTTATAGCTCACATATAAAACACACTGGTAATTGTTTCAATCCAAATGCTTGGTTGAGACTGTTGAGTTGGGAAGCTGACTTGATTTGACCCAATGTTCTCTTGGGTTAGGAATGTGGAGGACGTGAAAGAGAGCATGCAGCAAGTCACACAAGTTCAAACGCGAGTGGTTCTGTGTGGGATGAAATCCTTGTCTGCAGTGCTTAACACATACCTGTCAACCCTCCCGTTTTTCCCGGGATTCTCCCGTATTTTACCATTCTATCCCGCTATTCAGTCTTTCTATTAAAAAAAAATCCCACTGGGCATATTTTATATGTTTGCTACATTTGCTATTAAAACTCCCGTAATTTGTATGGCCTAAACAAAGAACTTATACTGACTTCTATACTCTTTGGCCCAAACCTCATTATATGAATAATCATGTCAACATATTCCAAGGTTGTCCAGTTGCCAGATCTTGTATGAAACGTATCCTTCTCACACAATTGACACATACAAATTTCAACCCATTTGTCCCCTCAACTTGGCAACCTACTACCCAGTAATGCTATATATCTGCGTGGGGAGTACCGAGGGAAGGAAACAATGATCACTGGTAGAAATGGGAGTAAAAGACTCGGGTGATGCTCCAGTAAAAAAAAACAAAATTTAGATATAGCTTACACAGCAAAAGGCTATGGTTTAATTGATTAAATATGAGCGCTGCAAGTTTCAAAATCAGGTGCTGCGCTGCTATGTTTACTGCAGTTGCCGGGGAAATGGCTATATTCCTGGTGAAAAGCGCCACCTGCGGGCAGAGAATGAATTTGCATTTTTTTTCAATAAGCCCTTCTCTTTGTTTAGACCAAAACGACCCTTATTTTTATGCAGAAATCATGCAGTTGTAAATGTGAACCGGTGGATCGACAAGAAGATAATGAACTATAAAACTCTAAAGATATAGCCAATATATTTATATGTTACTAAATGAACATAATTGTTTGATAATAATTGTTTAAATTAATAACAAATTAATGAAAAACATGAACAAATTTAACTAAATTTTAAATTTGTTCTTAAACAATTGGTTTTTTTTTTTCTGAACCGGTGTAATAAATTTTAATATTTTATTATCTGTTGGCTGTTTTTTTTTTTCTGAACCGGTGTAATAAATTTTAATATTTTATTATCTGATGCCTGTGTTGTTACTGTTGTCATATTGTGTGTGTGATTTTAATTTAAAAACCCATTTTGGGTTCGTTTAACCCAGCAGTAGGCCTATAGTAAATTTCAAACAATAATTTAATTAAATAAAACAGTACACCATATTTATGGATGTATTACCTGATATATAATGTATATAAATAACATTAAATAATTTCACTACATGTCCAGTTTTGTTGTTCAGTAATCTCCATCATGTATCCTTTAATAACAGAATATATACCCCATGCTTAAAAAATACCTAGGACTATGATAAAATACTTTTTTAAAAACCAAAAGATTGTTGTTACAGTAGGTCATACATACAGTACCATGTAATATTAGAATAGGTACCTCTTAGTTTCAAAATACTTACAGTATAAATAGTTTGTAATTTTACAGGTTGTTACCCCTTTATTCCCCAAACATATTATTCCCTTATACCTACACAGAGGTAGCCTACTAAATAGGTGCACTATAATTTAAAAAAGTTATGCTGTAAATTCTGTTTATTTACGTTATAAATTGCAGGCTGTACTCTAAAACGTTAATTTTAAAAAGCTTATATAGCCTATATACACTAAATTTATGATTTATCCCTGGCATAGTAATAGAATAGGTACCGGTTAAGTTTTAAAATAATTCCATTATAAATCATTTGTATATCTGGTTGCTACCCCCTTAACACATTGTTCCCTTATACCCGTAGGAACACTGTAATTACCAAAACATAGGCTTACACCGTAACTTCAGTATACTTACGCAGTTCTTTGCAGGTTGCATATCTGGTTGTTACCTCCTTATTACCCAAACGTAACACATTGTTCCCTTACCTACACGTACATACTTTATAGGTACAATATAATTACAGAAACGTAGCCTACACTGTAAAATCAAATCATACTTATGTAGTTCTTTGCGGGTTGTAATCTAATAGAGCATGGAGTGTAATATCAAAGACACCCAGACCGCAGAGAACAAATCGAGTGTGTTTGTATTTGATGTGATACACTCAAGACTCCCCATCACACACTGCTGGAAGTCAAGCACATGTGGTCAGAACATGCTTTTAGCAAAATACAGTAGAGTTTTCAGCAGATGTGGCTTACTATAAATAAAACGGTATTTGATGTATGCGCGAGGCATGTTGTCATTCGAATGTTCTCTGGTTGAGTGTGATAGAGCTAGACAAGCTTTGATATTGGTGTGATAAAGTTTGCCTTAAAAATGCTTTCAAGGCATGAAAAATTAAAGCATAGATGAAGATTTTCTTTGAATTAAAAAAAATGATAAAAAGAATTCAGCTAAATTCTTTGTAACATTTATTTCATATATGTGTCTGTGTTTGTGTGTGTGTGTGATATACTGTATGGTGTGGAAACAATTAATATTATATATCTTGATTATTTATAGTTTTGAAATAATGATTTCATTTATTAAGGGAAAAAAGCTGTACGTGGAAAAGTAATTGCCCCTAAATCTAATAACTGGTTGTGCCAAAAGTCTTGGGGACAATCAAGATATTTTTTGGCAAATGTGAGACAAGCCTTTGTGTTCTTTTTGGTCAGCAATGGCTTTTGCGTTGGAACTATCCCATGGATGCCATTTTTGCCCAGTCTCCTTCTTATTGTTGAATCATGAACACTGAACTTAATTGAGGCCTGAAGTTCTTTAGATGTTGTTCTGGGTTCTTTTATGACATCCTGGAAGAGTCGTTGTTGCACTCTTGGAGTAATTTTGGTAGGCTGACCACTCCTGGGAAGGTTCACCACTGTTCCAAGTTTTCTCCATTTGTGGATAATGGATCTGATTGTGGTTCACTGGAGTCCCAAAGCCTTAGAAATGGCTTTATAACCCTTTCCAGACTGATACATGTCAACTATTTTGTTTCGCATCTCTGCCCTACAAAGGCAAAAGACCTTAACTCGCCAGAGTGTGAAACTGAGAAAAATGACTTTAACGTTTTTTACTTGTCAAGCCAAATTAATTATCGGTAGGACATAGGAAATGTAACAATTATATGCTTTAGTAATGAAAATTATCTACATTAAAAATTGTGAGCTCAAACTAGATTTTTACCCCTATTTTGAAGTTAATGTACTCTGCCTGATTCAGAAGAGCGTAAGCCGCCTGCGTACTGCTCAAAATTGTCAAAATGGCGCTACGCTGATTTGGAGAAACACAGAGGAGAGGAATTATTGAATAAAGTTATTATTTTTGTTTTCTTCATGTACAAAATTGTCGTTGCTTCATAACGTTACGGTTGAATCACTGATGGCAGATGGAGTATTCTGACGATGCTTTTCATACTTTCCTGGACCTTGACAGTGTTATTTATTTGGCAATCTATGGGACAGTCATAAGCCTCCCTGTTTTCATCCAAAATATCTTAAATTGTGTTCCGAAGACGAACAAAGCTTTTACGGGTTTGGAACGACATGGGGGTAAGTGATTAATGACAAAATTTTCATTTTGCGATGGAGTATCCCTTTAATAAATGAAATCATCATTTAAACACACTGTATGTATATATACTGTATGTGTGTGTGTGTGTGTGTGTGTGTGTGTGTGTGTGTGTGTGTGTGTACACTATAAATATATATATATATATATATAATATGTTATTTAATTATTTCAATGTTTAAGGGACAACTAACTGATTTACAAGATAAAATACTTAAATGTATTAATAAACAACCAATACTCTACAGCAATAAAAATAGAATGTGCTTCATAAATATTTAAAAAAATAAAATGAATTACTGTTATTAATAATGTATGCCATTTATATTTTTATTTTGCGATCTAAAAGGCGCATGTATGCCAACTTTATGTAAACAATTTTTGTTCCTTGTTGCGATCTAAAAGCGCACACATTTATGAGAAAACCAAAGCATAGTCTAACAGCCTGGACTGATGTTTGGTCGATTGAAAGAACCCCAGAGGAATAAAACACTTGACCTGTAAAATGTATAATAAATATAAGTTATTCTCAAATATAGATCACAGTCATTTTTAATTCAAGCCGTCCTAAACAATACACCAGGCTGAATAGAGAGGAGGGGCGCTGGGGTCAAAAGGAAATGGAGCCTCATGCAAATCTTTCCCGCGCGTGTGGGTCCAACGGGCCTCATCCTTGTTGGTGTGCGTTGATGGACTAAAAACCAGAGACCTTTACCATTGGTCCGTTCGAGAACCGCACCCGTCCTACAGGGCAGTCAAGCGAGTTAGAAGAAGCCGCCGCCCCTCGCGCCACCGAAGAGGGGAGCGCGTGCGGCCGGATCCGCCCCTTAAAGGACCCTTCCTCCATGAACACTGAATAAAAACCCCGCTAGATGCATTACACTGTACCCCTTTTAGGACACTTTATATATAATAAATCTCCGATACGCCAACTGTATATGAGATGCACCTACTCAGATCAGCTGAATACCTACTAAAAGTATTTGTTTGTTTTTGGAGGTCAAGTATGACCAGGACATCTGTATGAGATGCACCTTCTCTGATCAGCTGCATCTGTACTGAATGTTGATGGAGGGTGGCTGACGACCTACTAACAGTTCATGGATATTGATTGGATCTCTGCTGTGGAATCCAGCATATCTAAATCTACATCCCAGCATCACAATGACCTCCTGCGATCACATGACCACATGTCTCTAACATTGTATCGCTGCTACTGAATAATGACTCGCGCACATACCCTACATAAATCAAAAGATAATGCACAATGCGTAGAATTAGCATGTATGCCTTTCTTTTTCTTGTTCCCTGTTATATGTGATGTTTAGCTGCACTCAGCTACACCTGTCAGCTCATATCAGGTCTGTAAAACTATAATAAACTAAAATGCCCTGTGTTTCACACATACACAGATAAACATTCATAGATGCTATTTGGCTGTGAATTCACATTCTTTGACTGACACTTCAAGTCCTCAAAGGCTCTCTCTTTCATGCACAGAAAAACGAATGCCAGAAAAATACTACGTCAACAAGCAAACGCAGACAAAAAATGCTTGGCCAAAGCATCACGAGTGCAGCCTCAAAGTACATATTTAAACATCTAAAATCTTCACAACCAATTCACTTCTGAGTGAAACTATAAAAAAAATAAATAAAAAATAAATCGAGGGAATAGTTTTGTTTGTTAAAAGTAACATTCAAAGTGAGGTATAGTATTAGGATATTTTTGATTTCATGTTGACTTTAACATGCATTACTATGTGGTACTAACAAACCCCAAAATTCAAGGTCGCAATAGAGTTGCCTTCATTCATATTGGATATTTGAATGTGAAGGCTCATTTTTACATTTAGATTAGCTTTGCCATCATCTAACACTCACTTATAGTCAATCTTTACAAACACTGATAATTTGATAACAATGTTAAATGGAATCTTAAAGGAATAGTTCACCCCAAAATGAAAATTTGCTGAAAATGTACTCACCATCAGACCATCCAATATGTAAATGAGTTTGTTTCTTCATGGGATCAGACTTGGAGAAATTTAGCATTACATCACTTGCTCACTGAATGGGTGCCGTCAGAATAAGAGTCCATCAGCTGATAAAATATCACAATAATCCACAATTAATCCACACAATTCTTGTCCATCTATTAACATCTTGTAATGTGAAAGGTTTTTTTTTTTTGTTTTTTTTAGTAATCCATCTATTTGGACTCTCATTCTGACGGCACCCATTCACTGTAAAGTATCCATTGGTGAACATGTGATGTAATGCTACATTTCGCCAAATTTGTTCTGAAAAGAAACAATGTCATCTACATCTTGGAGTAAATTTTCAACAAATTTTTATTTTTGGGTGAACTTTTCCTTTAAACATTCTCAAAATGTATGTAAATTTTTAATACTGTACATTATAATTCAAAATTAAATTCATAAAACTGGCAGCATTTAACATTATTTCATTTAGCATGTTATATATTGTTACATAAATTTTTTCATTGAATTTTACCATCTGCCATTTTTTTGGTCACTGGTCATAATATTAAAGTAATTATCTGCCAGAATGCTTATATAATAAGCATAATGCTTATACTACAGCATAAGTAAAATATAAAGTAAAATTCAAATACTTGCATTAAGTTTGTTTTGGACCTAAGACATTTGTATGTATAAAACCACTTGTATAAAAGCTGCAATTATGGTATCAGTTGGCCGATAAAAAAAAAAAAAAAAAAGAATAGAAACATCTCACCCTAAACGCTTCACCTCTTACATGTACACGCACAAGCAAATTCATGTAGCAATCAGAGTAAAGAACAGGCTGAAGCTGTACTAGCAAGACATCATTCCCTAAGGCAATTCTCTCTCGCTGGCTCTCACACTCTCTCTCTCTCAACAGTCTGCCGTCAGATTAATGCAGATTAATGAAGTCTAAAGGCAACTCAAGACGTATTGGCACCCTTCATGAAACTGAGCAAATGGGATCGTTTAAATTAAACAAATACACCATGAGACATGTTTTGGTTTCAGTCATATAAGTCATGTGCTTTTAACACACACACACACTTTTACTGAGTAGTGCAAAACAAAGGTTTTCTGATTATTGCCATCCTTAAAAATGATATTTGCTTAAGCCTCTCCTGAACAATATAAGGGCTGAGTCCACTTAAAGGTGACTGAGTTTCTTTTAAAGAACAAAGAGTGCGTTCTCACTGTCCTTGGCCTTGAAAGCAGGAACATTCGTGTATTTTTGGTCCATTTTAGATAGGGTCTCAGTAAAGAGTCTTTTATCCACACTGTTGTTGTTTGGAACTTGAATATCAAATGTTAATTGAAAAAAAAAAATGATTAGTATATACCTTAATATAACTACCATTCAAAAACCTGAAGTTAGGTTAACACTTTTATTCAATAAAGACTTTCAGTAAATGTAAATAAACCAAAATGTTACATGAGATGTCCATTTTAAATAAATACTGTTCTTTTGAAATCTCTATTCATCAGCAGATCCTGAAAGGAAATGTATCACAGTTTCCATAAAAAAAAATGATTAAGCTAGCGCAACCTGATTTCTACACTGATGATAATAAGAAATGTGTTTTGATCAGCAAATCAGCATGTTAGACTGATTTCTGAAGGATCGTGTGACAATCAGGATCATGTTTAATTCAAAATAATTTAATTGAAAACTAAAATTAATTTAAATTGTGTAAATTAATAAAATAAACAGAAAAATATACTTAGTAAACATAAAATAAGCAAAAATGGTTTAAACATACACGTACAACCATACAACATTATACAACATTACAGTTTTTACTGTAAGTAAAAAGTATATCAATCATTGTGTCATCTGCATAAAATTAGAATAAGTGTCTCACTGTCATGAAAACGTGAACTTTTCTCCCTTTGCATTCATAATGCACAACATAAGCAAACCACATAATGGAGGTAAAGCAAACTGTAATTCTTGAAAAAAAAGTGCACATAGACTACATTTATGATACTTTTATAGTGCCTTTTGTCATTTTGACGCTTTAAAGCTGTCCCCATTTATTGTAATAGAATGGAAAAGTGAAAGGACTTTGCAAAAAGAAACTCATATAGGTATGGAAAGATATGAAGAACGTTAATTTTTTGGGGTGAGCTATGGTTGAGAGATGCAAAAACTTCCACATTAAAGAGCTTCATTTCTCCTTCTCATCTCCGTCTCTCTCTGTGCTTTGCTGAGGTTGTGTTCTGATCTTTCTCATATACACGTCCTGTGATCTCGTCCCCTGTGGAACTCCATCAAAGAACTCATTTTCTCTCCTCCAGACCAACTCGTTTTGTTTTATAACGGCATGTTTCATTATGGCGGAGAGGAGAGACAGATCCACACACTCAGAGGGCGAAATGCTGGGTCATACCTCCTCGCTTTCAAATGAACAGGTCCGTTTTCATTGATTGCCTGTTTTTACACTGGGCCAGTGGGAATATTGGGTTTATATACTGCACTTCACTCAAGGGCACATGCTTTTTATGAATGTGTGTGGCTCTGTGTCCTTCTATGGTTGCGTCACGTTGATCCTGGCGGCTGCATTGCTATAACTGTGTAAACTGTGTTAATAACTGTAGAGCTGACTGGGCTAAACCGAGAACTGCATTACAACACACACACACACACACACACACACACACACAAACTTTCCTAAGAGATATCAGAGAGAGGTGAGAAATAAAACTCTGGATTCAGATAAAATCCGTGAGCGATTTGAGAGTATTTACTGAGGGGAGACAGAGCTTTCAGTCTGAACGCACAAGAGATTTGAGAATGTGTGTGCGTGTTATGAAATAAAAGTGTTAGGTAAAGGGGTAGAGAGGGAATTCTAGGATATTTTTAAAAGAGAGAGACAGAAGAGGCATACATTTTTAAATAAAGTGAGAATCGATAGGCTGTAAGCTATTTATGGGTGAAGGTGATATTATTCATCAAAAAACAATTAAATCAAAAAACAATGAATTTTAAAAATCTTTAAATGGCTTTATATATAACAATGAATTTTAAAAAGTTTGGAATGGCTTTAAATCTTTAAATGGCTTTATATATATATATATATATATATATATATATAATATATATATATATATATGTATATATAAATACATATATATATGCATGTATATATTTAAGAAAAACATGTTTACATATTAAATATATTTATATATATAATATAAATATAAGAATATAAACATAAATGTATATACACATAATAAATATACAGTTCACACATATATATTATGTAGACAAAAACTTTTTTTTTCTTTTTTTTTCTTTTTGATTATTTGGATTTATTTTAATTTGACACCACTAATATATATATATATATATATATATATATATATATATATATATATATATATATATATATATATATATATATGGGAAAGACACTACACATTAAGCAGAACATTGTTTCTGTGTGTATCTTTGCTTGTGATGTGGCGTTCAGCCAGAGGTAAGCAGTAAATGAAATTTTGTGCAAGCAATTTAATCCTAAATCAAGTTAATCGGCTCTACTGTCTGAAAACCAACAGCCATTTACGGCGCGGCCGCGCAGAGAATTCCAAACACATCCACAATGGACATGTGGTTTGAGCCGAGCACTTCAATTTGGGTCAGCTTTACTCGAGCTAATGTGCTTGTGGAAGAAACACAGAAGGGTTTTTGCTCTGGGTACTGGAAGACCAGAATGTTGTTAGAACAGCTTCAGTGAACCGAATGGCTGAATGTGATGTGCGGTTAAAGAGAGAAAATAAATCCAACGTACGCACACATTTATCACTCCCTTATGAGGATGAATGCGTCACATAGGTATTTAATCCACTTGGAAAAAAACACTCTCTCACACACGCCGGCTGACTTAACTGGTGCACACACCGCAGTCCACGACGGTGCAATTAGGGGGAAATGATGAACCACCGGCACCTTTGCTGAGTGAAGGTTTATAAAAACATCAATCCTGCACCACTGCAACAACTGGCACAGCAACCGCCTTCCACTCTGGAACAAGACAAAACCATACTCCACCTCCGAGATGAATGACCTGAACCTCCAGGTGGACCTGCACCTCCTCCTGTAAAGGTCAGACTGCACCTGCATGCTTTAGAGGAGATATGAAGAATTCTGCAGGGGCTAATGTGGTTGTTCAAAACAAAACAAAAAATCTGTCTTAGGACCATTTTTATACTTGCAATTAATATTTGTTAATAGACTTTGATTTTCAGTTTTCCTTCCACAGCTATATTTTATTTTTCGTATATATTGCATTATAGTGTTTATTCATATTCAATTTTTAAATATTCCTATTTAGCTTTTATTTATTTTTATTTCAGTTTTATTTTTAGCATTTTCTAAGCAAAGTTTCAGTAATTTTAGTAGTTTCAGTTCAGTTTTCAATTCTAAATTTACGTTTATATATATATAATTTTTTTTTTTTTTTTTTTTTTTCAATTTCAGCTACAAGAAAGCTACAGCTGAATACTCAGCCAAGCAGTCAGGGTTGAAAACCACAGGCAATTTTTTTGTTGTTGTTATTTTTTAAATTACTGCGATTACTGTATGCATCAGATGGATGTTTCTTTTCAGCATCTCACGCCATGAGCATTGTTTTTGAGGCAGTGCATCAAGTTAAAATAGAACACATTTCAATACCCCGTTTTGTATGAAAGCATGATCCTTCATTCCTTGATTCTACTAGATTCATCAGTCAAATAAACAATATGCATTTCCCTCTCTCTGCCACTTCTCATGCTGAGTCCTTCCTCCACTCACTCGTCTATCTCCCTCATCTTCCCATCGACTGTAGATGTCTCCAGCGTGTGTACCTTGATTGACAGGACAGAGATCAAGATAAATATCTGTACAATCCCTACCCTACACCCCCTGGTCTCAATCAGGTCCTCTCTCGTGCTCGGCCTTGACAACCCCCCACACCCCATCCCACCACCCCCCCTGGAACAAGTCCGTTCAGGATGACTGAGCAGCGCTGAGCCTCTGAAATGAAGGATGAGACATGGAAAAGAAAAGAATCGTTCCTCCTGCAGGGCTTCAGCTCTGAGCGGCTCATTGGTGATACTTATCACTGCACTGTTTTGTGTGTTCGCTGTCTCTTTTTTATGTGGGATTAACAGGAACTGTGCAGCAGTAATTCAGGATCAAGGTGAGAGAGAGAGAGGGAGAAGGTAAAGTACTCATTTGCTGCAACAAATTGCAAATTAGCCATTGACTTTCCATCAATGTGATTAAGACATAAAGCACATGCACAAACTCACAACTCACTGTGAAGGCCAAAACACACTTGTGCCATTTTACATTCCAAAACCGACCTCTGTTTAGATTATTTTCGACAGCAAATCAAGAATTTCTTGTGAGCAGAGCAAATGGGGTAATTTTCCAGCAACAAGTTGTTTTTAGACGCATTGGAAGCATAATTACTGCACAACACCAAATCAGAACATACTTGATGTTCAAAATACAATTAAGTGGTGCAGAAAACCAATAAGATTTCACTGGAAGCGGCACTACCCACGCTTGAAAAAGGGACGACATGCATTTCTTATCTTATCAAAAATACATATTTTTGTGTAAGTCTAGTCAGGTTGATTGAGGCATATCAAATATTTTTTACATAAAACAAGTTTGTATGCTAAGCTGACATTGCAGTTGAGAGAAAAAAGTTTCATAGCTTGAGAATTAAATCATAGCCAAACCATTTTACTTTTTAGGGTACTAAATATCTG
The DNA here is from genome assembly GCF_018340385.1 of Cyprinus carpio. Lineage (NCBI taxonomy): Eukaryota > Metazoa > Chordata > Actinopteri > Cypriniformes > Cyprinidae > Cyprinus > Cyprinus carpio. Next base: position 29,577,241 of record NC_056599.1, on the reverse strand, counting down.
TGCATACAAACCTTAGTGACAACTTCATATTTTGATTTTCCCATTAACATCACATTTCTGCTCTAAATAAATGGTTAAAAACTTTTGAAGCATGGACTTTAGTCACTAACATATAAGTACCAAAAAGTAAATTTTTTGATCATTATATTTTTCCTTTTGTGATTATTAATATTCATGGGATTATTCATATTCACTGATCTTTAATACATAGCAATTTAAAAAACTTCAATTAACTGGTCTAAGATTAAAAAACAAAAAATAAGTATAAAAGTAAACCAAAAATATACAAAAAAAATAAATAATTTATTAAACAATTTATTTAATTATTTATTTATTAAAATATCAAAATATTATTTTTTTGTATAATATCAAAATCATTAAGACTTGGTGTACAGCAATTATGAGGTAGCATACACACAGATTAATACATGCCTCACAAACTAGCAATGTCAATGTGTTTTTCTATAAATCCACATAAATAAAAACTTAAAGCCACATATATGTGTATAATCTCTCAAAACTTTTTCTCCCTACCTTTTCGAGTATTTCAAAGCATCACAGCATGCTCCTCACATGAAGGCTGTTCAAAAGGTAGGATATTCACACAGAAGGCAAGCCCAGAATGCACTGGAACAAACTCTCCTAGATGCTATACTTCAATTTCAGTCAAAATGCTCACTATGTAGACAGCGAGGCAGTTTATTAGACTTTAGAACAGAGTTTGTATGATTACTGTGTGTGTGTGTGTGTGTGTGTGTGTGTGTGTGTGTGTGTGTGTGTGTGTGTGTGTGTGTGTGTGTGTGTGTGTGTGTGTGTGTGTGTGTGTGTGTGTGTGTGTGTGTGTGTGTGTGTGTATGTGTGCGTGCATGTGTGTGTTAAGTTTGCTGTTCATTAGCTATATTACAATGGTGGGAAATGAGATGCGTTTAAGTGATGTCACAAACTGTGCCCGGGGTGTATTCAATATCACCCCACATTATGTAATGCTGTAAAATGGCGTGTGTTGTGTGTGTGTTACCATTACACAGTTGGGGACCACAAATACGCTCTGTGTGTGGTGAAAGCCAAAAACAGAAAACACGCACACACACCACAGGCATCTACAGCTTTTTAAACTGAAGCCAACATGGTTCAGTGTGTCCATTTCACGTGTACTGTATGCATGAAAAGGAGATTTACATTTTGAGGCCAAATTATTTTACAATGTGCAGGTGTGAAAGTCTCCTGAATCAGAACACTTTTGTTTGTTTTTGTCCAAATATTTTCCAAAAATGGAAAATTTTCATTGTTTACTCACTTTTCAAACCCTGTATGACTTTCTTTCTTCCGAGAAAAAAAAAAAAGTATATATATTTATAAACTACTGGCTACTCTTATACATCATGAAAGTGAATAGAAACTGTGGTTGTAAAGCTTTGAAATGACAAGAAAAACTACCATATCCATACAAGATATTCCAAGCTTTGGTCATTATTTGGTCATTAGACACACAAGAACCAATGTCATTGGGCACCAGTACCATCTATGTTGTTCTTACAGTATGACTTTTGTAGTCAATTTCAAGAGCTTCACCTGAGACAATGATAAACAGTAAATAATGATTTGTAGCATGTTCCATGTACTGCTTGACTTTGGAAGACTTGGGGTTGAATAGACCACTTTTATGAACCTTTTTTTTTTTTCATTTATATACCTTGACATCCCTAGTCCCAACATAGGCTCATTGGAAAAACTTGTCTCTAAATTTCTGCAAAACTCAAAATTGTATACTTACGTATACATACAATTCACCACAGTTTCCAGCTAAAATGAACACTGGAAGCTACAGTATAAAACACTGATAACATTTACTCCTTTTTGACACAAATTATAAATAGGGACAGATTTTCGATTAATAATGATGTATTTACACATGATTCCTTGGCCAATACTACGTTATGACCTCAAAACAGTTTTACCAGAGTGCATGATTTGTAAACTAATATATTTTGATGTTTGCATCACATAACCACCTCCTTACTGACACAGTAAACTTGCGGTTGAGTTTTAGTGTAGGTTGTATGTTACTTTAACTGATTACCAGACATTTCATTACCGAACTGTGGAGATACATACAACAACTAACGTAATGAATCACTGCCAGATTCATATTTGTCTGTTTCCACTCACTGGATGGTTTACTTTGAAAGTTCCGCAAAACATGCAAAAACGACACAATTATCATACTGCAGAAATGTTACCACTGGCATGTTATTCCCAATGAGCCTGGGTTGCCCGGTCCCCATTTACATTTATTATATAGAAAAGAGCTAAGTCATGCTGGAATAAGACAACATGAGGGTAAGTACCTCTCTATAGAATAACTAAAGCTGGAATAAGACAACATGACTTCAAACACAAAAAAAACTAAGTCATGCTGGAATAAGACAACATGAGGGTAAGTACACAATGACACAATTTTTATTTTTGGCTGAACTGTCCCTATTAGTAATGTCTTTCTGCCGTAAGACTAGTTTGCCTTCTGACATCATTTTTTGATGTCGCCCCTGCAAAACACATCATTTTTTGCTTTTAGCCTTTTACTCCTCGTGGTATTTAAGTCAAAATGAAATCTCGGGCAGAGCAGTATCCTGCGGTGAAGCTCTGTAATCGGTGTCTAATCCATCCATAGTGGCAGCATCCATCACTGACATCTTTGCTCTTGAGCTAAGAAAGGCAGTTTCCTAGAGGAATTGCAACAATCATGGGTGCAGTGGTCCATTTAGTAGCTTTACAAGACGGTCACCTTTATAGCCGAAGTGATGTCCGTCTGTGTGTAACGTGCTGTTCAGCTTCTTCACTGAGGCATTGATAGACAGGTACATGCAGTGAAACTGCTAATCTCAAAAGGCTCTGATAGCTGAGCCTCGAGCTGCCAAAAGCCCTCTGAGCCCTCTCAATCTTCAATGAAGCGGAACAGGATGTCCGTGTGATGGGCTATTGGTGTGTCAAAGGGGCTAAAGTGAGGTTAGGGGGTGCAGTTTTTAATGATAGATACACTCAATAAAACTGACAGGAAATTATGAGTAGATGAGACTTTCCCATTTTCTGTCACCCGCATGAGCACCACGACTCAATGTGTCCAAGCATGCGGAGAAACTGACAGGTCACGTCTTCAGCCAGCAGGACATTCTGTTGAGGAACAGTAAAGGAGACTGGGGCTAGTTGCCCCATTTTTTACTCTACTGAATTTTTTTTAGTATAGCTTTATATTTCACAGTCAATTTCTGTATAAACAAAAGTTTTGTCTCCAAATAATTTTTTTTTTAAAAAGTGGAATATTTCCACCATTATTGCCCAGGGGGGGAAAAGGCATATAGATCAATTAACACATGACAACCTATAGTGGGGAAAGCTGTCACACAGGGAGCCTTTTTAAAATGGCAATGCTAATAGGCTATTTAATATTTTCTAAGCAAAATTATTAAGCACAAAAATATCAAAACATTGATTTAGCAAGCAGATATTGTAAAATTACAACTTAGGTAAACTCTGCATAATATTATTTATTTACTGTTATAATCTCTATTAATATTTTGAATTAGCTTTTTTTCATTTTAGGTTTTTTGGTTTAATTACTTATTGTTTATTTGTAATTTTGTTGTGTGCTTTTTGTCTTTTTTAAAAATTACTATTAATGTTTAATCTATTTTTATTTCAGTTTTAGTAATTATTTATTCATTAACTTAAACTTATTTCAATTAGTTGCCAGGGCAAGAAAACTTTGCTATTTTTTTATTTATTCATTCAATTTTTTAGTTCAAGATTTTCATCTAATATTTCTATTTTAATTATTAATAGAATTAATAGAATTGATTAATCTTAATTACCTTCAATTCATACTCAACAGATAGTACAAATCTTATGAAAATAAAACACACAATAAGAATATTTTAAATCAGAAAATACAAACAAACAAACAAGAGATGCTTTCAAAGACAGACAATGACTAATCAAACTATGTTCTCAGGACCTTTGACTCAAATCTTGAGATACAGTGTTTCTGACAACGTCCTTGTGACAACAAGGCCCCCGGTCTCTTCTATATATATATATATATGACTAATCAAACTATACACTCAAAAGGGAATATATATATATTTCCTTTAGAGATGCTTTCAAAGACAGACAATGACTAATCAAACTATGTTCTCAGACAGGAAACAATATCACAATGACACTGATGAGCCTGTGCTACAGTTAATTGGGAAGCTAATTACTGGTAAAGACAACATTGTTCGCCATTAAATGTATGCAGTGAGCAGGATTTCAAAACCAAACATGTCATTGCAATAACCCACTTGTTAGTGTTAACATGCTAACAATAAATGTAACTGGGGGAATATTACAAAACATAGCATTTTATGCTAACAATTAACCTGCCCCGAGGCAATACTAAGTTTTACACCAACAATTAATGCAAACTAATGGGATACTATCAACATGAATTAGCACGGTATGGAAGGCAAGAAGGTTTATTAGGACTAAAACAACACAACTGTGTTTACTAGAAAGTTCATAAAAAGGTAAACAGACACATTAGCATATGCATGATTTATTGTTGATGGAAATTTGCGAATGGGCAGAGTAATTAGCAAACTCCTCAGGAGGTGGAAATATGTTTAGCATTACAGATAATGGAGGAATCAAGGCTTCAGAATTTTATTCATATACATATTTCATTAATTTTACCATTAATTTCAGCTTATGTGATGAAGCAAATACATAACAATTTTATAGATTACATTTACTTTCTTTTTTTATGAGCCCGCTTTTTTTTTCTTCTTTTTTTTTTTTTTTTTTTTTTTTTTTTTGCACTTTAAGATTCATTTCTTTCTCATTACCCTGCCAAATGTGTCAAGAGTCATTTTGCATCAGTTCTCATCAATTCTGCCCTTTCTTTCCTTTTGAAAGCAGTGAAAAACACCCAGGAGTCTTTGACCTGTGGCTAAGTGAAGTGCGGCAGGTTTCTGTGTATTCATGAGGTTTGTATAGAAGGACCTGTGAGACGTCTCCCGCTGGTTTCTGCTCACCTTGGTGGACTCACTGTGGAGCTCAGTTTGTTTGTCAAGCGCATTAATAGTCCCAGGGCCAGCTTTGGGAATCAGCTCTATCAGAAGTCGTAATGCATTTTTAATGGGGCACCACTGTATTCTGTGGGCCCTGTCTGCTGGCCAGTAAAGCTGAATATAGACTAGCAAACCAACTCTCTGAAATCAGAGAAAGAGAAATCTGTGGCGAGGTTTATCCGTAAAATGAACCACAAGCTCCTCAAATGTACACATACATGAGAGGTCTATTTGTTAATTTTGGAGGGCTCTTAACCCTATAAACCCTATTAAACTCTATACATAATTTTGAGATGGAACAGTTTATTTTGCGTGTGTGTTTCTGTTAAGTATCATATTTGATACATCAGACTTTTATTGCTCATTTAGGAAAACATGAAGGTCATACTCAAGAATGAAAAAGCTTGGAGGCCTGAACTAGTGCGGCCAAAAAATAAGATGAAATTCTGATAGCTTGCAATCAATGAGATTTAAAGCAGACTTACATAAAATGCATTTAAAACTAACTTCCACACCCATATCTAAAAATAAAACTCCTTACTAAGATGATATTTTAAGGGATAGCTCACCCAAAAATTAAAATTTGCCATCAATTACTCACCGTTATGTCGTTCCAAACCTGTAAGAGTTTCTTTTGTATGTTGAACATAAAAGAAGATATTATGAAGAATGCTGGTAATCAAACAGTTGATGGTCCTACGGAGCCCTGCACATGACATGCAAGAAAAAATAAATAAATTGTGCGCAACGATTTACTAATTCGTTCCCTCAATGTACTAAAACGTGCACACGATTACTATTGCGTTCCCTCGATTTACTATAGCGTTCCCTCGATTTGCTAAATCGTGCACATGATTTAGCAAATCGAGGGAATGAATTAGTAAATCGTGCACACAATTTATAAATCTAGTGAACGAAATAGTAAATCGAGGGAACGCAATAGTAATCATGTGCACGTTTTAGTACATTGAGGGAACGAATTAGTAAATCGTGTGCACGATTTAACCTACTATTTTTTCCTGCATGCCATGTGCGGGGCTCCGTATGGTCCCCATTGACATCCATAGTATTTCTTTCTCTACCATGGAAGTCAGTGGGAACCAACAAATGTTTGGTTCTTCAAAATTCTTCAAAATATCTTCTTCTGTGTTCGGCATTCCTCAAAGGCCTATTGTATCAAATTTGAAATTCACATTTTAATGATTTGTATCAAAATGATGTATGGATAATCATGTAAACCTAAGTTGCTTCCGTCCAGTAAATGTTCATCTTGAAAAGTGTAAAAGATTAAAGTTATTTTTACGTTTACATTATAAAAACTAGTAAAGATTTCAAATAGATACGAGAACCATGACCTCATCGTTTTTAGAATTGTACTAATAGGCTTTTTACTTGCCAAAGAAGTATGAGCTATCATTCAAATGACTGAAGGCATGTAGTAAATTGTGCGCAATAGGTTTTTCAGCATTTTTTAATCATGTTTATAATTTGTGTATCAAATGATACATTAAGCTTTATGAGCCCTCCAAAAACAGGCCAATGGAAAAACATATATGATAATATAATGAATCATCTGTGATTTATACGTCACTCACAATGTGTTTTTTTTTTTTTTTTTGTTTTTTTTAGAATGCACAGCTACTTTGGAATTGAAGAAGATGCACTTCAGAACCAGATGGTGTAATTATGACATCAACCACCAGGGGTTAATTGGACCATGCAAACCAGACAAACCTTGAACCATTTACTTCGACCTAGTGGAAACAGAGATTTTGACCAGGACATGGAAGCTGAAGGTGAAGTTCATCTTCGAAAGCATTGCAACATAGCCCACTGGTAACTATTTTTTCAAATGGACAAATATTTGCTATTATTGCTAACTCCTGGCAACATGGTGCATGTATTAGAAAGCAAGCATCTTGGTGTTTACTGAGGACACACTCATTAAAAACTTTACGAGTTTCTGCCCTTACTTTTGTCCTTCTTGTGCTCTTTCTTTTCTCACAGCCTCTCAATGTGAAGCTTTATTTGCATGTTCACACATTTTAGACATTAAAAAAACATTACAGAGCCACTTCCATTATTGCCTGGATGATCATGTAATAGAGGCACTCAGCACGAATGCACGATGTTTACTTCGTAAGCACACAAATGCTCTCTCAAAGACTCTCTGGCTCTCCGTTTACTAACTTTGTCTTAGTAAAACTTGGCATGTCTGACCAAGAGGCTTGTCAAGCATGCACATAAAAATAATGCAAGTAGAAAGCAGAGTGTTCGCACAGTCCAACCATCACTCGAGTAGTGGTGAAAAAGCATCATTTCATGCTGAACTGAATTGATTTTACACATCACATAAACCCACACCAGCAAACACAGTTTGCAAGCGCACTCAAACGCAAGACGCCCTTCAAATACACCAAAGGTAATTATTAAAGGTCAGATTATGCATAAAAACATAAAACCTGAACGTCTCAAGCCAGCACGGTCAGTTTGCTCAGTGCGCACATGCATCCGCACACTCAAATGAAGCACGTCACTTTGGTTTCTAGACATTTCACCAGTCATTAGTCACTGTTCTGACCCTGCGATTTAATAAGGTCAGTGGCATAGGATAGGTTTCGTGTATGTGTGTGCGAGCACGTTGGTCTCTATACTGGCCCATGTTTGTGTTGGATGAATCCAGTCATGTTGGCCTCATTGGATTTCTCAGAGCTGGTCAATAGAATCACTCTCTTTCTCTCCTCAATGTGCCTCTGTATTTCATCCCAACAGACACTGGATATGTTTAGCTGCACCATTATAACACAAACTATTCACTACTTTTGGCACCCATTTATCAAGCCTCATTAAGCTTTCCTGTGATAAATCGTGTTAAATTAACAAGCTGGCTATACACTTCACTGGCTTGCCCTTCTAACACTGCCTTTGTCATTTTGTGCATCTCACACACATATCTTTACCATCAGAAACTCTTATCAATTTTATCACATTTAGAAATGCATCTCTGCCGTGTGATTTTTTTATTGCTTCACAGAGTGTAAGAGATTTGTTTTTACCCACCCGCTAAAATCAGCAGACAATGGATAATCTATCATTCGTTCTCTCGCGCGCGCTTTCTATCTCGGGCATGGCATGCTTCCAGGCCTTATCAATAGCCCTCATTAAATCATGGTGGTGTCTGTCTGCCATGCCACATTACGGATGAGAGACAGATAGCTGGACTGACGTCCCACTCTTCCCACCCCCGGAGGACAGCACTACGCTTCCCCGTGCTGAAGAGAGACCAAAGTGTCAACTTTATTTACATTATGATGGTGTTGAGTGCATTAAAATAGTTTTCTTTTTCTTTTTTTTTTCACAAACGTCATATAGTCGGAAAACATAGTAGAGGAGTAAAAAAATATACATGTTTCATTGTGCTTCTTCTTTTGAACTGATCGCAGCTAGTACTGTACAGTTCCACTCTAACAAAAGCTAAGCTTTGAGAAATCAACGTGAATGTATAATCATAGAAATACAGTAGGGAGCAGAAGTCTGAAACCGCACTGAAAACCTAAAAACGGAGTTTATTAAAAGCTAGAAAAGTTTTGGATTTTGAAATGTGTGAAACAATTAAAGTTTCCATAAAAAAAATATAAAAAATTCTGCACTGTTTCTAGGTTACTAATCAAATAATTTGTGACACTGATTATGTGACTCTTTGTACAGATGGTCAGATGTTCATTCTTCCACTGGAGCACAAATATGCTCTTAGGGTTGTCTTAAATTATGCTGGAGAACATGTGAGCTCAAGGAATTTATGCAGCTCGAGAACTCCCATCAATAAAGAATATACAAAGTACTAAGATATTTTTTCTACTCGTAATTCTATCAATATAATCTGTAATCATATAGTAGCTTTTTCACTAGTGGTCTCAGTTGTTTGGTCCCCACTTTAAGACTCTGTTGGTTCTTTGCAACACCTTAAAATTGAGGAAAACTCTTTTTTCTTAATAATAATATAAGGTTCTATATAAGGTTCTTGAGCTGGATTTAGCCTATGATTTTTTTGAGGTAAAATCTTAATGTTACATTATAAGTTCTTCAGATTCTAGTTTTGGTTTCTGAGTTCTTCAAAGCATTAGCATATATATAGTTTTCTAAAGGATACACGTTCCACATGGGGGGTTCACAGCAATGCCACAGAAGACCCGTTCCTCAAAGAACATTTCAGTAAATAGTTCCTAAAAGAACCATTTTTTTTCTCAAGAACTTTTCAATAATCTGCAGAACCTCCTACATGCCAACAAGAAACAGCTCTTATGGTTCTTCATAGAACCATATTAATTTTAAAAAATAAAAACTTTATTTTTAAGAATGAAGATGACAAAAAAAATGTATTTGTGGAACTCAAAATGGTTGTCTGCAACAGACAAACAAATAGAGACTTTGGTCTAACTCTTAGCCACTCACATGTGTTTCCTCTACAATTTCTGAAGAAAACTCAAACAGTGCTCAGATTTGCCAAGATGCAAATGTCTAAAATAAAAACTCAGATCAAAAGGTTTGATCTTTACAGTTCCATACATTTACTGAATGTCAAAAAGTCTCTTCAGTAATTGTAAGAATCAAAATCTAATGCAAAGTTGATACTTAAATGAGACATCTCTGAGAATCTAATTAACAAGCGACCTCTAAGCAATGAAGTCATCCTCACACCCACTCACCTGGAGTTTGTCATGTCCGTCTGTCCTCCTTGACTTTTTTCCAGGCCCAATTTGGTGAAGATCCCAACCAGCACCATGATGGCCACCACTCCACATATTATGTACACAATCATGTGAGTGCGGTCTCGATCCGGTTCCTCCTGGACGTCAGTCACCGGAGCCGCCGGTTTGCCTGTGTTGGCCCACACCGGCGTATCGTAATTGGAACAAGATGTCTGGTCCAGACTGTGAACCTTGAACTGGCAGCAAAATCGGTAGTAGCAGGAGCCACAGCAGAACAGGTAGATTCCTGCATTACAGTTAAACGGAGGATCCCACTGGCCCATTACATCATAGTAACCCCAACAGCGGCTCCCAGCTGACGGGGTTTCATCTGCGTCTGACCCCGGGGTCGCGAGTGTGACTTCCGGGGCACCAGATGGAGCAGCCGTCCGATTTGTGGCTTGTTCACCTGTGCTGGCAGTGTTGGATTTTTGACCGTAAGAAACGTAGCTCAACAGTAAAACGGCAGTCAACACATTCAGAAACAGGTGTGAGGCAGCCATGATCCTCTTTGAGTAATCCCACAATGCGTATCCCAGAATGCAACAGCGCCACTGGGGACAATTAAACCAACAGAGTTTAGTTAATGTGAACCAAGAAAGCAAGTTTGCTGAGCAAAGAGTTCTGTCTCCAAGTTTAGAGCAGGTTTAATGCTGACTTGTTGTCCGGCTCCTAAACAGCAAGCTGATACAGGGAATGCAGCCCTCATCAGGGAACAAGACGGAGAGCTTTCCACGCCACTTCAGCACACAGCGTGCTCGCCGTTCTCATCAATACAGGGAGAGAGTGAGAGCGAGCAAGATTCCTCCCCTTTGGAGAGACTCCAGATTCGAGGATCTAACCCTGAGACAAACTGTTTCGTGGTCCGAGAAAAAAAAAAAAAAAAAAAAAAACAACACTTGGTAGAATTCCAATTCAGAAGCCTGAAGAAATGACACTGTTGGAATCAAGCCTTATTCGTGATCTTTGTCCAACTGAACATTGTGTGTTGCCAGCGAGGAAGAGATGCCTCACGCTACAGTTCGGAGGTATTCCACAAGTCATTTTCAGTGTTTTACACTGTTCTGTTCTCTCAAAGGAATATCTGTCGTTCTTTAGTCCTCCTGACGCGTTTGTTTTCACAATCAATGCGTCTTCCTTCTGCTCAGTTCTGTCCCCTGTGACAAAACACCAAATATACTGTCATAAACTCCCATTTTCAGTTGAAAAAAGATTATGATTAAAGATTTCTGCTAAGATGTTCATGTGACAGTTATTGATAAGTAATAAAACTATAATATACTATACAAATATACGAATAAGTCTGAATATATAAATGTAAACTATATGCTTTTGGGTCAAAATATATTTCATGCATTGCCACACAAATATTTTTGCTGACAGTTCTGAATACATTAATGTTAATTGGAATATATACTGTAGTTCTAAGTCTAAATATGTAGATACATAAAAATTAAATGATATATATAATGATTAATGATTGTAATCATAACACAATAAAAAATATGATTATGAAATGTATTAATCATTTCATTATTTTTACATAATTGTAATATACGTAACATGGACACTTTAATGATAAAATATTTTGTCATAAATAAAATGTGTTGGACCTTTTAAAGATGCATGTGCTAATCTTAGATCAGAATGAGCAACATTGCAGATTGTTTTTTTCCACTCGATTGCTCTTTATTGGAAGCCAAAACATAACCAAAACACAACTCTTCTTAGCCCACTTCTTTTCAAATATCTCAAACTAACAGGTCTGATCTGATCTGCTGAAGTCTATTCTGTGTGTAAACATACAGCTGTTTCTCAAATTGGGCACTTGTGATAAGATATTCTCTCTCGTTCACACACGCTCTCTGCTTCTCTCTCGCTGACAAACATACTCGCAGACCCCACAGGAAAGAGAAATCACAAATAAGATCTCTCTAACATCTCCATTCTGTCTTCTAGACCACAGTCTCCAGTTAAAATGGGTGCTTCTCTTGAGGAGAGGTTCAACAGAGATCTCAACATTACCTCAAACTATCCTCTATTTTGACCAAGACACCAAAGTCTGTGATTTTAGTATGAACTCAAACTCATTCTAATCGAAATCAAAATGATCTGAGCTATGCTATCCACAATATTAGTTTAGCTTCTGTTTGTTTCTCCAAAGAAATTTCAGGAGAAACATCTGACACAAAGTTGCTACTCAAAGAAACCGAAGTGAGATATCTCCTGAGCAATAAAAGAGCAACATCTGGCTTCTTTGGGGCCTCTTCTTCTCAGTTCTATCATTACTTCTCAATTCTATCATCTACCATACACTCACACACACACACGCACACACACAAAGAAAGAAAGAGAGTCTCAGCATTACAGCCCCTTTAGTTTTTCAGACACAAAAATGCAAAAAGCTCACACACACACACACACCCATGAAAAGACAGAACAGCACACCTAATCCAGCTCCCAAAGCACCTATCTAAGCTCCCTCTCTGTGTCTGTCTTTCTCCATGTGGACGCGTGGTGCAGATGCACACGTCTCAGAATGCAACAGATCAGCTTCCTACAATGGAGGAAATGCTTCTGAAGCGTAGAATCTGAATCCATCTGCTTACCCATACGCTGTTTATGAAAACAGGCATACTGTATATTGATATATGTATAGGATTGTTATAGATATATCTCTATATGTATGTGTTTTCACTGGATGCTCTGAAGAAGTTCTCCTCAGAAAAAGAAAAAGTGACAGTGGATGACAGATGAGTGAGGAAGACCAACGGATGGCAGGTATATTTATTCTCCTCAGTTTTTTCGTCCCAGTGCAATCCCGTTTCTCCGTTCCCAGCCAGATTCCGTGTTCCAGGGATGGTGTGTTCCCGTGTGGAGTCAGGAACGAATGATAGTGGCTCACGCTCCTTCTCTCTCTTTCTCTCTCCCTCCCTCTCTCTCTCTCTCTCTCTCTCTCTCACACACACTCTCTCACTCAGTTTGTCTCGTGAGCGAATGAGCGCATCTCGTTTGCTGACTCGCCCCCCTTTCCCTTTTTCTCTCTGTCATTGACACCTTCTCCCTCCTTTGTCCCATGTTTTGTTCCCACTGTTCTAAAATAGTCCTGTCGTTTCCCTCTGTTTCTGCCTCCACTTTGCCATATGTTTGCCTGCTCTCAGTGTCTCCACAACCTGCTATCATTTTTTTTTGTGTGTGTGTCAATTATCTATTGCGTTTTTCTCTTTCTATCTTTGAAAACAAAATCTTGTGGTTCAACAGATGACTGCAGCAGTGTTTACTGAGACAGCAGGTCACAGATCTGTGTGTGTGAGTGTGTGTGTGTGTGTGTGTGTGTGTGTGTGTGTGTGTGTGTGTGTGTGTGTGTGTGTGTGTGTGTGTGTGTGTGAGTGTGTGTGTGTGTGTGGCACATGCACAGCGCTCTTTTGGGGTTTGGCTGAGATGATGGGCAAGAAGCAGCAGGGGATTAACAGAACGGAGGGATCATGGAGAGGAAGGAACGACGGAAGAGTGAATCCAGAAATATGGACTGAGAAGAGAGTGAATTTTAGTGTTTAAGGAAATGATAAATCTTATCTTGGAAAAGCAAAAATATTTGAGTGAATCTCAGCCAAATATATAATATTTGTTGAATGTAGAATATTGTAGAAAATGTCATACCCCAAAGAACCAAAAAAAAAATACAAAAAAAATAAAATAATAATAATCTAATTGCAGACGTTTGTAATTAGCAATTTAGAATATGTATGTATTACATGTTTGAACTCAAACTCAAGTCTGTAGTTGCTATAGTTTGTGAAAAAATGCCAGAATTTATTAGCTTTTTTATTTATATAAGATAAATAAGCTTTGAGTACCGTATATATATCAATATATTTTTGCATTGTGACAATTTTCATGATAACTAAATGCATTCCTCCCAATATTCATTATAATGTAAAAAACAATACTAATGTATCCATACTAATACAAAATACAATACATAATTGTTTTTAAATGTCTTTACCTGTATTCTACACAGAATAAAGCAAACATAACAGACCCATTTGCCACAAATTCCACAATTAAAATTCTGCAATATTATCACTGTAATTTCAGTAAAATATTATACCAAGCATTAGCATATAATTTGAATAGAATAATACATGAAATCACAACTGCAAATTTTTAAAATAAATAATAAAATACATAAACAAAAAGGGATGAGTGTCTATAAAGTCAGCCAACACAATTTTATATAATGATTACAGGGGCAAATTATTGATAAAGACTTATTTTTGACAGATGCCTTGCACAGTGTCACAACCTAAAAACGCTTCTACCATAGTGAATGATTTGTAAACTAATACATTTTGACATTTGCATCACTTAACCAGCTCTATATGTACGGCTTTTCTGATGTAGTAAACTTGCTCAGTACCTCACCTGGTACAACATTGCATTTGTGTGAAAAACATGCTACAAACAATCACAACATCGTTTTGCAGAATGCATGATTTTCCATTACACTGTGCTGTTTAAAAAAAAAAAAAAAAAATTGCAATATAGAAAACAATTATGTTGCTTTTAGCACCTCTTGTGAATGTGTCACCTGAAAAGTGCAGTGAAATATACTGAGAGCAACATATTTGCGGTTACGCAAAAATGTAGTCACGTATTTCCAATGAGCATGAGCTGCTACTGACAGCTGGGGAGGCGGGGTTTAAACGTGCTTAACTGTCATGAAAATATTGTCACAATGCAACAAATTGTTGCACACTTTCCCAACAGCTTTCGTGAGATTTACCCACTGAGAGTTGGATAAAAAGCAGCAGAGAAAGAAAATAAATGAGGTCAAGTAAAGAACAACAAGAACAGAGCAAGAAAGAGAGAATCATTTGCATATATGATAATGTTTTCGTTGAGTGTTTTGGTTGCCGGTGGCTCTATGAGCTCTGATTGCTTTTAAATATTTCTGACTCATTTAAACAGGCTGCTCTACAGCACTGATGTTTCAGAAAACAGGCCGCAGCTGACAGCAGAAAGGGATTTTGAAGCTGGGGGAAACGTAGCTTTCTCTGGCCACAAGGAATCATCTCACACAATCCAGTGTTTACTGATTTTGATCACTTATTTTTCCATATTGACGTTGTCACTTTTACAGTGCATTCAGGCTGTTCTCTCCGAAGTGAACCCATGACCTTGGTCATTTCACCATTGATTCCCATGCATTTTTCCATTTCCTTCTCTTCTCATAGCATCTTTGTAATCAAAATCAGTCTCTGTGTCTTCTCTCTGGTATTGAATTATTGCTCTGGCACACCAGCGGCTCTTGGCACCACAAGGAAGGAACGGATGAGTCCAGAAGTCTTGTGGGAGAAATAAGGGGCAATGAGCATTCAGGTCAGGGGAAACTTACCCTTAATCATTTCAGATACTCTCTCTCTCTGGCCTGATCATGCTGTTTCTCTTCTAAATGGAGGCAAGTGGCCTTGGATAATCCCATGTACTCATTTGCTTTGTGTTTATCTGTCTGTTCGGTTCATCTCAGCCAGGATCTGAATTCTGTAGGTCCAAGCAAGAGGTTTTACTAGCATTTATCATAATTTATCATTTATCATACCCTATGGTAAGCCTATAATAATTACTTATATTTTAGAGCTGTTGGGACAGATTTCCACAGAAACTGCATACTTTCGTCATTCATAGATGCGTGTTTACATCATATCCATAAATAAAAGAAAAGATGGGCATGCTACTATATGCAGTGGAAGTAGTTTGAAGCCACAAAACTGAACCTCGAACCAAGCAAAAAGGAAAAGCAACTGTAACGTTACCCGTAATAAAACCCGAATCAACATAGTTTGTATAGCATTTCATTTGCATTGACCAGTTTCATAAAACAATGTTTATGTTGGTAACAATGCTAGCCTAAAAAACAGTTAATACTTTATGGATATGGATAATATGGATACATCAAAAATTATTTTATGTTATGGTTAATATTTTAAATATATATTACTTTGCAGAATAAAACACACTCTTAATAATTCTGGCATCATTTCATTGATATATTCACCTATCCCTTTTAGTTAGTACTAGATGATGGCAAAAATACTCTAAATCTGTTGTAATAGGTAGAAACAGCAATATATTCAATATCAGACAATATAACAAATTTATATATAAAAAAAATATATACTTTTTTATTATTCTGAAGTACTCTATATGATTAAGTGACCTCATTACACATATTTAATAAACTAAATGAAGACATACTGTAGACTTCTGTTGTTTTCATATGAAGATAATCATAATGACTATCACAAACTCAAATCTCAAAACACATTTAACAATTTTAGAATGATTCAAAAAAACATTATGTTCTTTTTTTCATTAATCATTTCACCTTTGAGGACATGACTGGATTTTTTTAGGGTTTAGGGAATATTTTGTTGGAGTTATGGGGAAAACACACACGCACACACAATGTCCTATACTTGTAAATGTGGCGGAGTCACTCTATACCACATACTGATTTGTTCCACAGATCCAGATCTTGTTGCCCTTCCATTTATGTCTGAGAAAAGGATGACCCAGATTCAGTCTATGTTTTATGATGTGTATATGTTATTTGCATTAGCCATGTGTTGTTGCAGGCAGTTGAAAGCCCAGTTCTTTTAGATTAGTTCAACATGAAATCAAAGTTAACCCTTTTTACATTCATAGATGCATGTTTTAGTCATATTGTGAATGATTTTAAAAGGGGGGGTGTATTTTTTGACTAAAAAACTTACAGCTTTTGCTCTTCCAATGAAATGGCCTTCCTATTCAGAGACATCATAAATACCTTTTGTTTTTAGCCCCTCCCCTCATTCATTTCGGTACAGAACACTCACTTTTACAATCCAATCAATGTCTGATGCATAAAATCATGCCCCGTGCCATTTTTTTTTCTCACTGATCATTGGAAAAATATTATTGCAAAACTTAAAAAAAGACTTTCTAACTCTGTAACTGAATCAGGGAAGCTGTATGTGTCTGTCCACTTGTTGTCCTTGGCAGCTTTGCATATTTCAGACCTTCCCCATCATGCATAATTTCTTCATCCATTTCCATTTTCTTCTCCATCAGGAAAACTCTTTTCGGTGTGTTTGTTTTGATTTGTGTTCATGCGTGTGTGTTTCTGTGACATATAATCCCTCCTGTTTGTTTTTCCCAGATATGTCTGTTCGGCTCCTCTGGCAGAGAGTAAGTGCATGAGATGGATGGATAGATGGAGAGACTGAGAGAAAGAGGGTGGAAAATGTCTCTGTAATCAAACTCCTCCCTCTCTCTCTCTTCCATACAAGCTCATCTCTCTCTCCTGATCCCTCCATTTCCATCAGCTCAACTCCCCAATCACTTTATACCTCTATTTCCCATCACTCTTTCTTTCTAACCTGATGTACTCTTCCTATTTGTCTCTCACTCACTTCTACTGTCTTTTCTCACCCTCATCATCTGATAAACAGAGACGAATGAACTTTTATGGAAACTTTCTGCTCTGTGGCTCTTTGATCAGCCTGCTACTTTATTAAGATTATTAAAATATTTATCGAAGACTTACTTATTATTAAAATAGCAAATTTAGCTTTTTAAAAGCCAGTAAGGCAGCCAGAAATATGTGTAATTCTTCTATTAGACTCATGTTTTAACAGGCTCAATGAGATTGTTTTGGCATTGTGTTTTCATGGTAGAAGATGTTACAGCCTGAATAACTTATATTTGGGGTTTAAAGAGAGGCATAAAGTTGTTTCTAATCTCACATAACAGCGTACCTATTTTATGATGTTATGATTTTGTATGAATTTGTATGAAGTGAATCCTATGGACACATGCAATTTTTGAAAAAAATTAAGCATGAAGGCCCACCACTAAACAAAACCATCCATCACTGGGTCATTCAAATTTGCTAACAATTCACCAAAATGTAAAATAGTATCAAAATTGTCATGAGATTTTAGTTGGCTGTTTCCATATCTGTAAGCCCAAGCATTGCTTTGTATTTAACTTGTATTTTACAGCGTAATTACTAAAAATTTTAAACAAAACCACACATTTGTCAGGTGGTTTAGGTGCTTTGCTGCTGCAGCTGATTGCTTTTGTATGCATTAATGTTCAAACCCCACAAGGTAATATGCAAGTTACATTGTGCAGTTTTTGAGTAGTTTGAGGTTAGAAAACAAAAACAGCCAAAAACATCTATTTCACTACGTTTTGTCTCTTTTTTTCCCTGTTCCTTCCCTGGCCTGCAGGATTGAATTTTTGTCCTTTGAAGGAAAAGGGAAGTCACGGTTGTGTTTGAGGCATTTCACTCTTAAACGTCTCCAAAATCGGAGGCACTGACATGGGGCTGAAGCTCTGTCCTTAAAGTCAACTTTGAATCAAAAAAAGATGTGTAAAGTTGCAAAAAGATCCAAAGACATATTTTTTATAAAAGTTAAGAGACAACCACACCCTCCTAAAACAGCTCGTTCTAACATGTCCCCACATCTTTACGTCACTTTGTGGGAAGATTTGCATAACACCGGCCAAATGTTCATGCAAAGAAAGAAGGCATAACTTTGATTCTCACTGTTGCCGCAGGCGCCATGTTTCGTTGAGACGCTGTTTTGTTGTGAAAGCAAAACTACTTTGTTTGGCCCAAAAGAGGACAAAACTAGAAATCAGTGGTTAAGTTGTATTTATAACAGTGTTCCAGAACAGTTCAACCCAAATATTCAGATGTGTGCAACGCATTTTATGAAGGACGAGGACTGTTTCCTGAACCAGCAGCTTACAATGCTTCTGTGCACAAAGGCATTTACCATAAACAACTTCAAAACCAAATTCTCAAGTACATTACTCAACTTAAGAACATTTTCATATTTAAAGAATTTGCCACTGATGATTTAAACACAAGTTTTGAGCAGTGTAGATTAGAGCTTGTTTTTTGTTGTTTATCTAATCACAAATGTTGACATAGTATTATGTTTACACAGCGGGATACACTACCCGTAAAAAGACAGTATAAGTCATTATAATCAGTAATTATGTCCCCACTGGATGCTACAAATGCCTCCTAATGGGTTTTATTGGTTTTCTCTTGTCGTACCGGGAGAAGCCATCACAGTATGGTAAAATCATATTAAATAATTTGAATATGCTTATTTGCTGCTCCAGAAATGCTTCTATTATAATCAGTGTTAAAAACAGTTGTGCTGCTGCACATTTTCGTGGAAATCATGATTTTTGTCATGATTTTTGGATGAATTTAAAGTTCAGAAGAACATGATTTGAAATAGGAATCTTTTGTAACATTATAAATGTCTTCACTGTCACTTTTGTTCAATTTAATGCACCCTTGCTGAATAAAATATCAATTTCTTTAAAAAACTTACTGATCCAAACCTTTGAACACTAGTATATTTGACCCCTTTAACTCACAGCAAAACTGAAAAATTCACAGGAGGTGAATCCTCATCCTTGAGATCCACTCACGAATAAAATTACAGCTCACATTTCAGACGTCACAGAGGTAGAGGAGTTAGAGAGGAAGGGGAAAAGGAGGTCTTAACTCATAGTGAGAGACATTTCCATGTCAGCAGGAAGTATCAAATCCTTTATGATATTCCTACTTCCTAATAGCTGGAATAGCAACAACCAATGAGACAGTGACCTAGAAACATGAAGACAAGAAGAAAAACATCTTACGGCGCTGTAGCGTGATCATGAAAGACGACATTTCTCTTGATTTACAAGAGATAATAATTCGGTACTGCATACACACAAATACACCAAAAAAGTCATTTATTTTATCACATTTACACATGAAGACAGCACATTTCTGTAGCATACAAAAATTTGTGGATATATTTGTAAATAACACTTTTTTTATTTTGGGCATAGACTCGTTAAACTAGGTTGAATATCCGGAGTGTTTGTCAGGCTCTGAGAGGGACCTATTTCCTGTCTTTGGTTTCAAAAACAAGGTTTATTTCTTGCTGCGGTTGTCACTGGTTGACGAAGAGAGATCGACCCATTCCCATTTCATACAGGGGAGTAAATGGCAGTAAATGTCAGAGAGAGGCCATTTACTTGTAAAGCAAAGCATCTTGGGAAAAGAGGCTGGAAATGGCTGTCAGAAGCTGGTCTTATTTTGAAATTATGAGCTCTATTTTAGTGCCTAGATTACCTGGAGATCAGGGAGACGGCAGAAGAGAGAGAGTGAGAGAGAGAGTGAGAACATGTGGAAGGCGACTGATTAAGTCATATTTACACACTTAAAAAAAGGAATAAATTTGTAGCACCTTCTTTCTGTCGTAATTTGGGTGTCAACAGCTGTTGCAGACATAATGACGTGCAGCTGGAAAGCAGCTGCACGGAGTTAATGCCCTCCAACGATGAAAATAAATGTTAAACAGGAAGGAAGCTGAATTATATGCATTATTTGACAGAACAAAAGAAAAGAAAAACACTGGCACGGTCAGTGTTGACTAAATTAAACATGAAAATCCAAGGGCTGAAATATGGAAACAAAGCGCTGAAAAAAGTGTTCTCATAATCTGGATATCAAATGACAAATATTACAGCATTATTTTCCTGTGAAATAATGCATAATGTGAATAATCAAATCATTTTTCAAGTAAATAATATTATTTTGATTCACGTGTGTGTGCGTGTGTGTGTGTGTGTGTGTGTGTGTGTGCGTGTGTGTGTGTGTGTGTGTGTGTGTGTGCCATTAAGATCAGTTTCATGCTGAAGAGCTACTGAAATGTCCAATTTATGGCAAAGTGTTACATAAATTGAATGATATATTTTCAGTTACATTTAAACTCATTTTAATGTTATACTTAAATTGGACTTTTGAGCCCATTACCATCACAGCCAAGCTATTTAATATTGCAGGCTTATCTAATATAATCTAATATTAATTGGTTTGGTCATTTTATGTTTTTTTTTTTTTTTTTTTTTTTGGCATTGTCAGATTTTTTATCATCCATTTTAAACATATTTGGTAACACTTTACAGTAAAATTTCATTTGTTAACAGCAGTCAGCTGATAATAACATTACAATAATCCACAAGTGATCATAATTAAATTTGAACCATCACTTCTGGCCCAAATAAAATCCATAATCCATGATAACACTTCTTGTGGTGAAAAAGTCCACTCCTTGTTGTCCTTTCACATCAAAAAAAATTGTTTAAAGGTGTTGTGTTTTTACTTTTAAACAGTGCTTGATCTGTGCATATTTCTCTCCTGATTCAGACAAAACAACTTTTTCACTGGAGGAAGCATTAATATTAATTACAGACTTATATTTTAGCAGTTTGAAGATGAAAGCATCTTAAACAACTTAATGATGGATTTATTTCTTACGAACACACAGCTTTTTGTTTCACAATGCATTCATTGATTGACAGGAGTTGTGTGGATTACTTGTGGATTATTGTGATGTTTTTATCAGCTGTTTAGACTCTCATTCTGATGGCACCCATTCACTGCAGAGATTCCTTTGGTTAGCAAGTGATTTAAAGCTATTTTTCTGCCAAATCTGATCTGATGAAGAAACAAACTCACCTACATCTTGGATAGCCTGAAGATGAAAATAATGTTTTTTTTTTTTTTTTCATTTTTGGGTGAAACTATTCCTTTATATTAATAAATGCTGTAGTTTGGTTTTGTTCATTGTTACACTGTTAATTTATGTAGCTGACTAATGTTAACAAATTAGCTAATATTAACAAAGACATTATTGTAAAGTGTTACATCATAATTATTAAACATAATTTTTGCAATGAAGCAACTAAATAAGCTTATTCACTACAGCTGACCAGCGCAGCAGTCAAAAATTGAAAACAGAACCTGAAATGCAATCAGCAATGTGTCTTTAAAATGAATTGCAAGGTTAACACAAGTTGACAGGTTGACATAACAAGAGTGCTATGAAGCAGGCCTACATCACTTTACATTCATGAAGGTGCTCATCCCACATGATTCCACGGCCGTCGCTTTGTTGTAGTGAGAGCTCAACAGCATTGAGCATCTGTCTTTGCTCTTGCTCCCCATTAATCAAGACAATCAATTCATCAATTAAGTACATCACCATAGTAACCAGAGGTCCCTGGGGGCCAGGACAACCTTGCTTGATCCCCTTAGTGCTGTTTAACAATATAGAGTAACAAAATCTCCAAACAAACTATAGAAATCATTAAATCCGCTTTGTTGCTAAATCAATCACAGGGCTCTTCAACATCTGCCTCTGCTTGACAGCAGTAATATAACAGTGAGCATCACAGATATGTTTGTTGTTGTCATAATTTCTGGGACAGTGCTCCATCTATTCTGATTCACAGTGTTCAAGAATGTAAAACAAAATTAAACTAAGTGCAGAATATTTAAGACAGGGATTAAACATTTAAGAGACAAATGATTTTTAGCTAACAAATTATAGAACTGCTAGAAAACAATGGTTGTTCAAAAATGGTTTAATTACCATTACATGCTGCAATTTGTGTCATATATTTTTTTTTCACTCTGTTTGGTAAGAATACAGTATATCTGCTGTTTTTTTGTTTATTTTTTAAAGAAAAATTAAAATATGGTACATACCAACAAAGCAGTGTTTTAGCAGTTATTAAAAGAGACAGTGTGAATCTTTATTAACTCATTGACTCAGTTCATATGAGTCATTTGTTCACAAATCAATCATGGTAATTTCACACTGTGTTCGTTGTTTCTCAAAGAAAGAAGCACTGGCGTGCGCTGTGAAGACCTCACAAGGTGATATCTTAAGATATTCATATTTGCTCACACAGACTAGTCCTGACTGTCACCAATATCGACAATGTTGTTAAATTACTATTACATTTTGTGACCATTTTAATCACTGTAATACTCTATATTAGACAGAGAATTGGTTTCCTTTGCTCGTGCCATCCACTGCATTGGTTTGTGACAAGGAAAAAATGCTGCCCAGAAAGCGAGAGGAGCCCCAAAGCACTTCTCTCTCCAGCCTCGCAACAGATGTTCACCTCCACCACAGCACTTAAGGTGAAGGATGTCGTCATCTAGGTAAGCAGATACTTAGCATTAGTGCGGCTGCAACTTATGCGTTAATCTCTAGAAGGTGGCAGGTGGCCCATATAGACCATAAGGTCTTTTTCTTCACTATGGGCATGAAGTGACCTTGCCAGTATCCCAGCATGAGATCCAGAGTAGAAGTGAACTATGCTTTGGAATATGCAAGCTGTCAAAATGTTAGACCTCACTGAGCCTGTGATATGCTTTATAGTAGTGGAGGGTTTAGCAGTATCACAAAGCTGGACCAGTCTCACAGGAACCCAATTCCTTTACAATCCCAATGTCATTTTCCTCCAGTTATTGCATCTGACATCCCTATGCATTTAGACAATGGACATTAACCCCTGATAAAAGCACACTTTTGGAGTGGTGAATTCTGGGCTTGATGGACTGTATGTACTATGCATCCCAAAATCCAGTCCTTGCCAAGGTTATTTTAGTTCATCAAAACTAAAACATAAATAAATAAATACATACCAAAAAAAAAAAAAAAATACATAAAATAACCCCCCTCCCCCACACACAAATTTTTGTTACTTGAAAAAAAAATGAAATGAAATGAAAGTTGTATTATTATTATTATTATTATTAATGTTTTATTTCAGCTAGTTCCTGAATAATTTCTCATTTTCTTTTAGTTTATCTTGAATTACCAAAAATACATAAAACTAAATAAACTAATACAAATAAATAAAAATCTATAACTATATTATAGAATTATATATAATATATTATATATTATATAAAGACAATATATTTTTACATATATAAAAACATATAAAATAAACTCATAAAAATGGAAAAAACAGACAACAAAATTATTATAAAATTAAAGTGAAAACAGAAAATATAAGGATTAAATCTGAATCAAAATATAAACAAAACTTACTAAGAAACTAAGATAACTGCTTTTTGAACAGTACAAACATTTATATGCATTTATAAACTAATAAAGAAGCAAATTTTTTTTAATAGATCGCTTTATAATCCCCTTTTTGTGGATAAATGCAAACAAGTTCCAATTTTTCTATTTTTAGTTGAATTTAGTTGCATAATAAGATGGGATAGGAGAATATGTTTGTGCATATTTACTAGATTTCATGCTAATCCATGCTTTTCCCATCCATGCACAAGGAGATGACCTCCACATTATCTTGCAATATCTTTTCTATACTTGACATGCTGCTTGCAAAGAGTCTGTCAGCTATGGTGATGCATGCAAGACCTCATTCTACACAAACTATAGCAAGAAAAATAACAGGTAAAGTTTTACTAAGTGTGTATGCTAACTGTGGGGGATCTGGTGCTTGTCTAGGTGGTTATTCATAGCAGAAAAGTGCTTCTTTCTCGTCAAAAAGCAGAAAGTAGTAGCATGATGCTGTTCATTTGCTTCTTGTTACAACTGGAGAGTCATGTGAGTGTCGCCAGAGTCATTGCTCAGCTTATTGAGATGCCAGCCTCCTTTTGTATCATCCACTGATAATGAAAGAAGAGGTCTAGGTGTTTTCATTTATACTGCACCACTCTCAACATCTGTTTTGTTGTGGGAACCCAAGATGATCCTGAAATATACATAGATGGTATATCCTTTATGTCTAAAATATTTAGTATAACCATTTCTATGATGTACTGTTAAATGAAAATATTAAATTTTCCTTCAACAGAAGTACTTTACTTAGACCTTAGATAACATTTAAAGGCAAATATGCATAATACAGGAAGTGATATAACATCAGTATGATGAAGAGGGCACATTTTAAAAGCTTTTTTGGTTGAATTGTCCCGCTGACAGAAAATCCCAGAAAAAAAGCAGAACAACGACAAAGGACAGAGGAGAAAGGGAAGGAGGGAAGGAAAGATAGGAACCCAAGGTGCCTCTTTTGTTTAATTAGCTGAGCCAAATTAATTAGTAACAGAAGCTTGAATTAATTATGGTTGAAAAGACGCAAACAAACATTTACTGTTTCGGCTTCTGTTAATGTGCAATTAGATAGTGTCTCTCTCTCTCTCTCTCTCTCTCTCTCTCGCTCTCTCTCTCTCCCGCTTATTATAATATAAATAACATTGCTCTCTCTCTCGCTCTCTCTCTCTCCCGCTTATTATAATATAAATAACATTGCTCCCAAAATACAGCTTTTATTTCCTTTCTACTGCTTGTGTCGTGCTGTGTGTGTTTCCTCTGGATCTGTTCTTTCTGATTGGGCTCTGTAATTTGCGGTCTTTTATTTGTTTTAGTGCCTGCTGTTACTTGTTTTAGTGCCAGTTTTTATTGGATGTGTTTGGCTTAAGTTACTTCACTTTACTGGTGGAGTATGAGGATTTGTGAGTGTATGAGTTATTCAGCAATAGATGGTTTTGTCCTCTTTTTAACTAGCTTAACCAGCAAGGTCAACCTTATTGTTAGGTCAACCTTTCTATATATATAACCTTAAAAAAGTTAAGGCTTTCAGAGAGATGGATGGATGGATGGATGTTTAAAAAGCAACCTATAGAAATTTGTTTGGTTTATATATTTAACTGTATTTAAGAAATTCTCTTTTTATCTTAAGAACACTTCATTTCCCAGAATGCATTAACTGTGTTGAATGTCTCTGAACTGCAATTATGGTCATTCCTTTTCTTGTCATTTCAATTCAGTTTTCTTTGGAGCATATCCAGTGTAATTCAGTTTTAACTTAATATTTAAAAATGAACCAATTCGTCAATCTGAACTTTGCCCACCCTGGTGTATTAGTTTAATCTAAATCACAGATTTTCTGTCCTAAATCCAATACAATGCTATAATAAATAGAGACAGGTAGTGTACATATATAATTAAAATGGACTGAAAAATCCATGTATTGTGGTCGATGAACCAGTTCAAGAGCAGCTTGATGGAAACTTACATTTTCCCAGATGACAACAAATCTTGGCAGCTGTGGGTCATGCATCTGATCCACTGGCAGGAGAAGGTCATGTAGTGCGTCTATAGACAGATAATATATAAACAGTGTTGTTGGGCATCATCTTGGCTCATAGTCAGAGTGACATTTGTGTGATTTGCACCTCTATATATTGGTACATTCAACCCTGTTGTCTTAGTTTTATATGGGTAAATTTAACCTCACCTATAATAAATATATATATTTACAGTACACTGCTAGTTAGAAGATTAGCTGAAACAGATAAAAATACAGAACGAACAGAGAAAGTTTTAAAGCAGTCAATCAGGTGTAGCAGTCAATCAGCATCTGTGTAGTGCTGATAGGACACAGTCATAGTATAGCATAGCATGCTTGCACTGCACATCCGAGTACACTTCTTTGATTTTCTCTAAGATTTACAGATTGGCTCCTTTGTAGCTGCTTTAGGTGTGCGTGCGCTGTAGGACACAGATTATACTTGCTAACATATGAGGTTCGTATATATATATATATATATATATATATATATATATATATATATATATATATATATATATATATATATATAGAATTAACTACATGATACAACTTGTATTTCTGGAAATATCAGCCTCAAAATAAACATAATTCAGTCAATACCATAACATTATTGTGGCTGATGAGTGAATCTTTGTGGAGATATTACAAAAAGTAGCTTTAGATGTCAATATATTGCTTGCATTATTAAATCATGTTTTCATATAATTAATTGCACCGATTTAAGATGTTAAATTGGCAGCCCAAGTAAATATGTTATGCCAAATGATTTTGGATTTGTTTCAGATGAACACTGCATTAACGTGATTACGTTCACAATGGCTGTTTCCTGTTCAGTGTAAAAAGCTTGTGTTTTCAACCATAAAACGGCATCAAGCAGCTCTGCAAAAGATCTGTTTTTGGAAGAGGAACTATTAGGCTTCACGGAGGTTGCTCTAGGTTTCGTCTCATCTCAGTGGGAATTGCAGAGACCTTATCATAGCCTGAGGAATGGCAACACATCTTTAATGTTGTATTAGGATTTAAATGTTTTATCTCACAAGAAAGATGTGCTTCAAGATACTTTCACAGGCATATTTAAAAATGTCAGTCATGGCGAAGGTTTTATTTACAAGACTAAATATTTAGATGAGATCATTTAAATAAAAGGCTAAGATGTGTTAGATTCAGATAGTGGATGAGAGGAAAGAAGAGTGATAAAGATAGTAAGAAACAAAAAAAGATCCTTGAGGTTTGATATTAAGCAAGTAAGACTGTTAGTCCAGGAATTATAGACTTGTGTGAAAGTAAAGCAGAAAAGGGAACCAAAACATTTCCTTTATAAACCAGCATCACTGACAATACAGTAAGTATAGTGTAGTATGGCTGTAAAACAGATGAAAATATTAATTGAATATTAATTTTTTTAAGCTGTAACATTCAGTCTTTTGTAGCTGATAGTGTAAATATCAGGAAAACATGTCTAGGTCACATAACAAATGAAACAAACTGAATAAATTCATGTCTATATTAGGACCGTTAGAATTTTTTTGCATTTTTAACATTATTTATGCCAATTAAGCACGTTCCAAGACAAATTCTCATTACTGTAATCAATGCATACAGCTTTTTCTGTAATTCCCACAAGTATATGCGTGTGTGTATGTGTGTGTGTGTGTGTGTGTTGCATTATTAATTAATGGGTAAAATATGCTTGATTGTCATTTAAAAATAATGTCACAATGCAAAATGTATTAATGGTCCTTAAAGGGATAGTTCCCCCCAAAATGAAAATGCTGTTATTAATTACTCACTCTCATGTTGTTCCAATCTCGTAAGTCCTTTGTTCATCTTCTGAACACAAATTAAGATATTTTGGATGAAATCCGACAGCTTTTTGTCCCTGCATTGAAAGCAACACACTTTCAAGGCAGAGAAAGGTGGTATGAACATCTGTATAATTGTCCATGTGACATCAGTGGTTCAACCTTCATTTTTTATAAGGCTAAGAGAATATTTTTTTGTGTACAAAGAAAATGAAAATAATGACTTTATTCAACAATTTCTTCTCTTCCGTGTCAGTCAATTCACCAAAATTATCTTAATTTGTGTTTTGAAGATGAACAAAGGTCTTACATGTTTGGAACAACATGAGGGTAAATAAGTGATTACAAACTGTTCATTTTTGAGTGAACTACCATGTAATATAGGCTTCATTTTCCTTTTGCAAAATGCAATTTCTTTGTTTTGATTTTGAGATTAATTACGATTAGTGAATATTAGAGTGGGTAAATAATTTTATCTTGCACTGCAAAAACGTCTCAGGTTACGAATGTTACCATGGTTACCTGAGTAGGGAACGAGACACTGCGTCCTCTAGGGGTCGCTATGGGGAACACCTCGTCGTGACCCGTGTCTGAAGCATACATTGAAAAAACACCAACGAGTTGGCCGGCGACAGCCACTGACATCACTACTGTTGCGACTATGGATAAATAGGCTCCGGGATAACACGTCATTCACTTCTTCGTCTGAAGCTTGCCTCCGAAGCATGGCAGGGAGCTAGAGGACACTGTGTCTCGTTCCCTACTCAAGGAACCATGGTTACATTCGTAACCTGAGACGTTCCCTTTCAAGGGAACTTCGTACTGCGTCCTCTAGGGGTCGCTATGGGGAACAGTATACCCACACCGCCATGCTGAGGGGAGTGCAGGCCAGAATCATAGCGAACACTAAGTACCAACTCTACCATTTCCATGGGAGTTGCCCCTGGGACGTTAGACGGCTGTCCGTGACATTACCCCTTATGGCCAAAGGCCTAGGCTACATACCCAACTTACCTGTTAGGGCCTCGGCCCGGGGTAGAGCTGAAGGCTTGGAATCAAGAAAGATTCCTTTCAAGATTCCTTGAAAGGGAACTAATTTTTCATAACTACACAGTCTCACACAAGTGCTAACTATTACTGTTTTGCTTTTTGTTTTAACTAACAATATATACATTTGCAAACATGCATAATTGTATTGACACGATCAAACCTTCCATTAGGAATAACCCTACTTTCACTCTGTGAATTGCTTTTATTGATAATTCTTTATTCCTGTGGCTAGCTGTATTCTATCACTACATTGGAGCAGTGGTTTGCAACAGTTTCACAGCCTCATAAATTCTATTACACAGCATGTCATAAGTGGTATGCAATCGGCTCCTACAGATGCACAGTTTTTATCTGCAGGCAGGCGTGTTAGCCAGTGTTAATGTGCTCAAAGCTCACTTTCCTTACAGCATAATTTCACGCCGGCGGTTCTGAAAACATCAGTGATTGAACCTCAGCAAAGGTCATACACAGCTGAGAACAAGGACAACTGAGATGCAGCTACATTCCAGAAACTGAATCTGAGCATATTGTCTTAATTTCAGAATTTACGAGATAAAACCTTGAATTACCATGGATTTATTCAGGTCAGCTGTGTTAGACTGTAACCTATACTAAAGATTTTTTGTCGATCCCTTATTAGTTTTCTCTTTCTGCTGCTTACTACTAGATGGCTCCGCCCACAGTGAAAACTTGTTGGTCTAAAATTACAATCCACATATGTTCTGACTGGCTGCTGAACAAACAAATTATTTCTAGCTAGAAAAGAGTGTCTGATTTTTGTGTGCTGTTTGAGCCCCACTTGTCTGTCTGGATCAGGCTGAATGTGTCTGCAGGAAACTCGCCAAAAGCAAGCAGAGGAGCGAACACCCCACATTTGAGATTCAGTTTCTCGGTGATCTCTTTAGTGTCCATTCAGATCCTGTTATTTTCTCTTCTAGCTCCTTGTGTCCTGCCTACACACGCACAAGCACACACCTCAGCCTGCTCACAGTCTCTCTATCTCTTTCTCTCTTTTGGCCTGCTGAATGTGTAGTTTGAGATTAAGTTTACGTTTTAAGAAAGAATCCAAATCTAAACCAGAAAACCTGCTATATTGCCAGTATTTTGAAGGCTTCAGAAAGAGCTCAGACACAAAGACCACATGAAAGCCATTATTGCTCTCAAACAATGAGAACAATGAACATCAATCAATCAATCAATCAATCTATCTATCTATCTATCTTTCTATCTATCACTCAAAACACCCTATCAACATAGAATTTTTTTTTTCAACTTTAAAAAGTAAGTGTTTATGCTACCTTAACATTTTAAGTTTAGTCAACTTCAAATTTCAAGTTGATTAAATTTAACATTTTAAGGCTGCACAGAGACTTACTTTTTTTTACAGTGTTTCTCAATTGCATTGGTTCAATCCTCAGATAAGAGGGGTTTTTTTTTCTCGAAGCAATAAGTTCAGATGTTTGAACAATTAGTTTCTTGACAACATCAGATTTACATTTTTTAATTAAAAAATCATACGTTGATTCTTACTGAAACTGTCAAACTCTCCACAACTTTTAAACATTATTTGATCATGTGAGAGGGTGATCAAAAACCTGATACGTGGATAAGAGAAAACTCGTTCAGGAGTCGGAAAGAGCCGGCACACTGTCTTTTAAGCTGAGCCACTTTATTCCATACATATCTGATATGAAATGGTTGTAATGTCTTGGCAAATGGTTTGCCATTAGGATTTCAAAGGGATGGAAAATGTATGTAGGTTGTAATGTCTTGGCAAATGGTTTGCCATTAGGATTTCAAAGGGATGGAAAATGTATGGTAAATTTCTAGAATCTTTGGAAACACTCTATTTTTACACATTAGAGTGTGTAAAAAAATATATTTTTACACAATAGAGTGTCTAAAAATGAATAAGCAATAGTGAATTTTCAGTTTACATGTTACATATTTCTACAAAAATAAGTGTACTGTATAAATATAAATGTTCATTCTCTTTTTGTGTGCTACAGTATTGGCTTTTACCAATGCATTTTTACCTATGTTGAAATCTGTTTCTAAAATGCTCAGTGTGATACACACAAAACTGACATTATTGAATAGTACAGAAAGTAGTCTGACAGCAAAAAAAAAAAAAAAAAAGTAAAAAAAAATTGCATATCAAATCAGAAATTAAATTGCATATAACAAATATGAAATTTGCATATAACAAATATTTCCATGGTGATAAAAATATCTAAGCATTTTGACCAGTGTGGCTCAAATGATGACAAAATCACTTTTTATTTTGGTGGCATTGGCCAAGTCATTGACACAATAACTAGGATTTGAAGCGTGAATGAAATCTTTTGGGTACTTTGCAGACATGCAATAGAGTTTTGATGTTCCAGCAAACAGTTATGACAGTTGAACAGACTGTTTAGAGAATGTTAAGACATTTTGAAAATTGTGTCAAAGCGATTGAGAAAAACAGTAAGTTGAAACAACATTTTTTTTTACAGTAGTGTAGCAATCACATAGCAATCTGTTAGCAAACACCCAGCACACTGTAAAATCACTGTACAAGTTTTGCAAAGGAGAAACCTCTCACGTTAGAACATGTAAACATCCAGTTCTGTCTGTGACTCATTCTTGAGCGTTTGACTTTGTTTCCTTACTATTTCCTCCACTTTTGTTATTCAGTGTTTTATGGGGCTTTACCAGAGGATGACGACCGATAAATATAATCGTGCAAAAGCCATTTCCTTTTTTGGAACCCACATCGCCAAACTAAACAGCAGTCAAATTAATTTTATTTCTTTGTCTAAGGGTCACTGTCTCCATCACTGGGCTGACCCAGATAAATTCGGGTGTGTGTATTAGCCATTATTTGACTGTGGACTCTCAGGCGATTGTCACAAAAGTGCCACCACTTCCAAAGCTACTGACCCACATTACAAACACTGCGACTGCTCGCAGCACGCTGGATTTCAATGAAAGCTTGACTGCAGCGTCTTCTGAAAATTCCCAAACTCTCCTGCTCATCAAACCCCAGAACTCAAAGAGCCTGGTTTACATCACCCACATTTACTCACAGAACACACATTCCTGACACATCAACAGCTTGTCTTGACAGACAAATTCAGTCTTAGCTTCATTATTTTATAGCAACCTGAGAATTCCACATTTCTCAGCCCTTCTTCTCTGAGCCACACTCTGCTTCCAGCATATCACTTACGTCAACGTTGTTAATTCCTTTTAGTTCACTGGTAATTAGAGAACAGGGAAATTTCACTTCTTAAAAATGCACATGCACACATATTCATCTGTTAGACAGGCAGGTATTCTTAACGCTAACAGGAGCACAGCTATTTTCAGCTCATTCAGTTTATGTCTGGCTGCTGTGGTAACACACACACACAACACAGAAAGTATGTGCTGGCACAGTCAGGTCCTGATAGAATACATTATTTTTTGTTAGACTGATAAACTAGGTGGAATTGCATCACTGTGTGTCTATGTTTACTGCTGGCATGTCTGCTGTCAGTGATGTTACCCAAAAGAAAGTATTCAAGAAACCCAGTTAACAAGAATGGTTAAATTTTCTACTAACAACCAACCCTGATGCTGCTGATTTAAAATAGTTAAGTAAAATAATGTATTGTTAAATGTATATAGTGAATATAGTGTGAAATAACCCCCATAGCATACATGAATAACACCGTAGCAGATCTATTCAGGTGGAACTGGGGAAGGTGGAGGGTTTCTGAAGCATGCTGCAACTGCTACAGCAAGTACTAGCCAAGTTTTTGAATGTTGAGCAGCGAGCTCATTGGCTGCTGATACGAAAATAACCATCAGCTGTGATGTCATTATATCAGATTGAGTTTGAGTTTCATGACAGAACTTCAGATTTATTTATTTTGTTGATAGATAGATAGATAGTATAAATATAAATAAATAAAATAGATGGACTGGGTGGGAAAACTAAACAATATATCGACTAAATAAGTATAGATAGATAGATAGATAGATAGATAGATAGATCGATAGATCAGGTGTACTCTTTATCGACTAAATAAGTTGATTTCCACAGACAATAATTCTAATAAATCATTCTAAATTTGTAAAAAAAATAAAAAAAAAATAAATAAATAAAAATGAAGATCACATTTACAGTAACATTTACAATGGAAGCCAATGGGGCAGGCAAACACCACCATATTGTGCACTACTATGCACAAGTTTTTACAAACTAAGGGGCGAGTCAAAATTATTTTCTGTGGTAATTAGCAGGTTGGCGCACAAGCTGAATCTTAACTTGTATTGAGCCCGGAACGTTCTTTTAACGTTGCTTCTTTGCACTGATATATCCATCAGAGGCCTGCGTGACTGGAGTGTTATAATCCTGCAGCGCTGCACTGCAGTGAGCCCTGTTTATGTTTGGGTTTTGAGTTTACATGCTGTGACGTCACCACCTTGCCTTACAAAGCCTGAGCCGGCTCCCCCACCGTGACGGCCTATAACATCAAAGAATTCACTGAGGCAACTCGGGATCTGGCGTGAAGCGAGAGAATTTCTGGGGGATACAGATACAGATTGTGTGTGTGTGTGAGATGAAGTGATTGGGGAAATGTGCATATCAGCAAAGAAACGTCAGTTTATCGTAGATCCGGAGGGAACAGCAAAGGAGAAAACAGCAGAAAAGGCAGGGAGAATGATGCTGATTATGGATATGTCCCGAGGTTCAAAAGCTAAGTCTTCATGCACACTGGCTCTGTGTTTCTTCACTATGGACACTTTTGGCCTGTGGACACACTGTAGAAATTCTTATTAGTGTATTTCATTTTTCAACTAAGAGTGTTCAACAATTTAAACAAATCTACAGCATATACAGACTGTACATGTACATGACTTCTGAAAATCATTTCCAGCACATCTTCAGGGATACAGGTATATTGTGTTCGATGTAGCATTCTTTTGGAAATAACATTTTAGGAATTTTAGGTTTAATTGCTATGGTTAATTTTATAGTTAACATTTTATATATCCTAAATACACACATTAAGTAATATTTTCACACTTTTTGCAGAATTGCAGTGCAGTGGATACCGTATTTTCCACCTGACAATGTTGCGTTTGTCTATAAGTCACATTATATTATTATATTCAGAAATAATATAAAATGTCAGTAAATAAAAAACAGAAAAAGCAGCAATAAAGGCATTGAAGTATTGTATTTTTTAAATTCCTGGGACATGAAAGTGCCTAAAGCTGAGGAAACATCTTTAAGTATTAATATATTCAATTTAATTTGATGTAAACAAAGTACTTATAATTCAAACTTGAGTGCAAGTTTCACCTGAAGGCCAGATAATTTTGCAGCTTGAGAATGCATGCATGCATGTGTGTGCATGCTAAGTAAGGTGCAATCATGGAGTTGCACAAATGTCATGGATAAACAGAGAGTGTGAGAGAGAAGGGGAGAACATGTCAGCTGCCGTGTGTCATTTCTATGCCACTAGTGGCAGCAAACAGAACTGCAAAAAATGAATACATTTCAGCAGTTTCAAAACCCAGCATTGGTGCTCATGCAAAACTGAAGTCACAGCACTGAAGTGCTCTGGATGGTGGCCAGAATGCTGCGATCCTGTTGCATTTCTGAGTTGTTTGTAAATTACTATGAAAATGATAGAGCGTATTGGCCCAGAGTTTTTTTTTTTTTTAATCATCATTGTCAGGATAAAGTCATAGCACCTTAATCTTATCTGTAAATGACAGTTTTATTTGTAAAAAAAAAAAAAAAAAAAAAAAAAAAAAAAAAATTACAATGTACTGTGTTAATCTTAAGGATTTTTCTATATGTTTTTACAGGTGTTTTATCTGTATTTTGAATTTTACACTTAATTGCATTTTGTTTTAGGATTAAAAATAATATCTGTAAAAATAATGGAAAATGTCTTGATAATGAGCTGCCATTTCTTTTTCTGTTATTTTACAGATTTATTTCTTACAGTGCAGCTCCTATAAAAATCTTCTTTTTTTAATAGTTAGATGCAGAAATTTGAGGTTTTGACATTTTATTGATAGTGAAAGTAAAGTCATTACAAAAAATGTGAGGAGAAGAATGAGGAACAGGAATAGGACACAACAAAAAATAAAGCATTGCAACATATTCTTGAAGTAAATAAATGTTTGATGCAGGATTTTGCAGCTTATTGATTATAAATCATGACTTCTCTGAATGGCGAGTTGATGGCTGTGACCTGCAGGTGACTGTTTATGCAAGTATGCAACCAAATAATCAATATTAAAGGAAAACGGAGGGTCAGATTTTAAGAATTAGTCATTGAAAAACCCACATTGATCAATAGTGTGAATATCTGAGAGAGATGCATTCTCTTTTACATCAAAAAAATGTCATTCATAAGGTTTGGGAATCAAACATGCACTCCACAACAAAGCATTTCTCAAAGCATTTGTTTGTTTGTTTGTTTGTTTGTTTGTTTGTTTGTTTGTTTGTTTTTCAGTGGAATATTATTTTACTCAGTCTACATACTCATTTAAATCACTCTTTTTTTTTGTTATAAATGACAATCATTCTTTATGCCCTTTTTATTTCTACATACCATGAGAAGGAAAAAAACTAATGGATGGAAAGGGGAATGATCTTTAGAGATAGCCGTAAGCATACCATATGTCACAATGGTCTATGAATCATACTTTCTGCAATATAGTCCATATTTCAAAGCGTTTACTGTGCAGGCTATGTTGGATAAACGCACAAACATGTACACAACGCTCTGACCTGCTTTCATGGTGTGTTTTTTTCTGTATTGTTGTCCAGATGCTGTGTGCTAGTAAAATGTACAAGCCCAGCATTTCTCAGTCCATTTACATCATGAGCATCCATGTGTTGGACTGAGTAACTGTCTGTCCTGCCCTCAGGCGAAAACTGCTTAGATGAGTCAATATTCACTGTCAATGTATGTCACGGTGATATCAGCACCTATACTCAAAAAAACTATTAAAAGCCATTAAAAACCAACGACGTCAGTATTGAAGGTAACTTACGCACAGCGCTTAAAATCTCCTGTTCCTTCGGACACTCAGCAATACAATAATACAATTTATTTTGGCTTCGCAACTGCAATGGGAATATGTGTCGGATAATGAATTCACTTCATATCCCCCTTGAACAAGCACTCACACACACTGGACATTGTGAGTGTGTGTCTAAACTACTTTGACACACTAATATTTCTGGTAACCCAGTAGTTGATGTTTTATCAGTAAAGTCAATAGCGCACACAGAGAGATTTGCCGTTGAATGCCATCTAAAACCATTTGAATATAACAGCTGCGGCTGTATAGTGAAAAGCATTTATACGGTATATTGATCTGCTCTTAGATAGAAAAAACACTTTTCACGATGTATAAAATCAAAACAAACAGATGAAAGAATTGTTTGCTCTTCAACACCAAAATATATTCTAATTGTAACAGTTAAATGCACTCTTTTTTTTTCAGAAAATTGCTATTAAATTTCACAATTAATTACAAAGAAACATCATGTAACACATTGACTCAAATGTGAATTTTTGAAGTAGAAAAAACAAAAAAGTTTTTTTTTTTTACATACACCCATAATGTATTCATTTACTTTTAATCACTTAATTTACATCTTAAAAATATATTTTTAACAAAACCATTAAATATATATTAAATATATTATTTCAATTTTTATTTATACTTTTTATATTTCTCACAAAGTACACCATGTTACTAGATTTAACTACTAGAAAGTTTAAATATTCAACTGTCAAAAAAATATTTTTACTGTTTGTACAATTTCATTAAAATGAACTAAAATAATTCAAAAATTCTTGAATTTCATTGGAATTAATCTATTTAAATTTGTCAAATGTTTACGTAATTCATTGGCACTGGGACTACATGAATTTTTATGATTGCGATCACTGAAATTGGGAACTGGTTTTGTAGTTCCCAGCATGCTCTGCATGGGATTGGGTAAGTGTTAATCAGCTATTATGTGTTTTTATTTAAGTTTAGAGACTTGGTAGTCTTAGTGTTGTAGTATTAGTGCATGAAGAAGATGATTTTGTTTTGGTGGTTTCCATTCTGCTGAAGAGTGGAACTTGTGTTTAGCTGTAGAAATAGCAGCAAAGGCTGGTATACTGGCCAGTCTTCTGTGTCTTGCTCCTTATATAAAGGTAAAAGCAAAAATGCATTACTCTTAATATGAAAGGAACTACTGTTACTTTGATACACCTAAATTTATTGGGAGTTAGTCAATTTAGTTTCCTCTACACAAGATATGCGAGTCAACTCTACATGATAATAGTATGTTAAGAAAACTAATTTGCAATGTGCGGAACCACTGTCCACATAAATGTTTAAATCAAATTAAACCAAGGTGTTAACATGAGTGTGTTATTATACGAGTAGTAAATCTTAGGGATACATGTTTGTACTGTAAGTACAGCATGGGTTTGATTTAGCACATACAGTATGTGGGAACAAGCGCATATGTATTTGTATGCGTTGTGTGATTTGTATGCAATGTTGATCATGTGAATACATTTGGTATACATTTAAGAAACATTGGTCACAGTGTTCCTGCTGTTTCAGGCAAATGTACACGCAGTGCTTTCTACTAAAGTCACACATGCGTAAGCAACCTCTGTCCTCCGTGTGCATATGTGTGTTTGAATTGTTGGCATTGACTGAGGTGGGACGTGCCAATCTCAGGAGAAATCCATATGGCTCCTGCCCTGCAGTGATGCCCCTCGGGTCAATGTCACAAAAGTTTGTAAAAGACAAAGTAGTTAACAGAAGGACAAATGCAACTCAACTTTCAGGGAAAATAAAAGCATGCTTATATTTCATCTAGAGCCTAATTTATTGCAGCAATAATTTTTTTTCTTCTTAAAATGTATATTTTTTTAAATAACTTAAAGCAATCTTTTTGTGTTGGGTCTACATGAACAGTTTTTGTTGGCAATGGTAGATTTGTACGCAGCTATTTTAATATGTTCTAAAAATGTTTTGCTAA
The DNA here is from genome assembly GCF_018340385.1 of Cyprinus carpio. Taxonomy (NCBI): domain Eukaryota; kingdom Metazoa; phylum Chordata; class Actinopteri; order Cypriniformes; family Cyprinidae; genus Cyprinus; species Cyprinus carpio. Next base: position 29,539,452 of record NC_056599.1, on the reverse strand, counting down.
CATTTCCATTTAGTTATAAAAGTTATGAAAACGTATTCAACATTCAACGTTTTTTTTTTATGCAAACATTAAAGGGGTCATGAACTGCCTTTTTTTAATTTTTACTGTTCTGAGGTCCGTTTATAATGTTATCAAGATTTGTACATCAGAAACATAATTTAAAAGTAATAGGCTATTTTCTGTCCTGTTTGTTTGGGATGACGTATGTCACGTCACTTTTTTGACCCCCTCATCAGAATGCTCTGTTTGAATAGAACGTGGCAGATTGTAGACTTGGAAGGAAACGCCCACTGCTATGATTGGCTAACACTTGTGTATGCTTGACAGCTTACATTCTTTATAAATGGAAGCCATTGTGATTTAGGTTAAAAACACATAAATAATCAGTGCACATCTGTAAGAACAGACAAAGCAATCGTGACCACTATTCAGTTACAGTGAGTAACAGTGATTTATTCACACTTGTGTTGCAACATTACTGTCGGATCCGATATAGTCAGCACAGCATCATCTTTGGGTTTCAGTCTTTCTGAAAATCCTGTGGCAAATTGTGCATTGTTTGTAAACGAATCCACAGTAAAAGGAAGTGAACAAAGGACCAAGTTCTTACTGATGGGGTCTGAATCTTCATTAAAAATAAAGTTCATCCATTCTTTCCTAATGTTTGGATCAGGAGGAAGGCAATGCAAAGACTGTTATTCTTCCACAACTTGGCACTGCTTATTTACACTACGTGCGCAAAAAGGTGGGAGGGGCTAAATAGGCCCCATGTACTAAACATGGGCTGATCTTCTTCTGCAGAGGAAGTGCTTATCCACACTATTACATCATAGAGTAGAACATTCTACAAGCTGTTGTTTAGGCAGACTGGTTTCAATTTAAGCTGTTTTTAGACTAACAACAAAGTTTTGAGTTCAGAATATTACAGGCTGTTTTTATAGTACAGTGACCTCTTATTTGTCAAAAGATTTTGGATTTCTCAGTTCATGACCCCTTTAAAGAACATTCCACTTTATTTTTTTGCAAATGTTATTGGGTATTCTGAAACAAAATGTTAGATGAACATCCATATACAACATTTCAGAAAGAAAACGTTCCATAACTGATCAAATTTGTGTGCTAACATTTTGAGAAAATTAGTATAGACCAGAAAACTCTGAACAAATGTTCTATCAACATTACTGGAAAACTGTTTGTTCCTAACTTTGAAATAACCTTGCCAGAATGTTCAAAAGTTCTGAGAGAGCTGAATAGTTGCATCAAACTGAATTGGAAGAGTAAATGTCTTATAAATAAGCCTTATTTAATGTGTTTGTGTTTCATTTTCAGTTATGGTGGAGATTTTGTGGTTATCGTCGAGCAGAAGAATGGAACAAACATACTATTCAGGTCATTAGCAAATCACTTTTCATTTGCTTATACCACACAATGGTCTTTACGATCAACTTAAAGTACAATGATTTTTTTTGTTTTTGTTTTGTGTGTTTAAAGAAAGTGCATTTTATTTACTGCAGATAAAACAATCAGCTGTTTTTAAAGTCAAGACAGTCATGGTCATTTTCAGTGAGTACTGAAAACTAATCGGCTTGTAGAATATCTCAGCTTTGTTCAGATTAGTGGCAAATTTGTATCTGGTGTATCTGATTTAAATCTCTTTAAAAAAGTGAAAGTCGTGACATTTGTAATGAAAATCTCTTTAGTATTATCTACATAAAAAAAAAAAACCTAAGAACTGGAAAGAAATGAAAAAAGAAATAGAGAGGCTGGATGGGAAAATGAAAGAATATATTGGAAAAGATGCTTGTGATGGTGTGTGAGAGTGTATGTCAGTGAGCTCCAGAATCTGACAAGTCATGAGAGATTGGCGTGAGGGACAGGAGATGAGAGAAATGGATGGAGAGATATTAGAAGCTAAAGTAGAAGAGACACGAGTACATGCACTCAAGCATGAGAATCTCGCTCTCGTTTCAGTTCATTCAGTTCATTTATGACAGTGGCAGAAATAACATTCTCAGAAGTTCTCAGAAATACCATAAGCGACAGTCAGACATTAGATCTCCAGATAAAGCTGGAATTAAACTCTTGCAGAAGAACAGGAAGCTTAGTTCTGCTTCTGTCTGTGAGCCGACCCACTTAAGATGGGACCACACATACAAAGACAGTCAGAGCGAGCATGAGACATCACGCATGGATGTTATGATACACCAAATGAGTCTCTGGGAGCGGCTGAGCGGTAGCTAAAACTGGGTCTGTGACATCATAATCTTCTCAAATTAAAGGAACACTTCTATTTTGAAATGTCACGCATTTGTTCACCCTCATCTCTATGATTAGGATCTTTCTGTTGTCGCACACAAAATGAGATGCTTTAGATAATGTGAATGCTGCTCTTTCCCATACAGCTGGTTGTATAAAAAAGATAAATAAAAAATAAAACCTTAAAAATGTTTTTATGCTTTTTGTACTAAGTCTTCTGAATCATGTAATGGTTTTGTAAGGAAAAGACTGAAATTCATTTTTTACTTTGAAACAGGATTTACTTTGAAACCATTTTCACTCAGAAATAGCAAGTAAATTTCACAAATAACTGCGAAGAAAGAGCAACACATTGAACTAAACATTACATTTTAAAATAGAAAGACTGAAATAGTATTTTCTTGTAGAATGTATAACAATCCAATAAAACATTCAAAAAGCATTTTTACTGTGTAGCAAAAATCTCATTTGCAGGTTTCAAAGTTAGCCACAGGTTTAAAATAACACTCAGAAATTGCTAGTAAATGTCACAAACAATTACAAAGAAAATAACACATTAATTTAACATGAAATTCTGAAGTAGAAAGACAGAAACTTTGAAATAAGATTTTTACAGTGTAGCTCTAAAAACGATTTTGCATGTAGTAAAGAGTAAACAATGACAGAATTCTCATGTTTGGGTTAACTGTCCCTCAATGTAAAAAAAGACTTTTCAAAGTTGTAAATAAAACATTTTTTGGAGTATTATTGGAGTATGTTTTAAAAGAAAATACTATATCAGTTTTTCTACTTCAAAATTTAACATATGATTCAGTCTTACTTCCGGTTTCTTTGTAATTGTTTGTGAATTTGAATAGCTCTTCCTGACTGAAAATGGTTTCTATACCATTTTTTCAGTGCTTTAAGAGGTGATGTTCATGACATGGGTGTTGTTTAGACACATAGGATGTTTGCTAGAAGTGTTTCCTCTATTATAATACTTCACCATTGAAATTTCCTCTAAATGACAAAGCATTTAACAGAACAGGACAGAGTACCAAGTAAATCCATTGTAGGTCTCTCTGTGGGGATTAAGTTTGGGTTTAACTGCTTATTTCTATTCTGAGATGTTCCCTCAGAACCTTTCTGGGTTATGTTTACGTGTGCACCAAGACTTTGGGTTGTCAGATTGAGGGTCTGTCACAGTCATAACACAAAAACACGCACACACAGTCTTGTGCGAGAGGATTGGCGACATCTCCACAGAGGTCACACCTCCCGCAGTGACAGTGTTAGCTGGAGAGAGCCAACGAGAGAATGAGTCAGTGAATGAGTGTAACGGGGTTGACTTCGGGGGAGAACACAGGCACCCCTTCTGTAGTGATGCATCCAATCACAAAAGAAACAAATGGACATTGTCCTTAAGACTAGGATAATAAAGATGTCATTTGAGGAAGAAGCTTGTTTTGTGAAGGGTTTTCAAACTTGAAAAAGGACCCTCAAATGTGATGTTCTCCTTTTTGAGGAAACCCAATATTGTCCATTATACAGACTCATTTATTCTCCTGAGAAAGTGTCAAAATATGAAATATGTTGTTTGTACAATTAAATATTTATCTTTTAATATTTCCACTCTAATGAAATCTAAAGCAAATCTTAGAATATTGTCTGGAAAATACATTTACAGTTATTCATCAAAGTACAAGCATACAGTCGTGGCCAAAAGTTTTGAGAATTACATAAATATTAGTTTTCAAAATGTTTGCTGCTAAACTGCTTTTAGATCTTTGTTTCAGTTGTTTCTGTGATGTACTGAAATATAATTACAAGCACTTCATACGTTTCAAAGGCTTTTATCGACAATTACATGACATTTATGCAAAGAGTCAGTATTTGCAGTGTTGGCCCTTCTTTTTCAGGACGTCTGCAATTCGACTGGGCATGCTCTCAATCAACTTCTGGGCCAAATCCTGACTGATAGCAACCCATTCTTTTATAATAACTTCTTGGAGTTTGTCAGAATTAGTGGGTTTTTGTTTGTCCACCCGCCTCTTGAGGATTGACCACAAGTTCTCATTGGGATTAAGATCTGGGGAGTTTCCAGGCCATGGACCCAAAATTTCAACATTCTGGTCCCCGAGCCACTTAGCTATCACTTTTGCCTTATGGCACGGTGCTCCATCGTGCTGGAAAATGCATTGTTCTTCACCAAACTGTTGTTGGGTTGTTGGAAGAAGTTGCTGTTGGAGGGGGTTTTGGTACCATTCTTTATTCATGGCTGTGTTTTTGGGCAGAATTGTGAGTGAGCCCACTCCCTTGGATGAGAAGCAAACCTCACACATGAATGGTGTCAGGATGCTTTTACTGTTGGCATGACACAGGACTGATGGTAGCGCTCACCTTTTCTTCTCCGGACAAGCCTTTTTCCAGACGCCCCAAACAATCAGAAAGGGGCTTCGTCTGAGAATATGACTTTGCCCCAGTCCTCAGCAGTCCATTCACTATACTTTCTGCAGAAGATCATCTGTCCCTGATGTTTTTTTTGGAGAGAAGTGGCTTCTTTGCTGCCCTTCTTGACACCAGGCCATCTTCCAAAAGTCTTCGCCTCACTGTGCGTGCAGATGCGCTCACACCTGCCTGCTGCCATTCCTGAGCAAGCTCTGCACTGGTGGCACTCCGATCCCGCAGCTGAATCCTCTTTAGGAGACGATCCTGGCGCTTGCTGGACTTTCTTGGACGCCCTGAAGCCTTCTTTACAAGAATTGAACCTCTTTCCTTGAAGTTCTTGATGAACCTATAAATTGTTGATTTAGGTGCAATCTTAGTAGCCACAATATCCTTGCTTATGAAGCCATTTTTATGCAATGCAATGATGGCTGCACGCGTTTCTTTGCAGGTCACCATGGTTAACAATGAAAGAACAACGATTTTCAAGCATCACCCTCCTTTTAACATGTCAAGTCTGCCATTCTAACCCAGTCAGCCTGACATAATGATCTCCAGCCTTGTGCTCATCAACATTCTCACCTGAGTTAACAAGATGATTACTGAAATGATCTCAGCAGGTCCTTTAATGACAGCAATGAAATGCAGTGGAAAGGTTTTTTTGGGATTAAGTTAATTTTCATGGCAAAGAAGGACTATGCAATTCATCTGATCACTCTTAATAACATTCTGGAGTATATGCAAATTGCTATTATAAAAACTTAAGCAGCAACTTTTCCAATTTCCAATATTTATGTAATTCTCAAAACTTTTGGCCACGACTGTACAGATTTTTTATTATTATTTTTAGGAGGATGCAGTTAGATGCTCACAGAGTTTTCATTTGTTTCTTGGAAATTGGAGGGATCAGGCTGTTTGGACAGAGTAAGGCAGGTCATTAAACCAGCAAGGAATGGTGAAAGAAAACGTCCTTGAAAACATCCTCGCTTACCGACCTCAGGCTTTTGTACAGGATATAGACATAGCAGAGAGTGGAGGTAGGAGGGTGCCAGCCAATGGCTGTTCTGTAGGCAAGCACCAAAGCCTTGAACTTAATGTGAGCCATGACTGGAAGCCAGTGCAGAGAGATGAGAAGTGGTGTGATATCGGCTCTCTTGGACTCATGGAAAACAAATTGTGCTGCTGCATTCTGAATCATTTGCAAAGGTTTCATTACACATGTTGGAAGTCCAGTCAGAAGAGCATTGCAATAGTCCTACCTAGAAATGATGAGGGGCTGGACAAGAAGCTGTGTTGCATGTTCTTTCTAATGTTGTGTAGTGCAAACCTGCATGATCGTGTTGTTTTTGCAATATTTTCTTTAAAGGGGTCAATGAATGCCCATTTTCCACAAGCTGATATGATTTTTTAGTGTCTTTATGAAAAGTCTGTAACATAGTTTGGTTAAAATTTCTCAATGGTAGTGTAAAACAACACTGTTTTTACCCTGTCAAAAATAGCTCTGTCTTTAGCACACTGTTTTATTGCATGTCGTTTTAAAAGCAAATGAGCTCTGCTCTCCCCGCCCCTCTCTTCCGAGCCGCTCTCTGAGAGACGGTAAACTTTTGTCGCATTCATCATGAAACTTGCTAACTAGAACATTATTAGTAAAGGCAATTTGCAAAAATTAATTTCAAAAACCTTACTCTCACTTCTTCTGGAGGTAAAGCTGGATCACTAATGATTCTTGTGAACACATTTAGTTAGATCGGTGCATTCCCTTTAAAAACAGAAGTAATCCACTTCGTCTCAGATGTCAAAAGTAAATGATGTCTGCTATGTTCATTATTACATCCAACATCAGACCACCTCGATTACTTAGGAGACATTCTGGGTGGATCTTTATCCTTAGAGGGTGGTTGTGTACACTCACTGCCAGTACACATTTCAGTTCAAACAACTTGTAAAAGTGCATGTCGCATCCAATGATCCCTTTAAAGGTCACCTATCTTCAAGGATCACCCCAAGATTCCTGACCAATGGGATTATCATTGATGAGCATAGCTGGATGGTAAACTGGTTGAGATGAGAAGCTCCATCAGAGATCTGAGCAAGTACCACTGGATCATCTGGTTTAAATGAGAGGTAGAGATGCATGTCATGAGCATAGCAATGGTAGGAAAAATCATGTGCCTTTATGATGAGAAGAGGATGGGTCCGAGAACTGATCCCTGAGGAACCCCAGTAACCAGTTAATGTGATCTGGATAATCTCCTCCCCAAGCAAATCTGAAGTACCTACCTGTGAGGTAAGACTCAAAAGAGCGAAGTGCAGTTCCAGCGATGCCCAGCTTCCAATTCAGACAATTTAATTTCGCTCCCATCGAGTTAAAAACACAAATAAATGCACAGCCATTTGCATCGAAAACGTATATATGAATGCGCTGTTGCACCTCTGATAACTTTAGGCTTATTCTGCAGCGTTTATATAAGCCTTTTGATGGGTTGTGTCATGGAGCTGTAAAAACGGTTACACTCACAAAGTAAATGAATCGCGTTTGTTCAGAACGCAAAAACAAACACTCTCATTTGATCCATGAATGTTTCTCTCAGTTAATGTACGCAGTCTCGCAGTCTAAAGCATCTGTCATAGCAAATCATGAATAATTAAGCAAAGCATCTTCTCATAGGATAAGATTACGCAGTTTCATGAATAATGTAATAGACACAGATGCGTCATCGATGTACTATAGTCCATTGCCACGTCACAAATTGTGACGTCAACACGATGTAGATTTTAAACGTGGAAGATGAAAATAGCGCAAAAAAAACTTAAAATAACCAGTTTTCTCTAACAATTAAAATTAATAGATGCTAACATGGTCTTCTATGTGCAACACAAACACCTCTGCTTAATTCTCTGAAAAAGTATTCTGGGGTTTCATGACCCTTTACAGTGTCAAGAGCAGCAGATAGATCTAGCCAAAGACTATAGAATACCCAAGACATGTCACTCGTATAGGTTTGAATGGGGAAAAATGCAACGCTCAATATGGCCGCTCAGTCGATGAAGTTTGGAATTCTGAAAGTATGGGTGCGTCTCTATCAGTTCCCTAGCTCCCGAGCTCCTGCCGTTAAAATTCCCGGTTGCTATAGAAATAATTAGCGTTTTGAGACGTGTGCTTAGGACTGTGCATGCGTACTGGCTGATCTTAACCTAAAAAGAAGAAGCTTTTTTTAATGCTATTTGTTAAAAAGAAACAACATTTATGATACAGTTGTTGTCAGATTTCTTTGGTGATTTCAAATATGAAATTTAATCGTAAGCTTAGTGAACAGTTTTGGAGAACTTGATGTTTCCCTATTCAGTGAGATAGGAGTTGCACTTGCATGCCCGAGAGGCGTTTCAAAGATGGCCCCAAGTGACATGTCTTAAAGGGGCTTTGGATCTAGCAGAATGAGAACTGAAGATTTGGACTCTTAAATCCCGGGTTCGGTTGAATGGCCTTTTTTTAAATCCCCGGTGTATATATATACACATATTATTGTGTTTGTTAATGTATCTGTCTGACATCAGACCTTTGCAGAAGTTCAGAGCTCCCGAGCTCATGAATCACTATAACTTCCACACACCCCTAACCCGGGGATGAAGTTTGGAATTCTGAAAGTATGGGTGCGTCTCAATCAGTTCCCTAGCTCCCGAGCTCGTGAATCAGTAGATCTTGTACCCACTGGTAAGCTCCCTGACTCATTGCACATTGGGACAGTGATCAGTCGAATTCCAGTGACATGATTAGGTACAGTGTCAACGGACAACATAGCAGAACGTCATCACTGGAATTAATAAACAACAGGCAGGACCAATCTCATTTTTATATTATTTTTATTCTCTTTAAACACATCATTCTGTTACATGTTCTTGCAACATTTCTGCAGATTATTAATTATAAATGATAATTAGATGTGTTCATTATCTGTCCAGCGATGTGTGTTTATGTTGAAATAAACTAAAAACGGTCTGTCTTTTCAAATCTTCTATCGCATGTCATTATATTTATCGAGTTGACTCGTGTGGTTTATGTTTCATGCTTCTAAAATGTGATGTTATTTCCAGTAAGGGAACATAGTGAGCAGTGATGCTCCCTAGATTTTGCGGTGCATTGTGGGATTTTTCAGGGAGCAAACGTTCCAGTGCACTGGAAGGATTTTGCGATTTAGACAGCCCTTAAAATGGTCTACTCCCTGATCAGTGCCCTGACTACAGAACAAGGGAGCTGATTGAGATGCACCCTACATTTTTATAGCACACTGAATCTTTCAAGTCAAAGGGCCAAATAAAATGTTGATTTTAATTAAATGACCCCTTTAAAGAACAGCAGTTTTCCTCTCATGGAATTTGTTGTCAATGAAAGTTTCTAGATAGATACAGTTTAATCATTTATTTTACTAAATTGCCTAATTTATAACTAATATATGGTTTCTGGACTTGGAGGATAATGAGTGAGTGGAGTTAAAGGAATACATTACCCAAAAATGGAATACTATGGAAATCAGTGGGCACCAGGAAGTGTATAGCTGAAGAAATAAATTCATACAGATTTGGAACAACTTGAGGGTGAGTAATGACAGGCTATTCATTTTTAATAAATAAATAAATAAATAAATAAACTGGTCGGGTCATGTGATTTGGTATAAAATCCCTGAAACTGGATTTATGACCGCAAATAAGGAAAAGTGTTACTTAGCCATCCTGCCTCCCGATTGTTTTATTTACACAACAGCATTGCTTTGTGTAATATCTCCATCTGGTGTTTTTCTAGGGTAGCACACTTTTTTAAAACGTCTCCCTTTTCACGTTGTCAGATGTATTCTTCACACATGGATGATCATTTTTTTTCTGGTAAGACTAAATATAATTAATATGTTGTATTATGGGTTTCATGCACTGATCTAGATCAGTGGTTTCATGCTATTATTTTTAGATTTGTGTGTGTATACATACATACATACCTACATACATACATATATATATATATATATACATATATATATATATATATATTTAAAAAATATTTTTTTATCAGTGGACCTACAGTTCTGTTTTTAGTTGTTTCATTTCAGTATCGTGAACTGTCAATTTCAAAGTAAGACTGGATTTTTACATTATTACATTTAGTGTCATGTACTTTGTCTATGTTTAGACTGAAGAAAAGTGAGGATAAGAACATACACACACACACATCTTTATATAGACTCAGTGCTGGTTCTTTAATGAGATGAGATTTCCATTAAAACATGAGTATAAAGCTCAAAACAATCAGTGCAGTTTAGGGTCTGCAGCAACTATTTGACAATGACAACAGCATGAAAACAAAATAAGAGTTGCAATAGTCTTTCATCAAACATCTCTGAATATTACATTATCACTTGTGCTCAATAAATAAACTAATTTAAAATAGGAATATGTTAATAAATACCAATAACAAAGACACATTCAACCATATAACACTGACAACAGCAGCAAACTTTCCTTTCATGAAAAGAAAAATTAGCATAAAGCAAATATAAAAGCATTCAGCTAGTTTAATAAATGGAAGGGACAACATCTACCTTAAGCATAACATGTATAAATAATTTGTACTTTACATGTTATTCCAATTAAAATGTTACTTGTGCCCAAGCTGCCATGACAAAAGCACAGATACATATATTTCTCTCTGAATCTGAGCCACATGTATCATGGTCCATTCATTCACATTTAGTCATTTCTTCAGAATGCAAGTCATATTATAGAATTATATTCTTTGTCACAAAGTCACTCACAAAAAATAAATAAATATATGTTAAGAATAAAATTAAAGATAGTCTTTGAACCTTTTGGCTTTCCAATATTAATACATATCAACAGACATATTATTGGGGGAAAAAAACAGCATGAAATTATGTGAAAGGAATAAAAACTAACAACAGGAAAAAAAAAAAGCTGGATTGTCATCAACAAACAACAAATGACCTTTGCATGTGGTGGGCTGTAGAGATACAAAGTAAAGATGCATATTAAAATGAAAACCATAGAAACCAAGAACTCAACACTGAAAAATATGAACCATCGGTGATCTGGAAAGAATGACCTGGGACCTTGTGCATGAAACACTTTAAGTAAAACTATCTGGGCAACTGTGAATATGGACCAGAACTGATGAAAGTTTGTTCAGTGCTCTTGAACGAGATGTTATGAGCCAACTTCCTTTTTTCAACAGGGCAAATGTGTGTGTATAAACAGCGTATGTGTGAATTATTGCGTGTGTAGGTGTGTGTGTGAGAGAGATTACAAAGCTGATCTAGCTATGATTATTTTGGCTGCTGATCACGTTTCCGCCTGGAGGGGCAATATGTATCGAGTCCAGGATTGGCCGCAACACCTGACCAAATGGCCTGAGTGAGAAAGAGAGAGCATAAAGTACTGTGAAAATCACACAGATCTTCTTACATAAATTTTGGATTGGAAATGTGACCGCTGAAAACTAGAGAACATCACAGTTATGCAATCACAAATGGGTGAATCTCACAAAAACACGATCAAGGTCACATCTCACTAGAAAAACAATATATAAAAATTAAGCCTATTTTTAGGCCAATTAAATGGAGAGTCCGTCCAAAAATGAAAATGCTGTCATTCAATGTTACATTTTTAAAAATGTCTTAGTGGCTGTTGTCTATACAGTGAAAGTCATTGGAATACAATGTTGTTTTGGACTCTTCTGACTTTGAAGGAACAGTTCAACAAAAAAAATTACAATTTCCTGAAAATGTACTTGCTTTTTGGCCATCCAGGATGTAGATGAGTTTGGATGTTTCTTCATCAGAACAGATTTGGAGTAATTTACATCAACAATAGATCCTCTGCAGTGAATGGGTGCCATCAGAATAAGAGTCCAAACAGCTGATAAAAACATCACCATAATCTACAAGTAACCCACACATCTCCAGTCCATCAATGACTGTGAGCAAGTGATGTAATGATACATTTCTCCAAATCTGTTCTGATGAAGAAACAAACTCATCTACATCTTGGATGCCCTGAAGGTGAGTACATTTTCAGCAAAATTTCATTTTTGGATGAACTATTCTTTTAATTGTATGGATAAAATCTTTATATTAAATATTTATTGCATCACAAAATACAAGTCACACAAGTCTGGAACGACCCGAGAGTGTCTCTTTAAGATTTCCCACATTATTTTCTGTACATTTAAGCACTTTCTCCTCAAAGTTATATTACAATAATGCATTAATTCTGTTTTGTGTTTATACTTTTGCCAAACAGTATCTTTTGACAACAAAGATTCATTTAACACGTTGAATTTTCTTGTAAAACGTACTCCAATAACCTTGGTTTATTCATGATTATGTTTTATTCACAACTTCGAAACAAAAACCTACAGTGCCGAGCTCAAGCTATTTATTTATTCTCTGGACGCAGTTACTAAATATTTACCTGTCAAGTGGAAGTAAAAATAACACGGGAAATCTTCTTGAAATACGTAAGCATGTATGTGAGCAGGTTTATGTTTAGCATACTCACGTGGAGAGCACTTCGGAGGGCAGATCTGTGATATAGGAGGGAATTTTATTGCCAGTGAGAAACTGGGCCACCTCGTTAGTGAACGTGTTACAGTTGTGTTCAAACAATCTGTACTTGTCACCACTGCAGAAAGAGATAGAGACAAGAGATTTCAGAGGCCTACAAAATGCAAGCAAAGCATATAAAGCACATGTTTGTACAGTACAAGAACTTTATAGACCTTATACTGTACCTGAAGAAAGGCCAATTTTTATTTTGAGTGATAAACAACCATCAAAGATGCACTCACCTATATGTTGTTTCTCCAAGTGAGGACAGATAATCCATAAAGATCTCCTCTGTCACCTCAGTGTTTCCCAGCTCCACCACTGTGTCCGGAGGTCCGAGCATCGTCCCGCCCTGTAAACACTCATACACAGTGTGTGCTACATACTGCCGCCCTAGAATTAATGTACCTCTTAAGGACAATAATGCTGCAAGGCCAATGTGCTAAGATGTTAAAAGCATCAAATGAATGGCAATAAACATAAAGGGCTCACAAACAGCACAACATGAAGTACACGGAGTACATTTTGGGGCTATGTTTTGAAGTGATTCTCCTATCTTGAGTACTAAGTGTTGTAAAGGGCTGAGATTTTACCGGTGGGCAACTAGAGATCCCGGCACCACCATAGAAGAATTCCTCTCCGTAGATCACTATAGATGTGTGCCTGCGTTGACATGATCATACAAGAAAAGCATATATATATATATATATATATATATATATATATATATATATATAAATAAATAAAAATTTATACCAATTATCCATAAAAAGTATAAACCAAAAAACATAACAACAATAAACAAAACAAATCAACCTCTTTTCCTGAAACAAATAAAACTTTTTTACAAATAATAAAAATATATAATTAGAATGAACCACTAAAATCATACAATTATAGAATTAGAGCTATCACATTTGTTCCTCATAAATGATAAAATATCTTTATTATTATTATTATTATTATTATTATTATTATTATTAACATATAATATTAGGACTGTTGTGGTTTGAACCACTCAAACAGTTACAATATGTTACATTTAATGAACCTTGATGACTATAATTGCTACCTTCAGCACGTGACACGATTAATCACAATAAAGAACATCGTGTTCTTAAACAGTTTGTTCTTTATAAATAATTCTAGATAACTGAGAGCACCGGATAAACTGGTCTCGATGAATATAGATGTCACGGTTATGTGAATAAAATATTTTGTTGATAAAAGTGTTTTCGTCGACCAGCTGTAATCGGACGCGAATTTACAAATCCTAGGACCGTGACGGCATCTTTTAAATATTCATACGCAAGCTATTCGCTATTGGATAGTAACGACGCAACGTCAGTATTTCTTTATTAATAATCATGAACCAAGTCGTCGTAATTGGAAGGCTGCCAATCAACGTTAGAATCAGGTCATTAATATTCAGTAGCCAAGATTTCTCATTGGAAGATAACCAGGCAACGACAGTACGATGGACGTAGGCTAATATAAATGAGCTAAACCTTCTTCATGGTAGGATTGGAAATTTCGGGGCCCTCACCAATATAACGGTACAGATATACTGCATCACTCACCTAACATTATAGGGCTTAGCTGTCGGGCCATTCCCCTCGACAGATCATAAATGAAGAGCTGCACTCCAAACGTCGAGTCGTGTCGATCCATGTTTATGTGATGCCGGAGGCTGACTAGGGTCTGCGATACAGTGCACTTACACGGCCTTAAAATCCTCAAACGATCGCGACAGTCTGAAATCTCAGTTTTGAAATATCTAAAACAGTGTCTCTATATCGGACTTTTGGAGAATTGATGGCATTAGGAGGGTCTGGGTAAAGAATACATCAAAGCCGCTTTAAAACGATAGCAAGATAAGTAGGCTCTGTCCTTCCAAGTCTCCAGTGAAGACGCGCATTAATTCAGTGGCACAACAGCGCCATCTATCGGATGTGCAAGCGTTTACCTCACGACATGGTAACCACATTAAATGCCCCCGACAACTAAAACTGTAATTTCAGTGTGTGTGTGTGTGTGTGTGTGTGTGTGTGTGTTTTTAAATTGGTTTTAAGTTTCACCTATCGTCCTTTCTTACTGTTCTGTTACCGTTCTTCATCCATATTTTTTCATAGGACTACTGCTCTGTTCTTAACTTATAGGCTAACTACTTTAATATGATGCGATTTCAATTTTTCCTTTCTCTTTGGAGTGTTAAAAGCTCTTGGTGCATAAAGATGATCTGTAAAGATACAAAAACTAAAGTCTTAAATCCAAAGAGATATTCTTTATAATAGTTAAGAGTCAACCACACCCCCCTAAAATGCCCCCACATCTAGTCTACGTCACTATGTGGTAAGATTTGCATAACGCCGCCCAAATGTTCACGCAAAGAAAGAAGGTGTAACTTTGATTCTTGCTGTTGCCGCCTGTGCCATGTTGTGGAGATGCTGTTTCGTTGTGAAAGCGAAAATACTTTGTTTATCCTTCCAAAAGAGGACACAACTAGAAATCAGTGGTTAAGTTGTATTTACAACACTGTTCCAGAACAGTTCAAACCAAATATTTAGTGTGCATCACATTTTATAGAGGACTGTTTCCTGATCCTGGGAGAAAAGACTACAATGCCGGCTGTTCTGACTCACAGTCTATGGTTTACATATGTAAACCTGGTGTAGAGTAGAGCTTGTTGTTTGTTGTTTCTCCGATCACAAATGCAGACATGCAACGCAACATGTAAAAACACAGTATAAGTCATTATAATCCGTAATTATGTCCCCACTGGATGCAAAAAATGGCTAATTTTTAATGGGTTTTATTGTTTTTGTCTTGTGGCGCCAGTGTTCTGACTGGGACATATATCACAGTATGTTAAGGGGCGTAACATTTCCGTCACACGCTTGAGAAACAATAAAAATCACAACTCACTTTACAGAAGGATAATCAGAGCACACCTTACTTTTCAGAACGATGAGCTTTATAAAGAACGACGTGTTTCAGAAGGCAGGGCATAGAGGAGAAACAATAATGTACAGTATGTGGAAAATAATGTGTTTTTAACCTTAAACCACATAAACACATTCCATTACACCAATTACACAAAATAATGTTATTTTTAGCAACATCATATGACCCCTTTAAGATAAGCTTTGCCTAGTTGAAAAGATCTGAAAAGAGATGCGCCAAAGCATTCACAAGAACTCGGAATAAAAGAGTTTTTATAGTGCTTTTTTCAAAATAAAATAATTTAAAAAGAACGTCTAACAAAATAATGTTTAAAAAAGCATTCCCAAAAAGCTATAAAAAAATTATCTCTATGCGAAAGTTAAGGGAACATTTTGTTTTATCATTTTAAAATGCTGGGTTGTTTCAACCCATTTGGGTCAAATATGGACTCATTGGGTTAAAACATTCTATTTTAACCCAAAAGTTAGGTTAGTCCATTCTTACCCAAAGTGGGTTGAACATTTTTTTTAGAGTGAACAAATTTTGCAAACGGGAACACATTCTTAAACTGGTTTTTGAAAAAAATTTTTTTTTGTTTTGCAAACATTTAGAGAACATTATTAAAGAACAACTTTGAATAAACGTTCTGTTAACGTTACTGAAAGAATGTTTATTCAGAAGTTTGAAAAGAACCTTCCCAAAACGTTCTGAGAATCTTCCCTGTAAATTGGGTTTCTAGGATGTAGGATGTATCTGAATGAGATGCATCTTATTGAGTATCTTTAAAATTCAAAGGTTGAACAATACGATAGTAAAATCCTTTGTGGGAAACAAACGGTACACTGCATTTTTCATGTAATTATTGATCTTCGTGGTTTTGCGCGAAACATTCTAAAAGCTTAACGTCAAAAAGTGATTTAGGCTAGTGTAGCCTATGATAAAAGACAGTGATATCGAGGACAAAATTAGGTAGGGTACACAACTTTTTTGATTGATAATTCACACGCATATAGCCTACAGGCAAGAAGGTGAACCCCGAATATAAACACAACACAAAAAAGATAACGTTAACCGTTTCCCATATTAAAACAAACCCATTATAATCAAAAGTCTTAACGCTGAAGAACCGTAAGCGCCTTATTATTCTGGGTTAATTTGTTTGTCTGCATGCTGTACCTATATATCGTCAACTAAGTAGCCTATACTGAATTTGGGTTTCTGATATCACTTATAATACTTCAAGCCACGTTAAGCGTTTTCTTAATAATGATTTTTAAAGCAAACGCTTAACTTTAGGCATTGCGTTATATCTGCTTGCCTGCATGTACCTACTCATTGTCAGTAAAAGCCTACTGATTTCAGTCCTTCTTTCACGGTGTTTGTGCATTAATTACTCCTTCTTACATTATCTGCGTTGATTGTGGGTGAAAATCAGTGGAATTCTGTCGATATTATTTAAATTTGGTAAGTACATCGAATAAACCAAAACACTGATCACAGCAGCACGCGAGTGTGGGAGGCGTGTAGAGCTGTAAATGAGGGCTTCTGGAATTCTCTGGAAATCTGCGGAACTTTCTGTGGAATTCTGTTGGCGCATATTCCGGGAAGGACTAACTATTAGGGTTATTGGGCACATTTCTCGGAAAACACTATTTAAGTACTTTAATTATGTTCTAGGTGTAGCCTATGTCCATGTGTAGATCACGTTACTATATACAGGGCTTTACATCATACTCTGCAATGACCCGATATTCTCGTGTATCTCAAAAGTGACTCATCGTACTAATACGTCTTTATTGCTCAGAGAGAGACCACCTTTTCCCGTCTTTCATTTCCATTTCTTGGCAAAAACAGTCGCGCTCCTTCCTCAACGCGCGCGAACTCTCGTGGTAAATCGTGCTCGGTGCAGCGCTAAAGGGACGAACGGAGTTTGGCAAGCCATTTTAACATTCTTTCTTTAAACTATCTATTCTACTTAATAATATCTAATGTAGGCTAAGTCGTTCTTGACAGAAGTGTCTGTCATAATGTATAAAAGTACTATAGTACTTCATTGCCTTGCTAGTTACTCAAATTGTGCCAAATAGTCTAACTATTCTATTCTAGTCAACAAAATTCTTTTTTTCCTTCTTCTTCTGGTTTTCTGTTCTGGTGATCTATGGTTCAGATTATTTTGTTAATTGTTTCACTTTTAATTAAACTCTAAAGTCTCCTCAAGTCTACCCATTTAATTGTTAAAATATTCTTAATATTTGTGTTATGTTTCAATATATTTGAGAATGGAGAAATTGTACTGATCCATATCAGGAATCACAATTATTACTTATTTCAAATTGACATTATTCATTTTTAACAAAAACCTATAAGAAATAGAATAAGATGGATGTAATTAAACCAGCCACTGACAGTTGAAACAAATGCACCCTCTACCCTGGGCTTTTTTATGTTCTTTTCAGAGAGCAGCTCTTAGTGATGATGATTTAGTGCATTTTTTGGTGAAATACATGCTTGTGTATGTTTTATTTAATCTATAAATTCGTTATTGTGATATAAATCATTTTATTTTATGCAAAGCTAAATACAGGGGCACAATGTCAGTCATCTAAACTAGTCTCACATCAGTCTTTTCGTATGATGGAAACGTCTGATGTCGAGCTTAAAATAAATGTTTTTGTTTATGAATGAATGAATTAATGATGCATATTTATATAGCACTTTATTGTGTATTGCTCAACCACCACCAGTGTGCAGCATCCACCTCAACACACTCAACACACACTAGCTACAGGTGGAGAGGAGAGAGAGTAATAGAGCTGATGATGCCGCGACGCTACAGGTGGAGAGGAGAGAGAGTAATCAACACACACTAGCTACAGGTGGAGAGGAGAGAGAGTAATAGAGCCAATCAAGTAGATGGGGATTATTAGGAGGCCGTGATAGACAAGGGCCAGTGGCGGCAATTTGGCCAGGACACCAGGGTTACACATCTACTCTTTACGAGAAGTGCCATGGGATTTTTTTAATGACCACAGAGAGTCACGACCTCGGTTTAACGTTTCATCTGTAGGTACTTTTTGACAGTATCGTGTCCCCCATTACTATACTGGGGCGTTAGGACACACTCAGACCACAGGGTGAGCACCCCCTGCTGGCCTCACTAACACCTCTTCCAACAGCAACCTAGTTTTACCAGGAGGACTCCCATCCAGGTACTGACCAGGCTCAACCCTGCTTAGCTTCAGTGGGCAACCAGTCTTGAGCTGCAGGGTGATATGGCCATGGCATTTATCTACTACTATTATTATTATTATTATTATTATTATTATTATTATTATTTATTTTATTTTATTTTATTTTATTTCAAAATTTTACTTTACCTTAACTTATGGGTCTACTCAGTTTTATTTGTCATGGTTCCAAATGTAGTTATGTACATCTACTTATTTTTTTACTTAAATTTAGTTCCTACGTTATATTACAATTGATTTCACTACTTTAAAATTGACCCAGTATTTTTAAGTGTAAAAGATTTTTACCAAAACATTTTTTTTTTTAATTAAGTGGCAAATAGTTGAATTATTAGTGTGTATACCAGTTGTTGCTACTAACTATACTGGTCAACATTTGAAGTGGATCAAAACCTTTCATCAAAGTTGTCCTAAAACCAAAATGTGTTCTTGTTTTAGGATAACTTTAACTTTTTTGATCCACTTCAAATGTTGACTACTGTAGTCATTTTTAAATTGAACAATAAATTATCCTTAAGTCTACACATTAAAGTGAAGAACTAATTTTCATCTAATAACAACTACAATATTACTGGTAACTAGAGAAATATGATGTTAAACAAGTGACACTAAAAATGAGACCATCAGACTACTAACTAGTAAATAAAAAAAAAATAACAATAATAGACTCTTTAAAAGAATACATGTAAACACGGCTTGCCATACATGGAGAAGTGGGCGAGCGCGTAGAGCGTGCACGCGCCAAGCCAAGCCAGTGCGTGCATGTGTCGCAGATTTTAAAACTCAGAAAGAGCAGAAACAGCGGCGGACCTGAGGGTGCACCAAGAGTACCGGTGGCTTTAAATCCTAAGTAAAAAAACACTCTAAGAGTCTACGCAGAATAGTTAAGCGTCTTTTCATCACCCGAAGAGGAAGAACAGGAAAGATAAGAAACTCTGTTTGCTGCACTGGATGATCTCATGAACATGGAGCTGTCATCAATAGGAGAGCAAGTGTTTGCTGTGGAGTCAATAACGAAGAAGAGAATAAGAAAGGTAAGGACGTTGCTGGTGCTGCATATAAAATGCACTTCGGTCAGTTGCTTTAATGGAATGTTTTTTGCACACAGTTTACTTTCTGTTTTGAAATGATTATCACCTCCGAAGTCCGCACAGTCTTCTTCTGCCACCTCAGGAATAACTAATAATAAGAAAAACAACCAAACCTTCCTAAAAATTTCGGAACTTTTTCGTTGCATGGCTCCTCGTGTGCAAAACACTGCGGTAACTTGAATGTTATTGTCTTAAGTTTGTGAATTTTTTCTAAGGTCTGACGCTTAAATCGCGAGCGCTAGAGATGGAGGGGGTGTGTGAGAGCAGCGCGCGTGTCATCATCATCGCCGTCGATGCGCGTTTCGCTCGAAAATTCGCCGCGTTTAGTGGCTACGCAGTTTATTTGTACGCGCGCAGGGTCAAGGATGATGCTTGTAACATCCGCGCAGTTGCCAAAATAATCGGACCAGTTAAGACCAACGGCAGAATCAACAAGATTAAAGATGTTTAAATGACGATTAATAAAATAGGTCATGTTTATTAATAGAGCACCCACGAGCAAGTATCTCTTTGGTAGGTGTTTGTGTTATTTATTTATTCTGTTGTCTGTGGTATACAGCCAGATGTACAGTAATAGCTAGAGATGATGATGACTAACGCTGCATGTGCACGCGGGTTTCGTTTCATACGCTCGAGCACGAGGGGGGGAGGGCTTCGCAGCTCCACGCGTTGCACAAAACGAGTTGTTTACGCGTTTCCATGGCCCCACCTATTTCCATCCCATGAATGTTCCTGAAACTTGCTGTTTTATGTTTTTTTGTGTGTGTGTTTTTTTTAAATGGAACTCGCGAGCTCACCCCTCTATGACTTCACGCGCCGTAATATTCGCCAACGTAGCGCCGTTTTCCTCCTGCGTAATCTTTGATGTCAAAATACTACTGAGCACTGACATCTTAAAGAGACAGGCGTGCTTTTTCAAAATCTGTGGGATGTTTTGTATTATAGGTTTGTTGAGGATAGAATGATGACATATGTCTCTCTCGCAACTTTAAAAATGAAAGTGACTTTTTATTTCTTTCTCTTTCTCATTTCAGGGAAATGTGGAATATCTGCTAAAGTGGCAAGGATGGCCGCCTAAGTAAGTTCTCATGTAAAGTTGGAAAAACAGTAATTTTATCAAAGACCAAATACAGCCTACAACAAAGACACAATATGTGGGTGAATCCTACAAAAGCATGTCAAGGTCGCGTTTCACCAGCCCCCAAAAAGATTAGGTTAAACATGAGAAAATTAGATATTGGATAAAAACACAGCATCAAATTATTATTTTCGCACATGTCATGTTTTTTTATGGCTGAATCTCACAAAACTTGTTAAGATCATGTCCTGATCATATTTAATTAATATTAAAGAAAAAAAATAACATTGTATTTTACATGAAGATAATGAGCCCTAATTTTAGGAACATAAAGATGATGTACATTGCAACATTACTTTAATAACAATTCCCATTGTTGTTATTTATATATTTATTTAATACAATGTTTGTTTTTTAATTGGTCTAAGGCATAACATTAAACACTCTCATTAAATATATCCTATACTTTACATCAATATTGTTTTAAATTATTACAGTAATGAGATCTAGATTTTTCCCCAATTATAGTAATGAGAATTGAGACTTAAATATTGTGGAAATGTTGCAATGCTTATTTCTTTAGATTTTGGGATGAAATATGAGCCATGTATTTTCTTAACAGGATTTAATAAAATTCACCAAAAGAGAAGACAATGTGATGCTCTGTTAGAAATATTAATAAAAAAAAAATTAAAAAGCCGAAAATGACTGTAGATTGTAAAGTTGAATTCCGTGGCAAAAAATGATCTGAGCTTGAAACTCTTTTAGCCGTGTGCTGCTCCAATGATCTGTTTGGGACTGTCTGTGTGACTGTCAGGTACAGCACCTGGGAACCAGAGGACAACATATTGGACCCTCGTCTTGTCCTCGCCTATGAAGAAAAGTAAGTCGCATTCGGGGAACTTTGGTTACTGATGGGGAGGTGAATAGGCTGGAGGCCACAACATGATCTTTCCTTTCCATTTCCCCATTCCTTTGCTTATCTCTCTCTTTCTAACAGAGAGGAGAAGGAAAGAGCTCTGGCTTATAAGAGGAAAGGCTTGAGACCCCGTCGAGTTATTCTGCGGGTAGGAGTTATCTCTTCACTATTTTGATTTGATTTTTTTTTTTACTGTAATGCACAAACTCTGCTTTATTTTCCCTAAGACAGTATTTGAAGCCTCATCCAACTGTTGTGTCCTGTGTATGCAGCTTCTGTAACAATAAGTGCCGAGGCCAAAGATTTTATATCGATTCATAGATCATATATCCAACAATCTGATACGCAAAATAAAACAGATCTGATGGACTAAAATGTCCCAGGATCTGAATTTAGCATCCACAGGGTACCTTACTTGACTTTCTGACATGGTTCCGAACAGTTCTCTGTAAGTGCATCAATGGAGCAATCTAGATTGCAAGATAATATACCGCAGAAGTTGTGAAGACACTTCAGTAATTTCAGAAAGAGCAATCTAACCTAGCCGGTATATGCAACATCTGATAATCACTGCATAATCTCAACTTTACAACAGAACCTCTATCCAATGGACCTGCGAAGTAAACACAAGGTTTCAGATAAATCCACCCCGAGAATCCGCCTGTCACTCACCCGCTCCATGGGGACAGAAATAGACCAGAATGGGCGGCGCTGCCAGCGCATAGAGAAACGCAAGAACAGACAGTACAGGTCCAAACTCATGAATGACATCAAACGATTCCAGCAACCAAGAAGACATCCACTTCTTCTAAAAGACTCAGAGAAAGAATGGGATGGAGATGAGGAAGATGAGCAGAGGAAAAAGGTGAAGAAGATGAGAACAAATGGAGAAAAAACAACAGAAGTGCACCAGGACATTCCAAGTGGTAGGTGTTGTGTGGCATCAATGCGAAAACTGTTGCTAAGATACTCTGCGAAGAACATATTCAGGGGTCATGAGGGCCATTCTGAAAAATCATGCCAGATATTTCTGAATCACAGTGACAACTGGCTAACACGTGTTTAATGTGATTGAGAAATACTAAGCTGTGAAAATTCACCCAAAAATGATAATGTAGCTTGTCATTCCAAAGATACTTTGTCCTTTGCGAAACGCTATAAGTAGTTCTGTTTTAGTTACTCTCTTTCTTACAATGAAAGTGAATGACCATCAAACATAAAAACTGGACCAAAAACCCACCATAAATGCATCCCATATGAAATTTGCCAAAATTTAAAAGTCTTCTGAAGCCATTTCACCTTTTGTGTGAGGAATGACTCATTTAAATAGTCAAAAATCTATTTAATCCTTCATTATAGCACCCTGAATCTCATTCAAATACATTTAAACTTGCCATTTTAAGACATTTAGTTGTGATGTTTGATGTCAGTGATGTTGAACATTGGTTCTTATGTCTTGCGATTGATTGTCATTGATGTAAAACCAAATGTTACGTGAGATTTTAAGAGCTCTGTTTCGCAAAATCATCATAAGCCTAAGTAGATGGAGGCCACTGGTGCCAATGGTTTCTACAATCTACTTGGGCTTACGATGCGTTTGGGAAACGCAGCCCAGGTCGATTTGCTTGTCATTTTATAAAATACATTTCACAAAGTAGTCCGTACGATGCATGCAATTCCAATTCTTTTGAAGTTACACAGTAGGAACAAAGTGATATTTATAGTTATTCACCAAAATCTTCCTTTCTGCTGTAGCTTTCTGAAGGCCCTTTTGCTTTCGAATACATTCAAACTCGCTTTTGAATATGCATCAGGTTTGAAGTCAGTGAAGATTACTGATGCTAAATTTTTTTTACATATCTTGAAGCAAAGTAGTTCATATGCGTTTGGAACAAATTTAAGGTCACTTAATAACTTTCTGTTTTAGCTGAACAATTTCGTTGAAAGTTCTGTCGTTTTCCGTCAGGTCAAGAGATGTCGGAGGGGTACAACTCTTCGGCAGAACATGAAGCTGTAATCACTATTGAAGAAACTGAGAACTGCTCTTCCATTTTTGACCACGCCGAGAAGCCAAGCGAGTATACAGGTCCAGTTTTAGGAGCAACAGTAAACAGTACAATCACCAACACACAAGAGAACACGCCAGTCACAAACACTGCAGGGGATGAGGACTCTGTACGGGTATCACATGACATGACAAACACTGACCAATCACTACACAACAGCACCAAGTCAGGAGCCAAGCAAGGTGTGTTTGACAAAGTACAGAACAGACCTTCGGTTATCGAGGTACATTCGAGCGCTAAATGTAGACAGGACGAGGTAAGTGAAAGGGGCGAGCTAGACAGTTCAGAGGCCAAAGAAAAGAAAGGGATGGATGCTGTTGTTACAGCAGAATGCACATTATTACAAGTCCCAGTTGACCAATCACAGACTCCCTCCACCACCACAGTGCATCCTGGGAAAGTCATTGTGACTCAGGTGACGATAAATTCCTTGACCGTCACCTTCAAAGAGGCCATGAGTGCAGAAGGCTTTTTTAGTGGCTATGGGCTTTAGGTGTAAGTTGACAAAGAAACCCAGGAAAATACAATAGATGTATGTACCAAGTGAATAATACAGTTTGCAGTAGTGAAGCAGATATTGTCTAAACAAGGTAAAGACATCAACAAGGTATTTGTTTTTTTTCAGTTTGTCCTTGTGTCATTGTGGTTAAATAACCGTTGAAGGTCGACATTTCTGATTATACTCAGTGATGCTGTATGCGAAGACTTTAAGCATGTAAAGCGAATCTCTGTGTCTGTACCACTACTTTTCCATCAGCAGCAGTCATTGACATAACAATGAGGAGAAACTGTTTTTCAGTTCTGACTTGAAGACAAAACTACTGTTCCATCGCCTCTTTTGTCCTGTAACCAACCAGGTGGGAAAAGGAAAGGCCACCTGGCTCTGTTTCCATATCTGCACCTGAGCTGTCTTCACTCTGTTCGGAGGCCTTTGTGCATTTTTAAAGAGACAGTATTGGTTTACATTCACAACTGCTGCACTGGACGCTTTCGTAGGGGTAGATCCTGTTAATCTGAACACATGTGCTTTAGGTGTGCTTTTAGCATGGCAGAAATCAAAGCCAAGCCTAAATTACACGTATTGGTTGTGGTGATAATTGAACATGGCTTGTCAGCTCTGTTGTTGCACTCACATGTGACAACTACACTTTTTTTGCTTGTATTTACAGCAAATAAATGGTTAAAAATAAAGTTGTGGGTGATTTTAATTTATTTTGGAAATTTATTTTTGTGCGTAAGCTAATTTGTGCATAAGATTAAAATATATACTGATATATAGTGATTTGCAATTGTAACTTAATACCCTGAAATTCCAAGACAGTTACAGTTGCTACTGTGAGATATGAAGTCATATTTACAAGTAACAGTTGCAGTTATGAGATATAAAGTTACAGTTGGGAGATATGAAGTTACAACTTGCAACTAGAGAATTGCAATTACAAGATATAGTAACAATTATGAGACAGGAAGCTGCTTTTCGTTCCTTTTTTTTTTTACTGTCTTCCAGAGAATAGTGTAATAAATAATCCTTATTACACACTCTGGAATACTCAAACAGCTAAAGTACTGTCGGCCAATCATTGTCACAAAACCCCAGGAGGAGTATCTGAAGTTGATATTCTCTATAGTCAATTGAACCAGGTAAATGTTGTAAAATACTAGTCAAAAATTATGAAACATCATAGACCAATAGAGTACAAAGTCATATTTGCTGGCCCTAAAGCAGACACTTAAAGTTCAATAAATAAAATTGGTGGTGCTGAAGCAGAAGCTGGCGCTCTGACGTAGAACCTGGATGCACTAAAGCCCCACTTTTACCAGGCAATCTCTACAGCTCCCTTTAATCACCTCCGACTTGTTTGTAAAGAGCGGAATGCACAGGTATGCATCATGGTACTCTTGTGAACGCATGTCGAATTCGGACATGAAGAAATTGAATAAAGTCTTTATTTTTGTTTTCCAGTGCACAAAAAGTATTCTTGTAGCTGCATAACATTAAGGTTGAACCATTGATGTTACATGGACTATTTCAATGATGTCCTTACTACCTTTCTGGGCCTTGACCATGGCTAGTACCCTTGCTGTCTATGGAGGGTCAAGAGAGCTCTCAGATTTCATCAAAAATATCTTAATTCGTGTTCTGAAGATGAACGAAGGTCTTAGAGGTTTGGAAAGACATGAGTAATTAATGACAGAATTTTAATTTCTGGGTGAACTAATCCATTAACCACTCAGGGAAAGCCACTAAAGCCCCACTTTTACCAGGCAATCTCTACAGCTCCCTTTAATCACCTCTAGGATGATTTGCAGGAGCAACAGGTTCTTCAGCATTGGTCTGAACATCAACCAGCAATGACAGCTGGCTGATGAGTCAACTATGACCAGCCTAACAGCTCTTATTAACACATTTAACCAAACAAACCCAAATCCAAGAGCACTGCCTTTCTGCCAGATCTTGAGTCAAATAAAGAGATAAAAGATTAAAGCAGAAAGGCAAATGGTTAAAAACTGCAATATTTAAATTGTCCTCAAAAACAAATGAATAAGACCAATAAATGAATTTTGTTATCTTCATTTTATTTAAAAAAAAAAAAAAAAAGTCCACAGTTTGTGTTTCCTTTGTACAGTACAAAATATTCAAATAAAACTCCCCAAGTTCAGAGCAAAGAAAATTCTGGAAGTGGAGGAAAAGTAGGAGTGGCACTGAAGAAGGATGAAAACGGTAAAATCAGTGGCTTGCCTCTCCTTCTCCATCGTTTCACTGCTCCATACAGTTCATATGTGAAACACTGCTCAATACGATATTGGCGAGAGGAGAAGAACTCCGGCACCACATCCAATACATACATACACACACACACAAAACTATCATCCAACCAGTACAGACACCTCCACTATCCAGTAAGTCTTATAAGGAGTGCACAAACATTCTGAGGGTGGGTGAGTGCGTCTATGAACTTGTCCTGTTGCAAAAGAAGTGATGTCCAATGGAATTTCCAATATGGCATGAAATGAGATCCACTGGGCAGCAGAGCGCACACCAAACCCGATCCCCCAACACTGTAATTTATATTATACTCAATAACCTAAATCTCCAGCTTAAGTAAAGGAATAGCTCCCCATTTGAATAGGTATTAACAAAAATATATTCTATGTGAACTGTAGCAGTCTCTGGGAACACACATGAACAAAATCCATCATGACAACAAATGAAAAAGCTAGAATAAATAAAATGCAAAACTCAACATTTACAAGGAAGATATGCATGATGTTCCGATAATTATAATAATATAGGCATCACAACGTTTGAAATGTTCCATATGACTCTGTAAAACACAGAACAGACTGGTACGTGGTGAAACAATATATAAAAAAGTTCTTAATCATTTGCGCTTTAATTTTATACCACTTTTAAAATCTTAAAAAATATCTCTTGAAAAAGGAAAAGCACTCCCCAGGACCTGACGTTGAAAATATTACTTGTGGTTTGTTCTCTGAGGCTGAGAAACAATCCTCTCTATGTACACAACTGGCAAAAGAAAAAAAAGAAAACACCCCTTCTACTTATTTACTATCTCTCTAGGCGGGTCCATTTTCAAAGCATTTAAAAAAATCTAACACTGTCTCTGGTGAGGTTTTGTGAATTCTGTAATAACTATATGTCTAAAGGGTTATTAATGTTAATGGCAAGGTCCTGGCCACTAGGGGGCAACATATCATTAGCTCCAGGTCTGTGGAGTCCTGCCAAGCCACTGAGCTGAGACAGCATGGTGTTCTGATCTGCACCAAATCCACTTGGGTCCTTAGAGTTGTGCTGTGGCTGTTGGGGAGGTGGAGGAGGTGGAGCCATGCCTGAGTGATGCTGCTGAAGGTGGTTGGGATGCGGGGAACCCGTTTGGGTCTGAGGTGAGATGTGGTGGGGCGAGGGCTGTGGTTGCAGGCGCGGGGATGGACTTGAGTGAGGTGGCTGGGACTGGGGTCGTGGGGAGGGCTGGGGGGAAGAGACCTGGTTGCTGAGGGTGGATTGGAGCTGTTGGCCCTGCAAGTGGGGCGACTGAGACATCTGATGTTGCTGCGGGCTCATGGGGTTGTTCTGCTGTGCCGGTGAGGTGCCACTGAGATGTTGCTGCTGTTGAAGCATACGTTGATGCAAGGCCTGTTGCAATAATGCCTGTGATGTCTGAAGACCGGGACCTCCTTGTGTAGGCTGTTGACCTCCTCCGTGCCCCACATCGGGACCTTGTGATGCCGCATTCTGCTGTTGTTGCATCTGTAGCTGGTGTTGGGGCGACTGAGACATCTGATGCTGCTGCGGGCTCATGGGGTTGTTCTGCTGTGCCGGTGAGGTGCCACTGAGATGTTGCTGCTGTTGAAGCATACGTTGATGCAAGGCCTGTTGCAATAATGCCTGTGACGTCTGAAGACTGGGACCTCCTTGTGTGGGCTGTGGACCTCCTCCGTGCCCCACATCGGGACCTTGCGATGCCACATTCAGCTGCTGTTGCATCTGTAGCTGGTGTTGGGGCGACTGAGACATCTGATGCTGCTGTGGGCTCATGGGGTTGTTCTGCTGTGCCGGTGAGGTGCCACTAAGATGTTGCTGCTGTTGAAGCATACGTTGATGCAAGGCCTGTTGCAATAATGCCTGTGATGTCTGAAGACTGGGACCTCCTTGTGTGGGCTGGGGACCTCCTCCGTGCCCCACATCGGGGCCTTGTGATGCCGCATTCTGCTGCTGTTGCATCTGTAGCTGGTGTTGCTGTGCAAGCCTCTGTTGCAAGGCAGCTGCAGCTTGCTGTTGCGCAGCTTGCTGTTGCGCAGGTTTGCTTGAAAAATTCTGCTGCTGGCCAGGTTGCACACCTTGTAGCGGTTGACCACCTGGCGGGACTTGCATGTTACCCTGCTGACCCATGTAAACTTGCTGCTGTTGGAATGCTGCGTGATTACTCATTTGTTGCTGCTGCTGCTGCTGCTGCTGCTGTTGTTGTTGTTGTTGTTGTTGTTGCTGCTGTTGCTGAAACTGTAGTTGCTGTTGCCTTCTCATGACCAGATCTCTAAACTGTGGATTCATGTTGGCCATGTTTGGAACCCCCTGACCCTGAATTCCTTGCTGCTGCTGCTGCTGTTGTTGTTGTTGTTGCTGCTGCTGCAAGGCAGCAACTTGCTGCTGCTGCTGTTGTTGCAGCTGCTGCTGTTGTTGCAGCTGCTGCTGCTGCAATAGCGGCCGCTGTTGCATTTGCTGCTGCTGTTGCATTTGCTGCTGCTGTTGCATTTGCTGCTGCTGTTGGAGCTGAGGAAGTTGAGTCTGCATGTTAACACCCTGTCCAAGGTGCATGCCAGGCTGGGACACCCCAGTATTGACACCCACTGGCTGGCCTCCCATAGGTCCCGGCCCACTCTGTGGTAAAGCGGGGCCACCTGTACCTCCTTTATATTTGTGAACCCGCTGCTTGATAAATGCTGCCATTAGTTGTGGGTTAGACCGAAGAATATTGAGGACTTGCTGCTGCTGTAGAGGAGAGCTTGGAGATCGCAGGGTCCGCAAAAGATCCTGCAGGGCTCCCTGAGGCAGATTGCCAGCTGCTGCCCCACTTGCTACGCCACTCTGCAGACCAGCCTGCACCATACTCATCAAGGCATTTCGATTCAGCATTTGGGGTGCTTGCTGTTGTTGCATTTGTTGTGGTTGTTGCTGCTGCTGCTGCGGAGGGGGCTGCATTGCGACCATTCCCGGTTGAGCCATCATGGCAGGTCTCTGCTGGGTTGGCATAACCTGCCCCGGCCACTGTTGCTGCTGAGGTTGAAGTGGTGGGTTCATTCTCGGCTGCTGTAGATGCATTTGTGGTGGCATCTGGCCTTGTACAACTGCCTGTTGGGGTTGCTGCTGCTGCATGGGCCCAGCTCCAACCATCATTCCCTGAGATCCTTGCTGCTGCTCCATCTGCACTCTGTTAGCTGATGCTTGTGCCTGCGAGGCTATTCCTTGTGGCCCTACCATGCCAATCCCAGGGTGGGCTACTCCCATCTGTCCCTGTGGCTGCTGATGGTGCTGCGGCATCATGCCAGCTTGCGCAGCCTGCCTTTGAAGCATCTGAACCTGTGCCATCTTTCGCTGTGCATCTGCCACTTGCTGGATCTTCATGGCTATCTCCACAGCTGCAGGCGGAGGACCTGAAGGTTGCTGTTGCTGGGACATAGGTGCTGTGCCTGGATTGCTGGGGAGTTGAGGAGGAGTTGCAGGACCAAGGCTTGGTTTACCCTGCGACTGTGGATTTGGGGAGGGACCTGTGGTATGGGGACCATATTGATTGTGTGGATGCGAGAGTTGTCCCACAGGTTGTTGAGGAACAATTTGATGCTGCGGTGAAGCCATCATCCCACCTGCTCCTGGCATCTGTTGAAACTGGTGGTGGACGGGATGCTGCGGAGGCTGCTGGGAGGCGCCAGCTGGGACTCCACCAACACCAGGCTGGGGCAGAGACGTAAGGTTGGGTGTCAGCTGTGTGGGCGTCTGAGGGGTTGCAGGTTGCGTACCGACTGAAGTAGGTGTGCTAGGACCTGTGGCCCCATTATTGCCAGGGGATGGTAGACCTCCAGGAGGCCCACCACCACATGGTGGTGGCTGCCCTGCTCGCTGCATGGTGGCCATACGTCTACGCAGCATTTGCGCTTGTTGAAGCCTGTGTTGCAGCTGCTGCTGACGAAGTTTGTGCTTGATGTTGAGACAGAAGGGCACAGGACACTTGTTTTCCTGGCAGTGCTTAGCATGATAGCAACATAGTGCAATGAGTTGCTTGCAGATGGGACAGCCACCATTGGTCTTGCGTTTGCAGCCCTTGGTATGTTGCACTACTCTCTTCATCTTCTGGCAAGATGGCAAAGAGCAATTAGCATTGCGACACTGGCACGCATGCACCAGTGACTGAATGCAGCGTTGGATGCTAAGACGACGCGAGTCGCCAGGGTTCTGAATGGAGGCTGCAGCTTGGTTGTTACTCTCGTCATCAAGACCCAGTCCAAGTTTATCCATCTTGTGCTCATGGCCCTTAGTGTTGTAGCAAGTGATGCAGAGATCATAATCCTACAAAAAAAGAGAGAAGGGGGTGTTTCAAAAGTTGCTCAGTGTTTTTATCTAAAAACATGCACCACAATACAGCATTTTTAGAAACCCTCTTCAAAGACATACATCTCACATGGCATTTCTTACCTCACAAACAGTGCAGTGAAAGCGTGTCTCAACATGGTGCTTGCATTCATTGCACGTGTAGACAAAGCGGTCCTGGCTCTGATTGTGCAGTTCTACTAGCATGCACATGGAGCTCCATTTGGCCCGCCTCAGTGAGCTGAATTCAAGGTGCTTGTCTCGTGCAAGTGTTAGGAAAGCATCTCGTCCGTCCATCAGATCGCAGGCCATCAGGGGGTCAGGGTCCAAAATGGGTGGAAGGGAATTGACAGAAGGGCCAGCAATGAGACGGATGACAAAGAAAACTTGAAATTAAGCAGAGTGTTGAAATTTGTGAATTCAGTCCATATGTGTAAATGACAAATGCTTCAAATGTTTTTGGGAGCTACATACCTCTTTGTGTTTCTCCATTGTAGCATAAAGTTTCTGGGATAGATCATTTGAGACATTTGGCATGCCCGGTTTCTTTTTATTAGCTCGGCTCAAGCTGCTCTTGTTCTTGCTAGTCTTCTTACTGTTCTTTTTTTTGGCATTCTTGCTGTCACCATTGGTAGCCTAGACAGTCAAAAACCATTAATCTTAAGCATTGTTATAATAATTAAGTTTTAATAATACATATCAAAGCAGTTGCACTAGAATGAATTTTACCATCAAGTCAGAAACAAGAAAGGACAGTAGCGATCTAAAAGCCCAAAGGATGTTTAGTTTTTCTAGAAGTACTTTTTAAAGTTACTAAGCTTACACAACAAATGCTTTCCTTTGGCACTTGAGTTTTTTTCCCCCCAGTACAAAATGGTTACAAATCAATCAAGTCAATCACTCACCTCAATGCTTTCACTAGAGGTGTTGTTTTCTTCTCGCTTCCGTTCTTCCTCCTCCTGTTCCAGTTCTTTAATGCTCTCCTCCAACACGTTAGGCCAGAAATCACCCTCAAAATATGGGAGCTCCTTCGCACTGGTCAGACGATCCTCTGTTGCCTGCTTAAAAATGTCCTGCGCGAGGAGAAACATGCAATAGTTGGTGAAGTACTTCAAATAGATAACACATTGCTGTCAACAATAAGCCAAACAAGGGAAAAGACTTTAGTGCAGTATGCTGAATATTGTCGGCCGAATTATAGCGGTCACAATACCTTGTAGTCGTGTATAATTCTCTCAGCTACTGCTTTGTCAAGCATCTTCTTGTACCATTCTTGTAGTCGTTTAGGTTTGGGAATCTTCTGATCCGATGGATGGCAGTGGAAGATGTAGTCATCACCTTCACTTGGAGGACAAGCCCAGATGTGGCCAGTGACAAACCCCATTTTTTTAACATACTCCAAGTATCCAATTAGGATCTCATGATAGACTCCGGTTCTCAGATGACGGGGTTGAAAAAAGTGCACGCTGTCAAGGTAGGAGATGTACACACGTCTGCATGGAGAGAGAGAGAGACAGAGGATATTGCTAAGTTACTTGTGTTTCTCAGACCCTCTTGTAACGTTATCCACATGAGGGAAATTCTGTGTGTGCCTGAGGATGTGTGATTCTGTGTCTTTGTTATTTTTAACCTTTGATTGGGTGGAGGGCAGTCGGAGCCATATTCTTGCACATGCATTCCAAAGAAGCAGACATCTGTCCCATCAATATCTTCAAATCCAAACAAAGCTTTTGTCCTATACGGGAATGACTCTGACATCTCTCCGCTATCAACAAACCTGTAAAAAGACAGTAAATTATTTGAACCTTTTCATGGTGTCCATTATTTATTTTAAAAAAGGAATTTGACATTTTTGTTCAATTTCAGATATAAAGATCCATTCATCAATACACTCAGCAATATCAGAGTTTGTGTAATATATTGATCCAATGTTGTTTTCTCATCCTCCTGAAGGCCTTTCAGAGTCAAAACATCTTGAAGTAATTCATGGCATTCATTGGCTATTTACACAACCGACTGATGGTTAGGCAATGCAGTCATGTTCAAAGTTTAGAACAATTTTACTTTATGCAAATAAGCAACAAATCAATGAGACTGACTACCAATGTGAGTGAAAAAGACATCCCAAAATGTAACAGTGATGCGTGAGCTGTCTCCTCCGAGATACTGTACTTGAGTGCAAGCTAGATAAAGATGTTATTGTTTACTGCAAGCAATTCATCTGCCCACATAACATCAATATAATAAAAAAATATATGGAAAAGCGTGGGCATCCCAAGAGTTTGATTCATACAATATAATAATCGTTCATGTTCATGATAATCAGGGGTCAAAGCAAAAAAAAATAATCCTGAGCCTGAACTTTTTTCCAGGGGTTGGGGGTTGCGGAGGCGGACACATACATGGGGTTATTTAGCAAACAAAAAAGAACATTATTTGAAAATGATTTCCCTTTAAACTAACTTGTAACGTATCTGCCATTGATTATCGTGGGATATTTGAAACAGCAATACCAAGAAAGTTTATGTTTTATGGTGCAAACACATTTAGGATGCTTTTGATATCAAGTTTTGCAGGTTAGCTTTGTCCTTGACAGGGTACAAGATGACCTACAATCTAAAACATGAAATTTCTGAAATTGTTTTGTTCAAAAGAAATAATGGTAAATTAAATACTAGGAAATGAATAAACAATAGGAAATATACAAAGACAGTTTACTACAGAAAACTACAGTTCAGTTCAATTAATATCAACTAAAACATTAAAATGGTCCAAGAACTGGTATCTTAAAAAGGGTTCGTACAGATACTGCAAAATAAAATTCCAGGGCTTTCAAGGACTTGCTCTACTTTTTTGGTTTTCAAGGACTAAAATAAGATCTCACTTATCAATCAATATTGTTATTATCTTTCAAATACTAATAAATAAACTAATAAAACCAAATAGTACAAATAAAGTGCAAAGATGCAAAGAATGCAACGACTGTGGCAACTTTAACATTAGAAAGGATACTATGGCAAAGTTATCGCTTTCCTTATTCAAACTGATTTTTTTTTTCATGAATATATGATTGACCTGAAGAATGAAAGCTATATCATACACTTGGAAATATATTTGAAACAACAGGGTGTGACAATGCACTTAGGTAAGACAAAATTCAGATACTTCATTAGAATGAGACAATGTTTTAATACGTTAAGAAATTTTCAAATGACAAAATGTGTCTTTTAAAATCACAAAAAGTAAAGCAATAAAGTTGTAACTAAACTAGGGATTAACTAAAGATTGTTTTGCTAATCAGGCAATATACTGATTATTTTGACAAGTGAGTAATTAATATTTTTAGGAATACAAATAGAACCAAGTCAAAAACAGGCTTTAATATGACTATATTTATACATAAAGTAACGATGAGGCAATAATAATTGGCCTCACATAAAGTATCAAAACCAAGTACATGGTTTTATTGGACAACACTTAAATACATTTACATTTTGTCATTTTACAGACGCTTTTATCCAAAGCAATTTACAAATGAGGACAATGGAAGCAATCAAAATCAACAAAAGAGCAATGATATGCAAGTGCTATAACAAGTCTCAGTTAGCTTAAAGCAGTACATGTAGCAAAGGCTTTTAAATAATATAATAAATAAAAAGAAAACAGATAGAATAGAAAAAGAATAGAGCAAGCTAGTTAGATGTCTTTTTTTAAGAATATAATTAGAATAGTGAGTGCTAAAGTTAGAGGGTCAAATAAAGATGGAAGAGATGTGTTTTTAGCCGATTCTTGAAGATGGCTAAGGACTCAGCTGCTCGGATTAAGTTGGGCAGATCATTCCACCAGGAGGGAACATTTAATTTAAAAGTCCTTAAAAGTGACTTTGTGCTTCCTTAGGATGGCACAATCAAGCAACGTTCACTTGCAGAATGCAAGCTTCTAGAGGGCACATAAGTCTGAAGTAATGAATTTAGGTAAAGGGATGCAGAGCCAGTGGTGGTTTTGTAGACAAACATCAATGCCTTGAATTTTATGCGAGCAGCTATTGGTAGCCAGTGCAAATTGATAAACAGAGGTGTGACGTGCATTCTTTTCGGCTCATTAAAAATTAATCTTGCTGCTAATTAATGATTAATTTAATCATCATTAAATACATAATGTAATATGCCTATATTATAAACACCTGCAGAAGGTGCCAACAGCCTAGTTTCATGTGATTCAACAGCGTTTAAATCCATTTAATTTTAATATCTGGCCACATGCAAAGTCAGAAACTTTTATTTTGAAATCGTGATGTACAACAAATCGAATATTTAGAAATATGTTGATATATTCTCCTGTGTTGGCAAAGGTTTACATCATTTATGTTACAAATCAAGTGAGTTTTCCCAGATGAATGTTAATTAAGCAACCCAAACTCACCGCATATACGCAGAGGAAGAGTTTAGCCTCTTCCACACATACAGTCTTTACTGGTAAAATACCGTTAAGAGATCATGTGTGAACAGGACATTTTCAAAAATCCCGGTAAATTCGTTCTGGCAATCATTACGTTCTTATTGAGATGGCGTAATTACTCTGAGCTGCTGTTGAGCTCCGCTGCTTTTTTAATAGCTTTTCTATGTAAATATGACACTAGCTGGAAATCTTTGATGCGCCTCACAGCTTTTTCAATGTGTCGCACTCGAGACCCAGGCTTATTTTCCATTCATCGGCTGCGACTCTACAATTGGATACTATTATGCGCATCTCATGTTAAGAGCAAAAACTTCTGATTGGCTAGTAATGTTAGTTTGGTTGAGAGTGAAAGCTGTGTATCAACAATTATTTTTTAAATGTAGGACGACTATCTTTTTTTTTCCCCGCAGCCAAACGCCATACACCAGAGATTGTGGATGGTGCCGGAAGAACTTTAAAGGGGTCATATGATGCAATTTCAAATTTTCCTTTCTCTTTGGAGTGTTCGTGCATAGATCAGATCCCTAAAGTTGCAAAGACTAAAGTCTCAAACCCAAAGCATTATTCTTTGTAAAAGTTAAGACTCATCCACGCCCTCCTAAAATGGCTATTACAGCAGTATTGTTGCCGCCGCTGTCATGACGTGTGTTTTGTTGTGAAAGCGAAGCTACTTTGTTTGGCCTTACAAAAGAGGACACAACTAGAAATAAGAGGTTAAGTTGTATTTACAACACAATTCCAGAACAGTTCAACCCAAATATTCAGATGTGTGCATCACATTTTACGGAGGACTGTTTCCTGGGAAAATAGGCTGTGTGCACAAAGGTTGTTTCTATAAAGTGGGGCAATTCCAACTTTGCAAGGACAATCTGGTGCATCTGACTCACAGCCTGTAAGTACATTTCATATTTAAAGAATTTGCCACTGATGATTCAAATGCGAGTTTTGAGCAGTGTAGAGTAGCGCTTGTTGTTGTTATTTCTCCAATCAAAAATGCAGACATGGTTTTATGTTTACATGGCACGATCCGCAACACGTAAAAAGACAGTATAAGTCATTATAATTAGTAATTATGTAACAAATGCCTCGTTTGTAATGGGTTTTATGAAAGTGAAAGTGACCTGACATACAGCCAAGTATGGTGACCCAGACTTGGAATTCATGCTCTGCATTTAACCCATCCAAAGTGCACACACACAGCAGTGAACACACACACACCGTGAACACACACCCGGAGCAGTGGGCAGCCATTTATGCTGCGGCGCCCGGGAAGCAGTTGGGGGTTTGGTGCCTTGCTCGAGGGCAACTCAGTTATGGTATTGAGGGTGGAGAGAGCACTGTATATTCACTCCCCCCACCTACAATTCCTGCCGGCCCTAG
Organism: Cyprinus carpio; assembly: GCF_018340385.1. NCBI lineage: Eukaryota > Metazoa > Chordata > Actinopteri > Cypriniformes > Cyprinidae > Cyprinus > Cyprinus carpio. The sequence continues at coordinate 29,502,877 of NC_056599.1, read as the reverse complement.
ACTCGAACTCACAACCTTTGGATTACGAGTCCGAATCTCTAACCACCAGGCCTTGACTTCCCCCAAATTGGTTATTGGTTTTGTCTCGTTGCGCCAGAAGATGTCATCACAGTATTTTAAGGGGCGTAACATTTCTGTCACACGTGTGAGGTATTTGGCCAATCTTAATGCACTGGATAGCTGGCCAATCAGAGCACACCTCGCTTTTCAGAACGATGAGCTTTGCAAAAATCTACGCGTTTCGGAAAGGCAGGGCATAGAGGAGCAAGAATAATGTACATTATGTGGAAAATAATGTTTTTTTTTAACCTTAAACCGCATAAACACATTGCATTACACCAAAAACACAACATAATTTACCATCAACAAACACCATATGATGCCTTTAAGCCCTGACTACATAGTTCTGCAATTTCCTTAGAAATAGGCTACTTCACCTCAAAATTAGTTCTTGACAAAATAGAGCCTTGTTATTGATGAAAAATAAACTTCAAAACAAATGAAAATGAAATGCCTCAGCAACTGACAGAAATACCATTAAGTTTTGATATTACTAAAACCGAAATAAAGTAAATTAAAACTAAATAGAAATATTAAAAAGTTAAAACATTCACATAAAATGAGTTTAAACAAACTAAAATTGAAATTAAAACTGAAAATATAAAAATAAAAGGTAATCCAAAATATAATATGAATAATATCAATATCATATACAATAATAGTGTATAAATAATACTAAAATAACACTGGTTAGGGTATACATTAGTAAAAATGCCTACTACAAACAACAATACATCTACTTGATGGTCTTCAATGATAAAATCTTTGTGATAAAGTGTGTTACTACATGCAAGGTTATGGACCATTGTTAAGTTTCATCATGATCACAAGGACAATTCTATCACAAGAAATGAAGCAAACAGTTCCAAATTAGACCTGACCATAAAATAAACAACATTTCAGAATATTCTGCTCTGTCTCTCACCTAGACTTCATGCCAGGTTTGACCTCCACCATTTTATCAGAGACATGAACCACACGGATGGTGACATCACCGGTTTCTGGATGACTCTGACGCTTCAGGTACTCGTTCACTCGTGTCTCCAGGAAGTTGCCGAGCTTTGTCTGAGGAAGTCCTGCAATAAGGAGAAAGAAATGCAGGGAGTTTAAAATAATGCAACCATGGCAGTTTACAATACATTTTGACAATTCATTAACATAAAACAGTGCAACACACCATATTCACTGTCAAGCAATAATCGTTTCTCATTAGTCAAGCAGGCTCTCAGAAATAATCGTTTCTCATTAGTCAAGCATGGAATTCGATGCTCAAAAAATTAAACAAAAGAGATTTTTTCCCCCCTGATTTTAAAGCTCAGAACCACGTACTCTTTGCAGTGTATTTATTTTCCCTCCTTGTTGCACTGGCCTTTTTCAGACAGCCCTCACAAACATACCTGATTGAAAGGAAAAAGACAGAGCAGGATATTTAGAAACAGAGCATTACATCTCTGGATATGTGGTTCACTTTGCATTTATAGATACAATACGGAATAGTAAGAATCAAAAAGTAGTATTAACAAAGGGCATCAAGTTGTCCTACATCTTCCATACTTACTATTGCCACAAAGCTCTAATAAACATGACATGTAATGGAAAAATATCTTGTTTTAACGCGCTATATATATATATATATATATAAATAAAGGGGAAATGTATTTATCAAGAACTATAAATAACATTTATACAATGCTATTTTGTTCATTTAATATTTATTGCTTTAAATGCATGAATCAGGGTTGTATTTAACAGGAAAAACCTTACATTCACTAGCACTCCATTTTTTAAGCCCTATTTTGCACTAGAATGTCACATAAAAGTGTGCTCAAATAAAAGTTACTCACCCCGACGGCCATATCGTCTCATTGTGCAGAGCGCATATCTGATGCATTTTTCGACCACAATCACCACATTCCAACAGTCTGAGGAGGAAGTACAGAAAACAAAAGCCAGATGATGACAGCAAATCAGTGCCTTGATTAAAACTTCAGAACAAGCGAACCGAGATGACACATTTGGAGGGAGAAAACATGTACATACAGTTCAGGATCGAGGGTGTCATTCTTTTTCCTTTGAAACTGATCTTTGTTGATGGATCTGAGGAGAGAAAACGAGAGACAGAGAAGAGGAAGCCGCCCAATCGAGTGGGTCATGAGAATCACTGAACGACCGCTCTCCGGATGAAGAGCATCATGACAATAACGATGGAGGAGAAGATCAAAACAAACATTTATACGGTTACTCACGTTTGAGGCTGGGTTGGATCGTCCCCCAGGGATACATTCTCCCCCTGGATTTCGTTGAAACACTTCTCACAGAAGTGGTACCTGTCAGCAAGAAGCCCATATTTGGGTGAACTAGACCGTTCGCCAAGAGCACAGCCAATCACAGTGAGGGCACGTGGAAGCAGCCACCAATCAGGGCAGGGCAGGCCAGGAGACAGGCACACAGGAGAAGGCAGGTTCGTCGCCGGGAGCAGCCAATCATGAAGCAGGTTTTTTGTGTGGGCAGATTGATTGATTGGTTGCGTGTAAATTTCGGAGCGGATGATTGGTCACATCAAAGCAGGCCAATGCAGACATCACAAGCGTTAAAAAAGGAGGGAGAGAAAGGGAAGGGGGGGGAGGGCAGAATGAATATTTTAAAAAAGTGTGAGAAACAAAACCGTTATGAGGGACAAAGAGCTATGTGTTGGACAGGTGGAGGGGTGGGTCAGATGTAGAAGAAGAAAATTAAACCAAAAGAGAGAGCAGGAAGCCGAGGCAAAAGCACAGACGTTCTCCCTCGCGTCCGCTGAGCTCTAAAACAACCGTGACGCCCAGAGGAGCGAGGGACAACAATGGACTGAGTGAACAAACTGAAGAGAAGAATGAGAACAGGAGCAACAGAGACCCATCATCCTTTCAGGACATTTTAAAGAGGGTCCCAAGATTCGCTACTAAAACAACGTGTGACAGATAAACAGTTAGTACGCCCTGTAGTTGGCAGCATGAATGAAGTCTTAGCCGATTTTGAAATACTGTACTTTTAGACATCAAGATCATATTTAAACCCAAAAAAAAATATCCAGGTCATATTTTACCCCAAATATAAAGCAAATGAAGGACCACTGATATATGACATTATCATTTTACAAAATTCTTTATTTACATGCAGCTTAAAGGCATCACCACATGATTTTTATCTTATTTTTTATCACCTTGTGTTGTCATTATCTTTTGTTTTTTATACGTTAATAAAACCTATATTATTATTATAACAAGTGTTGTTATATTTTGACTTGACATGTTTTATGTAGCCTTTTTATATAGAAAGTAAGGATCAGATTAAGTCTAAGGTTGCCAAAGTTATACAAAAATTTAAGCTTTGCACAACCCAAGTTTGTTTACGCCGAAACCTCTGAATCTGGTGAAAGTCTTTGCCACCCTATGCGAATCCTAACAGCGAAGAGTTTCGCTGTTAGGATCTAGGATGATGCAACTCAGAAACCTGGCAATGATTTTCACTAACGCATTAGAGGAAGAGCACTGCAGTCGTTTTGCTTCCTTATTAGCACTTTGTTATTTTGTGCTTAAAGCTACCAACTGAGGTAATCAACACAAATACTTGCCAACACACCTGTTAATTGTAAGTACACCAACAAAACATCAAAACACAACTGGAGTCAGAAATGCAGACCCTCTTTAAAATGGCCGTTTAAAATCAGAAAAAGAGCAGAGATGTGAAATGTGGTCTAATTTGCCACCGAAAGTCAAATCAACAGGCCTGAAATTTAACAACACCCTGACGTGGGAAATATGTGCTCACAGCAGAACAGCTTTTACACTTTTACAAAGCACATGAAAACAGACCTCTTAAAAATACTCACCTCAATCTTTTTACATACAATTACACAATGTAAACCAAATCTGAATGTGGCAGATGTAGTGGAGTAGCCTAGTGTAGGGCTGTCAAAATGGCTAAATTCAAATGTTGTGCCTAAATATTATGAAAATTCTAATTATATTCGAATTTAAAAATCATAATTTCAGTTAGGGTAAAGAAAAGCTTCTGGCTTTTCTTCTGAGGCCACAAGAGGGAGCATCGAGCATAAATATGCATTCTGTGTGAACGGCTTGGTTTCAGTTTTGATATAAACAAGATCTTCTGCAACGGTTTTGCATCCGAATGTGGATTTTTTTATTTTTATTTTTTTTATTTCGACGAATATTCGAAATTCACTTTTTTTTTTTTTTGACAGCCCTAGCCTAGTGTCTATTAGAGTGTTCAGAAAACAAACAGCTTTCATTATACTTCATTCTAGCACTGGGCCGCTTCACAGCAGAGATTTAATGCTGCCAGGCAACATCAAATTGATTTTAGGCTGAAATGCAAATGATCTACAATAGTGTGACGACATCCCTGATGGGGTCAGGCAATTACCCATCAGGCCACATTCACTATGATAGAACTATTCGAATGAATAAAATAGCTTGCTTCTGTTTGTATGCATAATATGGACTCAATTTAAGTCTCTTTGAACTTTCAAGTGGTTATACTTACTCTAATATGACTGATAACTCTATTTTAATGGCTGTACTGCAAAGTATTAAGCTATGGGTGCAAGTGACTGTGTGTAGAGTGGATATAGTGTGTATAATACACTAGTATAGTGTGTATAATACTGACCTGTTCTGGTAACTGAAGTACGCAGCGTCTCGAGGGATGGTACACAGCTGTTTGCCATAGCAGCACAGAGTTTGAGGAGAAAACTCCAACTGAAAGAAGAAAAATAGGTATAGAGGGATTACAAGAGAGAGAAAGAGAGGAAAAGGAGAGTTGGGTAGCAATAACCCATTAGTTTTAGCAAGAAACCACAATCTACTTCATAATGTGTCAAACACTACAACTAGTGGTGGAAAGAGTACTAAGAAATTGTACTTAAATAAAAGTATTGCTACTTATGGAATAATTAACTTGAGTACAAGTAAAAGTACTGAAAAATAATATGACTCAAGTAAGAGTAAAAAGAAGTAGTTTGCTGAAAAACTACAAGATTATGTATCACAAATAACCCTAACACTAACACTCAAAAATTAGACCAAAATAACACTATGTAACAATTATAAACCAAACCCAACACAAACACTAACGGCCCATTCACACGGGGCACCAGCGTTAACGCTTGACAGAGGGCATTTCTGAAGCTTGGTGCTAAGGCGACCGTCAAAGTGACAACATCCAATCACATTAGTTTTCTAGTGTTGCATAAACACGATTGGCTAGCATCTGCACTAGGGTATTTGCATAAGGCGATCTGATTGGAGGACGCCTGCGTTGGCGCAGTTTTCAACTTCTGCCGCAAGCAACGGACCCGACGCTACGGTCCCACAATTTTATTTTTTTTGTTTATTCATGTAAGTGGAGTGGAATTCTGTCTAAACCCAATTGGGTTTCGTTCCCCTCCTTACTGTACTGTATCCATGTGATATCCATGCAGAACAAATAATAATAAAATTAAATAAATTAATTTCGCCAATGCTTGACGTCACTCCATTCAAAGTAAATGAAAGGCGTTGACGCTGACGCCCCGTGTGAATGGGCTGTAACACTCCTGTACTTTAATGTCTTTAATGTTAATTACCTTTTTTTGCTACAGCTAGCAGGATGCCTTTGTCCATATTTGGGATTTCCTGCACGTTATAAGTTATTACTAGTTCTACTGGGCCGTTTTGGACTTTCTGCACGAGAGCGCCCTCCGGCTTCGAGTATGAATGAAACATGCACTACATGAGAGTGTTTAGTGCTCCATAATGTCCATATTGTCTTGTTTTGAATATGAATAAATCATCCGGTCATACATAGACTATCTTGTTTATACGCCCATGTGCTCACATATCCAAAGCATGCACACAGAAAAAGTTATTTTAAATGCATCTGACTGGCTGATAAATCATTATTGATCTATCAGCCAGATACACGTAAAATGTATGCTCTCTTATTTCAATGTTGTTGTTGTTAATGTTGAGGTCATTTTAGCTTTGTATATTTAGTTTAACTGCTCTTTTAAAGAAGGCGATTTTTACCATTCAACTGAACTATGTGCATGTATTTTAGACACTTACATTGTTCTTGCTCCATCCATGCAATAACTGCATCCATCTATCAACCGAGCCTCTATTTACTTGCACTGCTGTGTAATATAGACATTATGACCCATTTCAGCAGCCGACAAAATTACAATTTAAAGGGGTCATATGATGCAATTTCAAATTTTCCTTTCTCTTTGGAGTGTTACAAGCTCTTGGTGCATAAAGATCTGTGAAGTTGCAAAGACTAAAGTCTCAAATCCAAAGAGATATTCTTTATAAAAGATAAGACTTGTCCACACCCTCATAAAACGGCTTGTTCTAACACGCCCCCACATGTCTATGTCACGATGTGGGAAGATTTTCATAACACCGCCCAAATGTTCACACAAAGAAAGAAGGCGTAACTTTTATTCTCTCTGTTGCCACCGTCGCCGCCATGTTGTGGAGTCGCTGTGTGTTTCTTGTGAAAGCAAAACTACTTTGTTTGGCCTTCCAAAAGAGGACACAATTAGAAATCAGTGGTTAAGTTGTATTTACAACACTGTTCCAGAACAGTTCAACCCAAATATTCAGATGTGTGCAATGCATTTTACAGAGGATGAGGACTGTTTCCTGAACCAGTAGTCTACAATGCCTCTGTGGCACAATGGCGGTTTCTATAAAGTGGGGCAATTCCAACTTTGCAAGGACAGTCTGGCGCTTCTGACTCACTGCCTGTAAGTAAGTTTTTTTATATTTAAATAATTTGCCAATGATGATTCAAACGCAAGTTTTGGGCAATAGAGTAGGCTTGTTGTTTCTCCGATCACAAATGCAGACATGGTTTTATGTTTACGCAGCACGATATGCAACACAACGTGTAAAAAGACAGTATAAGGCTATGTTCACACTTGCTGTCTTTTTTGAAGCTGCCAGCATCTGTTTTACATTATAATCCTATGGAGTAAACCATGTTTTCACAAAAGTCCTGATCGCTTTTTAAAACGCCACCGCCGGCGTCTTTTTGTGCAGCTCCAAGCGTCTATTCAAGTTGAAAAAAAAAAAACGGCCCACGTTAATCGCCTTTCTGACAGCTGACCAATGACAAGCGAGTGGCGAGTCATCTCCATAACAACAAAAACAACAAGAAAAAAAGGAGAAGATAGCCGGTAGACACATCATACTAGTTTCGGAGTTGTATGATAGGAGTACAAAACTCTATCTAGTCTAAAAAAATATGCCGCAAACCGTGCATCATCCAAGTGTGAACACACCCTAAGCCATTATAATCAGTAATTATGTTCCCACTGGATGCAACAAATGGCATTGACAGTATGGTGAGGAACGTAACATTTCTGTCACAAACCAGTTCAGGTAATTCAACTGAATCGGATTAAAAACGCACTGGAAATGCTGGCCAATCAGAGCAAACCTTATAAACGTTCAGACCGATCCCTCTGACTCGTAAAAAATCGTCGCGTTTCAGCAAGGCGAGGCATAGAGTAGCAACAATAATGTACATTATATGGAAAATAATGTGTTTTGTAACCTTAAACCACAAACACATTGCATTACACCAAATACACAAAATAATGTTCTTTTTAGCAAATGTCCTCTTTAAAATCAGAGCATAGCTCATATTCACTTAAATACTGAAACACTAATGATGCGGATTCAATATGACAACTCCGGTGTTTAATGGTCAATGCATAGCGCAGGGTTTAAATGGCCTGCCCCCGCAGCTGAACTGGAAGTTTTGATTGGTTTTTTACCCGAGTCAGACCTGTCTGTTATTGGCTGAAGCGCAGGGCTCCACCCCAGGAGTTTGAAATGTGCCTGTCAAACGCCGGTTCACTCTTCTCCATCGGCACTTTCTTTGTCACTTTTTTTTTTTACTTTGTGCTTTTGGTGAAAAATAAATGTAGCAAAGTTATATACTTTAGTTTTATTGTACTCAATTACAAGTACCACAATTTAATTATACTCAAGAAAGTAGAAAAAAAAAAATGTACTCAAGTACTGTAACAAACATATTTGTAATTAGTTACTTTCCATCTCTAACTACAACTTAACTGTGTTAAAAACGCTGTATTAAGTGTTTTACTGCCTTTATACACAAAAACAGTAATATGACAGATGACATTTCTTATTGTTTAACAAAAATAATCTAAAAAACTAGTAGAATGAGTAGTAGTTACAATAATATTTAGCATATAAGACAAGTATTAACTTGATTGCTTCCTGAAAGGATTGTTGTTGTAATAATAATAATAATAATAATAATAATAATAAAAAAACATTTATAATAAATTTTGTACATTAATATTTCATACAAATACGTTTGGTATTATATGGTGATTATAATTATTTTTCTAAATAAATAAAGAATTTTAACATTTAATAAAACATTTATCATACTTGCTGGAATTATTCTTCCTATTAACAGATCTATTGTTAAATAAGTTTGGTATTATAAGGTAGTACATTATAATTAGGGCTGGGCAAGTTAACGCATTATTATTACGTAAACGCATTAATGCCGACAATTTTCTTATCGCGCATAAACGCTGTTATTATTATTATTTTGAAAGTCTGTGGCTCACTGGCTCTGAAATAGGAAGTTTCTGACAGCACGTTTAGACAGCAGAGGAGCGCTCTCGCTCAGCACAGTGGAGTGCATTGTTTTATTAACTTTGTGGTTTATTATTTTGAGTCATTTGGTACATGGTAAAACACGGCCCTCTCACAATATATTGCTTTACAGATCTATCGGTTTTGCCACTCAGAAATGTTCATGCAATTGTGCTGCAGGTATCAGAGGTTCCATGCTCCGGCACGGTTAGTGCTCACACTACATGCATACCGCGCCCGAGCCCAACTGAACTGCACTCTGGGCCAACACTTCCTCAACGAACCACGCCCGAGGCAAGATTAGTGTGAGTACACCCTCATTCTCCCGCATCTCATCCATCAAGTGTTGTCCTGCGCCGCATTGGGTCCTACTCGGAAGGGGCCCGTTATAATGTTTTGATCGAGGCTCTGGACTCTACTCTAAGCATACCTTGCTTTTCTATAACAAACTATAAAATATTTTCTATAAAACATTAAATCCCTGGCAGTGACAAATAGCTTTGGTTTTATATTCAATTTGATTAGATTAATGTTTAAATTGAGATTTACAAGAAATATTTTAACTGCTGAATACTGCTGTAAAAAAAAGCACCTTATTTGTTTAAAGTGTTAGCAAATCAAATGTTAATGCACTTTTGTTCATATAGTAGTACTCGCAGAAAAATCATGCGATTAATCACGATTAAAAAATTTCAGCATTGCCCAGCACTAATTATAATTTATGTAAATCTTAAGTAGTAGTAATATTTAACATACATTTAAGGTTATTATTATTATCATCATCATCATCATCTTTTTTAATAAGTTTTAAGCATATGTTTAATAAGTTTTGTATTATATAGTAGTATATTATAATTCTTCTAAATAAATAATATTTGTATGTTTAATACATAGTTAACATTTAACATGCTTGCTGTCATTATTAAGAGTTCTAAAATTGTTATAATAATAATAGTTATATTGTTAAATAAGTATTATATGAAGTAGTATTTAACATACATTTAGTGTACTCACTATATTGTTTGTTGAAATTGTTATAATAATAATAGTTATATTGTTAAATAAGTATTATATGGTATACTTTTAAGGCACTATATTGTTAAATAAGTATTATATGGTATTATACAGTAGTATATTATAATTTGTCTAATAATAAAAATAATAATAATAATAATAATAATAATAATAATAATAATAATATGTATCTAAACATACTTTTAAGGCACTCACTATATCGTTTGTTGAAATTATAGTTATAACAACATAAATAGTTAAATATTATTCAATAATTTGTGTAGTAGTATACTTTGGTTACTTTAAAACCAGTGAAATCTGATGGGTTGTGCCACATTCCTTTTTTTAAATCTTATTAGTAAAGAAAACAAATCCAACAAACAAACACGGCTCACCTTCCTTCCACAGCAGTAGCCCAACTCCTGCATGACGGGGTCTATTTCCTGTTCAAACACTTCAGCCAGTTTGGAGCAGTATTTATACACCCGTGACGTCTTCCTGTTATACAGCCAGGCGTTATTGAACATCAGCCACACGTCGTCCACGTACTGCCAGGGCTCCTGGTACTGACCCGTGTCCAGCTTACGCTTGATAGTGGACAAGTCCATGGGGTTTTTCACTATGTCAAAGTAGTCCTGGAGAACGGAGTCCAGATTGCAGATGAAGTTCATCATCAGGTGAAACAGAGTTGCAGTCGGACAGAGCGAGGGACGGCGGCCCGGCGGGTTGAGAGTCAGGGGGAGAGAAGAGGGTGCAGGGGGACAATGTTGAGCGCTGTAGAAGAGGTTCACATGCACAAACAGAGAAAAACGTAACAGACTCCCACTGCCTTGCTCAATTCTGTACCCTATTTCTCTCCTGTTCTCCCATACACACAAAAACACACACAAATCTCTGGGCCAGCAGCAATGACGGCAGACATCTACTGACAAACTGGGGTGTGCAAATGCATATGAACATAACATGGTCAGATAGTAGGCTGAATCACATTCAAAGGGTGAAGAAATGCCAAAAAAAATATTTTGCATCTTGTGCTCATTTTTAAGACCTTTAAATTCATGACAATTAAACTTTAGTAATGACAATAAACCCCCCCACCATGCTAATGAAATATCACTAAAAATACAATAGTAAGTATGTTTGAAAGAATTTGCAGTAATGAATGTATTATTTGAAAAAATAACACTTTACAAAGGTTCCAATTGTTAACATTAGTTAACCACATCGGTTAAACTAACAATAAAAAAATACTTTATTGATATTAGTTAATGTTGATTCCAACATTTACAAATACATTATTAAAATTATAACTAATAGAGTAATAATATCCATCTAATAGAGCTGAGCTAACATGGACTAACAATGAACAGTTGTATTTTTATTAATTAACATTAACATAGATTAATACTGTAGCAAATGTATTGCTCATTGTTAATACACACACACACACATATATATACACATATACACACACATATATACATATATGTTAACAAATGAAACAACAAATTAAAACTTATAACAAATAATAAAAATAACAAAAAAGCATATTAAAAAATGTAAACTAATAAAAAAACGATAAAATAACGATAAAGTGTATTATATTTTTATCATCATCATTATAATTACTTTAACAATTAATATTATTAATATAATTTTTAAAAGAATGAAGATATTAAATGTGCTCAATTGTCACAATGAGCTACAATGCAAAATATAATTTATTGTTTTTCTTTTGATTTCGGCATTTCTTCATAATATTCACTTGTTAACCATTATGACTGTAATTTATTATTGTGCTCTGTAATTATTTTTAGCTTGGATACTGTATTTAAGGAAACATTTACTCATTTTAAATCCAGGCTTGGTGAAATAATATCACATGTGAAGGAATGAATCCATTTGGCCAAACAAATCCAAATAAATTGAGGTTTCATAGGGTGATGACGGCAGGGTTAGTGTTTAGGGTACAGTAAGCTGAGGTGAGCACAAGCGGGGTGATATTAAATTACAGCAGCATAACTATGAGCATTTACACCACAAAGCATAGCTGGACTGTAAAGAAGCAAGTCCAACAGCACAAATCAAAGACACAGGAGAAATACAATCCTTCAGGTGTCAACCCCACCGTATTCAGGTTGTGTGTGAAATTATTTGAAATTGACTTGTGATTCTTTATCGAAACTTTTGTTTTGAGGGAAATTTAGATTAAGGTTTGGGGTCACATCAAAAGATTTTAGATCTTGAGACTCTGCAGGGTGCCTGGCATCTGACAGATCTGCAGAACCATACATTAAAATATGAATATGTACAGCGATTACAATAATGGTTCCCTCATCTCTTTACACAACCATATGCATTCTTTGAGCAGATACGATGGGGACGACACAATGCCAGGACAAACTGAGGTGTTTCAAACAAACAAACACTAATCTTAGACCAGGGAAGAGAGTGAACAAACCCACTTATTTTATTTTCAGGGTTACCGTTTGACCAATTGATTATGGCTTTTTGAGTTGTCCATGATTAGATTTTATTCACATTTAAACTCTTCAATTTTTAGGTCAAACATCTCTCTCTTTGTTTGTAATGTTTGCTTATCACACCTTAAATAGGGCCGGTGCCTCATTCAAACACACCACTGATAAAGCAGCAAAATAACCAGAAAAGCAGGAAATTCACTTGAATTTTCGCCACTTTCTAAGAAACAGAATCAGTTGATCCCATCATGCAACACAGTGATCAGTGGAAGAAATGTGGCACCTTAACGTAAATGAAAGCAAGTTGTACTTGTACCAATTATACAATCAGTAAAATTTCATCTGCTATGCTGGTTATTGCTAAAATACTTGGCCATAACTCTGGGGAATGATGGTAAACTCAGAATAAGGATATTATGTGGATATAAAAATAAAACAAGTGCAATGGTTTGAAGCTAAGGTTAAGATGATGAAGTAAACAAAGTTTAAGCAGATGAGAGCAAAAACAATACTCAATGCAAAAAATAATGCCAGCGCAGACTGTGAGATCTTTCAGAGCCATTTCATTTTGCTGATGCCAAATAACCAGCAACATTTCAGACTTGAACAACTGAACATTTAATATAAACTAGTTAAAAGTAGCAGTTAATTTTCACCAAAATAACTTTTAATTAACTAAAAGGTTACTTATTTGATGTAATCTAAAAACTACAATCCCACAGTTTAAATACACAGCGTAAAAGAAACTAAATAAAATTTAAAGCTTAAGTGTGTAATCTTAAGTGTGCATTATCTGGGCATCTGTTGCTCAAACACATCCCAAACTCGCCAAACACCACTGGTTCAGTGAAAGTCATGGTGTTGGGCTGGTCAGAAAAATTGGCTCAGCACATTAATTCAGGGTTTTAATTTCCGATTTAATCTTTAAATTTTCCTGATTTGAATATGGTCTAACAAAATCTTCTGTCTATGTTTTGACAGGATGATGACACAAAGCACAAGAACAGATATTCACAGTCTGCGCTGTCTTATATTCACTCATGTTTTCTGACAGAAACGCTACAGAAGCAAGCTTGCAACGTCTCTCTCACGTGCAAACACAATGCACACAACAGCAGGCAGAAGAGAGAAAGAGAGGGGGTAAAGGTTAAATAAAAAAAGAAAAGTAATGAGACTAGAACTGAAAAGTGCTAGGTTTTTTGTAGCATAATGCGTGCCAGCGCAGGCCCTTACCAGGTTAGTTTTGTTACTAGTTCGAATACGTACGGGTATTCCCAGTAACTGGGGGTTCACCGGCTGCCGGAAGGGCAGAGACTCTGGGTCCTGTCTGTACAGAGCTTCCAGAGTGGGCATCAAGGCCTGGCGGAGCTCGTCGGGTTTAAAGACTGATGGAGAGGAAGGAAATAAAGGTAGCAGCAGAGTCAAGAATCAAGCACATATTCATATGAAAATCATGAGTACTGATTTCAAAGCAGTGTTTGTCCTTCATATTAAACTGAGAAAAGGAACAAGCGCCTGCCGATTCTAGATCAGAATTAGTAGATTTCATGCTGATGAACTGATGATTTTCCCTACTTTTAGCACCACATAAATTTAAATCACAAAATAAAATGGCTGTAAATCCATTGCATGTTGTAAGGTGCTTTGGTTAATGACTGCATGCATATTATTTAAGAACATCTGCAGGGTCAATAAAGGTGAAACATGATTTCTGAACCACTAACCAAATCAGAAAAATATTTAGTTATAAGACAAAATTAATCTATCAAATTGATCACATTGCACATTTTGATTATTTGAAAATCAGACAAAAAGACAAAACTGTGTATGTAGAACTACAATCCCATGAAGCATATCCAACAAAAAAGCTTCAGGTTTAACTTCTCTGGGATGGTTTTTTTTTTGTTCTCAGCACATTATATCTTCATAGAAAAAGTATTTTTACATTGAAACAGGACACCTTAAAAGGACAAAATATTCACCAAACATTTTTCATGTAAAATGTCTCCATGAATGTGTGCGTTAGTTTGTTTTACCTTTCTTCTTGTTTTGTGTGTTTGCAGGAGTGCTGTTCGTTCCCGCAGCCTCTTCCTCTTTGGGTTCGGTTTTGATCTCTGGCTTCTTGTCCTCGGCTGTCGACCCAACTGATGTTTCCATTGGTTCTGTCTTACATTCATCGCCTGCAGGCTCCTCCTTCTTTATGTGGCCGACCTATCAAAATAAGGTTAGAGACGGAATTTAAAAACAGACTGAAAAAAAAAGGATAAATTTCAGGTTTAACAGAGGTCAAGTTTTCAGACTCGCCTCTGGTTTTTCTTCATTCTTAATCTCAGTCTGCATGGCAGCCATTTTCCCTGAGGCCTTATCCTCTGTCTCATTCTCATCTTCTTCTTCCTGTTGTTTGACCTCAGTTTTGGGGTCGAGTGGGGCAGTGGGTTCGGATGATGTCAGCTGCGAACTTGGGTCAGCACTGCTGTCTGAAGCAGGAGTTGAGGCCTGACCGTCTGCTGTAAGAGATGACTTCTGGGATAGCTGAGGGGTGGGACAGAAGAGCAGATTAGGAGAACGACCAACGGCGTACAAAAACAAGGAACGGCCAAAAAAAGCTGATTAAGAGAGAAGAGTAAACAACAAACAAAATGGGGGGAAGAACAGCCAACAAGGCACAGCAGATAGAGAGAACAGCCAATTAGAAATTAAAGAAACAAAACAGAGCAAAAACCAGTAGGAACAGCTACAAAAATAAATAATAATCAAAAAAACAAATAAAAAAACAATAGTTTAGGATTAAATACAGATAAAGTAAGACAAAACATGGAAACTAAAAATCTCAAAGAACAGTCTATAAAAAAGCAAACAAAAGTAAAAAAAAAAAAAAAAAAAAAACTGCAGCAGTGCATAAAAAAGAGAAAAAACCAATGAGAAATAACAGTCAGCAGGAAATGCCTAATACAGAACTGCAGCAGTGTATGTAAAGCCAAAAAAAAAAACAAATGTCAGAAGGAACAGCCAATGCAAAAGAGTACAGTAAGAGAACAGCCAACAAAAAAAGAAAAGAAAAACAGCAATAGAAATAAAGAATATGAAGGAAATACTAAACAAACAGCAGATTAAGAGAGCTTTCATGCTGGGCATGTTTGCGGTGTTCCCTTTTTCTATCAACACTGTGCATTTTGCTTCATAACAAACAACATAACAGACAAAAAAAAACAAAACAGACAAAAAAAAATTAATCAGACCCTATGAATATTTTATCTTTTCAGAAATTCAGATTTTTTCCCCCCAATTCTCTTTTCTACTTAATTTTTCTGGATTCAGTTAAATGGTTTAATTAAATATATTTTGTAATAATCAAAAACGATGACTAATCATTTGAATTCATAAAAACTTAATTCAATTTTTACTTTAATTTTATAAATGGTGCATTTTAAAATAGTTTATTCTTTCAGAAATCTTTAATAGTTATTTTTTGGAACCATTATCAAAAACGGTTGTAAATCAAACAAATGCATAAAACTTCAAAAATGTAATCTATTAAAATATTAAATTATTTGAACAGTTTCTTTCATATGTGGCAAACACAGTCCTGCACAACGAAGGTTCACATTTTAAATTAAAACAAGACAAAAATGTGATACTCTAAAAATAATGTTTTAATAAGCTGTATTATTACAGTTATTACTTTGAGAAATATATTTTCATTCACACAGACATGCAGAACATGTCTTTTTGTGCTTTATTTCAAAGACATTATTATTATTTTTTTTTACTAATATGATTAAATCTACAGCACTGCTTTTGATTTATTCATCCAAATTTTGCCAAATTCCATGACATTTCGCATTATACTGTAAACTCCATTTCTATGATAGCACAGAAGACCCAAACAAAAATGATAAATGGAGGCTCTTCAGTGTCGATGTGAAGGTATAAGCAAAAACACCCCAAACAAACACATTCTCGATTGTGATACTCACAGGAGTGTGTGGGTGTGCACAATGCCCGTGTGCATTCTGGGAAGGCACAGATGACGCTAACCCTGTTTGGGGGCCTCCAGTGGCTCCGCCCCCATGCGACGGCTGCTGGAGCTGACTGGCTTTTTCTGAGCCCACCCCCTGTGCCATCAGGGGCAGCTGTGTTGCAGGTGGGGCCATAGTGGTCGAAGAAGTGGGGGTGTGGGGCTGGGGGGTCTGGTTACCCGGCAACTGCGGGGGCGTTTGGTGCGGGGCAGGGGTAGGGGTGAGGCTGCGTGCAGGAGAAGGGGAGTTTTGGCGTAAGGGAGGACAGGGAGCATGCAGTCCAGGCTGTGGGGCAGGTGGGGGTTGGTTGGACGGAGGCCCCTGAGGGCCAGCAGCGGCTGCGGAGCCTGAGACTGCTGTCTGGGTTTGAGCTACTGGACTCCTGGCTGCCAGCGATGGTGGAGTAGCCATCTGATTCTGAGAGAGAAAAAGAAACAAAAATGAGACTGGGTGGTATTACTATACAGCAGGTGAAAAAATTATTTGATCCCCTGCTGATTTTGTATGTTTGCCCACTGACAAAGAAATGATCAGTTTATAATTTTAGTTGTAGGTTTAAAAATCCAGTAAACCACACTACAAAAAAAGTTATAAATTGATTTGCATTTTAATGAGTGAAATAACTATTTGACTGCTTCGCAAAACATGACTTAGTACTTGTTGGCAAAACCCTTGTTGGCAATCACAGAGGTCAGACGTTTTTTTTGTAGTTGGTCACCAGGTTTGCACACTTCCCAAGAGGGATTTTGTCCCACTCCTCTTTGCAGATCCTCTCCAAGTCATTAAGGTGTTGAGGTTGAGGTTTGGCAACTTGAAGTTTCAGCTCCCTCCACAGATTTTCTATAGGATTGAGGTCTGGAGACTGGCTAGGCCACTCCATGACCTTAATGTGCTTCTTCTTGAGCCACTCCTTTGTTGCCTTGGCCGTGTGTTTCGGGTCATTGTCATGCTGGAAGTGTTCACACATCTTCAGTGTTCTGGCTGAGGGTAGGAGGTTCTCACCCAAGACATGGCCCCGTCCATCGTCCCTTTGATGCAGTGAAGTTATCCTGTCCCCTTAGCAGAAAAACACCCCCAAAGCATAATGTTTCCACCTCCGTGCTTGACTGTAGGGATGTTGTTCTTGGGGTCATAGTCAGCCTTTCTCTCCCTCTAAACATGGCTGGTTGAGTTAACGCCAAAAAGCTCAATTTTGGTCTGACCACAACACTTACACCCAGTTCTCCTCTGAATCATTCAGATCTTCATTGGCAAACTTCAGACAGGCCTGTACATGTGCTTTCTTTTGTAGTCATTCATTCACATTAGTCATTCATATTGTCTTTCACAATAGAACACAACAGAAAATCTCTTTCACACTTTAGCCACCAAAAGACAAATCGTATTAGATGCATTAGAGACAACAAGCTGTGCTGAGTAATATGGTATGAATGTGGTTTAATAGCTGACCTGTGACATAGCTCCCTGCCCAGCAGGTTGGTTCAGGCCAACTGCTCCCTGGCCCAGTCCAGCACCCGCGCCTGGAAACTGGTTCTGCATGTACTGGTTTTGTAATTGGGGTACGTTGGGTTGAGTCATTCGAGGTGTTCCCTGCATACCCATCTAAAAATACACAACAAAGGCTTAAATAGGATCTAATTTGTAACTTTCTTAATATAAGAATGGGGTAGGAGTTTATTAGATTTTTTTTTTCTTCATCCTATTCCTGTTCTTCTTGTCATGGAATGTATTTTTGTGTGTTTGTTGGATTGTTGTTGTGGCATTTTGTGTTGCATTACCATGAAAAGAGAATAAATAAATAAATGAAATGAAATAAACACTTAAATCAGTTAAATTAGTTGTCCCTCTTCAGGTCACAAGTGATGATACCTGATTGAGGTTTGGCATTGGCAGGGGCGGCGTTCTCCTTTGTCCCATTGGCTGTTGCATTCCCACCTGGGCAAACTGATTCATACCTGCACAAGAGTTGCAAAAATGTTACAAATAAGGCAATAACGCAAAAATCGGGATTTATTTATAGATATATATTTTTTTAAAAATCAACTACAGACCATTTAGTGAGTGTGCCATACCAGCAGGATTCTGCATGCGGTTGACCATCTGATTGGGTCCAGCGGCTTGAACTAGGGACGGATCCGAATGGGGACCATCTAGGAAAGACCAGAACAACCATCACAAACAGCATAGTTTGATTTAAATGCGTGTGTTTGTACTTGAAGACGTTTGGTTTAAATTTAAAGGTATACCTGTAGTTCACCCAAAAATGAAAATGTGCTGAAAATGTACAAATCCTCAAGCCATTCAAGATGTAGACAAAAATGGGAACAGATTTGGAGAAATGTATCACTTGCTCACCAATGGATCCTCTGCATTGAATGGGTGCCGTCAGAATGAGAGTCCAAACAGCTTATAAAAGCAGCACAATAATCCTCAAGTAAGCCACATGACTGAAAAGCCGTGTTTATAATAAACAAATCGATCAAGATGTTTCTAACTTTAAACAATTACTTCCAGCTAAAATACAAGTCATCTATCCATAATATTGCTTACTTCAGTGAAAAAGTAATCTTGTCTGAATCAGGAGAAAAATGAAAACGGTTCAAAACAGCTGGTGGATACTGGTGACATGTCAGTGCATTTTAATGTAAGAGGACAACAGAGGATGGACAGTTTCACTGGAGGAAGTGCTATTATGGTCTTGTATTTTGGCCAGAAGTGACATTTTAAATTTAAAACGCATTAATGATGGGTTTGGTTCTTACAAATACACAGCTTTTCACTTCTAAAGGCATTAACTGATGGACTGGAGTCATGTGGATTACTTGATGTGAATTATTGTGATGTTTTCTATCAGCTGTTTGGACTCTAATTTTGACGGCACCCATTCACTGCAGAGGATCCATTGGTGATCAAGAGATGCAATGCTAAATTTCAACAAATCTGTTCCAATGAAGAAACTTATCTACCAGCTTAGCCTACGGATCAGTACATTTTCAGTAAATTTTCATTTTTGGGTAACAATTCCTTTAAGGCCAGTTTATGCAGGTGTGTATGTGTACGTACTAGGCAGCGGTGCCTGATTCATGCCAGCTGGTGCTTGAGGTAGAGCACTGTTGTGCATGCCAGGCTGAGCTGGCATCATACCCTGCTTCTGCAGTCGGGTTCTCCTCTTCTCCTCCAGCTCTTTCTGAATCTTATAAATCTTCTCAGCCAACAAGTGGTAATACTCCGCCTGGAAAAGTTAAAAATTCACAAGGACTATCATTCTTACAATTCATTTTAAACATGTTTCGATTCAAAGTGTTTTTCATGCAGCTTTTAGTGGAGACAGAAAAATTAATGGATATATCACGCCTGGTTAGGACGAAGTTTTCCAGCGCTCTGTCCAACGCTAGACTGGGACAGCTGAGTCATGGGTAAAATGTAAAGAGTCAGGTGATTCTGTGGATTCACTTAGATATTTACCAAATAGAGCCCTGCATTTCAACCCGGCCCGACGGGCCCCGACTTTTTTTACACACCTCAAGCCGGGCTTCAGGACAATTTTCACATCATAGTTCAATTGTGGTCCGGGCTTCAGGCCTGTTTTAGGCTTCTCCTTATTTATACATCCATTAAATAATGATGGAAAAAAATTGCCGCGCTGGTGGAAACAGGACGAGTCTGTGCTACCGCGACTGTGATGGTGCGTGCCGCCAAAACAGCTGAAGAGTTCTGCGTTCAAATGCACACAATAGGCTTAAGCTTGCTGCAAAGCATTGGCAAAAGTAATTACCGTAAATGTGTCAGGGGAAAAGAGGAAGGTGATATTTGAATTATTTTCTAATAAATAGAGTTTTTTGCGTCTGTCGCAAGGATGAAGTTGCCGATCCCACTCGCCACCTTTTCATTAGACGCGCCTTTAGAGAGAAGTGCATCTTTACAGATTATGATTATAATGAAAGTTTTGTTTTATTTCGTTAAGTAGTAATTTAAAGCTTTCTACAGATACATTTATCATATCTGTGAGGCATGTATTCGCTGAGTTTCGGTTCATTTTTGTGAAGCGCTCCAGTTCATGACGAGACGGCAGAAAGCGCAACATGATTGTTTACTTTATTTTATAAAGAAAATATAACTTTTTGTTGATATTGTGAGTGCACGCAAATAAAAGTAGACCATTTACAGTTAGGAATGATGTATTACTCTTACCTTTATGAGCAAAAATTACGGCGCATTCACTGAAAAAAAATGCAAGTGATCACGCTGCCAAGTGCACTTCATTTACCTAGGTTTAACATTTAAACATTGTCATATGCTTGAACTGTTTTATATCTATAGATTTTATTTTAGGCAAGTTGTGATGATTTGAGAAAGCTTAATTTATCAAACATAGGCTGACTGTCTACTGCTGGCCACTTGGTCGTTACTTTAAAAAAACAAAAACTTATATTTAACAAACAAAAAATGCTCCAAACCTTTTTCTAAATTAACTTCATAAAAAAACGAAACGAAACAAAATGAAATATAATCACTTTGCTATTACATACAAAACTAAACTATTTTAATAGCTGAAAAAGTAGTATAAGCTGTTTTGGGAGAAGGGGAAAAAAAGACGGGCTCGGGTCGGTAATTCTGCCGGGCTAGGGTCTGAGCATATCGGGCCAGGGCCAGGCTAGGGCCTAAATTTGAGGCCCGTGCAGTGCTCTATTACCAAATATAATCCACAGACATGATACTATGTTCAAGCGTTTTTTTACCCTGCTGTTGGCAGATTCGTACATGTCACCCTCCACTTTGCGAGCATAAGCTACCAGGTTTTCCATCCGCCGATCCTTCAGTGCTGCAGGGTCTGGAGTGGGGAATATAGCTTGCACACTACTCTCACACACATACACACACACACAAACACACACACACACACACAAAGACCCAAGTAACAGAATGAATTCATGAAGTCAGACAGTGAAGTGATCCAGTTTAGTTTTGTGTGATTTCTAGATAAGGAAATCATTTTAAATCATTTTATGGAGAGCGAGTTCACAAAGAGCAATTTCAACTAAATCAGTGCAATTTCAAATAAAGAGCAATTTCAAATAAATCAGTGATTTATTTGGCATGACAAACCCCAGACAGTAAACTGATGCCTCGTTCGATTTCTGACGTCCTGACACAAAGTTAAAATTATTTGCAATGGTCGCTTTGTCGCGTCCAGTGTAGACAGACTTCAGCAGTTGCAGCGTGACTCAACAACTGTTGTGTCCTGGTGTAGACATGGTGTGAGACTCTATTATAGATTTTATTAACATTTTAAATAACTTATTTTTTCATTAAATAGTGTTTTTGTTTTTGTTGTCTATACAGTTTTTTTTCTGAATTTTTATTTCAGTTATTTTAGTACATCAATTTGAAATTGAGAAATGTGGCCTTGATAGCTAGCTGAAATAAAAGGTTTCGTTTTGTTTACTTTATTTCAGGTAGCGTTTCTTTTATTTCGTGTATAATTCATGATAGCAATGTAATTGACATGTTCAAGGCACATAAACGTAGTAAGGTCATTATTAAAATTGTCCATGTGACATCAGTGGCTCAACAGTAATTTTAGGAAAGCTACAAGAATACTTTTTGTGAAAAAAAATAAAAAAAAAAATTTCCAGTTGAACCACTGATGTCACATGGAATATTTTAACAATGTCTTTACTACCTTTCTGGGTCTTGAATGTGTCAGTTGCCATGGTGTCTATGTAGGGTCAGAGAGCTCTCAGATTTCATCAGAAATATCTTAATTTATGTTTCGAAGATAAATAAAGGTCTTACAGGTTCGGAAAGACACGAGGGTGAGTAATTAATGACAGAAGTTTCATTTTTGGGTGAACTATCCCTTTAAGTATAAATAGATGCATTTGTAAAAATGTACACTATCATTCAAAAATTTAGTTTAAGAAATTTACATTTTTATTCAGCAAGGATGCATTAAACTGATCAAATATAACAGTAAAGACATTTATCATGTTACAGAAGATATCTATTTCAAATAAATGCTGTTTTGGACTTTCTATTCACTGAACAGTAATGTGTATAAGTGATGTGTCGATATCGACAGTGATTTGCAGCAGAGAAGCGACCTACAGTTATTAATTTTCAGTGAGAGTTGGTGCTTTCTGATGACATGAGCAAAAGTGACAGTTTTATCAGTCTTTATGCGAATGAGAAGCGATGGTATTCGTCCGACAGCCAATGAGAGTGCATACTGTAATCCACCACCTATTTCAGCTGAAAACAGTGATCAAGCAGGAACGTCTGCTACTAACTAGTAATTATTCAGTGTTGAAGCCACCCTCATTTTCATTAATTTACCATAAATATAGTATTCCCAAACATATTTTTACTATTTCTTATAGCAGATGTATAAAATGACAGGCTGTGTGTTAGCATATCACTCACAGTTTGTGTACGAGGTGATTGCGGAGGTCCTGTGTGATGTCTTCATGCCAGTTCTTCCTCATTCCTGCAGAGGAAGGTGTGGCTGTTGCTGCAGAACCCATGTTACCAACACCAGAGCCATCACTCATCAGACTGTTAGAGAGAGAGAAATCATCAAACATCAAAATAAAGCTTTCACTGGCCAATCCATTTAAACCAGGTCTGGTGCACTGAGCCGCAGTGATGTTTGGTACCTCTGAGGTGTCATGTTCCTGTGCAGCATGCCGTCAGGCAGCATTCCTGGATGCTGGTTCGTCATCGGAGCGCCGACTCCACCGTTTACTCCCATTGAGTTCCCACCTGCTTGTGCACACAGTTTAAAATATTATAGGCAAGACATTATAAGGATATAGACTGTCTGACTAGTTTTTGCACTAACTGAAAAAACACTACATGTATGATTAATAACAAAAAAAATCATAAAATAACAGTTGAACCACTGATGTCACATGGAATATTTTAATGATGTTCTTACTACCTTTCTGGGTCTTGAACATGGTAGTCCCATTGCTGTCTATGGGAGGATCAGAGAGCTCTCGGATTTAATCAAAAATATCTTAATTTGTGTTCTGAAGATGAACGAAGGTCTTACAGGTTTGGAACGATATGAGGGTGAGTAATTAATAACAAAATTTTACTTTTTGTGTGAACTAACCCTTTAAATAACATTAGCGGATATACGTGTAATTAGAGGCTACAACTTATGGAAACTCTCACCTATATTGTTGAGCGTCCTCATGCCAGGTTGAGCGGGTACAGAGGTCTGCTGATTCTGATTGGATGCCTGGTTGCCCTGGTAGGTGAGTCCAAGGGCGGCGTACGCCCTTTCAATGGAGCTTGGGTCGATCTGACTGGGTGGGTTTAAGTTTGGGGCTGAAGGCTGACCACCGGGTAATGACCCACCTAACGAACCACCCATGCCCATCCCAGCACCTCCCAGCAGAGCTAGAGAGGAGAATGGATGA
Source organism: Cyprinus carpio (assembly GCF_018340385.1). Lineage (NCBI taxonomy): Eukaryota > Metazoa > Chordata > Actinopteri > Cypriniformes > Cyprinidae > Cyprinus > Cyprinus carpio. The sequence goes on along the minus strand of NC_056599.1, from coordinate 29,479,196 downwards.
AAGGATGAGAGATCGAACAACACTTTAAATACTAGAATATGTTGATATAGTAGTATTTTAGTATTAAAGATGGTAATGTCTTAAAAGGATAGTTCACCCCAAAATGAAAATTCTGTCATTAATTCCTCACCCTCATGTGGTTCCAAACCCTTAATACTCTTGTTCATGTTCAGAACACAAATTAAGATATTAATTTGACCCTCCTATAGACAGCAAGGGTCCTTACACTAAATAATCCATGTGACAGCAGTTCAACCATAAACAACATATGCAATATTATGTATGCGGATACGTTGTTTTCGCTCAGATCAAAGCATAAACAACATAAACAGCGTATCCGCGTACGGTGCTGCTGACACAGAACAGAATACGTTGTTTATGTATGTGATTCTCTCCAAAATGGCACTAAAGGGTTGCGCGGAGAAGACGAATTGTTGAATAAAGTTGTTATTTTTCTTTTCTTTGCGCACAAAAAGTATTCTCGTAGCTTACGGTTGAACCACTGATGTCACATGGATTATTTTATCTTGCTACGTTTCTGGACCTTGATCGTAGTAGGAACCTTGCTGTCTTTGGGAGGGTCAGAAAGCTTTTGAATTTCATCCAAAACAAAATCTTAATTTGTGTTACAAAGATGAACGAATGTCTCGCATGTTTGGAATGACATGAGGGTGAGTAATTCATGACAGAATTTTCGTTTTTGGGTGAACTATCCCTTTAAGAAAATTCAGTGGAATCCAATTTTATTTTATGGGCGAAAACAGCTGAAACATTCTTCTAAATATCTTTTTTTGTGTTGGACAGAAGACAGGAAATCACACAGATTTTGAACGACATCAGGATGAGTAGCATTTGTGCATACTAAAACTCACACTGCTGGGTTCTTTTGTCTCCAGCGCTTTTAAGCGGCAGACAGACGGGACAGTCATGCCGTGTGCAGTTCTTCCAGTGAGAGATGATCTGCCTGGAGGACGCGCAGTGAGCCACTGCAGAGGAACACACGCATTGTTTATTTGTGGGAAAATTAAATACGATTGAAAGAATATAAACTGGTGGCAAAGCTCACCTTGGCAGGATTTTCCGGCCTGACAGTGCGTCATGTGATTAAGGACATTCTTCATGGTTCTGCAGTGGGGCAGGCTGCACTGGCGGACCTCTCCGTTGGCCTGCTCTCTGCGATGGCACTTGTGAGCGTGCAGTAACAGCACCAGCTGCTGCTGAATGAGTTTACGCTTCTCCGGGTCCGCTGCAGGGGGCGCCGCCGGCCCACCTGGGCCCGATACGCCACCCACCACACCTGAGCTCTGCTAGACACAGACAGAAAGAGGGTTTTCAAGGCACACTTCCTGCTGCTGAAGAGTGTTAAGAAACAGAGAATTAGCTCAAAAAAATGGGATCGGTAAGTTTTTTGTTTTTTAATATTTTAGAAAGAAGTCTCATGTTGACTAAAGCTGAATTTGTTTGATCAAAAATAAAGTAGAAACTATAATATTGTGAAATGTTATTACAATTTAAAATAACCGTTTTCTATTTTAAAATGTAATTTATTCCAGTGATGCAAAGCTGTATTTTCAACATCATTACTCCAGTCTTCAGTGTCACATGATCCTTCAGAAATCATTCTAATATGATGATTTGACGTTCACGAAACATTTTTAATGTTGAAAACGGTTGTGCTGATTAAGATTTTTGTGAAAACTATGATCCAAATGCAAAACCTGCACACCTTTTTCCATGTTTTAAGATTCTGAATGTTTAGATTCTGCAGAATAGTTTTAATATGGTAAAATGTGTTCGTGAGATTACTGCAATTGTACCACTGAACAAATCAAACAAATTAGACAGAAATTATTTTATATACATTTTATTTAAAAAGCATTTATTCAAAACTAGGGACGTACCAAAATTATGGCCGTCAAAAATGTTCTGACGTAACTGCAACTTTTAACAGGTCTTTAAATGTGACTTAAATATGGATTCAAGTATGAAATTATGAATTATTATTTTACTACGAAGTCCATGTAAACAACTTTTATTGCATAAAAATCAACTTGAGAGTGTAATTGTGCTCTGCACATAAGTATGTCAGTAAAGCAAGAGCTGTGTCAAAGTTTATTCTAAAAATATGTAATTTTTCAATTAAATGTTGGACTATTTTAGATAAGGTCACACTAACCTATGTAAGCTGGCGTAATTGCTTATATACACATTAACAGTGAAGAGAAAAAGAAAAAAAGAAGCACTTTGATTTTGTTTTTTAGTCTAGTGAGTCCAGAATTTTCAGAGGTGGTTTAGGCGACAAATTTCCTTTGCAGTGCATCACTGTTCAAAGCATTTTCAGGATTAAAACTAACTGAAAATGAAAATGTCAGAGAGGGTCAGGGAATGTGTGTGGATGTGGTTTGCGATGACAGTTTCTGTAGAGTTCTCTCACCATGCCACCCATGGTCTGCCCATGCTGAGGTTTCTTGTCCATGCTAAACTGGTTAATGCTGTTGGGTTGTCCCGCTTTGTTTTGGAGCGGAGGCCCAAGGGACTGTCCTCCGCACTGATTATATGAACTACCGTAGGGGCCTGGAGTACCCATCATTCCCATCTGAGGGAAAAAAAATAAAAACTTCAATCAAGAATGAATATGAGCTAGTATATCAGTCTCAAAGGTTTCAGTTATGACAGAATCTGATCCATCATCCTGGACAGAATCATAAACTATCTCAGATGAGCTGACAAAACTGAGAATGCTGACAGCAAAACAAGAACATGAACATCAATAGATGAGAAACAATCATTCAGCCTATTTGACACTCACGTTCTCATTGTTTACTCATCGCATACGCATAATGTTAATGACAATGCGGTATCAATTCTGCAAAATAAACCTCAAAACAGCAGCTTGAAATCTAGAAGAACCCAGCAAAAAAAAAAAAAGAAAGAAAATGTCATTCCCTCTTTTTTTCTGCCCATTTCCTGCAGTCCTGGTTGTGCAATCGCCTGTGAATCAACAAAATGGTGCGCACAGTTCCTCGTATGAGGGAGTAGAGAAGGTTGTTCAAACTGCGGTCTGTTTCAGTGTGAAGGATCGCATCGCATTCAAACAAACAGAGGGATTTCTTTCACTTAAACAGTCTATTTCACTACCTGATTTCTAACAACAGTCTTACAAGACAAAAAATTAACAAAGGGTTGTGTTTTTAAAGGAGAGGAATACAGTGCTGTCACAAGAACATAAGTAATCAGATGTGTCTATTCGGACGATGAAAACCAGAATTCTTCAAGTTTAGTTTTTTTAATCAAGCAACCAACAATAAACACTACACGAGTCTCTCTTTTTTTTCAGGTTATAAAGTTTAAAAATAAGACAACTTGGCCTTTAAAAGTCATAAATCCTGAGAACTATTTGTTTATCTTTAAAATTTAGGTTCTCTCTAAAGCAACTTAACCATAAAGTTTGGGTCTGGGACTGATAGGTGTGAGACAGGAACAGAACATGGCACTTTTTGTTGTTATTGTACTTTTTGTTCCATAAAATAGTCAAAGCAGGAAGTTGGGACAGAAAGGCTTAAAAGGGCTTGCAATTTTTGTATTAAAAATAATTATATTAATAATAATTAATTAATTAATTAAGCCAGTGGTCTTTATTTATTGATTTCATTGGGTCTTTGTCAATTTTTCAATTTGTCTAATGAAAAGCAAAACTTATGTTTGTTTAAAATAATATTAAATTGTATATATTATATTTATATATAATTTTATATAATAATAAAAGTGCGATATTTGTTGTAATTAATAATTAGATAAAAATTGAATATCTATAATAAAAACTATCTATAATAAGTACATAAATGATAAATATATAGCATCTATAATAAATAAAATATATATATTACATAAAATTGTATAAGTTTGAGTCTCTTATGCTCACCAAATGCTCATTTATTTGATCATATACACAGTGAAAACAGTACTCTTGTGAAATATTACAATTTTAAATGTAATTTCAATATTTTTAAAATGTAAAATTTCTGTAATGGTAAAGCTGAATTTTCAGCATCATTACTTAAGTCTTCAAAGTCACATGATCCACAGAAATCATTCTAATACACTGATTTGCTGCTCAAGAAACACTTCTTCTTACTGCAAATGTCGAAAACAGTTGTGCTGCATGATATTTTTATGGAAACGTGATCCTTTTTTTCAGAATTCTTGAACAAAGTTCAAAAGATATTAATGACCCCAAATTAAATAGCTCTTTCACTCAAAGACACACCAGTTCATAGATGTATAATGAGATATAAACACAGATTGAAGTTGACCTTAAAGCTTGAAGCAAAACCATTTTGCATGCAGTTTATTGGTTGCACACAGAATTATTATAGTGACACTCTGATTTGTTCACGTTACCTTGTTCACTGCTCCTGGTTGCTGCGGTCTCATTGCTGCCTGTGCCATCTGCTGCCCTGCGTTCTGCTGCTGCAGAGCATCGGGCAGCATTTTCCCGTTACCAACCATGCCCGCATTCATGTTCACATTGGCGTAGCCCATTCTAGGCGCACCATTCATCATCTGCCCTCCCATCATGCTCTGCGGCTGTCCGTTCCCTTTCTGGACGCCCATCATGCCCCGGTTCAGTCCAGCCACCATGACAGGCTGCTGCTGTTGAGGGCCACCCAGTCCCTGAGTAACTGGGTTGCCACTCAGACCTCCCATCATACCCAGGGAGGGTGCGTTACCGGGGTTGCCGGTGGCCGTGGAGGTGGATGGAGGGGCGCCAGGGCGGAGGAGCTCAGACAGGTGCTTGTGTTTGGCTGCTGTGTCCTGGCCCGAGCCGCCCAGAGGGCCCAATATCCCTCCTCCACCCAGAGTGGTGTGCAACTGGCCGGGGTCCATCCCGTTAGGAAGGCCCAGGTCGGAGGAGTTAATGAGCTCATCCGGGAGGTCATGCTCCAGGTCAAACAGGGAGCCAAAATCTGAAAGAAAGGGGGAAAAAAGACTTTAATAAGGTTGTTGCTCACGGAAAAATCACTCATAATGAGATAAATTAGAGAATAATTATTGCATATGCCCAAAAAAATGAGATGTGTCCAGCAAAGCCACAGCAAAATAAACCATTTTTGTTCTTAGACAGAATTTAATCTAAAATTAAAAGATAAAGTAACACAACACAACAACAAGTGCACAACACATCTGTAATTTCAATACACCGGGAGGTTAGCTGGCCTGGACAATACATGGATTGGTCCGTCAATCTACAGCAAAAAATACAGACAAATTGACCAAAGCTCGCGCTGAACGAATCTCATGCAACAGTTTATTGCAGCTCCCGTGATGAGAGAACGGCTGAGATTATCAGCTCACAGGAGAACAGTATGCGTGTCCTAATAGTTCATACTAATAAAAAACACATGGCATGGCATAACAATGGACAAGTGGACAAAATGGGGGCCTTTTCCTACATAATGGCAGATCCTGATAGCAGCAACGCACCAACGACTGATAAATGCAACATACTCTAAATATGAAGCAAGCAAATTTTTAAATACAGTCTACACATTAGTGATTAGATCGATATATCAGCAAAGTAATTAATCAGACAATATTTGGATTTGAATGTGAGATTATGGTCATAGACCAACAACCAAAACATGCTTGGCTGATTTACAGAAGTGTTTTGTGTTTTTTGAATACCTGAAAGTTTTTATTTAATTTTATATTTAAAGGAGAGTTTTTAAATGCATGTAAATTTTCAAGAGACAGATTAGAAAAGTGACAGCATTTCGCCAATTTTTATGATACATTTTTGGCATGTAAAAAAATAATAATAAAAAACACGTTTATATTGACTTCAATATTTTGAATATTAAAATAATCATCGTATGTCCAGATTATGAGTTTATCTTTAAATAATTGCAGATAGTGTGCAGTAAAAATAAAAACAAAAATGGGATTTAAAGTATTAGTTGTACAAACACTCATTTGTTATTGCCTAGATGACAACACAAACAGTAGCACAACTTACCACAGTTTCCCCAAACTTGTTTTTAGTTATCAAAAAAATATATATATATGAAATAACTTATGAAATAAAATGCTTATTCAAATTGATCTAATTTGCTGTTATGAAATTATACATACATATAAATAGATTATACATTAGCAACCAGTCTGCTCTGTTGATATATCAGCCATTTAAAAACCTGCACTGGTGCACCACTAGAGTTCAGGCAATATGACCTGACTTCCACTTCTACACAAGCTGTAAAAAAGCTGTATAAACCAGCCTAGAATCGTTCGCTGGTCTTAACCAGTCAGGCTGGATTTAGAAGGGTCTTGGACACTTTTCATCTGGTCTAACCGGAAGACCAGCAAACCACCTTAAGCTAGTTAAAATACAGAGTAACCAAGTAGTGTTGATCAGAAACTTGCAGACACTGGTTTGTCAACTATTTAGTACGCACTACATGTAAACCAACTTGAACAGAAAGACCTCTGGCGTCTCAAAGTGCTCTAGACTTCACTCCCAACCGTGTGTCAGTAAAACGACTTGATTTACAACATGTTCCTGTCGAGTTTTCTCTTTTCTATGCATCACCCCATAAACCTTTGACACCAACCGCTGCTCTCGACATCTCATAACGAAGAACAAAGCGAAAAGTTTGTGTAACGCACACCCGGAAAAACACTGCATACTATTTTGCACACTCAGATGACCAGTATTGTAACACACCTCATCAACTTCGAGTGAAAACACGGCGCAAATTAGCCTGCTAGCTATCCCTGCTAAGTTATTTAAATAGCACGGGACGATGCAAACAAACAGATACAACAAAAGAAAGCTCTCGGGAACACACGTCGAGCGTCTTTTTCATACATGCAGGCGAACAGCGACAGACTCGCCGCCGCACACCGCAGCGCGTGAAACATTATTATTTACCGTTTCCATCGCTCGCGGACACCGACAGAGCCGGGGAGGACAATTTAGGCCTCTTAGCTGAAGGCGGGCCGGATTCCAGCACATTATCGGCCATAGTTTTCCTCCGGTTTAGTGTTAAAGCATATATCCCGCGTAGGATAGCCCTTCCTGTGCAGTCGCGAGCCGATGTGCAAATGAAATCTCTCCTCGTTCACGAGCACCGGACGGATTCCCGTTTCCTTTTCATGGGACGATACATGCATGCAATGCAATGCAAAGCAAAGCTTTAATGTTCAGTCCACCTTTAAAGCTCCCTTTTAAGATTTTCTAGTCTTTAGTTCCTCAAAGTATATTTCCGAATGGAGGAGGTGAAGGGAGGGACAGACGGTCATGCAAGCTCGCCGCAAACTCACGTAGCCTCCTCGGCGACTGAGCAATTTTCCCGAGATTTATCCTCGTTGCTTGCCTCCGTCTTTTCCGCCATTGTCGGCGGCAAGCTGAAATGTTAGTTGTTGTTTTTTTTTTTTTTTTAAGGCGTTGTGTACGAGAACCCGAACTCGCTCTTATGAGCAAACGCTATGATTCAGAATCGTGTCTTTCTTTGCATTGTAGCCTGTGCAATTCTCAGCCTGCATCACTTTATTTAGAAGACTGCAAGTCCATCGTACACAGATGTTTGAATCTCCTTCATCAATGTCTTTATTTCCTCCCAATTAATTAAGATGAATGGAGAGCACAAATAAATACTGGAAATATCATTAAACAGTCATATGCATGTAAAAGTTTGCTTTCATCCTTAATCAGACAGTACTCTTTGCAGAATAAATAACGCGATGAATGTGCATCCAAACTTCAGTTTGCATGCACGAGCTACCACTTTAGATGATTCCAAACAACTTGCATATTTCAGTGTCCGTGTCTTAGCATTCTGCAACAACACTTCAAAGTGACAAGTCAAATGGTTTATTGTGCATTCGTATCTGAATATGGCTCGTGCGCCCTCTGTGTGAACGTGTCCGCTGCACGAGTTAAAAGTGTTTGCAGAAAACCTCTGACCATCGCTTCACGAGACCACCCTGCACTGCGCACAGCTCGTGCATGCAAAGAAACGATTTCAAAAGTGTCCGTCTAATGGACGGAACATGCATGCAGTCGGTCTGAAGTGCAAGACGATGTTATCTCGCAAGTACGCTGTGCACGAGCTAAAGAACGGGAATCAAGTGAAGTTGGTCAATGCATATGCGTGTATTTCAATGCACTGACACATCAAGCAAATAAGAATAATTTGTCACTGCACGAAGAGCCTTGCGGAGCATTAAGAAAGCGCGAGAGGAACAGCCAGTAGTGGGTCGAAAACAGAACCGAACCGAGCTGGGCTTCAATAATATTTCGGGTCTGAAGCATCTGCCGATCCGGGTGATATTGCCAGCTGCACCCCCCAAAATCTGGGGGTCCTCAAACCCCTTTCATAGGCTTTGTGATGCTGTGAACCCCCCTGCGCGTTCATCCCTTTTAAATTTATCCCTTCTCTTGCACAGTTCCTGCAATTTTCCCCACTTTCGCCGTCGTCCGCCAGCAACCGGCGATGTAATTTCACAGATATTCCCACTTCGTGACGCTGTTATTTTCCTTTTCCCCTGACGAGCTTCCCTTCGTTTAAATGTATTGCCCTCTTCCGCCTCTCCGCTTCGTTTAAAAAAAGAACAGCAAAAGAAAGGAAAACCCGGTCTGCTCTTTGATTTGCACACGGGGGAATCTGTAATCTCCCTCCGTCGCCTCCGCTAATCGCCGGGCTTGTGTTTTATCCGGTCTGGGTCCGCGAGCCGGAGCCGGCGGCGCTCAGAGTTGCAGTGGTCGGGCGCTCGAGTGGCTTTTTTTCGGTCGCTCCTGCCTCCTTCACTCTCTCCGCACAAACAAAATGGCGGCTTGTTGTTTCTACTCCTCTGGCTGGGGGAGGGAAGGTTGGAGGTGCGGTAACATTAGTAAAGGGGGGTGGAGGGGGAGATGGCGATCGGGATTTCCCGGACAGCGCTGTTTCCGTACTGCTTCGGAGTTGCGACTGGGGTCCAGCATCATCAGCAGATGATGGAGTCACTAGTGAGATGATGCCCACCTTGTGACTTCTTGGTTTGCAAAATATTGCCTCGCTTGGCTTCGCTATAGCTGAAGGGACAGTCAGCCTCCTTGGAGAAGCCCAGGGGTCAAGTGCCCTATTGAAGTGCAATGTTGATAGCGGCCAGACCAAACGGTGATGTTTTTTCAGACCTCGTACTGAAGAGTTGTCTCAGTTCCTCAAAGCCTAGCGAGCTGCGAAACTACAGAGTATTTTTGGACATCATAGGCATGTTCCTAGTCAGCTCATCTTAAAAACGTTGCTTATATGCATTTTTTGGCATAACACCATTGGGAATCAACTCGTCTGAGAGGTTGGGTCTCAGAAGCCTGTTGAGCAACCTAGAAAACTGACTATGTAGCCAGCATTTTTGGGCATCATAAATATGTTCAGAGAGAATTCAGCTAAAGGAGCTCCAAAACCTAGTGTGCTGCCTATCTAGACAGCATTTCTGGATATGCACATTAAGAGTCTGTTCAGATCAAACGTAGCTAGACAGCAACTGGCAACAGCGTAACTGAACATAACCATAGTGCAAGAAATCATTTTTGGATATCATGGACACCTTCATAGTCAGCTAAGAAACTTTCCTTAACTAGACACTTCTGCTCAGAACGTAGGGAGCTGGTCATGTTGCTAGCACATTGGGAATCATAAGTGTGTTCAGTGGCCTAGCTATAGACACCATTCCTTGACCTCACTGACATGTTCGAAGACAGCTCACATAAAAAAGGGCATAAATGCATTGCAAGTCATCTTAGCTGAGAAATTCTAACGAATTCTAGCGAGCTGCCAACCTAGACCTACTCTTTGGTAGTCATTTGCGTGTTCTGAGTGAACTCTGCTGCACAGAAACTCAGAATATCCCGAGTTTATCCACATGTTGCATCGTAACATTTTCAAAAACTCCAAAAACCAGCGAGCTGCCTACCTAGATGGCATTTCGAGCCTCGTAAATGCATTCAAAACCACTTCTGTTCAGTAACCTGTCCAGCATTGAGCTGCTTCAGAGCATTATGAAGCTCACCTAGACAGTACTTTTGGACATAAACAAGCTCAGCTGACTCAGAACATGCTTATACATAATTTCAAATATATTGTGTAGTTTTCTTTAGTTTTTAGAGATATTAGTACCATCTCCAGTTTCAGACTCACATCTTATGGGATTGAACCTGCAACTTATGAGTTATCAGATTCACCAAAATACAGCAGCCTAACACTCAAAACAAATTCTGATGTTCTTAAGAGTTTCCATCTCCATTTCTAACCATACTGAGGTTAAGGGCACTGTTTTTCTGTCTATATGTGTTGTGAACAGCTAGTCCAGCCTCTTTTATTTCACTGTATGTTGACTGAAATATTGTTTTATTTCAAATGTTATTTTGATTTTAATACATACACTACATTAATATGCAATAATATTACTCTTTGAAAGAATCAGTGTTATTTTAGTATTATTTCTAGTGTTATAGTATTTAATAATATTTTGAATTCACTTTTATATATTCAGTTTTATTAGATTAGATACACAAAAATACAGCAGCCCATCACAAACAAATTCTGATGAGTTTTTCCATTTCCAACCTTACTGATGTTTTTAGAGTACTATTTTAGTGTCTAGAAGTATTGTGAATACACTATACAATTGTAGTTTTACACTTCATTCAGCATAAATATAATCTCTTTGAACTTTTTTGTTTTTATACTTACTTTTTTTTTTACTTCTAATAGTAAATCACTGTGACTTATAACCAATCAATTTAGTGTTTGTTAGTATAACTTATTTGCTACATCATATAATTTGTGTGTTATGGAGTTATTAAAGTTTTCAAGTGTACTTATAATATGTACTGAATCAAAAAAAAGCTTCTAATTTTTGCAAAAAATCTGTTCATTGACTAATTACGTGGCTTAAAAATGCATTGCACTTACAAACTACAGCAACAAAATCAAGAATTAGACGTTTATTTTGACATCAGTAAAAAAAAAAAACACCATGTATGGCAGTAAAAGCCTCCGCAGACAAACATACTCAAACACAAATCGAACCCCTCACAGTACAACAGATAAATTGTCTCACAAACAAGCTGTTCACCATGCTAAATCATAACAACCTGTTTGTTACTCCATCTGAACTCATTTAAAGTCTCCCATAAGCCCTCAGACGAAAAGGTACAAAAGCTGTCACTGGGGTGCTACCTTTTCAAAACATACAAATCTTTATGCTTTACATACTAATAAGAACCTTTAAGGTACTTATATGCACCCTTTAGGGATAAATAAGGTACAAATATGTACCTTTTGAAAGGGTACCGCCCCAGTGACAGCTTTTGTACCTTTATTCTGAGAGTGTAGTTGTGCAGGTCAAATACAAAACACGACCCAACACAACCATTTAGCTAGCGTAGGAGTGAACTGGCTATCAGGGATCACATTGCACGCTGTCCAGACACGTCCAGCTCTTAATCCTCCAGATTTAATACTTAAAGGGATACTCCACCCCAAAGTGAAAATTTTGTCATTAATCACTTACCCCCATGTCGTTCCAAACCCGTTAAAGCTCAGTTCGTCTCCGGAACACAATTTAAGATATTTTGGATGTAAACCTGGAGGCTTGTGACTGTCCCATAGACTGCCAAGTAAATAACAGTGTCAAGGTCCAGGAAAGGTATGAAAGTCATCGTCAGAATACTCCATCTGAGCATATACAGCATAGGGTGATATGGAGAGACACAGAGGAGACCATTGACAAAGGAATTGTAGAATAAAGTCTTTTTTTTTTGTTTTCTTCGCTTACAAAAAGTGTTCCCGTCACTCCATATAACTGATGGCAGATGGAGTTTCATACCTTTTATGGACCTTGACACTGTTATTTATTTGGCAGTCTATGGGACAGTCACAAGCCTCCAGGTTTTCATCCAAAATATCTTAAATTGTGTTCCGAAGACGAACTGAGCTTTTACGAGTTTGGAACGACATGGGGATAAGTGATTAATGACAAAATTTTCATTTTGGGGTGGAGTATCCCTTTAAGTGGAGCAAGTTCTATGAGATCCAGACCTCCTGAGTTCACTATTGCAGAAAACGCTGCCAGCAGAGGTGTTAAAAGATGGGAGGAACGGACTCATTCTAGCAGGGCAAGCTGTTCTACTCTTTCCTTTCAGTCCTCTCCATGTGCGCAAGCTCTCTCCACCTCAGCAATGGTTTTTGGGGTGTTTGCAGACAGAATGAGGGGTCCCCTGTGTTCTTGGATCACCACATCGTCCTCGATCCGCACCCCAAGACCCCGGAATCACTCTGGACTGTCGTCCTCGCTGATGTATTATCCTGGGTGAAGGGAGCAAGAGATGAGAGTTTAGAGCTTTTTTGCAGTACAGCTCAAATGCTAAGAAGTTGAATGTTACTTTGACCAGTATGCTGAAGTCCAACTGTCTTTACAATGCATTCAAGATACATATCTGTGGTTTATCAGTATTATTACCCTTATTTTTCTAACATGGTGCTGTATGAATGTCCTCAACAAGTGCAGTTTTTAAAACAACTCTTTTGGGATGCAAAGTGCAAAACAAGACTAGATCGCTCTAAGTCTGTCTACACCTCAAATGCCCAGTCCAGTGTGTTGGAACATGCGTTCAGAAGTCTGACGTCTCGTTCCAATTTTAGTCCAGCCACTGTTTTTTGTATTTATTCTGACTGACTGAATGAAAATATTTATTTAAAAAAATGTTAAATGATTACTATGAATTTTATGTGTTATGTACACTGCAGTAATATGCAACATCATTATTACTCATTAAGAGAATCTGTATTATTTTAGTATTTTTTATACTATTATAGTATCTGTTAATACATTGAAATTTTTGTATTTTCATTTTTAATTTTAAATGTAAGTTTTAATAATTTTATGTATTTTATGTTTAAGTATTATATTTGTTTTTATAAGTTTTTATACAGCTAGTCCAGTGACTGTCTCCGTCTGACAAAATTAGTATTATTTTAGTTAAAAATATATTGTTAATTGATTTCCATGTATTTTGTTATATAAACTATAATAATATGCATTATTGTTAATATACTAAGAGAATCAGTCTTATTTTAGTACATATTATACAAACCCAATTCGAAAAAAGTTGGGACACTGTACAAATTGTGAGTAAAAAAGGAATGGAATAATTTACAAATCTCATTAACTTATATTTTATTCACAATAGAATATAGATAACATATCAAATGTTGAAAGTGAGACATTTTGAAATGTCATGTCAAATATTGGCTCATTTTGGATTTCATGAGAGCTACACATTCCAAAAAAGTTGGGACAGGTAGCAATAAGAGGCCAGAAAAGTTAAATGTACATACAAGGAACAGCTGGAGGACTAGGGCTGTGCGATATGGACAAAAAAACCTATCACTATTTTTTGATCAATTTTTGCGATTTCGATTTTAATCACGATTTTGACACACACAGACATGCTTTACAGTCATAAATGCATTCAGTATAAATTTGAAACATATTTCCAAAAGAAAACCAATTAGAGCTTTATCAAAAAGTTGTAACATGTCTCTAGAACAGAAATAATCACTAAGTAAAGATTTCAAACAAAATGTCTAGACAATAAAAAATAAAAAATAAAAATAAAACCCGTGTCCAGGGCTTTTTTTTTTTTGTTTTTTATTTTTTTTCCATAGAGCCCATTGTAGCGGTGCCTCAGGTGTTGAAATAGATTAGTTATGCATTATACAGGTTTACACGCAGTGCGTATACAGTATGCCCCACACTGCATGGTTCAAGTGACCCAATTCCGATTTTTTCCTCTCATGTGGCACAGATCGGATATGACCTGTGAAACGTGTAAGCAGGAAAAAAAACGCATGGATTCCGATTTTCTCAGATCGGATTCAGGCCTCATTCATATGTGGTAATAAATCGGATATGAATCGGATACGTGCATTTGCGTGTGCCATGTAAGCAGACAAATCGGATATTCCCCAGTAAATGCGAGTCGTACGTCATTAAAAAAGTGATGTCAACTCAGGTGGACACCACCGACTGAGATCACATGACTTATTATAGGTGCGATTGAGGACCAAGGATACACACAGTGGAGCAATGCGGAGGTTTCATGTCTTTTAAGTCTTTGGGGCGAAGAGACCCAAATGCAGGGTTGTTACAGAAATAAATCCGTGTTTAAAGAAATTTCACGAGATATGGGGAGGCATGGTTTAAGCGCTTTTTTCTCCGCCGTACGAGACCAATGTTTTGCTGATTTTTTTGTTGACTTTTCAAAATAATGTGGAAAGCAAAACACTGTATAATTTTTATTTGCATCTGCATCCATTGTATTTCGTGCTGTTTTACTTCCTTTTCTGGGTCAGAATGTCTACGTTTGGTAGTTTCAGCAGTGTATATTGTAAATGCAAAAATCGGATACGGGTCACAATCTCTCCACTCGCAGATTTCCTAATTCCTTTGTTTTTTTTCACAAAACCAGACACGTGTACACGCTCCTCTCGTCCGGAGAGAGTGCGCGCAATTAAAACATGTCTCCTCTCACACACTCACTCACAACTCTCTCTGTGCTCATGCGCTAGATATTCATTCTTTTCGCACCTTTCGATTTCTAACCTTTTCTGTTCACATCTTTTACCGCGTGCAGTGCGTTGCTCTGATCCATTAACATGGGCTCGAAAAAATACGCATCACAGACAGAGTGTGTGAACCTGGAGTTAGGCATATGTCCAGTCTGTTCTGTTCTGTTCTGGCGCTCCACTAAGGTGCGCTGCATTCTGATTGGATCGGATAGCATACTGCGGGAGGTCGGGACTGCGGAAAATCGTGCTATGAAGCGATTTAGAAATCGCGCACACTCAAATCGTGATTTTATTACGATTTCAATCAATCGCACAGCCCTCTGGAGGACCAATTTATTAGGTCAATTGGCAACATGATTAGGTATAAAAAGAGCCTCTCAGAGTGGCAGTGTCTCTCAGAAGTCAAGATGGGCAGAGGATCACCAATTCCTCCAATGCTGCAGCGAAAAATAATGGAGCAATATCAGAAAGGAGTTTCTCAGAGAGAAATTGCAAAGAGTTTGAAGTTATCATCATCTACAGTGCATAATATCATCCAAAGATTCAGAGAATCTGGAACAATCTCTGTGCGTAAGGGTCAAGGCCGGAAAACCATAATGGATGCCCGTGATCTTCTGGCCCTTTAACAACCCTGCATTACATACAGGAATGCTACTGTAATGGAAATGACATCATGGGCTCAGGAATACTTCCAGTAAACATTATTGTCGGTGAACACAATCCACCGTGCCATTCGCTAATGCCGGCTAAAACTCCATATGTCAAAAAAGAAGCCATATCTAAACATGATCCAGAAGCACAGGCGTTTTCTCTGGGCCAAGGCTCATTTAAAATGGACTGTGGCAAAGTGGAAACACTGTTCTGTGGTCAGACGAATCAAAATTTGAAGTTCTTCTTGGAAAACTGGGATGCCATGTCATCCGGACTAAAGAGGACAAGGACAACCCAAGTTGTTATCAGCACTCCTTTAAGAAGCCTGCATCTCTGATGGTATGGGGTTGCATGAGTGCGTGTGGCATGGGCAGCTTACACATCTGGAAAGGCACCATCAATGCTGAAAGGTATATCCAAGTTCTAGAACAACATATGCTCCCATCCAGACGTCGTCTCTTTCAGGGAAGACCCTGCAGTTTCCAACATGACAATGCCAGACCACATACTGCATCAATTACAACATCATGGCTGCGTAGAAGAAGGATCCGGGTACCGAAATGGCCAGCCTGCAGTCCAGATCTTTCACCCATAGAAAACATTTGGCGCATAATAAAGAGGAAGATGTGACAAAGAAGACCTAAGACAGTTGAGCAACTAGAAGCCTGTATTAGACAAGAATGGGAGAACATTCCTATTCCTAAACTTGAGCAACTTGTCTCCTCAGTCCCCAGACGTTTGCAGACTGTTATAAAAAAAAGAGGGGATGCCACACATGGCCTTGTCCCAACTTTTTGGAGATGTGTTGATGCCATGAAATTTAAAATCAACTTATTTTTCCCTTAAAATGATACATTTTCTCAGTTTAAACATTGGATATGTCATCTATGTTGTATTCTGAATAAAATATTGAAATTTCAAACTTCCACATCATTGCATTCTGTTTTTATTCACAATTTGTACAGTGTCCCAACTTTTTTGGAATCGGGTTTGTACACAATTATAACATTTATAAATACTTTGAAATAGCATTTATTTTTGTATTTTCAATTAAAACTTTAATTGTAGTAATTTTGTTACTTCTTCTGTCCTTTATATATAGTTATAGTGTTTAATACTTCAGCTTATCAATATTTGTTTTATTTCAGCTTTATTTTAATTAACAATTTTTTTTTTTTTTTTTATACAATAACAGCACAGGAGAAAATGGCTTTCTATTTAGGGGCCAAGCACCGAAGGTGCGTAGGCACCTATTGTATCCACTGGCGTTCTTCTTCTTCTTCCACTCTTGAGTCTATGGCAGCCCATAGAACCGCTTGCAGGAAAGTTGTGAAATTTGGCACACTGATAGAGGACAGTCCCAAGTCTCTAACTCAAACTCTTTAGTGCCACCACTTGTCTAAATTTTACATATGTTTATGCTAATAACTTTTAAACCCTAAAGCCTGGAACACACCAAGCTGACGCCGACGAACTAGTGGCAACGAAAGCAGACTGCAGGGTCAGCTCACGTTGGCAGCGTCTGGGTCCAGATTTGCCCTGACACACCAAGCCGATTCTCGAACCCGACGGCCAACTAGCACGTCCGTTCTGCGCCTGCGTAGGAAAAACCTTTCCGTACCAGCAGGTGGTAGTAGTCTTGGCAGTAGTTACTCAAAGCGGGAAACCGGAAGAAGCTAGGATACAAAACATAGTCTCACTATCCACAGACGACTTCGTTGTTTCCACTTGCTTCATCACTTATTTCGGAAATGTTTTTTTTTTTTTTTCTAGAAAATGATAATCACGAGAATGGTTCGAGAAATGCAAACTGAGAAAAGCAAGTTAGTTGACTGATTTACTTGCTTCATGGCCCGGCTGACAGCCAATGAATGATCAGATGCCCCACTGACAAGCCCTAACGCCGATTCAACATGTCGAGTCGGCCATTACAAAGCCGATGAGGACCAATTTCAGCCGACGGTGCGGAAGACACTGAGAATAATTAGTCCGACGAATCAAAAAAACCATACCACACACCCTAACCTCAGCTTGTTGTCCTCCAGGCTTAAATCAAGACCAAATTTTGAAAATTGTAAGGTTTAGTTTTTTCGCTATTTTTAATAATTCGAAAAACCTACATAACAAACAAAAAAATACAATGAAAAGCATGCAAAAATGGATGAGGCTATATCTCTGCTTCAAGTTGATTCGTCCAAACGTTCTTGAAATAACACTCAAACAAATTCTATGAAAAGCATGCAAAAATGGATGAGGCTATATCTCTGCAACAGTTTGGCGTATTGAGCACAAACTTGGTGTGTGTTATAAGTATTACCTGAGGCTACCTGAAGTGTTTCGGTGCACTGCCACCTAGTGGTCAGGATATATGAAAAATGGCTATTTTTGCTTATAAATTCTAAATGGTTTGGCCAAAATTCACGGTGGATCTTGCAGAGTCGAACATAACCAATTTTGGGCTTCGGCAATTTTGAATTTGTCATAAAATGCTATATTTTACGAACGCATTGACATATCATTACAAACCTTGGTATGTGTCTTCGGCACCCTGCTCTGATGTTACTAAAAAAGTTTGGGGGCAGCGCCACCTTGTGGTCAAAAGTTATGATGAAATTTCTAAAAATGCTAATAACTTTTGTTTACATTAGCCTATTGTAATGAGACTAAAGTTGATAGCCTCCTTGGATCATGCCAAGAACATCAATACCAATTATGCCATGCCAGTTTCCTGTCTGCCATTTTTATTTATGTTGAAATCGTACTTATTTGAACTCCTCCTAGACCGTTGGTCCAATTTTCACCAAATTTGATTCAGATCATCTTCAGACCATGCTGGCAAAATGTAATGGATTTCGTGTCGATACCAAAACCATTTTTGTATAGCGCCGCTACAAAGTTGAAGCATGATGCCAAAATGACTCTGAGGTTGTAAAACGGCTTTCATTTAACGCATCAACAAATTTGCTGGAAAGGTGCCAAACTGCTGTATCTCTGCAAAGCTTTGACATATTTACACCAAACTTTGTATGTGCCAACATCATGATCTAGTTCATCTGGTAGAGAAGACAAAAATGCAGAAGACTTCAGCTGTGTGGGAAGACAAAGGCAGTGTGCCAAATATGCGATTTCGATTTGAAACTGGCCTACCACAACAGCACATCAAGTTTGATAAATCACCTGAGTCCTGTAAGTACTACGCCTATAGTATATTGTTGGTGGAAAAAAACGAGCTGCTTTTATCCGGCATGTTAATCAGTAATTTTACACATGACAAAAACGTGCACTTAATTTGCTTGGAAAATACTTGCGAATACGGCAGTCATAAAAAAAAACATACAGTAGAAAATCATAACAATACGTAATAAATCTAACACATCAGCAGTTTACTGTCGGGAATTTTTTGTGGTGCCCCGCTTCCGCCTCATTTATTAAAAGTTTATTCATTCTGAACGTGTCGCGTGTCCATATAAAAATGCGATACTGCACTCCCTTGGGTTCACAGCAACACACCTGCCACACATGAAGTCGATTGGATGACTGTTCTCGACATAATAAAAATGCAATCAGACAGACAGATACAGAGAGATTCCAGCCGTTTTTGAAATTTGTGTCAGTACGTAATAAATCTAACACATCAGCAGTGTCATTTGAAATTTGTGTCAGTACGTAATAAATCTAACACATCAGCAGTTTACTGTCGGGAATTTTTTGTGCCGAGCCGCATCCAGTGTAGACAGCATAATAGGTTCTATTGTATTTTGTCACGGAGCGGCGTCTGGTGTAGACACGGTGTTAAGAATATGTTCTGCCCCCTCCCTCCGAATCTTCCGTGTTGATTACTACCAAAGCTTCGAAGCTCAAAAAAACGGTATTCGGACCAGCCCTATCTGATACCAGTATATAAAATAAACAGAATAGAAATGCCAAAGATCAAATGGTAAATGATTACTGTGGATGGATAAATCTAAGTTTGAGGTGCTGATGTGATCGTAAAATCCACCAAACTCAATCAGAACTATAGGAGGTACAGCAGACAGCATGAGATGAAAAATCATGCAATCATTTTGATAAACTGAATGCTAGAATGCATTCTTTGATGCACTAAAAGTAAAAAAAAAAAAAAAAAAAAAAAAAAAAACATTTTTTAATACAAAAAGTCACATGCAACATTAATTGTTTTTGAATAAAAATTGATCTTCACCTGTCTCTCCTGGTTGTGATCACCATGCCAGGTTGCAGTGTCATGAACAGTGACCCACGTGATGGGGCAAAACTGGCGAGCAGCCTGCAAGGAAAAAAGAAAGAGATGGGCACACATCCATTAAGAAAAACAACTGTAATGTGATTATAATGCATTTTACAGCGGGTGAAACATTTGCAAAGCTGCATGTGAGGAACTCTGAACATGAAAACAGAGTTAAAGTGTACACCTACATCCCAACAGCCACAACAGGCTTAAATGACCAACATGTTGGTTTGCTGGCTTCATAAACTTGCTGCACTAAGTGAAATTGTGCTTTTATGGCAGTGTGGTGCTTTACAGACGCTCTAAGTTGGTCAGATCTTTGCCATTTAAATTGGGCAGAAAGACTTATAGTCATTTCCTGACCACAGAGCTTTAGGGAAAGGCAATTAAATAAATAAAAAAGTTAAATAAAAATAAAATAAAGCCAGTGATAAATTTTACAGTATATTCGTACATTTTCTTGGAGAACTGCAATCGATTACAAAACAAGCAAGAATCAGTTGCATTTGGCATCACTGATGTAAAAGCTGGAACAATGTAATTGTTTATATACACAGGAATAAAACAAGGTAGAACAATGCAGACATTAAATAAAAAGACTAAATATGATTTTCTTACACAAAATGACCATATTTATTTTTTTAATTCTATTTTTGAAGGTGGCTAATTCGTTAGACATATGTTGCTTCAATGTGTGTTCCTGTGGTTCTTTAAAAATTAATTTAAAGATGGAGTGATCATCTTGGATATTTTAGCATGTTAAATGTTACTATAATACTTTTAAAACACCAAGTTTTATCAATTAAACAACAACTTAAATAAAGGAATACCATTCAAAATTTGAGGTTGGTAAGATAAGGTTACTAAAAATCTCTGTTCACCAAGGCTGCATTTATTTGATCAAAAGTAGATTAAAAATATTAATATTGTGAAATATTACTAATTGTTTTATATATTAATTGTCCTCATTTGTAAGTCGCTTTGGATAAAAGCGTCTGCTAAATGACTAAATGTAAATATTAATATATTTCAAAATGTTATTTATTCCTGTGATACAAAGCTGAATTTTCAGCATCATTACTCCAGTCTTCAGAGTCACATGATCCTTCAGAAATCATTCTAATATGCTGATTTGTTGCTCAAGAAACATTTATTATTATCTATTATTATCAATGTTGAAAACACTTGTGCTGCTTAATATTTATCTGGAAACAAAGATACCATCTTTTTTAACATTATTAGTTTCACTTTTGATCATTAATGCTCCTTGCTGAATAAAAAGTATTAATTTTTAAAAAAATAAAACAAAATATATACACACACACACACACACATATATTAGAGATGCACGATAATTATCGGCACGATATTTACAATACATGTTCGGCTTTACTGACGAGATGCTCATTAATATCGTGTTGATATTTATTGTGCATCCCTGTATATATATATATTTATTTGTTTATTTATTTATTTATATATATATTAGGGTTGTCAGTTTAAATTGTTAACTTAATTAGTTATAAAAAAATAAAAATAAAACACGATTAAAATATTTTAACCCAGTTAACGCACTGGCCCCACCCCCAGACCTGTACATCATCTTTAAACAGTTGACTGTTGACAAATATGATGCAGGGCAACAACTCCAGTTGTTCACTTCAGTAATGCAGTTATGCCCTAAAATTCAAGATATTGGTGCAAAAATGACCCGTATGTGTTTTTGGCTCATACGAGATCCACTTTATATCATACAATATCACACGAGCAGGGAGAGCAGTAGGCTATTACACGAGTGCTGATTTTGTCCCGTATATAATGAGTTTAAATGTGATTTTATACAACAGTTCAGTAAATAATAAGTTGATATTATGTTATATTTTTAACACAATAGTATGTGTTTTTGCTCAATTTTGCAAAGAATATATTACCTTTAAAGCCATAGCAGAATTGTTGTGCGTCTCTGTGTAATACAGTGGGGTTTAGTTTCTGAATAAATCTGCATTTTGAACGAATCGTGTGAACCAATGATTCAAAGGCCCATTCATAAAAGAGCTGTTTACTAAAATCTTGAATGAATCAGCCTTTGAACTAATTGAATGAAGACATTTACTGCCACCTGCTGGCAGATTTAGTTTCTTGTTTCTTGATTTAGTTTCTGTGCAAGCACGGATTTTAATGGTACGCCTATGTTTTTTGTTTGTTGTTGTCTCATACTTTTAGATACGCTGTTATTTGTAAATGCTACTGCTTATGTTCGCTTTAATATACAGTTTTATCCTGATTAAAGCTTTAATACAGTATGGCAACTGCATGCGCATCCATGTTTAACATTTCACATAGCTATGTTAAAATTAAGTGTATAATTGTAACAGTTCATTGCTGGAGCTGAGCTGAATGAGAGAGAGATGCAGAATTTGTGCAGAGCAGGGGGATATGTGGAACAGTATTAAGAACTGTTGCTTTAGAACATTGATTTTGAAACTTGTAAAACCATTAGAATCATTAGAAGACAGAATCGCGATTCATATATGAATAGATTTTTACATGCACCTCTAGTTTTCTCTTTTCTTCTTCTCTAAAGCAGTGCAGCATGGCTTCGCCCCCTTTGCTGCCTTTATCCGAGGCCAGGGTTCATCTTGGTTTGTGATGTCACGAACCCAGGAAGTAACTCGTTGAAGTCCCTACCAGCCGTTTTTTAGGCAGAATTTTGCCAGAATTTTAAAAGACGATATCTCCGTTTGCATTGAACTTTTATCTTCGTAACTTTTCAAATATTCTTTATGCTCAAACAGCAACACTACAAACTAACTCACGTTAAAAAAGTGAAATCGCACTGAACCACCCCTCTTTCTTTCTCTGTGGGTCTCTCGTCTCTGAAATTGTCAGTCAGCTGTCAACAAAGCAGGCTTAATTTCTGCTTTTTCTTTACAATCCACACTCAGCATCTTGGGCTTGACTGAGACCTGGATTTGTCCACAAGACTCAGCTAAGCCCCCTCTTTCTCCCTGTCAGGTTGGCCAGGGTTTTCAAACATTTCTAAACACTTAAACCACTCTCTCCCACTCAACCCACTCTCCCATATGCAATTATAACTCATTTGAATCTCATGCAATTACTGTAATAGCTCCTATAAAACTCCGGGTTGTGGTAATTTAACGCCCTCCTGGTCAAATTCTAGGCACCTTCCTAGAAGAGCTGGATGGGCTGCTGTCCTCATTCCCTGAGGATGACAGTCCACTTTTAGTCTTTGGCGACTTCGACATTCATCTGGACAAGCCTTATACTACAGACTTCTATTCAATCCTTGCTTCATTTGATCTCAAATGCCTTACCACTTCAAGCAGGCACAAATCAGGCAACCAACTTAATTTAGTCACGCAATTGTATTGCAGACAACATTTTGGTAGAACCCCTACATATCTCTGACCATTTCTTCATTACATTTAAACTGCATTTTGCTACCTGTGTGCCACCAACCCCTAGACCAGTTACTTTTAGAAGAAACCTACGCTCCCTTTCACCCTCCCATCTTTCCTTTGTAGTATCCTCCTCTCTTCCCTCACCTACCAATTTCTCATCTCTGGATGTGAATGCAGCAACTGATACTTTATGCTCTACTTTAACCTCTTGTCTAGACAATATTTGTCCTCTCTCTCCTCCAGGCCAGCACAGGCTGCCTCTTCTAACCCCTGGTTATCCAATGTTCTTCATGAGCATCATACCAAACTCAGAACTGAGTATGTATCAGTCTTTGCTTTCATCTTTCTCTGCTGAAGTCCATACTGCCAAATCTTCATATTTCCTCAACAAGATGAACAGCGCTCCAGACACATGTAATATCTCCAAAACATTTAATTCTCTCCTCTGTCCCCCTCCACCACATCCTACAACTTCTATAACAGCTGCTGATTCTTCACAGACAAAACTAGAACAATCAATAGTCAATTCTCAGCCCCACACACACAGGACCTAAAACCAACCACACTCACTGCTAAACTCCATCTTCTCCTTCTGTCCCCTCGCTGTGGCAGAAGCCATCCTTTAACATGCCCTCTAGACCCAATCCCCTCACACCTTCTCCAAGCAATCTCTCTTACACTCTTACCAGCACTCACACACATAATCAACACATCTCTCCTCATTGGCACTTTCCCCACTGCATTCAAGCCATGCACATTGCAGAAGCTGATTCCAAATCATCAGTTCTTATTCTGCTGGATCTATCTGCAACTTTTGACACTATCCATCATCAGGTCCTCCTTTCCACCCTCTCATTAATGTGCATCACAGGGATTCCATTTTGTTGGTTTAAATCCTATCTCACTGGTAGGTCTTTAAGGGTGACCTGGGGAATGGAGGTATCCAAAGCACATCAGCTGGTCACTGGGGTTCCTCAGGGATAAGTTCTTGGACCCCTCCTCTTCTCCATATACACTACATCACTGAGTCCCATCATAAAGGCACATGGCTTCTCCTTCCATTGCTATGCTGATGGCACACAGCTCTATCTCTCATTTAACCAGATGATCCAAGGGTAGCTGAATGGAACTCAGGCTGCCTGGCGTATGAAGGAACATCACCTTCAGCTCAACCTGGCAAAGACTGAGCTTCTTGTCTTCCCTGCCACTCCAACTCTACAGCATGATTTCACCATCCAGCAAGGTTCTTCCACAATTACCCTATCAACTTCAGTCAGAAATCTTGGTGTAATCTTTGATGACCAGCTAACCTTCAAAGACCACATTGCAAAGACTGCTTGATCTGGCAGGTTTGCATTGCACAACATCAGAAAGATCAGGCCCTTTCTAACTGAGCATGCTGCACATTTTCTTGTCCAGGCCCTTGTTATTTCTGGACTACTGCAATGCTCTTCTGGCTGCACAATCAAACCTCTACAAAGGATTCAGTGAGCCCAAAAGAGTCCATGTTACACATCTCTTTATTTCCTTGCACTGGCTACCGGTTGCAGCTCGCATTAAGTTCAAGACATTGATGCTTGCATCTAGAACAGCCACAGGCTCAGCACCTGCCTGCTTCCACTCACTATTACGAATCTACATCCCCTCCAGAAGTCTAAGATCTGCTAGTGAGCGACGCCTCATGGCACCATCACAAAGAGGCTCAAAATCACTTTCCAGAAACATTCTTGTTTACCATTCCTGGCTGTTGGAATGATCTTCCCACCCGTGTCCGGAATGCTGAATCCCTGAAAATTTTCAAGCAACATCTCTTTCTACGCTACTTGACTTCATCCTAAATAAAAAAAATAAATAAAAAACTTTGTCTTTCTCTTTATTTATTTATTCCTTTTCTAGCTTGCACTTATTTGAACAAATGCCTGAAACTTGGTATTACGAGCTCTTCCTGTGTCTGTTTGCCTCTTTAAGAAGAATCGCCTTATGTATTCCCCATTTGTAAGTCGCTTTGGATAAAAGTGTCTGCAAAATGACTAAATGTAATTGTAGGTGTAAGTGCAGGCTTTATCGGCCAGGTTGGCGGTTAGTCTGCAGGGCTTAGACGGCAGATTAAGATCCGCTACCATTGTGGCTGAAGAAGGGCACAAGTGCGCAGCAATGGTCTTCTCGACTGGGGGTATGCGTACCTACCCGTGGGCTTCGGCCCTGTCCACGTGCGAGAAGAGAGACTGCATGGGAGCATGGACGCACACTGATTGTGGCACAGACCACAACTTCACCATACTCATGCACGTCAAGGAAGAATAGCATCTTCCTGCTCGATGCAGCTTGGCAGTAGCCCCACTGGAAGTACCAGGATTCGAGCTTGCTCCTGGTAGGTTCCTCCAGAGCCTCCCAGCTCAGGTCGAGTTCCTTCACAGCCTTGGCAAGAACCCTGGTGAGCTCCCCAGGGAAATCCGCAGGGCCCTTGGTGTCGGGGTAATCCAGCTTCGACTCCACACAGTCCTTCTCAGAAGCTGAGATGGACACGGAGTCCTCTTCCTTTTGGGTGCTGAAGGAGATGAAGTCTGCAACGGCCTGAGGTGAGTGGAAGCAGTCATCCACAAAGAGGACAAATTAACACAAAAAAAACTCATCATACTTAAAATCTACCTTCCACGCCCCCCCAAACTCAAACGCGTTGAACAAAAAAAAGCTCATCATTCTGAAAAGCAAGGTGTGCTCTGATTGGCCAGTTATCCAGTGCATTGTGATTGGCTGAATGCCTCAAGCATGTGACGGAAATGTTACACCACTTACCATACTGTGATGCCGTCTCCCGGCATAACCAGACAAAACCAATAAAACATTACAAATAAGGCATTTGCTGCACCCAGTGGGGACATAATTACTGATTATAATGACTTATACTGCGTTTTTACACGTTGCGTTGCATATCGCGCTGTGTAAACAAAGTCACGTCTGCATTTGTGATTGGAGAAACAACAAACAACAAGCACTACCCTACACTGCTCAAAACTCACGTTTGAATCATCATTGGCAAATTCTTTAAATATGAAAACGTACTTACAGACTGTGAGTCAGAAGCGCCAGACTGTTCTTGAAAAGTTGGAATTGCCCCACTTTACAGAAACAGCCTTTGTGCACAGAAGCATTGTAAGCTACTGGTTCAGGAAACAGTCCTCATCCTCCATAAAATGCTCTGCACACATCTGAATATTTGTGTTGAACTGTTCTGAAACACTGTTAAAAATACAACTTAACCACTGATTTCTAGTTCATTTGGAAGGCCAAACAAAGTAGTTTCGCTTTCATAACCAAACACATAGCGACTCCACAACATGGCGCCAGCGGCAAAAGCGAAAATAAAAGTTACGTCTTCTTTCTTTGCGTGAACATTTGGCCGGCGTTATGCAAATCTTCCAACATACTGACATAGATGTAGGGGCGTGTTAGAATGAGCCATTTTAGGTAGAAATGGTTGACTGTTAACTTTTATAAAGAATATCTCTCTGGATTTGAGACTTTAGTCTTTGCAACTTTACAGATCTTCTTTATGCAACAAGAGCTTGTAACACTCCAAACAGAAAGGAAAAATTTACATTGCATCATATGACCCCTTTAAAGAGAATGAACAAATCACAGATTCTTGATTTTATTGCATTTTACAAAATGTCCCAACTTCTCTGGAATTGGGGTTGTAATAAGAAATGTTTCTTGAGCAGCAAATCATCATATTAGAATGATTTCTGAAGGATCATATGACACTGAAGACTGGAGTAAAGATGCTGAAAATTCAGCTCTGCATCACAGGAATAAATTACATTTTAAATTTTATTAAAATAGTCTATCAAATAAATGCAGCCTTCTTGAGCGTAAGAGACTTATTTTAAAAATATTGAAAAAAATTATACTAACCCCAAACTTTTAAACATTAATGTATTTTCACTAAAATCTATCATTATTATTTTACCCTTACCCCTTTTCCACCAGCATAAACCAGGTGCTAGTTCAAAGCCAGTGCTGTTGCTGGTTCCACTGGCGAGCCTTCGATGAACCAGTTTGCCTTTCCACTACCTAGACAGCCACCACAGAGCCAGGTCTTATGTCATCTGAATATGTCTAATTTCCCAATGCATCGGCGCCGGGCAGACCGATCGGTACGCAGGGAACGACCCAAAAGCATAAAGAGCTGTCTGCCTTCCAGGCGCTCCCGTGGTGCACCGGTGCCACGCGCCCACCGGTCTGGCCGGCACCATCCCGAATAAGCCTAAACACCATCAACAATGGTTGACGTTGCATTGCTATTGATGTTCATGGCTTTAAGAACCTACATCAGCATCCAAATACAGCAAATCCAACATGTTCGTGTTTAGCTGTTATTTCAAATATGGCAGTTAAAAGTATTTTGTTGGTCACGGTAACCCAACAGCCTGACACAAGCAGTTCTTACTTCTAGCCCAGCAATGTTTTGGTGCTACTTATGAACCAATTTTCCTGGTTCGGAGCTGATGCTTTGGCTGTCGAAAGACAAAGAACCAATTTGAAACTAGGCTCTAGCTCCAAACCAGCACCCAAATTGCATTGGTGGAAAAGGGGCACCTGTGTAAATCAGCAATTTTTATGAAGGACTATTTTTTTCAAGATTAAAATATTCAACTGAGATATACTTTTCATAAAGCCAGAAGAGTTAATCCATTATGCTGGAGAAATATAGAAGCTCCATCTTTGAAAATGTAGAAAAAGAGACTAACTTACAAAGCTAAAAACAAGTGGAAAGACTTTGATCAGCTATGGGAACCATAAATGAACATCATGTAAAATAGAAATGTAGACTTTAATTGACATTGTAAACACAATCTGTGACCGATTTATCTATTTATAAATAATTTGATAATTATCAATTGATAATTGATAATTATCAATTATTTATTTCCAATAGCTGAGCCTGCAACATATTGGGGGGGGGGGCATCCCCCGATTGAAAAAAATGACAAAAACATCTCCCCTGTGAAACCACCATCTCCCACTTACCATCCCCTTTGGGTTAATAATGTGTATTATGTAAAACTTATCATGCAAATGAAATGTTAAAATTAATTGGCCAATCAGAACTCGGTTCTGTAATAAGTTGTGCACAAATGGAAGCGAGTTTTCATCATTTTTCGCATGGTTCTAGTGCAACTTTTGAATTTCGCAACTTTTTTTTAACTTTTTGAACAGAAAAGGTATGATTTTTTCCTTCATTAGAAATGTTATTGTGCTGTATGTGTGACTGACTGTGAGGGATTGAGAGACGATAGGAGAGCTGACATCGAGTCACCGAATTTGCAAAAAAACAAACTTTGATCTTGCAAAAAACAAACAAAACACGTCTTGAGAGTCTAAAAGCATTCACTGCGGGATGAAGCCTATTAGAATACAGGTAAAATAACTTTATAATTTTATATTCATTGCACAAGCAATGTACTTTTCTGAATATAAGTAGGCCTACATGCGCGAGCACAAATGTGCTATTAATTTTATACAACATAAAACAAGCCCAAAACAATAGTTGCCAACTCTCGCGAGACAAATAAGCAACCGCAGCTTCAAAAACAAGCCCAAAACAAGCCCAATATTTTTTGATAATTTATTATCATCAGTATTATTTTATTATCAATGATTTATTTCTAATAGCTGATCCTGCAACATATTAAACTGAAATTACCCCTTTATCTGAAAAGCAAAAACATAAGTTATTTTACAAAAATCAGCAAACTGCAACAAAGCAGGAACAAAACTCATCTCCAGTCACCTGTGAGCAGAGTAGGATTGGAGAGATGGAAAAGGCCAAATATAAAATATAAAAAAAAACAAATATACTTTTAGTATTAGTAGGCTATAGGCCTGCTAGTTTTTTATTACAGTGATAACAAAACATTGATACAAAACATTGTAAAAAAAATAAAATAAATTAGGCTGCCTTATAAAGGAAAGAAAGTCATCCCATTCCTCTACATCTACTGCTATCATAGCATGGATTACAGCGTCACGCACATTCTTTTTGAATGTGATTTTTCTCCAATTCCTCATTGAAAAAAATCACGTTAAAAAAAGGCGTCTGAGAAGGGGGAAGAATATTTGGCAAATTATGCTACAGCGCTTATATTTTTTCACTGATTGGCTATTAACTGTGAGCAGACAGAGTGTCAATCAATGCATTGGCGAATACAGTGAACATAAATGAAAAGAAACAAAGTTGCTTGTCAGGTTTTCCTAACAAGCAACCATAACATAAGCCCAAAAAAACGCAACCCGGGATTTTTTCACGCAACTTTACAAAAAAAGAAGCCCAAAGTTGCGTATAATACGCAGACTTGGCAACTATGAACAGTGTTTCGTTCCTTAAATGAATCAGTTTTTGAACGAATCAAGTGAGCCAGTGATTCAACAGTCCATTCAGATGGACACTTTCCCTGCGTCCCAATGTGCATACTATCCAGACTATCTGCCCTAAACAGTATTGAAAATTACTAATATCACATAAAATTTAGGATGGATATTATGCACATTGGCACGCAGGCTTGTTTCGTTTCTAATTGAATCAGCCGTTTAGAACGAATCGTTTGAGTTGAATGATTCAATTAATCATTAATCAAAAAAGGGGCTTGCTGCCACCAACTGGTGGGTTTATTGTCATCATTATTTATCCAGGACAGGCCTAAACCAGCCAAGGTTTCAGCACAAAAGCACATTTAGCAAAATGTTGTTTAATTATCAATATTGACCAAAATTCCTAAATTTTTGGCCCAAGAAGGAAAAAAAAAAAGAAAATAATAAACCTTTTAAATCAGTTAATTTAAATTTGCAAAATTTTCATTAAATAAAAACCTTTTTAAAAAAATAAGACACATATTGTAATCATTATGTAAAATTTGCCACAGGACCCATGTGCCCCCCCAAAAAAAGATATTGACCACATCATCCCCCCTGATGTGGTCATACCACTTATTATATTGGATATGTGTGCATTGCAGGGTTATGTATTTGTTTTGGTGTTCTATAGGCTATATTATTACTACTGTATATGCCTAGTTGATGTGGGATTATAAAAAAGAAAAGGTCCATAAACATATTAGGAAAAAAAATGATTGAAAAAAAAAACGATTAAAGCCTATTTAAAAAACTCTTAATGTGATCGTTTTAATGTGACCATCATATATAGAACATATAATTTTCTTTTTTTAAAAAGTTTTAATTAAAATCAAACCCCTAGACATAAAATAATATATAACATATAATATAATATATAATAGGGTACAGGTTTCTAAACCCTAAATCTTTTGATTAAATTGACTGTTTATACGTGTTTGCATGAATTGAGTCCCTCTGCACAGCTTTGCATAGAGAACTGCCTCATCAATGTCTCCTTTTGACATGGCCATCATCTTCATAAATGCCTGTAGATAAACGCATGGCTTAATAACGCATGTTATTAGAGATTCATTACCTGGGCAGTGATCCATCCTGCTGCCTTCATCAGAGCGACCTCTGCTGGGCTCTTATTGGCTCTGAGGGAATGAGTGAGGGGTCAGAGAGACTTTGTCAGCTGTCCACATCCCAATAACACAGAGTTCTCCTAAGAGAAAAAAAAAAGAAGTAAAATACTAAAGCTCACAACCAAACATTTCAAACCAAGAAAATGTATGTTCGTTTTTTACCTTTCAAGCTTTTTAGCACTACACTCCCACTAGCGAGTGCTGTGAACCCACTGTCCCAAAGCTCTCGTTTCCCAAGCTGGGGCTTCCCAAAGCTCTCGTGGGGACGAATAACACGCCCTGGTCCGACTTACCCGATCTCGTACATCACCAGTGCGCTGTCTGGCTCCATAATTCCTGTCAGGTACAGGAAGTCCTGGTTCTGGTGGAACGGGTAAGGGATGTCATTGGTCATGTAGTGAATGGGATGCGATAGGACGATGACAATGTGGGAGGAGTTTGAAGAGGCTCCAGAACTTGTTAGTCGTTCCGCCTGCATGTTGATCAGAGACACCAAGCGCTGCCGGCGAAACTCAAACTCTGTCTGGGTGAGACCGGGTGTCACCTCACCTATGAGACGAAGACATCTGCAAGGCTATTAAACAACCCAGAGCAAGCCATTTTACTTTCTATAATCTTATGTACACCTACCGTGGGTTTTTTTTTTTTTTTCATGGTGAAATACATTAAATTGCTTTAAAATTACCATAAAGACATTTATAATGTTTCAAAAGATTTCTATTTCAATAAATGATGGTCTTTTGAATTTTCTATTAATCCAATTATTCTTAAAAAAAATGTGTCATGGTTTCTATAAACCATGCAGCACTAAGCAGCACATCTGTTTTCAACATTGATAATAAGAAATGTTTCTTGAGCATCAGATCAGCAAATTAAAATGATTTCTGAAGTTGGATCATGTGACACTGGAGACTGGATTAATGATGCTGAAAATTCAGCTTTGATCACAGGAATAAATTACATTTTAAAATACATAAACAGTGAAAGAAAAAAAGGTACATGTAAATTGTAATAATATTTCACAATATTACTGTTTTTACTGTATTTTGATCAAATAAATGCAGGCTTGGTGAGAACATAAGAATAACAATTTTTTACTCACACAAAACAGTTTAATAGTAGTATATTTCAAAACGAATTCATTGGGAATTAATTGGATTGTAAAAAAGTAGGCATTCCATTATCATTATATTATTGGCAGTAAATGTGTTATTATAAGATAGATAATAAGTTGCATCATATATACATGATGAGGTCAAGGTGGTGACTAGCAATTTCCAATGCAATTTATTCATCAGTGCTTAATCATAAACATCATATGATTTCTTAATATCATTAATATTCTTCACAATCCCATTACAATGCTTCTCTTCACAAACATCATCAGCAGCAGGGTTCCCGCCATGTCCCCAATACTCAGCTATCAGTTAAATAAATGCACTGCACTGAATGACAGAGCTGCAAACTAGTAAGTATAACTGTAATACACTACCTGGACTCCAGTGAGAGCGAGTAGCGCACTGGACGGCGGCTCTCTCTCTACCGCTGCTGGAAGACAACACTGCCGCGAGACTTCTGATCCGCCAACTTACAACATGAGCTACAACAAGTTCGCACAACAGCGTGCATTAGAAATACATGAACCGAAATTATCTCGGATTATTAATCTAAAGGTAACATACTGAAAGAACAACGCACATGTAACTCATACAACTGCGAGCATGATCGAATGGAAGGTGACAGTCCTCATGAAGACTCGCTCCGAGTGGAGTGAGAGCGGCTCCAGCGCTCTGATTGGACAGCTCTGTTATGACCGTTACAACCTGCGACTCTGAATGATGGGGGACCCTTGGTTTCTTCTTGTTTATTTATTTATTTATTTAGTGGATCTTGCTTATTGCTATAAATTGAAATAATTGAATCAAACATAGCTTTTTAAATTTTTTACCGATTTATTTTTCTAGTGTTAGAGATTAAAAATATTTTAATCTCAAATATAGCTTTATTTATATTTTATGTATATATGTATATAGAATTTGCCTAAAACAGGTTACAATTTAACAAAATTATATTGATTGAAACATTTCATAATTATGAAAACCAAACAGTACGTCTTCTAGGCTGTTTTTTATAGATTTTTTTTTTTAAATCTTTAATAAATTAGCAAATTTCCAAACAAAAGCACATCAAAATTAACAAGATAAATAAATACCATAGAAAGAGTTACAGAGATCCTACTTTTGAATACTCTTCAAGGGATATTATAAATATTTATGGGTATAACCACTGATCTATAATATAGAACATAATATATAGTATATATATTAATATATGATATATAGATCAGTGGGTATAACGCAAGCTTTCATATACTATCCTTCTGAAAAAGACAGAATGAATACATTTTTATTCCTATGATTTTACATAAGAGGAGCAACATATCTGTGCAATATTTCTTTTTCTTTTTTTTTCTTCTTTATTAACAACTAAACAACATTATACAATACTACTACAAATAACAACAAAGAGAAATAGGGGTAAAAAGAAAAACACATTAAAAAGCAAAACAAAGGTGTATTGAATGGGTTTTATTCAAAGAGTCTCTAATACTGTACTGCCCTGTTTTACACAGTAAGTCAGATCGGCAAAGGTACATTTGTATAGATAGAATGTAATCACGTTCATTTTATATATATATATATATATATATATATATATATATATATATATATATATATATATATATATAAAGCTCCGAGTCCATTTTCCACGACCATAAAGTAGATTTTGGACATGTTCTGCATTTCCTTCAAAACGACTGCAGTGCCAGAAGGACCCCTGTTGTTTTGGTTTTGTAGTAGTGAGTAGTTCAATTCCCGCCTGCGCAAAATTCCGCTGTCTCGCGCGTGCGGAGCAAGTGCGATCTCGCGACCCTCAAATCGCTGCTGGGGAAGCGCGTTTTAGGCACTTCGCTTTTCAGGTACAACAATAACGTTTTATTTTTTGAATGAACGTTTATTGAGAATGTTGAATAAAAGAAAAATTAAAATTCCACGCCGATGTAACAAATAACGTTAGCGCTTCCTCGCGCATTACTTCCAGAAGCTTCTGTGCAGCGCGTGCGTTAATCCCGTAACGTGTACACCACTAATTACTGGTTATTTCCTGCACTGATGCATTACACAGTTCTTTGGCGGTTTTGACGTTTCATAATTTATTAAGCCCGCGCTCTGCTCGGACACGTCATGTGACGGGAATAATAATAATAATAATAATAATAATAATAATAATAATAATAACGCACGTTTCCTTGTTTTCCAGCACATTGTTTTCTCTGCTTGAGTGTGGGATATGGATCAGCGGAAAGTGTCGGAGTTAAAGGCCTTTGTGCAGCTGTGCAATGATAATCCGTCTGTGCTGCATCTGCCAGAGATGGGCTTCTTTAAGAGCTGGCTGCAGGGGTCAGTGCTTCTGTGTGTTGTTTATGGTTTCGCATTCAGTACTGATTCCAAATATTATGCTTTTTCATTACAATAATGATAAACTCTGAAGTGCGTTGTGTAATAATGTCAAAGTGTAGTGTCTGTGTGCGCAGTCATGTGTCTCCCGGAGAGTTCTAGCTTCATCACTCAGATAAATAAACATCCCTCTATGACTCATATACAATGCAAATATGCTACTTTATTATAGAATGGGAGCAGACATACCATCACCAACAAAGAATGACAGCTCATCATGCAAGGTAGGAAGAGAAATCGAGAAGAATTATAGAATCAGAATTATTTTACTGTCTTTATTACACAACCTAAAAACACACACACACACACACACACACAGGGGTCTTAAATATTAATAATATTATATATAATCTATACAAAGATGTGTTAATGACTATTAATTTACCATTAATGGGGAAAGAAATCCTTTCCACATGTTCACAGATCTTGAGAGTGAATGTACACATAACTAGCTTGTTCATTTCCAGGTTACCTTTTAATAAAACCCATTTTTATCTTTCCCTAAATTATATTCATTATTAATTAATTTAATTCATTCTTATTAATTAATAAATACTTTTTTTTATTATTATAATAATAATATTACAAATTAAATTAATTTATAAAATTATAAAACTTAAAAAATTAAATAAATTACGAAATAATCAAGTGAATACATCAGATAATTTGCAACAAAGAATTTCATTTTTATTTTTTGTCAAATAAGACAAAACAGAACTCCATGAATTGAATTGTGGATGGAAAATATCTCGCTTTTTTTTCCCCCAAACAGTAATATTATTATCATTACTTTAAGAATTGCATTTTACTGTACAGTGTATCTGTGTCAGTTTCTTCCAGTTTTGGTGGTTTGTCGTGAAGGTCTTTGTATTTGTGTGTGTATTTGACAGTAGTTTTTCTCAAACACATTGGTGAAAGCTCTGAAGTGACTGTCAGAGCTTTAGATCTGTGCCACTGTACGTGATCTGCAACCGTGGCAGGGCTGTTTTATGATATTTTCTAAAGATTGCTGCTGTCTGTGTTTTCATTTGTCTGTAGGGGAGCTGTCCATGTGATGGGGGCCCCAAAGCAGCGCCAGAACCCGAACCTGCCCCGCCATCTGAGAGCGCAGAGAGTGAGTTAGGTATGTTGACTCTAATATCTCCTTTAATATCTTTTGTTTGCTCCTTATATGCCATCGCTCTGGCCTTTTCTGTGGATTGGTAATAGCTCTGAACTTTCACTACATGTGCTTCATTTTTGATATTCAAACTTGGGCAGTTAGTAGACAATGAAACGGATGCCAGCAGCGTCTGATATGAAGCTGATATCTAGGCTCTAGAATGAACCGTTAACGCAACATTGAAGTCTGTTTTGTAGTATCCTGGAAACTAGACGCTGAAATCTTTTGACTGTAGAGA
The DNA here is from genome assembly GCF_018340385.1 of Cyprinus carpio. Taxonomy (NCBI): domain Eukaryota; kingdom Metazoa; phylum Chordata; class Actinopteri; order Cypriniformes; family Cyprinidae; genus Cyprinus; species Cyprinus carpio. The sequence continues at coordinate 29,443,806 of NC_056599.1, read as the reverse complement.
TAAAAAAAGAAGCTGTTTGTGTCTACATAAACTTCTGTAGGTAAAGAAGCTGTTAAAAGGCACAATAATCACTGAAAAATCACCTAATTAAAATCCATTTACATCGCAGATTTAAAATCCTATACCATTAATATTAAAGAAAAAAAATTATTATAATTTAAAAAAAGTTTTTTTTTATTGAATGCTTTAAAATGTGATTTATTCCTGTGATAACCTGAATATTCAGCATCATTACTGTGTCACACGTTCAGAAATCATTCTAATATACTGATTTCCTGCTCAAGAAGCATTTTTTGTCTATGATGAAACATTTGTGCGTTTTAATATTTTTATAGAAACCATTACAGCATTTGTTGCATCATAAATGTCTTTACTGTCACTTTTTTATTGATTTAAAGCATTGAATAAAAGTATTAATTTTAAAAACACGTGTAGTGACTGCTGTAGCGTATATATTTAATGTTGCAATCCCTAAAAATGCTACCAGATAACTGGCCAGTAAAGCTTTACCCTGCACAGTCAATTTTTAATCTCATTTGGTGCTTGGTGAGATTTATCATTTACGAATGTCTGTTCGGAGAATATGCTCTTGTTTTGTAACAGCAGTTTCTAATGCTTATGCTGCTATGTGAACTTTTCTTCAGAAATCGACAATGAAGGAGTGATTGAGCCCGACACAGATGTTCCTCAGGAGATGGGCGATTATGAGAACCTGGAGGTAAATGCACAATATCGGAAAAAATCTGAAATGTCCATAATCCCTTGGGATAAAAGTTCATTGTACTATACAAGCATACTGCAATGTAGGGCTGCACAATTATTCGAAATTAAATCGCAAAGGCAATAAATTGCGATCTGTGATCAGCAGTAAATCTCCATCCAAAGGCCAGAGGCCAAAATCCAAATATGCCCCGAAGAAGAAATCCAGGAAATCGCTGCAGCTGAATAAACAAAAGATTCAACTGGTTTCACTGATTCAGCGTGACTGATAAACACACGACTACGGCAATATGCAGTTTATCTAAATTCTTATAATAATTTTCATCATAATAAAGTATATCTATAATGAAATTCTAATCACCATAGCCATTATCACTGCTTAGAATACAATTTATTGTAAGCAAAATTTCTCCTCAGTCTAAAAAGACCATTGATTGAAGCTAAAGGCTGGAATACATTACACAAGTTTTAAAGCAGTAGGTGTTGTACGCTTGTCGACTTTGTTAGTAGTTACGCAAGAGAAATTGTGCATTGTACACTATCAGACTTTTAAGCTATTCCAGCTCAAAATATCACACATTTGATTTAGTTGCTGAGTGAATGGAATGGACTGGATGAAGTCTGTGACCATCATACACTACACAGTTTTCTATGAAATCTGCAGACTGGCTCTGACTTTTGACAACTAGCGTCAACTCCAGACTGTAAACCGTGCAGAAAATCAGGGCAAATGTCATGTAGTGTATTCTAGCCATGAGCTGCAAAAATGTTCCAAGCATATTATTCTCTCCAGGAACTTAAGCATTAATACAAATTCAACCACTTTCCACATTATCTGAGACAGTTTGCAGGTTCCTTATTATTTCCACAAATTAAAAAATAATACATTTAATTAGAGGGTTGGTTAAGTTTGTGTGCATGTGCATGATTTTAGTAATTATGCACCAAATATTTTAACAGGTAATTGTACTCACTAATTTAAATTACATAAATGTGACCCTGGACCACTGAACCAGTCTTAAGTCGCTGGGGTATATTTGTAGCAATAGCCAAAAATACATGATAAGGGTCAAAAAATATAGATTTTTCTTTTATGCCAAAAATCATTAGAATATTAAGTTAAGATCATGTTCCATGAAGATATTTTGTAAATTCCCCACTGTTAATATATTTAAATCTAATTTTTGATAAATAATATGCATGGCTAAGAACTTTATTTGGACAACTTAAAAGACGATTTTCTCAATATTTAGATTTTTTTTTTTGCACTCTGATTCCAGATTTTCAAATAGTTGTATCTCGGCCAAATATTGTCCTATCCTAACAAACCATACATCGATGGAAAGCTTATTTATTTAGATTTCAGATGATGTATAAATCTCAATTTCTAAAAATTTACCCTTATGACAAGTTTTGTGGTCCTGGGTCACAAATACATCATGATTATTGGTGGGTTTCCACTCAACAGATATTACCACAGTTTTTGAGAGAACCCAAAGCAAATTCAGACATTTTGGGCTGCAAAAGCCACGATAAAGTCCTGCTAAATCCCAAACCACAGTTACTCATTTCACATACAAAGAACATGGATGTACATTTGCACAAAATGGCTCCGATAAATGGTCATGATAAACTGTTAAGCAAGCCTTGAGAAGAATTTGACCAGATGTGACTCCTTTAAATCAATGTGAGGTTGTAAATATTCATCCATATTCATCATAGACAACCTCTGATGCTGTGACTTTGGTGTTGGGTTGCTCTTTCAAAATACTTTCATCACGCTCTTAGTGTAAAGTGAAATTATTCAAACGGGTTGATGAAATGCTTTCTTTATCCTCAGGTCACAGATGAGATGATGGACCAGGCCAATGAGAAGAAGACTGAGGCTATTGGAGTGTTAGGAGATGGTCCAGAAACTCCCTCTTATTTGAAATGATAAAATCTGTTATAATGTAATCATAGTTTATATTTCCTTAGTTGTGGTAATAATTCAATGAAACATGCCAACTTTTCAGGTGACCTACAGAAAGCTCTAGACCTCTTCACAGAAGCCATCAAACTCAACCCGAAACTGGCCATTCTGTATGCCAAAAGAGCCAGGTATCATCCAATCCCTGCTTTGGTTTTTAGCAACCATGTTCGCTTGGCTGTTGAGTAACTCTATCTGCTTGTGTCTTTCAGCGTATATGTGAAAATGCAGAAGCCCAACGCTGCCATCAGAGACTGTGACCGAGCTATCAGCATCAACCCAGACTCAGCCCAGCCTTATAAGTGGAGGGGGAAGGCACACAAGTAACGGACTACAGCTAGATTTTGATGGAAGAGGTGGATTTCTGCCTCGACACATCAGTGCTTTGCTGCTGACAAAGATCTCTCGTTCGGACAGGTTGCTCGGTCTCTGGGAGGAGGCCGCTCGAGACTTGGCGATGGCCTGTAAGCTGGACTATGATGAAGAGGCCAGTGCCATGCTAAAAGAAGTCCAACCAAAGGTATCTGTGCAGAACTCTGAACTGGTGAAATTATTTTATTTGGAGAACAGTTGTGTTAATTTGCCATTCAGGGAGAACTCTCTTGAATGATGTAATATAATTGAATAATATAGTAATAGTTTACAGTAAAGCTCATATTTAATGACTTACATTTGAAAAACAACCAAAAGTGTTTTTTATAAATATGATGAATTTTCTTTAACTTAACATGCTGTTTAATGTCAAATTATTGGGCATTTTTAAAAGATTTCCTGAACTCGATTTTAATACAGTCATGATGTACTGACTACATGGTTTTTATTATGTAATTTATTTAATAATAATAATTTATATCAATAATATATATATTTTTATAATTTGTCTTTTCATATGACAACACAATGGCCTCCCTCATGTTGGATATATGTTTTACCAAAATGTAATAATATTGAATTCCACTTTTAATGTTTTTTTTATATATATAAAATAATAAATCTGGTGTCTCATTTATAAATGTTGCATATGCACAAAATGGGCATGGAAATATGCATACAAAACTTTCCATGCACATCTCAGGAATTATAAAAAAATTTATTTGATGTAAATATGTATGAACATTCTAGACCATGACCATCTCGAGATTAAAGTCATTATATTGCGAGATTAAAACTCGTTAAATTTCGAGAAAAAAATTCGAAATACAATCTTGAGAATAAACTCATTAAATTTCGAGAATAAAGTCGTTGTGTTTTTCGAGAAAAAAACTCATTAAATTTCGATAAAAAAAAGTCGAAATACAATCTTGAGAATAAACTCATTAAATTTTGAGAATAAAGTCTTGTGTTTCGAGAAAAAAAACTCGTAAAATTTCGAGAGAAAAAAAGTCGAAATACAATCTTGAGAATAAACTCATTTAATTTCGAGAACAAAAAAAAAATTCTAAATACAATCTTGAGAATAAACTCATTAAATTTCGAGAATAAATTCCTAGAAAAAAAGTCGAAATACAATCTTGAGAATAAACTCATTCGAGAATAAAGTCGTTGTGTTTCGAGAAAAAAAGTCGAAATGAAACGTAGAGAATAACGCATTCGATCAGTGTTCATTGCATAGCCTATATCTTTCAGTAACAAAGAAATACTATCAACTTTAGCAAATTATGACACAATAATAATTAGCACACGAACTTTTAAAAGAATTTGCAAGCGGCTAGGTCTTTTTAGAAGAAAAAATCAGTCCAATTTGTGCGATGTAGGCTACTCACTTATGTCCAACATGAAATGACAACCAGAGGACAAATGCAAGGTTATCGCTGGCTTCAACCAAATGCACTCTGGCACTTGGACAGCTATGATAAATTAAAACCGTACGGCATTGCCATAAATGGCGTGTAATGTAATGCGTTTATTCTCAAGTTTGTATTTCGACTTTTTTTCTCGAAATTTAACGAGTTGTTTCTCGAAACACAACGACTTTATTCTCGATATTTAATGAGTTTATTCTCAAGATTGTATTTCGACTTTTTTCCTCAAAATTAAAGGGCTTAATCTCGCAATATAATGACTTTAATCTCGAGATGGTTTTATTTTTTTATTATTGCTTGGCCCTAATCCTCTTCCGTAAGTAAACAACGATTTTAAACTTTGTTTTTATGTCGATACACACATTTACATTAAATATTCCACTCTCATTAATAGAGTGAAATTAGGCTACATAAAGTCATTACGCGAAAGTATTCATACCCCTTCATTTTTTTTTTTACTGATTTAAATAACTTTTTTTCCTACATAAATCTACACTCCATACACCATATAATGGCAAAGCAAAAAACAGGTTTTAAACCTATTTGCAAATTTATAGAATTGTCACAACTTCATAAATTTATAAAAAAAAAAAAAACTGAAAAAAATAATGAAGGGGTATGAATACTTTCGCAAGGCACTATATGTGTGTGTGTGTGTGTGTGTGTGTGTATATATATATATATATATATATATATATATATATATATATATATATATATATATATATATATATAGTGTTTTGACACGAAAATAAAATCTTACTGACCTCAAAATTTGAAAAAGCAGTGTATATTTAAAATGTAAGACTAATGGTAGCATATGAATGCTAGTGAATGATTAAAAATCAAATATTGTGATGCAAAATAATGGTTATGTAAGCTTGAGTACATTTGTCAAAAACATCAAAAGCAAAGCAAGTGTGCCGAAACTTCAATGTGTCTCATGTGATCCCACCTCTCCCCCGCAGGCCAGCAAAATTGTTGAGCACCGGCGCAAATATGAACGCAAGCGTGAAGAACGAGAGATCAGAGCACGGCAAGAACGAGTGAAGAAAGCAAGGGAGGAGCACGAGAGAGCACAAAGGGTAAGAAATCTATTGATTTGCATCAAGCAACGGAATCAGAGTTGTCTGCACAGTCAGTCCTGTTAATGTGCGTCTGTGCGTACAGGAAGAGGAAGCCAGACAACAGGCTGGAGGGGCACGTGGAGGATTCCCAGGATTCCCAGGTATCTACTATTAAGCTGTTTATATGTATATAAGCCATATTGATTTGTAAAACAAAATAGGAATAGTTCACCCAAAAATAAAAATTAACCCATGATTTATTCATCCTCAAGCCATGCTAGTTGATCTTCTTCTTTCAGACAAATACAATCAGAGTTATATTAAAAAAATGTCCTGGATCTTCCAAGCTTTTTAATGGCAGTGAATGGGGGTTGAGAAATTGAAGTCTAATAAAGTGCATAAATCCATCTTAAAAAGTTCTCCACATTAGGGCTGAATGATTAATTGCATTTGCAATAACATCGCGAAATGAAAAAACAATATTTTTCAACCTGCGATTACTCTCTGTCACATGACACGCGAGAGTAAAGAGGTGTGTTCGACTGGTGTATGACATCAAAGCATGGCAAGAGCGATTCGAAAGCATAAGGAGACGTCCGCTCTCTTATAGCTCTCGCCGTACTTTGATGTCATACACTGATCAGTCTAAGCAGCACAGTTTCAAGTCGAACACACCTAAGCAGTCTTCAGAGGAAGCATCAAATTGGCAGCACGCGACAGTGTTTCCAAGTATGTGATTTGCCGCGGGTGTGAAAAAAAACAGGATAAAAAATGTATAAAAAAACTCTAAAATACAAATTCGGAACACGTTTGGGCTAGTAGAAAAACTCCAAAAATTTGGGCTAGTTTTGAGTAGCAATTGGGCGGGTTTTGTTGTGAAAACCTGGCAACCCTGGCATGCTACACGCCGAAATGTTTGAAAGCGTAACTCCATCAAAACGGCAGTAACAGAGTTACGGTGCATTTCATTACTGAAGACTTTGACTTCAAGATAATTATAAGATAAGATATATATATATATAATTAGTATAATGTTTAAAAAGTGCAATATACATGTTTACATATGTTTATTACAGTCACTTTGAATGGCCTTAATACTGAGTGTAGTAAAGCAACATGTTCTTATATTTCTTTAATCTACTTTAGTTTGTGTGATTTGTTAGAATTTCATATTAATGTTTACACCAGGCTTATTTGTCAGTACTTTATGTTGTCATAATAATTATTAGGCTACATAGTTACAAGGTTGGAAGTTCAACAAATCAGGTTCGATATAAGCCAAGGGTAGACAGGTTTTACGCCTATGTCATCTGCTCCGATTGTTTTCGTCTGAAAGAAGAAACTCATATACAAATAGGATGGCTTGAGGGTGATTAAATAATGGGGTAATTTTCATTTTTGGGTGAACTATAAGAGAGATTACTGCAAGATCAGCCATTTTTGTTGTTTGAAAAATTGTGTAATTGATGTTAATATTTGTTGTGATCCTTCAGGTGGTGCTGGTTTCCCAGGTGGAGCTCCTCCGTTTGGAATGCCTGGACTTAATGAGCTATTCAATGACCCAGAGGTTCTCATGGCCATGCAGGTAAAGTTAACCACATCCTGCTGAGCACCAGGACCGTGCATTTACACAGAGTTAACAACTGGATAGACTACAGTCTAAAGTCAAAGAAGGCCTGTAATAATCAGGGAATTTATTCATTGTATTTTCCAGGACCAAACAAGTTACCTCAATAATACAGTTTTTGAAATTCATGGAAAGGTCGATAGTGATTATACATTTCTCATGTCTCTCAATAAATTTATTATGATTCTAAGTTCAAATGCTTCACTAAATATACTGATGAATGAACAATTACACATCCATCCTAAAATTTGGAATTGGTAAGATTTTTTAAATGTTTTGAAAGAAGTTTCTGAACACAGTGAAGCTGTTCAATTGTTAAGTAATATTTCAATTTAAAATAACTGTTTTCTGTTTGAATATATTTTAAAATGTTAATTATTTCTGTGATGTAAAGCTGAATTTTCAGCATAATTACTGCAGTCTTTAATATCCTTCAGAAATCATTCTAATAATTCTGATCTTGATCAATGTTGAAAACAGTTTTTGATTAATGCATTTCAAAAGAACAAAAGGAATTTTCAAAAATAGAATATTTCAGATAGATTTTTTTTTAACAATGTAAATGTCTTTGTTACTTTTGATCAATTTAATACATCCTTGCTGGAAAAAGTATTTATCTCTTTAAAAACTTTTAAATTGATGTGTAAATTGATTATTGTTACACAGATGCTTCACAATACATTGGAATCATAAATGATCAATGGAAATTGTTAATCGCTATTACTTTTCCTATTTTGGTTTAATTGGGTCAGTTAATAACTATATAGTATTGAACCATGTTCATAAAGGTCTATAATAAACTTTCCTGTATCTGTCTTTCCTGAGCATCTCAGCTGCTTGTAATATTTACATGATAGGTAGATTGTTTATGCATTCTCATTTTCCAGGACCCAGAGGTGATGGCAGCATTCCAGGATGTGGCGCAGAACCCCGCCAACATCTCCAAGTACCAGAGCAACCCCAAAATCATGGCCCTGATCAACAAACTCAGCTCCAAGTTTGGCGGCCAGCAGCCCTAAAAAGGGCTGAAAGAGTTCATGTCCAGTTCCAATACTCTGCTGTAGCTTTTTCTCACTGGGTTTCTTGCCATAAATTACTGACAGCACTTAGCTTATGAGCCACGTGAGATACTGATTTTAGACGAGTCTTTGCTGATGAAAGAGGAAGAAACTATGAAAGAGTATCGGAACAAGACCAGAGATGTGATGCATTTTGGGGGGGTGGGTGTATTCGCTTGAGTGACGCATGAACTAAGACTTGGGTTTATTACTTTAAAGTTTTGTTGGGGACAAACTATATTGTGGGCTTCACTGAGGCGGACACATTTAGCACTTACGATCCTGGTCTCTTCTCCAGAATATCAGGGGGTTTGGATTTGAGAGCCTATTCTAGCTGACAGTCGCTGCATTGACAAACTGGATTTAACAAATGTGTCCATTCAGCAGCCAATCATTCCAGGGATATAGTCTTAATTATAATCACCTTCATCCATTCAGTATGCTACATGGCTTGTTTGTGCTCTTATCCAGCGGGATCCGGATCAAAACGGGGTCTAGATTATATTTATACATGTGAATACATATTCCCTGTCCAGAGCAATCAATCACTTACTGTTTAGATTTCATGGGTGTTTCTTTTAAAGGTTTTTGATTAATGTTTTTTTTTTTTTTTTGCTCTCCTCACCCTCAGTGTAACCTAACATTGTTTTCTGTCTCTCATAAATTCAGAAAAAGTGAAAATTCAATCATGAACAACTTTCTTATTGTGACAAATTTGCATCTTATATGGATTTTATCATTTAATTCAATAAACATTTTACTTGTCACAAACATAAGACAAGCCACAAGTCAAACTTAAGTTCGTTTATTTAGTTGAAAATATACAAAAGAGATAGTTCATCCAAAACTAAAGGTTAAAGGTTATGAGATTGAAGAATATGAGGAATTTAAAAGCATTTACACTGACAAGTCAAACTTAAGTTCGTTTATTTAGTTGAAAATATACAGCGATAGAGACTGGGACAGTCCAGCCACAAGTGAAACTTAAGTTCGTTTATTTAGTTGAAAATATACAGCGATAGAGACTCGGAACATGTAAGGTCACATGTAGCCATTTTAAAGTGTTTTCTAATGATTCTACAACTTTTTCACATTACATATGATCTGTATATATATTAATATTCATTTAAAATAAATGATTTATTATAACTAAATTGCTTGTGTGTAATGGATTTATAATAATATAATTATATTAATCATTAAATAACTCTTAAGTCATTATAAAGAACTCATCATTGAAGACAGACAATTTTAGTTTTTTTAAGAACTGGTGACCTTTAATTTGGAGAAACTTAGGAAGTGACTTTTTTTTGCTTCAGACAGGTGTCACTTTGCTTACATCTGATTGGTCCAATTTCAATTTGAGTTACTGTTGCATTGAACCAGCGAAAAAGCCACTTTCATGGTAGCTAAAACCCAGGATAGGTGCAAACTAAACAATCTTACCTGGTCAGCCAGCGAATCTGGCTTCATGTTACAGGCCCCAAGTTCCTTCAACTCAATCAAATGTTAAGATCCGAACTCCTAACCTGAGATTCCTTTCACATTACTTCTTATTTTAACACAAGAGATGAAGTGACTGGGTTTCTTGCATTAAGCCGTAATGTAAACATCAGCACATGAATATTTAAGTTGTGTTAAAACAGAATGCAATTTCAGAAATATTGGAGCTGATAGAGCTTAATTTAGAGTGACTTTATTGATAATTTAAAGCTCAGAATGCTGCATACAACATACAAATAAAAAACTAGCATAACAATTAAGATGTGGACCATTTGGTCTTTGACGGAGAGAATGGTGACGTCTAAACACAAGTGCTTCTCAGGAAAGAAAATCCTGGATCTGAAGCACAGACACTGGGCTGCTAATGGCCGTACCTGAACAACAGAGCAACGAAAGATGAGTATTAATACAAGCATGGACATTCACAACCAATAAAAGGCATGTCAGAAAATATGGAATTAGAACAACAATGCGTTATCCCTTCTCAATGATAAACTTCTGGAAAATACAAATAACAAGGGGAAAACAGTCATTTCTATCATGTTCAGCTGCTTATAGCTGAATTGAAAGTTTACTGTAATCCTAATAAAGTGATACACGATACGGTTATCTAGAGCGGGTTCAAGAGGTCTAGACTTATGTTTCAGTGAACTAAGATTCTCTATTAATACAGTTCCTGGGTCTGCCTCTATTTTAATGAAGAAACAAAATCACTCACTTCTGGAACTCCCACTCTCTGTTGTCCAGAGGACACACCTGTCTGGTCTTCAGCCAGCGAGAGATGCAGTGGAAATGAAACGCATGCTGCAGAAACAAAAACACACAGTTATACCACAACCAAACAGACACAGGCCACATTCTGAATTCATTTGATTGGTTAGTTGGTGTGTGTGTGTCATCAAACTCACATTACAGACTCCCCAGGCCACTGTGCACTCCTCTGATGTAGCCGACGCCTGATTGGCCTGACACTCTATACCTGAAGGAAGATACAACCAAGACAACTCACTAAATAACAGCTGACGGTGTGTTACACAAGAAACTGAACCTAGAATACAGTCAGGAGAGACCGAACAGGAGCTGATACTTACAGAGGTCCATAATGTGATTTCTGCAAATGGCACAGTTGTCCACCACAATGTCCCAAGCCCACAGAGCCACAGCATTCCACTGCAAGAGCAACACAGTTCTGGAATCAATTAACCAAACAAATCTCCGCAACACAGTTCCATGGCAATTCAAAACTATTTTATTTTCCAGTGGCACTGAGATCCAACCCAATGTAAATCTCAGTTCACCAGGAAATAAAACGCCTGTTACAGATCTACAATCCATACACACAGATCAGAAAATACAAGTCATAAAAACTGACAGAATTTACATGTTAATATCATGGAACTTTCATATGTATACTGTGGTACTAAATGATTACCATGTGTATTCAAAAAAAGTGTTAGAATTGCCAGAACGTGTCTATAAAGTTCAAAACGATCGAATCGAACGTTAGAATGAGTCTACGAAACCCAAATCTGTTTGAATCGAACGCCTGCGGTGTTTAAAACTAAACGTTTGGAACGCGTCTATGATGTCTGAAAATACTGTCTATGTAAAAAACTCACTTGGTTTTTTAAGTGATTTCTACTAGGATTTTGTTTATCTAGTGGCCTGGTTAAATAATCTCTCGGATCACGCTGCAGAATTTACTAGAGTTCACATCAGAGGCGTCAAGAACGACCAAATTACATTTGTCTACTTGATATCAGATTCTACATATTTCTAAGACATATTAAAAGCTGACTGTAATCATAATAGGAACACAGGCAAGTGATTAATATTAATGATGAGATAGAGCAGCGCCGCCTATGCTCACCGGGGATTATAAACACGCCGCTGTGAAAGAGTTGACATTTTCTAGAGACTAAGCGGTTTAAATGTGTATATATACTTGACATCAATACTTAATAACGACGTCTCAATACTGTACCTTTTTCACTTCAAAACGCTTTTTACTAGCTCCACTGTTAGCGCCACTCGGTGTGTCTACATCCATCGCGGCCGCCATGTTTGCTAATGGTGTGATCTCGCGAGAGTTACTCAGTTTAACAACCAGTCAGTGATAGGTTGTCCATAAAATAAAGCAATACTGCGCGCTATTTATAATTCTGTTTATATTAAACCATATTAATATATTTGAAAAGCTGATTTCCTCAACGTATCGATTGTAAAGTAAACTCTACTGTTTTGTAGTCAAGTGAAAAACAGTAGGTTCCACCGAGATTTGAACTCGGATCGCTGGATTCAGAGTCCAGAGTGCTAACCATTACACCATGGAACCCATTAAGCACGCGTACAGATTTTTCCATATTTAAAGGAACACTGATGCATTTGAATTCTCTGTAATGCAGAGCATTAGTTTGTTTTTTACGGCTTACACACATTTTCAAAACTTCTTTTTTTTTTACTTTACACAAAAATCCAAGAATTGCACAAAATGCAAAATGTCACATATCTTGCAAAATGAAGCACTGCATTAAAAATATCACAAACACATCTCAAAAGCAAACAATTAACATAATATTAATTCCTGTTAGATTTTCGTGTGTTACATAGAGAACTGTATGTTATGTTTTTCAAAAAGTGTTTTATGAAATTGAAAACTCAGTCAAAGGCTGAGAATTAGCAGATGGTTTTGCAGAGTTGGTGTGTGCTTCTGCTGTTTGAGTGTCAGGTTTCAGAAATTGTGACACGAAGATTTTGCTTGTAAGCAGTTGAAAAAACTTGAAACTTTGTGAGGGAAATTCAGAATATTTTTTTAAATAAAGGATTTATTTGAAATGACACATACTTAACTCATAAATATGGGTTTTTATAATGTTAAACCATATATGAAATAAAACAACGTTTGCTGGAATGGTTCATAATTTGAAATAAATTGCACATTCAAGAACTATGAACAGTGGATATAAAAGACTGCAGTAGCAACTATGGTCTTTATCAGATTTATCTAAATTTGTTCACTTGATAAATATATCACATTGTCCACTTGGTTTAAATAAAAAACTTCAATGCTTTTTCATTGATGACTTAATCCTTGGCCGCATTCCTCTTTTTTTCTTGTTTGGCCTGTTTTTTTTCAGGGCCCGCACTGGTTTGAGTTCATCAAACTCATTTTTCTTTGGTGCCGCTTTCTTTTTGGGCTTCACTTGTTTAGGATTAGGTGCAGATTGCACAGGTCTGGCCTTTGTGGTCTGCATGGGTTTGTTTGGTGTAGGGGCTTTGGTAGGGATGGAGGTCTCGTGGAAGGAATGAGCATTTTCTCCAGAACAGTTCTTAAAGATGGCTGCCTCCATCACAGATTGACCTCGCAGCTCAGAGGGGTAACCGCACACAGCCTCAACCCTCAGACTCGAATTTTTCAACCATCTGAAAGAAAGTTGAGATAGATAGATAGATAGATAGATAGATAGATAGATAGATAGATAGATAGATAGATAGATAGATCTTCATGATGTTGATTCAGAATGGAATGTATTTTTGCTCAGAAGTAATCTAAAAGTAGTCAGATTACATTACCTAATATGTGTAATCCAATAGATAATTATAATAATAATTTAATAACAATAATACATTACAAATGATCATTTCCATCATGTAATTTGTTAAAAGTAATAGACTATAATTTGTAAGATAGAATGGCAGATGGCTGTATGGATGGATATCTCACCTGTAAAATGGCAGTAATTTGCAGTCACACATTAATGGATTTTTGTTAAGGGTAAGGTATTGAAGTCCAGTAAGAGGTGAAAGGTCAGGCAACTCCTCTAACTGATTCTCTTCCAGAGACAAAGACAACAGACCAGGACCAAACCCTGCCAGAGACCTCGCGCTCATCTATGACCACAAATCAAATAAGGAGACAGAGAAAGAACATTTTCTGTTATCGAGATTAGTAAAAGCAAGGATTAAAGGGATACTCCACCCCAAAATGAAAATTTTGTCATTAATCACTTACCCACATGTGACGCAGTTGCAAACCCGTAAAATTTTGGATGAAAACCAGGAGTCTTGTGACTGTCCCATAGACTGGCAAGTAAAATACACTGTCAAGGTCCAGAAAAGTATGAAAGACATCGTCAGAATAGTCCATCTGCCATCAGTGATTCAACCGTAACATTATGAAGCGACGAGAATACTTTTTGCACGCGAATAAAACAAAAATAACGACTTTATTCAATAATTTGTCTCCTCTGTGTCCCTCCACATCACCGTAGCACCATTTTGGAGAAGGTACATCCACTGAATGCAGTTTGTTGACAAATGTTGAATAAAGTTGTTATTTTTGTTTTCTTCGCATACAAAAAGTATTCTCGTCGCTTCATAAAATTCAGATTGCATCTCTGATGGCAGATGGAGTATTCTGACGATGTCTTTCATACCTTTTATGGACCTTGACACTGTTATTTATTTGGCAGTCTATGGGACAGTCACAGGCCTCCTGGTTTTCATCCAAAATATCTTAAATTGTATTCTGAAGACAAACTGAGCTTTTACGGGTTTGGAACGACATGGGGGTAAGTGATTAATGACAAAATTTTAATTTACGGGTGGAGTATCTCTTTAACTGTTGTTTCTTTATCACTTAAAGTAATAGTTCACTCAAAAATGAAAATTCTGTCATTAATTACTCACCCTTACATCGTTCCCAACCCATAAGACATTTGTTCATCTTCAGAACATTAATTAAAGGGATACTCCACCCCAAAATAAAAATTTTGTCATTAATCACTTACCCCCATGTCATTCCAAACCCGTAAAAGCCTGGTTCGTCTTCGGAACACAATTTAAGATATTTTGGATGAAAACCGGGAGGCCTGGGACTGTCCCATGGACTGTCAAGTAAATAAATGTGACAAGGTCCATAAAAGGTATGAAAGTCGTCATCAGAATACTCCATCTGCCATCAGATTTGCAATCAGACGACTTTATTCAACAATTCTTTTGTCAACAGTCTTCTCTGTGTCTCACATTAACACAGTATGCTGCGTATGCTCTTCTGTATCAGCCGCACCACAAGGAAGCTAAATACATGTAGAAACAGTGCATCCGTGTGGCGCGGTTGATACAGAAGAGCATACAGTGATATGGAGAGACACAGAGGAGACTGTTGACAAAGGAATTATTGAATAAAGTTATTTTTGTTTTCTTCGCTTACAAAAAGTGTTCCTGTCGCTTCATATAACCCAGATTGCACGTCTGATGGCAGATGAAGTATTCTGACCAAGACTTTCATACCTTTTATGGACCTTGACACTGTTATTTATTTGGCAGTCTATTGGACAGTCCCAGGCCTCCTGGTTTCAATCCAAAATATCTTAAATTGTGTTCTGAAGACGAACGGTGCTTTTACGGGTTTGGAATGACATGGGGGTAAGTGATTAATGACAAAATTTTCATTTTGGGGTGGAGTATCCCTTTAAGATATTTTTGGTGAAATCCAAGAGCTTTCTGTTCCTGCATAGACAGCAATGCAACTGACACGTTCAAGGCCAAGAAAGAAGCATGTTGAAGAATGACACGGAAAAGAAGAACTGTTGAATAAAGTAGTCATTTTTGTTTTCTTTGCGCATAAAAGGTATTCCTGTAGTTTCATATAATTACTGTTTATCCACTGATTTAACAATATCCTTACAACCTTTCTGGGCCTTGATCGTGAGAAATTAATGACAGAATTTTCATCTTTGGGTTAACTATCCCTTTAATGCATAAAATTATCTCATGTAGTTCTCGTGACCTCTACCTTCTGAAGACTCATTCTGTCAATGTGCAGGTGCTTTAGACTTTCAGCAACCACCCGAAACGCTCTTGGCCCAATCCAGCGAATCGGATTCCCTGAAAGTCGGAGCTCGGACAAAAGAGGGGCGTGGCCTAGTGCATCACTTGGCACTTCTGTAAGCGCATTATCTTCAAGATGAAGGACATCCAGCTCGGGTGCCGGATCCAGAGCTTTTGGCACTATGGATGTGATGATATTATTATTGAGGTAAAGGCCCGACAGCTGAGGGACTGGGGAAAGGAGCCCTGAAGGCTCTAGTTTAGCTATAAGGTTTCTCTCCAGATGCAGCTCGAGGAGTTTGGGGATGTGAGCCAGTGTATCTGAAGAAGGAAACCGAGTAAGTTTATTGCCTTCCAGGTGAAGGTACATGATCTCATGGGCACCTTCAAAGGTTTTTGTGTCCAGGGAGGACAGTTGGTTGTTGGACAGGTAGAGGTACATTAGCCCCTTCATGCCCCGGAAGGCACCACCCTCGATCTCATGGATCGTACAGCTGTCCAGGTGAAGAGACACCACCTCTGGGACGCCAGGGAAACTGTTGCTAGGAAGAAAATGGAAATGGTTTCCACGCATGTCAAGCAGAAGAGTGTTGCCAGGGAAACCAGTGGGCACTTTAGTGTGGCCGAGGTCCTCACATGTAGCATGTTGAACTGCACCCTTGATAGTGAGAGTGAGGAGGACAGAAAATGTGGTGAGACGGAGATATTTATTAGATTTAAGGTATAGTTCACCCAAAAATAAAAATCTGCTGACAGTTTACTCACTCTCAGGCCATCCAAGATGTAGATGAGATTTGGAGAAGCTTAGCATTACATCACTTGATCACCAGTGGATCCTCTGCAGTGAATGGGTGCCTTCGGCAACAGTTTGAAGTTATAAATGTCTTAATGATAGATTTGCTTCTTACAAACATGCAGCTTTTAACTTCACAAAATGTTAACTGATGGTTGTGTGGGTTAATTGTGGATTACTGTAATGTTTTTATCAGTTGTTTTGATGGCACCCATTCACTGCAGAGGATCCATTGGTGAGCAAGTGATGCAATGCTACATTTCTTCAAATCAGTTCTGATAAAGAAACAAACTCATCTAACTTTAGGATGGCCTGAGGGTGAGTAAATGTTCAGCAGGTTTTCGGGTTTGAAATTATTCCTTTACGTGAATATTTTCGTATAACTGACAAGAACAAGGAATCTGTTAAATAACGAATAACTAACAAAAATTCCCTCCACCCTTTTCCGAGCCTTTCTCACCTCACAATGGCAATTATTTGGGCATTTGCTCTTTTTCTTTGGCTTGGCAGCTGGCACAGACTTTTCTTGCACTCCCTCTTCTTCTTTTCCTTCTTTTTCTATCACATCATGTGGTCTGCAGCGGAGGTCCTGTTCTTGAACATTTTGTAGAGGTTCGTCTGAGAGGTGTGGCGGCCAAGCACAGGTCCCATAGAGCTTGATTCCTGAGCTCAGTGCCCACATCTTCAGCCCTTGCAGTAAACATGTACATCTGATTGGGTTCCCTGAAGGACAGTGAATGAAAGCTATCACTTCACAGCTTGATTTTGAGATATTTTAAATGAATAAATCATTTAATCTCCAGAATTTCTAAGAAAGCTTACTGTTAAAATAAGAACTGAGACTGTATTCATGATTACCGGTGAGGTTAAGGCTGGTGAGCTGCGAGGACATTTTGAGGGCCTGTATGTAAGGGAGCTGGTTGTAGCTTAGATCTAGGTGAGAGATATGAGGAGACAGAGACAGAGCTGATTCAGACAGGTCCTGCAGGGCCATGTGGTGCAGAGACAGATGTGTGAGTTTCGGCATGGACACACTCTCCTCCACCAGATATGTCATGGGGTTAAAACTCATATCCAGGTGAGTCAACTCCATCAATCTGAGATGAAAAAAGACAACAGTGAGTTCTGAAGGTCTGAGGATATCTAAAATCAACAGTAATTAATTTTGTTGGTCAAAAATCAGTCGCTACCTGGTCATAGTTTTGGTAGGAAAGTATTGGAGTTCATTATGGTCCAGGTTTAAGTGTGTGAGTGCAAGAAGACCAGCAAAGGCTTCCGTCGCCAGATTATTTAGAGAGTTATGACTCAAACGCAACCACTGGATATTCAGCATTCCCTGAGAGACAGATAATTGAGAATTACTCATATCAGGAAGGTCTAACAGAAGATTATCACACAAACCAACAAGCAAAATCAGTGTAAACTCAGTTTGGAAAGATAATAACATAAAGTAATGGGACTCTTTGAGAGAATTCTAGAATTCACTAGAAAAAAAAAAAAACTTTTACTCAGTTATAATGCATCCTTGCTGATCCCAAATTGTTGATCGGTAGTGTACCTGGAATGCCATGTTGGGGAGGTAGACTAGCTGGTTATGAGAGAGGGAGAGCAGGTTTACAGAGTTTAACGCAGCAAAGGCTCCAGGGTGGATCTCTTCAATGCGGTTCCGGTCTAAATACAACTGCTTCAGTGATGATAAACCGTCAAACGATTCCTACAGGTGGGGAGACAGTAACAACGTCACTAAAAACACAGACACATTTCAAACCATCAGCTTTAGAATGATTTTACCATTCATTCATCTAAAATTAACACACTTCCACATCTTAAAGAAAATACCTGGTAGAGAATGTCAATATTGTTGCTAGTGAGGTCAAGATGCACCAAACGTGAAAGTCCACGGAGCGCCCCTTCTCTGACGGACTGGATACTGCATCCCTGCAGGTTCAGGTGTGTCAGGTAGGGGGTGTGTTTGAACGCATTTTTAGGCAGTTCCCCAAGATTATTCCTCTTCATGTCTAATTTCACTGTGATCTGAGACAAAAGCCATTGCAAATACTGCATATGAGTATGTTGATCCACATGCACACAGAAGTTATTTTGAAAGGCATTAGAGGTGTTATTAACCATGCATACCAAATGTTACCCATTAGGAAGGAAGTTCAGGAAGGCACAGTATTAAATAAGAGTCTGATTGAATCAGTCTGTTATAGTGTCATGCATCGTCTTGTTGTTTGATGGTGGATGCCATGCACAACCTGGATACAAAGCAAACTTCTGAGAGATCAGACAGTAAACTCTGATCATGATATTAAGACACAAGCGTGATGATTTTTGTGTGGTGTTCTGTACTGGATGTGGAAAGTCACACTCACCTCATTTATAGTAGGAGGGATATGTGTGAGATTCTTCCCTACACACGTGACAGTGAGCTTTGTGTCGTCACAGACGCAGACGCGCGGGCATTTTGCAGTCTGACCAGCAGGAACAGAAGTTATTAAGAACAGAAGCAGACATGCTACTATCAGCATCATGGTGCCGTCCTCCTCTAACTTAAGGGATACAAAGGAAATTGATTATTATTTGAACACAATGGAAAGGTAAATAATATACAGACAAGATGGTGCAAAAAAGTCCAAACACAACATAATTCTCTAAACACCATAGGTAAATTCTTGCATTATGACCTCTGATCCCATCCTGCCCTTAAGACAGTTAACACAGTGGTACCACATTTCACAGGACTCCAAACTTTAGTGCATGAATGGAGAAAGACAAAGAAGTATTTTACTCATTTCCACTTTTAAATCTTACAAATATGCTCATTCAAACGGTTTCATTAAGCAAAACTTAACTTGATCAGAGTAGGGATGAAAACCCTTAATATTATTGAGCTGAATGTATTACTGTTTCTGCAAAAAGATGATGAAAGAAATGACAACTCACCTCTGATAGGAGTTTAAGCTATATATAATCCCAGTACTGGAAATTCTGTAGCTCTAGACTTGACAGTGATGAGGAAGTATTTTCTTGATCTGGCAAGAGTGTTACTTTTCATTGCAAGTTTGTTTAATATTACAACTAAACTTTTAGTCTGTAGGATAAAAATCTTCCATCTGCCTTCCGCTCTCATCCACTGCACCTTGTGATTTCGCCTGACTCGCTGATGTGAATGAGAGAAGAATGGCCCCGCCTGTGGATTCCAGTATATACCGGTTGGCGGTTGCGTTGACCTCAACAACGTGAACAAACACGAGCTGTGAATTTTTTCAGGACCAGCCGGGCTGGGGTCGGGTAACAGACCTCTACCTCGTCCTTTACCTGGAGCCCCTTGGCACTACAACCTTCAAAATACAGCCATATAGTGAAAAATTATGATTCCAGAACACCACAAACCATTAGTGTTTTACAGTACAACTTTTTAAACCAGTTTCACTACAGCAGTCATACATATCCTTCACTTTTACTAAGGTGCTTATATTTTTTATACCATTAGAATACATGGCTATTTTTGAATGAGAGTCAGGAGCTGGATGCTGGTTATCCGTAGAATGGGTGCAGTTTTGGCATCTACCAGCAGGGGCCATAATATCCATGCTAACAAGTCAAGCCTAAGGACAGATAATGTGATATAATGTGACGTCAAAAGTATCATTTGTACACCTAAGTGAGAAAAACCTATATATCTGCATGTTTAGATAAGTTTAGGTTTTGCTGGATAGACTCCACTTATTTTGCGTGTTGCAATTTATTTCCCCATCAATTTCAAACGGTTCAAAAGAGGAATGATATTTCTTTATTATTATTATTATTATTATTATTATTATTATTATTATTATTTATTGTTGGTTGTAGTTAACCCTCTGTGTTCATTTGGAAGCCGTGGTGCTTTTCAACAATGCAAATTTAAATTCACTAAAACACAAACACCACAAACCAGTAACACCACATTTAAGCGGTCAGGAAGCGGGGGCGTGAAATTCAATTTGATTGATATGTTCTCCAGCCAATCGCAGTGGTACATCGGTGCTGCTAGCCAATCAGGTTTAAGGAGAACGAAAACCCCCGAGCTTGCGCGAAACTCTCCGAAAGCCACTTTTGGATATAAGCTGCGTACAAGGGGCGGCGGTGGAAGTTATACCTCGGAATTGCTTCTGCAAGTCTGAATTTTGTATCAGATCATAAGTAAAAATCAATTTATTCCTTTTAAAGAGCAGAGAATGAATCGCTTTCACCTGTTCGCGTTTTTAATCTGGCTGTTAATTGCGGACAGCCAAGCAATAATCAGGTAATTGCATCAATTCTCTTATTATCGCGTTTTATGTGAACATATTTACGTATTTGATTATGAAACATCTTGGTTATTAAAACTTAAATGGCCCTATTTTGACTTTGCACATTAACTTTCACTATATTAATCATCAAGTTGATCTGTATTAGGACACATACAGTCTTCAAACAACAATCCGATGCATTATGGTTCATAATACGAATCAAGCCGCAGTAAACAGTGCTGCTTAGGACGTTTTGTGTAGAAGTTTAAAACAGCATGATCTGATGTTTTGGATCAGGAAGTTGAACACACAGGGCTGTGTTCAGTTGCATGTGTGAAATGCTGTGGTTGAGGTGCGACATTGTGTAAACCTGCATCTACAATGAAAACGAGAGAGAGGCGAAAAGCTTAAACGCTTATTCATAATAAAAGGAGCTGACATTCATGCTTACAGTTTTGACATTTCGTTGTTATTGGACGTCTATGGCGGATCTTTTTAATGAAACCCATCTAAACGCTTTGTGCATCAGTAAGCAAGGTTATGTTATACATTTCCGCCTCGCAGTGTTACAATTTAACTGCTCACTAGTCACTGCGAATGTAGCGTGTGGACGAGCGGTCAAGAACCGCCCACTCTAAAGCGACCAATCACAGTTCGCTTTGCTCATACGTAACGATTAGGGGCGGGGTTATCTAAATAAACCACAATAATACACAAGTCTGGGCAAAATAACTATATAATGGTGCTGCAATCTAAACAAATGATTGTCTAGAAGAAAAACAAGACACATTTTCTTCGAAAAAACTTCGGATTATTAATTAAATGGCTTGTTTGAACATTGGTGTCGTTTTGTGATGGCCACAGTTTTATAGATGTGATGCGCTGCTCGACGCAGGTGTTTTATTGCTTTATCACTGTTGTATCTCCAGGATTCCTCTGCACAAGATGCGCACTGTGCGCCGCATGCTGGCAGAGAATGGGAGGACTATCGACGAGATCAAATCCATGGCCAGAGAGGAAACCTCCAAAGTCAGATTTTCATTGCCGTCCACAACACATTCACCATCACCAACAAAACTGCCACCACCTATTGAGAAACTCACCAACTTCATGGACGTAAGATAATGGGGCAGCAGTCACTGATTATGCATTTGGTTCTTGCATGAGGAATATAATAACTTTCTCCCCCTTTAGGCTCAGTATTTTGGGGTGATCAGTATCGGCACCCCTCCTCAGGACTTCACTGTGCTGTTTGACACCGGATCATCCAACCTCTGGGTTCCATCTATCCATTGCTCCTACCTGGACATCGCATGCTGTGAGGGATTCTTTGGGTCAATGTTTTGATATGTATGGTGTTTTTCGTTACTAAAATGTCTCTGAAATGTCTCCCAGGGTTGCACCATCGCTACAACTCTAAGAAGTCAAGCACGTATGTTCAGAATGGCACCGATTTCTCGATCCGGTACGGCAGAGGCAGTCTCTCTGGCTTCATCAGTCAGGATACAGTCACCGTGAGTACAGACTACAGGAACTGATCACGAGAGCTGGAAAAGCTCCAAAAGAATAGGAAAAGCATCATAAAAGTGACTATACAGTATACACTATATCACAGGCCTCTAAAGAAATCCAATAGCTATGTGTGAAAAACAGATCAACATTATTAAAAAAAAAGAAACCAATGTTGCTGAGGCTAGTGTTATTTTAGTATTATTTATATAATATTATTTATTCATTTTTGAATTGGCTTTTATTTTTATATTTTCAGTTTTTAGTCATTTTATTAGGTGCATTTGTCTTTTTTATTAGATTTTTCAATATTGCTCTTCTTTTAGTTTTAATTATTTAAAAACTTTAACTTAATGCAGGAATATACTGCACTATTTGTTTTCCTGATTTAAAGTCAAGGTAGAGTTGATGATAGTTGCTAAACTTCAGAGCCATTATGGATGATTTCTGGCATTCAGAAAAAAAAAAATCATAATGATTTATTTTTACAATTAGATTGTGACTCCACCCAGTTAAGAGCAATATTAAGCATGCTTTGTGTTGTTTTAAGCCAATTTGAGAATAAATAATGTTTAAATTTGTATTAAATCAGCTTTTGAAGCATGTTATGCATGAGTTTATGTTCGGTTCACAAGTTTAGTAGTGTGTGATCCTCAGTCATTTAGAGTAGTTTTTCTCTAACTAATTACAAAGTATAGCACACTGTTTTAGGCATCAACATGCCCAAAAACTCACACATTTGTTTCTGTCTGTAGTTGGCAGGGCTGAAGGTGCCAAACCAGCAGTTTGCGGAGGCGGTTAAACAGCCTGGGATTGTGTTTGCGGTGGCGCGGTTTGATGGCGTCCTGGGCATGGCATACCCCTCCATTTCTGTAGATGGGGTTACGCCGGTGTTTGACACAGCCATGACTGCCAAAATCCTGCCTCAGAATATCTTCTCTTTTTATATCAACCGGTAAGACGCTCATTTCAAGTTTCATTTGTCTGGTTTTTCAAATTGTTGAGCCAATAGGTAGACATTTAATATTGACATGGGAGAGTTTGGAAAGGAAACATTGTTTCCCTTACCTCATTGTTTCCTTCTCCATTTCAGTTTTATAATGGTGACGAATATAGCTACAAATGTAGACTGATAGTGTGGCCTTCAGCATGAAAGAATGTATTTATTCTTGTGTTAAACGGTAACGCATGACTTCTATTACTGCTTGCAGAGCAGTGCGGCCCTTTCTTGCTTTTCAAAGCGCATGTGCATGTTACAGCCAGTTTATCACACTATAGTCAATTGTTGTGTTTGTATAAAAAGACTCTTTTACTAACTGAATGACTCATGACTAAAACGTGTACATGTGGGTCAGGCTTTGCCTACATTTTTAGGACCAAGATGCGTAACATTTTAAAATCACTTACATTGTAGGGACGGTCATCACAATGTCTAAATGCACATGCTAATTCTTGTTAATAAATGCTGTGTAGGGACCCCGCAGGTGAAGTTGGAGGCGAGCTGATGCTGGGAGGTTTTGACCAGCAGTATTTTGACGGTGATCTGCATTACGTCAACGTCACGCGAAAAGCCTACTGGCAGATAAAGATGGAGGAGTACGTGATCACCATTACTATACAAGCCATGCTTCATAATCCAGGGCTGTGGTTTTTAGCCAGATTAATATTGGTTTACTAGAATGTTCTTTTTTGCTGCAGTGTTTATGATGGCTGCAAACTGGCTAATAAACGACTTCTTGCTTATATTGGTTGTTTTCCAACAGAGTTCAGGTGGGTGGCACTCTTACACTCTGCAAAAATGGATGCCAGGCAATTGTTGACACAGGAACATCAATGATCACGGGGCCGGTTCAAGAGGTGCGGGCCCTGCAGAAAGCCATCGGAGCCATACCACTGCTTATGGGAGAGGTGAGGAGCAAAATGGTTATTTATTCTTTTATTTAGATTATTATTATTATTATTATTTTTTTGTCATTTATTTAATTTGCTGACACTTTCATTGCCATCATGTATTTCCAGCATAAACTGAAGAAGTTGTAAAGTGAACATTTCCTCTTTTGTAGTACTGGATTGACTGTAAGAGGATTCCATCACTTCCTGTTGTTTCCTTCAGCCTGGGAGGGAAGATGTTCAATTTAACTGGAGAGGAATATGTTCTGAAGGTACGGTTTTCTGGTCTGGTTTTTCCTCTTACTCTGCAGAGGTTGGAAAGAGGAACATACAAAGTCTTTTTTACATAGAAGTGCAGTTTCATGGAATAAATTACCTGATTCCTTGACGTGAAAAATTAGTTTGGTGGCTAAAAGATGTATATGAAGTCACCTTTCTGAAAGAATAAGTTGCCCAATTAGTTTGTGAATGTTTGAATAAATAGAATTTAATGTTATATATTGTTTTAAGGGTTTGGAATACATTTTCTTCCCATTCATACATGCCTCCATCCATTTCAAAGAATAAGTCACCAAAAAAAATGAATGTTTGTTTAAAAAAACAAAACTAAAAAGAAAAAAAGAACCTCTGCAGTGAATGGGTGCTGTCAAAATGAGTCCAAACAGCTGATAAAAACATCACGATAATCCACCAGAAAAGCTGCACGTTTAAAAGAAACCAATCCAACGTGAACTTTAAACATGCAGCTTTTCACATCACACGGTGTTAATTGATGGAATGGAGTGCTGTGGATTATTGTGATGTTTTTATCAGCTGTTTGGACTCTCGTTCTGACGGCACCCATTCACTGCGAGGATCCACTGGTGAGCAAGTGATGTAATGATACATTTCTCCAAATCTGTTCTGATGAAGAAACAAACTCGTCTTGGTTGGCCTGAGTGTGAGTAAACATTCAGCAAATCTTACTTTGGTTGAACTGTTCCTTTAATTACATCGAGGACCACGTTGCAAAGGATGATTTTCTTTTTATTGTACACCGAATTTATTTCAATTCAAAATTTCTGTTGCTTTTATGTTTGGAATCAAATCAAATCTCAGGATGTTGATTAAAACTGCTTTGGAAATGAATGCAGCATTGATTAACTGAAGACTCTAAATCAATCTTAACTCTCTTCTATCTTTTCTCAGGTGACTCACATGGGGGTGAATGTTTGTCTGTCTGGCTTCATGGCAATGGATATCCCACCCCCTGCCGGGCCGCTGTGGATTCTGGGAGATGTGTTCATTGGCCGCTACTACACTGTGTTTGACAGGGAGGCAGACCGTATGGGCTTTGCTCCTGCTAAATGAAAAAAAAATCACATTGTATTGTACTGGACCTAATGGGCCGTTAGCAGTACAGAAACCACTGGTTGAAGTTTGTAAATCTTTTGCAATTTGAAATAAGCAATGTAAGAAAATCAACAAATGCCTGAGTTACAGGACATGTTTTTCCAAGAATTAAACTAAAAAGCAAAACTGAAAAAGAAGAAATGAGTCAAACTTGTTGAGCTAGGGATTCTCTGTGCTTCCCATTGAAGCCTTGTTTCAATAGATGAATTAAAAAAACTATGCATTTTTAGTTTATAATTAAGCTATTAATTATTTTTGTAGAACATTTAATAAAGATTGAATAAATTGCTGGTTGATGACTAGTACTTTGGATTTGTGGTTCTCTTATGTGTTGGAAGTTTTTGTCAGCTGACTTTTGTATGTGTGTGTAAACCATTTTGTTAATGTTGGTGTATCATACTCAATTTATCACACTGAAATGAACTGTATTTCTGTTAAAGCTGATCAAGACTACTTGGTTTCTTTATTGTCTAATCATTTAACTCAAAATCACAGCAAAAGTTCTTCCAAACCTGAAGTAAAATAAAGTTTTGTTCGTAGTTGCTTGTTTGGTTTGTGCTCTGCTGTCTATAATAGAATTTACTCTGAAAAATGTTCTCTAGCCCTACAGAAACAAGACATTGGTTAGTTCCTGCATACTCATCTTCTGTTTCCTGTGATGATTAAAATGTCCATCACATGACATCTAGTGTCAGTTTAGCACATTGCATTTAACATACCAGTATTTACCTTTGGCTGAAATTCTGTCATACCACTGAGGTTAATAATGCTAATTCAACTACCATTTAAACGTTTGTGGTTGGTTAGATTGTGTAATGCTTTTGAAAGTCTCTTATGTTCATCAATGCTGCATTTACTTGTTAAAAAATGCATTAAAAGTAGTAATTTTGTGAAACATTATTACTAAAATAGCCATTTTCTATTGTAATATATTTTCCTGTGATGCAATAAAGCTGAATTTTCAGCACCATTACAGCAGTCTTCAGTGTCACATTTTGCTTCAGAAATCATTCTCATATGAAACATTATCATTATCAGTGTTGTGCTACAAAATATTTTTGTGGAAACTGATATATATATAACATTAAATACAAGTATATAAATATATTAAGAACAGCATTTACTTTAATTAAAACTATTTTGTGACATAATAAAAGTCTTTACAGTCACTTTTGATCAATTTAATGCAGCCTTGCTTGATAAAAGTATCAATTTCTTCTAAAAAAATAAAATCTGACCCCAAACATTGGTCTGTCAGCTATTGGATTCAGAGGCTTGCACAAATAAGTCATAATAATGTTGTAATACAGTTTCACTCCATTTGACTTTATTTTCATCCTTTGCTCTGTATTGCAGCACAGAGACCCGAGGCACAGAACAAATGATACAAATTGCTGTTTAAAAAAAAAACAAATCACCAGGAAATGAAGAAACGAGTACACAAGCATCACATGCAAAGTACTAGGCCAAGCTGAACTCCACTAGCAGATCTACTTTTGGATTCGGTGCTGCCCTTTCAAATCATTCGCCAGGTGAATGTGTTTCTGCTACATCACACAGGTAGACACAGGTGTTCTGGTTACGCAAGCAAAATAAATGCTTCAATACATAAGATCTCCTGCGAGTTTTGGCATTTCATATCGAAGACGTCACCTATTGTATATTTTGTTCTAACATCACTCTCCAAGCACAAAGAACGATCAATACAAGATATACATAAATGGTTTCACACTGGTTTTTGGTTACATCTGTACAATCAATACAAAAATACTAAAATGTCTCTGAAGACTGTTTTTTTAGGCTCTCTCTTTACGCACACAATACATTTCAGTTCACCTTCCTTATAACCCACAACCTCAAAAATTCAACCGTGTTTTTAAATGATTCTATAGCTTTAAGGAGGTCTGCAAAGGTTTCCTAGGTTTATTAGGCAGCCGTAATACAATAAAAATCACATCTGCTCTTTGTTTAGCCATTCTAAAGATGTTTTGATTATTAATTCAGATATTTATCTTCATCTGTGGTAATAATCCATGTCCATGACCATTTAAATAACATCATATCCATTCAACATTTCTGAGTAACATTTACAGGAGAACAAATAGGTCATTTACATATTTTAACATCCCAAACTGACGAGAAAGATGGAAATATGGGGAGAAACGTGATCAAATAAACATGATCTTTTTCTTAAACTTAATCATCACTTTGCGATTTATTTTGAATACTGGACAGAAATCCTCTGAAAAACGTAGTTATTTTAGGCAGTTTTTACTGTTTTAATTTCACTTGCCTTCCAATAATTTAATATTTCAAAAAGTTGATTTACTAAAAATATTTCAATTATACAATCACACCTTCAGCGTCAGAGTTGCAGGCATTTATGAAAACTCACAGGAAATTTAGTAACTGAAAGATAATTTCAAGACCCTGCCATCTGATTATTTTAAAACAGCTCTCTGTGTCATGTATAATTTTCTAAAGAAAAAAATATTTTGATGAATCTAAGAACAAAATTGGAGAAAATACTGAAAAATGTTCCACGTAACATAACTGGGAAACATAAAATCATGAATTTCACAGATCAAGTGTAACAAGTCAGATTACCATCAGAAACTCATCGCATTTTGGTTAACAACAGAAACATATGAGAGATGACGGTGCTTTAATTTATAATAAAATATCACTTAAGTTAGAATCTGATTCTTCACTAGATAAATATATAATGGTCATGATACTTCACTGTGCAGTAGAAAAGTCAAAAACACTGAAATGATACAAAAGGCCATTTAAAAAATGACTAACGGATGAGGTTGTAGAACCTGATAATAACTTATGATGGTATGACTGACAAACAAAAAAATGAGTGAAAAAAAAAAAAAAAACTTACTTATCTAATCAGAACAAGACACAGACACACATGAAAACATTGCCATTATTTTGGTTTGTGTTATCAACTCAATTCTGTGCGGGGACCAAAAAGTGGTGGGCATATGTGCATGCTTGTTTTCTAAACAGTTCTCAAAAGGCTCTCTGGGTCAGACAACGCACAGTAGAGTGTGTACCCCAGTTCATCTATTTCTTGTGGTGTCAGCTCACAGAACAGATTGACTTTGAGATTGAAGATGCAGGGTAGCCTCCCAGCCTCTAGGTGTCCCACTAGTGCACGAAGGAGCTGCATAAAACGATCGCCGAGCGCTTCCTGAGTCCAATCGCCCTCTTGTTCACTTAGGAGAAGGATTGCATTAGTGAGCTGGCTCGCGTTTAATCGTGCCAGCGCTGGATTCAGTTTACACACGGCTTTAATGACTTTAAGACACGCGCAACGGCACCCGGCGTCTTCCTGATCGAGCGCACGTAACTTCGCCGTTTCCGCCACGCGAAAACTCTGCCGCCACAGGTTCTCATGCCGTTCGGCGGCCAATCGATGCGGTTTGGCGATGAGCGAGACGCCATCCTCCATAACAAGCAATGGGAGGAAGTCCACATAAAGGCGACGGTCCGTTTCGTACTGCACTTCTAGCGTAAGCGTTTCCGACGGGACCACAGGTCGGATGATGTAATCTAAAACGCTACCGATGGCAGGCCAGTTGATGGAGCCGGCAACGAGCTTCTCGAAAACTTCTAGGATGCTCTTTGGGGAAAGGTAGCCACCCACCATGCAGCGGTCCCAGTAGCTGCTTCCACGCGGGAAGTACTCAAGGTTTTCCCGACGAACCAACCAGAAGCCAGGAAGGTTCATGATGGTGTCCTCACCAGGAATAGGCGACCAGAGATTCTTCTCAAGGATCATGGGTACCATCAGCTGGGCGTGGTCAGCAGTCACCACCTAAACATGTGAATGTGAAAAATAAAGATCACACAAAGGTTGCATTAGATGTAAGAGTAAAGACATATAACATGTTACAGAAGATTTCTATTTCAAACAAACTTTCGAAATTGAACTTCCTATTTTATCAAAGAATCCTGATAAAATTCCACAAACATATTAAAGGGGACATCGGATGCCCATTTTCCACAAGTTGGTATGATTCTTTAGGGTCAAAACACCTGCATTGCTAATGAGACGTTGTTCTTATAGTTGCTTGAGCAGAAAATGGAGGACAGCATACAACTAGCTGAGGGTGGAAATATGCTAATAAGTGAGGCGGGGCTTGAGCAGTATGACATCATACTGCTCAGAAAATCAAAACGGCTTGATAATTGAGACTGATTAGGTTTTTTGGGGTTTAAAAACAGGAGTAAATGGATTTTTATCACTGTAGGGTGTTTGTGTGCACGCACTGCTTCGACATTTATATGCAAATATGTAGAAGTGAATTTTGGTGAATCTGATGTCCCCTTTAAGCAGCACAACTGCTTTCAACATTGATAAGAAAGGTTTCTTGAGCAGCAAATGATTTCTGAAGGATCATGTAATCAGCTTTGATTCACAGGAATAAATTCCATTTTAAAATATATTAAAATAGAAAATAATTATTTTAAATCAATGATATTTCACAATACCACTGTTTTTAATTTATTTTTGATTAAATAAATACAGCCTTGGTGAGCAGAAGAGACTTAACTTAATATTTAAAATCTTACCAACTCCAAACTTTATATTATAAGCACTTCAATAAAAGGCCATGTTTCCCCTATACTCTTGCTTATGTGACAATTAAAACACTCTCAGAACTGATCACACTTGTTCTCACCTGAAGGTCATCGTATAGACTTCCGCTCAGGTACATTTCTCGTAGGGGCATATCGGGCAGTTTAGCATGGAGAAAGACTCTGAGCTCCGCACAGATATCCAACGCAGCACGCCGAGCGAGGGCCTGCTCTTCTGAAGGGATCGCCACTCGCTCTTGAAAGAAGGCCCAGAGGTGTTCCTGCAGCGAGAGGCGCATCCGTGCCTTCTGGAGTTCAGCCTTACCAGCACCACGGCCCATAACACGATGTAAAGAATCTAAACAAAAGAAGAAGAAAACATAATATAGTTATGACAATCAATTTAGCATACTTAAACATTCTCATACCACCCAAAGGTCAAAGCCTGGAAGAATAATTCTACTTAATCGCAACACAATCTTTAGTCTTCCAGACACAGATTGAGACTAGTCTTGGACTATGTTGGAGAATAGATGACACAGGATGCTGAACTAGTCATTCAACAAACAAACGATTAGTGAGGAAGATTTTGAAAATGTCCAATGCTTACTTCACAACGACTAGTCATTCAGACATGTCACCAACTAGACACAATGATTATGTATATCTCTAAAGCCCATAAAACAAATGAAGGGTCTACAGAAACCTACATTGTATTAGTTAAGGACGGGTTTAAATACCCACTGAGTAAGTAGAGCAGACACTCCAACATGTACAAACCTGGTAAACAATAGGGATACAGGTTAGGATAAGATAAACTGTGTCCATGATGGTCAAGCAAAAAAAAAAAAAAAAAGATAAAAAGATAAAAAATCAAATCCACAAAACAACAAAACAAAAAATATAAAAATATACAAAAAAAAGATAAAAAAATAACTCCTCAAATCTACAAACAAGAAATTCAATAATATGGAAATTAACTAAAACATAACGTTTGTGGTCATCAGGAAGTAAAAAAAATAGAGCACATGTTTTTTCATGGTTGTTGCATATAAAAGTACAGGATGTTAAGTATGCAAGGCACCAGAGATTCATCACCTGGCTTGAAGGAGCTGGAGGAGGTGGGGAGCGTCTGTAGAGAGCGGCTGACGTTCTGTTTCATGTCGCGGTTCAGTGTCCGTGGTGACGACCCCAGCCAGCTCGGCTCCTCCCAGCTTCTTCGTCCCGACGGATCGGCTTTAGTGGGACTGGATGGGGCACTGAGTGCTCGATCGTACATCTGAGACAAACCAAACTCAATTATACACTAATAATAAACATAATAATAAATCTACAGTGCTGGAAACAAAGCATTGACTTTTTTAAAGTGATCTTTTTTTTCCTCTCATGAGGTACACTTACAAGATTTCCTCTAAAAAAAAAAAAACATCTTCATGACATGTGAAATAATAAGCTACAGAACTTGTGCAGGTCTCTTGCACAGGATATTAAGCAAAGTTGACTTCTCCATACTCTTTGCAAAGCTGAGTTGTGACAGAGTCATAAAATAATCCACATTGTATTGTGACGCTCAGTTTTAAGGTCCAACTGAAATGATCAGAGACACTTAAAAATAAACTTTATATGGCATTTCATTTCATCTGGTCTCAAGTTGTTTCTGCTGCTCTGTTTCAATAAAAGGTCAGAAAGACTGGAGGTTTTCATAGTAATTCTCATCAATTCTCAAGATCACTTGAAATGTCATTCCTTATGACATGTCCCCTTTAATACATCCACAGGTTCAAAGAGCATTACAGCTTGTTCTTGTACTCACTCTTTTGACCGCCAGTGTGGCGATCCCGAGCATGGCTGCGCCCCCGACTCCCAGCACCAGCTTTGCATTAGAGAGCACAAAGTCGATGGCTGTGCCAAGGCCATTGTCATCTTTCTTTCCTTTACGGTCCCCGTTCACTCCTGCCATCGATCTTTTTCCTCCCTGAGACAAAGTGGGAAAAAAAGAAAAAAACAGTTAATAGATTTTCTAATCAAATGCAACTTCAATATGAATAGTGCAATATGCAAAGCTTATGTGCTGTTCAAATAGCTTGTGTTGCTTTTGGTTAAAAAAAACAACAACCACAAAACGTTTAGATGGAGAGAAACAGGTATGGCAGGGCTTGATATAAAAAAAAAAAAAAAATTCAAATAGCTTGTGTTGCTTTTGGTTAAAAAACAAAACAAAAAAAAAAAAAAAAACAAAACAAAAAAAAAAAAACACGTTTAGATAGAAAGAAACAGGTATGGCAGGGCTTGATATAAAGAACTGCCAGACGTCCAGGGCCTGAGGAAAGACGACTGATAGAATTTTAAGGCTGGATTGGGAAAATGTAAAATATATTAAAATATTTGAAAATGTAAATTACATTTATTTGACCTTTTTAGCCATGATTTTGCATAGCAGTGGAAATCAATGTCATGACTAGTTGACCATGCATAATTTGACCCAGGAGTAACATGTAAATAGGAAACAGAAGGGGACCACAAAATAGAGAAGCATGAGTGGACGAGGCCTCTCCAAGCACTACAGAAAAGGAACTGTTTGACAAATAACAGATAAACCAATCCAGAGCTACATCACTGATACCAACACAAGTCTTCAGATGGTTGATTAAGAGTTTATGGTCCACTGTATCAAAGTCTGAGCTGAGATCAAGAAGAATTAAAATGGAATAAAGTCAGTGTGGGCTGCAAACAGTAGATCATTAGTAGGGTTGGGAATCGTTAGAAATTTTCCGGTTCCGCCTAACGGTTCCGGTTCCATTAAAATCATTAAACAACTATTAAAAAAATAGTGGTAAGGAAAAATGCACAATACTCAAATACTCAGTGCTCAATACTGTTTATTACTTCCTGTCAACTTAATTTAAAGGTTTTCAATGTCAAAATTCAACCATATATATTACAGTATACAAATTTTCTGGTTCCGATTCCATTTAAATAAACTATTATTATGTTTTTTTTTACTATTTTACCTTCATTGAATGCATTGTTGCTGGAAGGTAGTAAGTAATGTTGAGTAATGCAAGTCCATCAATCAGCATGTGTTTCAAAGTTGATGTTTTTTACACTATCAATAACATTTTGCTTTTCAAGCAGGAAT
Source organism: Cyprinus carpio (assembly GCF_018340385.1). Classification (NCBI taxonomy): domain Eukaryota; kingdom Metazoa; phylum Chordata; class Actinopteri; order Cypriniformes; family Cyprinidae; genus Cyprinus; species Cyprinus carpio. Next base: position 29,410,638 of record NC_056599.1, on the reverse strand, counting down.
AAGGTTGGCCAAATAGTCCCTTGAGGGCTAAGACACTTGTTCATTTCCCTAATTTAATGAAATATAAACTGTTATACTTATAACCATGTATACACACACTCCATAAAGACCCTATTTTACAAATAATAATGCAGTCAGGAGATGCTGTGATGCAATGAGTGGTTTCCACATTTTAAAACATTTAAAATGCATGAAAATAAATATTTTCTATCACTTTGTTTATCACTCTTGAAATTACCTGTACACTAATTAATCTAACTCTCATAATTACATAACAATAGCAGTCTATCTATTTAGAGGTCCAACGCTGCCTCAGTACGTATATTAATGAAAAAATGTGACAAATATAATGTAATTTAGTGGAGGCAGGTGCTGCATGCTGCCGGTACATGTACAGTCAGACAAAACGACGTGCACAGTTATCAAAGGCGCGAGTGCAGTACAGTCGTGGGAAACATGTATTCTGCAGTTAAAGCCACGACGCAGCGCGCGCATCTGTGAAGTGCGCGTCATTAGAAAAAATGTGCTCAGTAATTAAAGAGGCAGGCTGAAGTTTCTGTTATTTGGTTTGTGACATCCTTTACGGGAAACACAGAATCGTCAGAACACCAGCGCAAGGCTGCCAACCCTAATCATTAGTGACCTATATGTTTTTTTGGAACCAAAACTTAGAAATTGCTCACGGTTCCGGTTCTTTTCAAAAAACTGAATAAGAACCGGTTTTCGGTTCCCAACCCTAATCATTAGTGACCTATATGTTGGTAGTGGAAGCCAGATGGAAGTTTTTCAAAGATTAGATTGTTATTCATGAAGGAAGTCAGTTGCATGGACACAACTTTTCAAATATCTGGACAAAATTTGGACAAAATATTTCTAACATGGCAACTTGAGAGGCCTTCTTTAGTAGTGGACAAACTATCCAAAATACAGCTTTTAGAAACCAAATGGGAATGCAGTCAGAAGGGCAGGTTTTTGATTTTAAAAGTACAATGTGTTCATTGACAGGAGACTGGAATCATTGAAGAGGAGTCAACATCATGTTCTCAGAAATCAATATTAAAATGCTGCCAAATATTCACTATTTATTTTTTATAAAAGGGTCATTATCACTGTAGGGTACATTTTGGTGTCCTGTACATAACTAATTTGCCATAATAACTTAACATAAAAATGACTATGAAAGTGTGTGTTAAGTTGTGGCTTTATATACATATATATATATATATATATATATATATATATATATATATATATATATATATATATATATATATATATATATATATATATATATGTATGTATGTATATTTTGTTTCTTTATATACATTTTCTTGTATGTATGTATGTATATGTTGGTTCTTTAGATACATTTTCTAGATTATTTTAGTTTTGTGTAAGAGGATGCATGTTATTTTGCTAATGTCCCATGCACTGCTCATTAAATTTGAATGATAGTAGAATATTGTCAAATCATAACTTTTTTTTTATTATTATTTCTCCTATTAATAATTTGTTAAATAAGAGATTACTCAATTTGAATGTATTGATCATTTGGTAATAAAAACTATATTTTCATTTAATAAAAAAAAAGAAAAGTTTGTCCATGTCCCTTGAATGGTTGTCCACCCTGTCGTAATGGGGAATCTGGCCCTTTAAGAAAGGGCCCTTCACTTTAGTGACATCAGGACAACAAATTTTTTTTTTTCTTTGTCTCTTCAGTGGTGAGAATTTCAACGGCTGAGGTGATTAAGTTGGTGACTTTTCAACTGACAATTTTTCTTCGTCTGAGTTTGCTTACTTGCTTTGCCAGAGCTTAACACGTCCACCCTGTCGGCATAAAATATACCAAAAGTGATTAAAATACAGTTTTTTCAAAATATGCAAGTTTAAATATACCTCTTCAACAACCAGACTAAATATTTAGCTAGTCACAGTTTGTTGTAAGCTAATAAGCTAACTGAAGCTCAAAATGTCCACCCTGTCAGCCGCTTAGACTCGATAGAGTGGACATAAACATGACAGGGTGGACAGAGCACTCATTTGTAGTTAACATTGTGAAAAACTAAAATGAACACATATCAGTGTGATTGAGGATGTGGTTTTATTATTTATTATTATTAAATTGTTTTTTTAATAACCCTGTTTAGGAAAGGGACATCATACCTTTCAGAAAATATCATTTGCATCTTAATTTTGCAATGAAAATGTATTTAACAGTAATATCCATGACATGGTGGGCACATCTTATGGATTAAGCTTCGAATAATAGATAATAATTATCTAAAAAAGTGTGTGGGCGCTCAGCTAATGTGTTTCTATAGTACTTGAGTGTCTACTATTTATGATATGATAAAGCGAATGGGAAATTAAAACCAAAATGTTTGAGTATTGTGAAGGTTGAAAAGGCACTCTATGGTGATACTGAACCAAAACTAATTTGGAAAAGCCCCACAATTCTCTGGAGTAGACTGAACTGGCTGGCTAGACACAGGGCCAATTATATAATTTATGGCTTTAAAAAGAGAGTCTGGCATTGCGTCCCTGTTTAGTAACCAGGTCAGATAAATAGGGATTTTTTTTTAGAGAAGCAAGGAAGACACAGATTTACATCAGATTTTTTTTTAGAGAAGCAAGGAAGACACTGAGTTTATCCTTTTTCCACTTTTGTTCTGCCTTCCTGCATAGTTTCTTTAGGTTTATTAATTCTTCATTTAATCACAGTAGAGAAGGTGGTTTCAGCTTTCTATCTCTGACTGGAGCCACAGAATCTAGAATATTTCTGCAAGAGCCGTTAAAAACAGCTCCTCTACGGAGAGGTCATGTTGTTCACTAGTGTTAAGGTAAATTTAAGGCAGTAAAAAGCTTGACAGAAACAGTGAATTTAGGAGGTTGGAGCAAATTAGAGTGATTGAGTTCAGAAAAAAAAAAGGAACCCGGAAAAACACTGCGTTGTGATCAGAGACAGCAAAATCAAAATCAAGTTCACATCATCCACACAGATACCAGGAGAGCACAGGGTCATGTGCCCTTTATCATGAGCGGGCTGCTTCACATATTGAGTCAAATTAAAAGAGTCTAAAAATTAATAACATGGATATTAAAACCACCAAGAATAAGAACTCTGTCATAATGCAGTATAATCACTGATAAAAGGTCTGAAATTTCCTGAATAAAACCGGAGACAGATTCAGGTGGCTGGTAGATTGAAACATAAAATGGGCAGTTTATACTTTGAAGTAAAAATAAGACTCTCAAAGGAGTCTTCTGTGAATTACTGCAAGGCCTCCCCCTCGGCCTGTCAGTCTTGGCTGGTGAAAAAAATGTAAAATCTAGTGGGGTTGACTCAATGAGGGGGGCACATTCATTAGAATTAATCCAGGACTCGGTGATAATGATAAAAATCTATATTATTGGTCATGATAAAATCCTGGCAGATGAAGGCCAAATATTAGTCCAAAGACCTCATAGAGTAGACAAAATTAAGCAGATATAGCCGCAGGGATGGAAGACGTAATTTTAACTGTTTTAAGATTTGTTTCTGTGTGGACTGAATGTAGATTTAGTTATTACACACTGCCTCTCAGTAGTCCTGACAGGAATGAATAAATTAGTCTGAGAGAAGCAGAATTACAACCAGCGTCCGCACTGTCAATGACAGGACTATAGTGCAGAAACAAAACACTAGACAAGGTCATGCTGGGGAAACCATCATTTAAGGTTAAATGTTAAGTGATTGACCAGATCTGATGCTTGTGTGGGAGGAGGAAATGGGGTAGTAGCAGGTAGTTGTGATGACAGAGAAAAAGTTGCTGGTGTTGCCGGTTGCTCGCTTTGGATGAAAGCGTCTGCCAAATGAATAAATTAAAAAGTATAAACCTTTTTTAATATTTCCATTTAGTATAAATGTATTTTTGTTTTAGTTTTAAGTAAGGATGCACCGGTGCATCGGCAGACGATATTTATCAGCTGATTTTTGATTATTTTAAAGCCATCGGCATATCGGAAATAACATGAAAAGGGACGATACCGATGGTTTTTTAATTAACTGCATGGAGACAATGAGTTGCATGTCTGTTGCATAATCCAACGTTTTTCCTCTGGGCAAAATAATGTCCAAGACTGGCATTTTGACATAATTTTGTGTGAATTTGTCCATTTAAACAATACTTCAGAGAGAGCTTGATATTTGTGCACGTTCTGAGGCACGGGTTTGCATGCTTCGGATGAGCTCAGGCACAAATCTTCTCACTGCACACGCTAGCTCGTGTACTCTGGCTCTTAAATGTTTAAACTGGCAAAGCTTACATTAATTTAGTTTAAACAGATATCAACATGTGCTGTTAAGTGTTCATCTGTGCGCGCGAGCTATCAGCAACAGGGTGATTATGGCATAAATGACTGCTCATATTCCAGCACACAGCATTCACATTGAACAAGAGTTAATGGTTTGTCCACATTTTTTTTTTCCATCACTGTGAAAAGCCAGAATTCGCATCCATCAAGAGAAACATACATTAGCCGAACCCTGTTTGTTTTGTGTGTTATTTATAGCAAACAATTTTACAGATGCGTTGTCAGATTTAAGTTGAACCGCAGTCCTAGCGCGTGCCGAACCGTGTTTGGAGAACCATACGGTTAATTTTTTTTCCGCGAACCATTCCATGCCTAGTCATGAATATAGAAACATTTGGATTCATGCAGAATTAAATTAAATTAATTTGTTTTGGCTTGATGCTTATATTTAGCCTAAATACAACTTTAGAGGATTTATTGTGAGTGAGTGACAGTGAGTACCCATACTCAGAATTCGTGCTCTGCATTTAACCCATCCAAAGTGCACACACACAGCGTGAACACACACCCGGAGCAGTGGGCAGCCATTTATGCTGCTGTCCTGCCCAGGGAGCAGTTGGGGGTTCGGTGCCTTGCTCAAGGGCTCCTCAGTCTTGGTATTGCCGGCCCGAGACTCGAACCCACAACCTTAGGATTAGGAGTCAAACTCTCTAACCACTAGGCCACGACTTCCCCACAGAAGAGAAGGGAACTAAAATAACCTAATTGTGTTTTTCTTTTTGCTTTTATTTACCATTATTTTAGCCTACATTATTTCTGAATGTAATAATAAAATGAAACGTACAGCTTTCCAATTTAGGCTGTTTTTCCCTCTCAAAACGCTTATAGGAGTAGCATTATTTATCCATGCTGAAACACTTAAGGTTTCGGTTTCAGTTTTTTCTTTTGTTTGTTTAATACATTTGGTCTTTGGTAAATCTAGAAAAGATGATGCTGCATTGGCTATGACAAAGAGAGATCATTCAAGACTCTCTCCATGATTTTTTTCTTTTTGAGTAAATTAAACACCAAACAAAAATAACATTATAATAACCAAATAAAAACTAAACAAACAAAAAAAAAAAAAAACGTTATTAACCGGTATGTTTTCTACTCAAGCTGGTTTCACAGAGGAATGCAGGAACAGAAACATTCAAATACCGATTCTGATAAGAGTGAACCAATCTTTAAGCCCTGCTTTATGCAATTGACCAATATCAGTATCAGAATCGGCCAATAGTTGTTTGTTAAAATCGGTATCGTGTCGGACTAAAAAAAAAAAAATCGGTGCATCCCTAGTTAAGTCAGGTTTAGCTTTTATTTATTTCTAGTTGATCATTTTAGTCCTTCAATTTATTTTAATTAGGTGCCAAAGGAATATTTCAAATGTGAAAGTTTTTCATCTATTATGTATATAATAATATGTAATAATAAAATTATTATTATTAACAATAGCTCTAATAATATATTTTATTTTAGCTTAATCTCAACTGATAGCAAAAAACATCACAACATGCACATCCTGCGACTGCCTACATTGTTTCTGATGCACAAGTTCCTTCTTACCGGCTAGCGGTCAGACAGTCTGCTGCTGACGAACCACTTCTACACCAACCAGCCCAGACCACTTTTGAGGAAGAACTGCTCTCTCTTCAGCACGTCCTCCCTCTCTGCTGGGGCACTGAGGGTCTGACAGCGCTGGAACTCTCTGGTCACTGTGCGCCGGTAGTAGTCACGGTCTGTGTACTGTAGGTGTTGGCCTGCACGGAGCAGTGCTCGGTACAGTTGCAGCACGCCACTGCGGGACCAGCCGCCCATCAGGGAGAGCTCAGAGCGGGCAGAGACAGATGTCTCACACACGCACCTGCAAAAGAAAGTAGACACTTTAATACCACCCTAAACTGGATGACAAAAGCTCACTGACCACACAAAAGTACTGTGGTTATGGTCGTTATAATGCGATCCGATTCAATAAACTACAATTCAGTGCTCTTCTTCAAACAAGGACAGTCCACAATGTGTCCTTTGTTCTGGATATTGACATTGCTATTGACCTGTTTCAATGTTATATTATTTGTTTGTTTTTAGGTTAATCCCATATATGTCTTAGTATAAAAACGCTTGAATGCTTTGGAAAGAACTTGCAATACTTCCTTTATGTACTTCAAGAGAGGATGAATAAGCAACAGTTGGGAAAGTTACGTTTCTGAGTTTGATACTATGTAATGAACCACAAAGATTAACAAGAGGGTACGCAGTGGTGAAGAGAGCATGTTGCAACATCAAGCATTACATTATAAAACAAATAGAACAGGAGAAAGATGGACATAAGGGAGAAAATTGAAGGAACAGCATAAACAGCAGAGGACAAAGTTGTGGCTGAAGCAATAAAGAAATGAAAATAATTAGGCATAAAACAGACTATAATAATAACAGACAGTAACCATGTTGAAATTGGAATGAATGTGTATTTGGATATCTGGAAAGAAAATGGTTATACTAAAAGTAAAAGAAAGCCTACGGAGTTATACTAAAAGTAAAGGAAAGCCATTCGGGCCCTCACGGTCAGATTGCGGAACAGTTTCTTCACTCGAGTCATCAGACTCAACTCCATGTAGGGCTGGGCGGTATATCGAGTTTGTACGATATATCGATATTTACTTTATAAGTGATTGGATATGAGGCAATACCGTTTATATTGTTATACAGTAGTTTTTGAAACAAGCACATCTGAAAATGGCTATAGCAGAGGACACAGACTGAGCTGCTGCGGAGAAAGCGCATAATCCAGTTTGTTCTATACATGACAAGCTTCATATTTAAACCTTTAAAAACTGGTATGACACAGTTTATAGTTTCTTTTTGCATATTAGTTTAAGCTGCTCGGTCGGACATATGCTCTGACAGAAAGGTTGCGTGTGCCGCTGACAGAGACACATGCTTCTTGCGCTGTTTAATGTGTTTGAGATCTGCTGTCTTCCTGAATGCATAACTTAAATTTCACAGGTATATTCTCCAACTGTAAATGTTAGAAAGCCATGGAAATATTTTCATTTTTCTGTAAGAAGTGCATGAGCCTTCTGGGATCAGTTTAGTGAATTTAACTTCTGCTTTAAAAGCCTTATTTTTGTTTTTAGATTGTAATGTTAGAATTAAATTAGATTTTAACCCTTTTTTGCACATAATATAAGGCTTACAGGTTAAATACAGATTTTTTAAAATACAAATACAAAAATAGAGATATATACCGTATATCGCAAATCGTCCAAAAAATACAGAGATATGAATTTTTGTCCATATCGCCCAGCCCTAACTCCATGTGAACTGACCTGACAACTACAATAACACATGACTATCCAGACTATAAATACCTGAAATCACAAACACTTAAACCCAACTTGCATACTTTGCACATCTGCACATTTGCATAAATCTACCTCAATATTGTGCCTTGTCTATTAATATTGTGATCTGTTCTATGTATAAGTATACACACATATATACATATATACATATGTACATATATTGAAATGTCCCAGGCTGTTGCACGGTTTCATTCAGGCATGCACACATGCACTTTATGTAGTCTGTACTTTGTTTTTTGTTCAAGTTTTTACTTTTACTTTCTTCTTCTTCCAGTTTTAGTATTATGTTAGATTATTTAAGAGCCCTGCATTTCAGCCCGAGCCCGGCACAGTACAATGTGAGTTTGTATTTAAATGTCTTGTGTAGCACCATGATCCTGGAGAAACGCTGTTTTGTTTCACTGTGTACAAGTTGTATAGAGCTGAAATGATAATAAAGCCTCTCTGAACTCTCAACGTAATTGGTGAAGCCCACTAAAGATTAAGTGTTATATTTTTTGACTATCCAGCCCACTAAATGTTTTATGCTTGAAAACATTTTGTAAATGTTGCATTTCAATAATCACTTAAGAATACCCTCCTGTTCTGTCTTCATTACGTTGTACCAGTTAGGGTTGGGCTGATAGACGATGCCATCGCCGATAGCTGATAGACATCACGATGTTGAGCCGGCATCGTGATCGGTCTATCATTCAGTTTGTCTATCAGTCTTTTTATATTTTGCATATACTTGTTAAGACTTAAAATGAGTTACGCCCCTCACCATACTGTGATGTGTTTCCCGATCAGAACACCGGCATGACGAGACAAAACACAGATTTGTGGCCATAAACGAGGCATTTGTTGTTGAGGCATACTGATTATAATGACTTATACTGTCTTTTTACGCATTGGCGTAAACAACCACGTAAACATAAGACCATGTCTGCATTTGTTATCAGAGAAATAACAAACAAACAAGCGCTACTCTACACTGCTCAAAGCTCGCGTTTGAAACATCAGTGGCAAATCCTTTAAATATGAAAACGTACTTACAGACTGTGAGTCAGAACAGCAAGCAATGTAGTCTGTCCCAGTATCAGGAAACAGTCCTACATATAATGCGCTGCATACATCTAAATATGTGTGTTGAACTGTTCTGGAACAGTGTTGTAAATGCAACTTAACCACTAGTTGTGTCCTCTTCTGGAAGGCCAAACAAAGTAGTTTCATTTTCACAACGAAACACACACAGCGTCTCCAAGACATGGCGACTGCGGTGGGACCAAGAATAAAGTTACACCTTCTTTCTTTGCGTGAACATTTGGGCAGTGTTATGCAAAGCTTCCCACACAGTGACATTAGGTGCGTTCGACTTGAAGCACAGCTACAGATGGCGATCAACGAGAGTAGCTGCTTGCAGTCGGGGGCAGAGTTGAAAACAGACACGTCAAGCTGGACACTTTCTGCTCCCGTTAGTGACGCTCACGCAGTGTTAGCATACATCACAGATGAAGGGAATAAATGCAATATTTGTCAAATACACAGATGTTTCAGAAACATTTTCATGAAAAAAAAAAAAAAAAAAAAAAAACTTTTTATATACTGCTTAATACCGCACCATCTTTTCAAGAATACAGTTCAACAATCATATACTTAATTTTAAATACTAATAAAGTGGGGGTATATATGCTTTTATCAGTTTTGTATTATAAACTTGACTCAATACAACAGTGCGACTACAGTAAAAAAAAAAAAAAAATATTGAAACATTCTAAAACACAGATTGGTGGCCATTATTGAAAACGAAAAGGTACGAATAAACCCGAAACACACATGATCGTTGTCATGCAGTGAATCTGGCCAATTGTGAAGAAATCGCAACTTGAAATCGCAGCTTGCAGTCGCTCTGGAGAAACTGCGGCGCCTAAGTCATCCGGCTGCTCTCGAAACACTCTCGCGGTATAGTGATCGGTCTGCACAGTGCTGCATGAATTCGAATTCATCTCAAGTCGGACAAAATTTTTTAACTGGCATGCATTGCTTCAAGTCAGATAGTGATCGGTCTGCACAGTGCTGCATGAATTCGAATGCACCTATAGACATGTGGGGGTATGTCTAAACTAGGCATTTTAGGAGGGCATGGACGAGTCTTAACTTTTTTTTTAGCGAATATCTCTTTGGGTTTGAGACTTTATTCTTTGCAAACTTTAGGGATCTTATCTTAAGGCAATCTGTTTTCTCAAAAGATAAAAATTAACAAATCGCATCAAATGACCCCTTTAAGGCAATCTGTTTTCTCAAAAGGTTTAACTTAGCATTACTTGTTGGGCTTTACAGAGAAAGAGGAAGTAAAGCTTAAAAGAATGATTCAAACAGTCACATGGGGGTTTATTAGAATAGTGACACAATTGCAAAAAGCAGAACAAACATAGTTACGCACATACAGCATGAAAAGGACAGGCAAAATGGAAAAACATGAAGCCTTGTTAGCTTGAAATGCAAGAGGCTATTTGTTGAAGGAAACTGTAATTTGTGGATTCTTGGGAGAATAATATATATATGCGCCTTAAAACTTGCTTTGATGAAAACGGACAAACAATTTAACCAGAAAAAAGAATTATCTGGTCAACTGTAACCATTGTTAAAGTGGTAATGGAAATGGTGATGGAGAACAAATATATTACCAAGAAAGAGTTGAATTTCCCAGGCAAGGTGAAAGTGACAAGGAAAATGGAAATATTAGATGCTAGTTTGGACAAATTGATGAAGAACGATGGCTAAACAGAATAACAAAAAAGGTTGGCAGGGTGCGATGTTTGCCTATAGACTTCTGGAAGAGGGCACGCCCTCAGAAAGAGAAAGGTGCAAAGTCTACACACAAAAACTTGTTATGGAAGGAGAGACAGAAGAGCTACAAGCACACAGACTGACCCTGATAGTCAAGGTATTCATGAATTTGACCACAACATCCGAACCTAAAATACTCAACTGTGTGATTGAAATGGACCTGTCTGGGGAATAACGTGCAGGGATATTCCTGAGTCAGACATGGTCGTTGAAAATTGGGATGGAGGGGACAAACCAGAAGATTAAGCAAGAAAAATGAAGAAATGGAAAGAACCATGTTCAAAACCTGTATTAATGTTAATATTGGTAACAGGGATCCTTTCCCTAGTAGGGATATGGCCTCTAGTTGAATTAGCTACCCAATTGATTAAAGTGGACCAAATTCATGGACATGAGGTCGCAAATTGTATTATAGTAGATGTAAAAGTATTCAGATGCAAAAAAAATTATATAAACTATATATATATATATATATATATATATATATATTTTTTTTTAAATCTACAAATGTACAGAAATGGTGAAAAAATACACAACAGTAAAAAGTACAATGGTAAAATGTGATTGAGAAGGGAAATATTTAACATTACATGGATTTGGCATAGGGAAAGCAGAAACAAATATGTAGGTGCTGGAGAAAAACTCATAATAGAGAATAAAAAAAAGACCAAACACAAGTAAACATAACTGCTACAGAAACTGGAATAAGAAAGAAACCTGTAACTAAACTTCAAAAGGAGAATGCCAGAAATACTTTACAAAAAATACATATACAATGTATGAAACCCCTGTGAAAGGGAAAGATCCTTTTCCATGGCCAAACTGGCACAGTTAGACAAACAGAACAGCAAAAGTCATAATAAAACCTGGCACCTATTCTGGTCAGAAAAAGACCTTATACCAAATAACAACAACAAAAAACTGAGGAATGCCCAGAAAAAAAAAAAAAAAACTAGATGTATAGAACATTATAATTGGCCATTACATACCCTACGGCGCAAAAAGGCTATCTTGAGATTATAAAAGATCTAGGGATGCACGATATTAGGTCTGTGCAAATAATCGAATGCAATTATCATGCACATCTCATCAGTAAATCCGGTTCTGTGATTAGTAGTAAATCTCCATCACATGCTTTCAGATGGAGCAGCATTTACTACACAGAGCCATAGTTCACTGACAAGCTACGCAATATCTCATTCATAATCACAGACGATACATCGCCGATAATGAACACAATATTGCATGGCTTGTCAGTTAATTATAGGAGCAATAATACTAGGTATAATGCAATGATGGGAACAAAAGGAATAACAGCTTTGGTTGTGACCTATATGGTGTTTTTAGAAGCTCCGAGGAAACCTGAAGGTTATGGGGTAAAAAAAATAAATGTTGGATAGAGGCAGAAAATAAATGATATTTAGTGGGAAAATATACATTCATGTGGTTTGAAAAGGAAAATATGTGATTTTAATCAGGAAATTGACATGTATTACATTTGTAATGACATTGTATGATTGAAATGAGGCAATAGAGTATTGAAAATGAGAAGTAGTATTTATTTCAATAATTATTGAAATTGAAAAATATTAGCTAAAAAAACGGAGATGTAATATGATGGGATAAAAGAATGTATATTGGACATGAAAAGGGTGATAAATTAAATCTTTGTATATGCTTTACATTGCAGGTACAATAGAAAATTGACCTTAAAAAGAATTTAAAAGAGAATAGGATGTTTTATCTCATAGACAGAGGCATTGCTGGATATGATGGAAGAGACAGAGTCTCAATAATCCAAAAAGAAGGTGATGGCCAAGGGCTTGTTGGAGACCCGAATCCCAACCATCAGACACTGAAAAAAGTGTAAGAGATGGGAGAGGCCATACCTCCAAAGGGTATCTTCACGGAGAAAGAAGGAGCATGCCAATATGAAATAATCATGCACCCTTATTGTGGCAAAGATTTGAACAGAACTTTCCCATTGTAAAGCAGAGTATAAAAATGTGGCCCTAAAATGATGTTAAGAGATACAGTCCTTAGAGAAGATGTATTGAAACCAAAAAAGGGAAAAAATATGGACGACAGAGTACATGATTGTTACTGAGAATTTTTTTTTTTACCTGTTTCAATGTTATATGCTTGATTTTAAGTTAATGCCATATATTAAATGCTTTGAAAAGTACTTGCAATACTCCCTTCATTTATTTTAAAGCGGACATAACACAAAGTTTCTTTCACTTTCTCTAGTTAACGTTTATCCCTATAGAGTAGTACTGCATCCTTTTTACCTCTGAAGAAATTTTAGTTTATCAGATTTATTAAAAACAGATAAAGCTTTAACAATTCTTCGAAAACAGTCAAGCTCCTGGAGGCATGCTGTGGGCGGAGCTAAAGTGTTACAAGCACACAAAGCTTCTGCAATCTGTGATATTTAAGTAAACAAAACAAGAACAAAAACTTTTTTGCCCAACTTCTGTTAACCGAATGAAGCACATTGATGGCCGAGACATGTTGCAACATCAAGCAGTGATGAGACAGATGAAAACTGCATTGAAGAAGAGGAAGCGTGCTTTATAAGGAAGGAAGTGACATAAGAATGACATCTGCCTTATTAGATGTCACATACGTAATTGAAGTTCCCCAAAAAGGTATAAAAGGTCTGAGGAGCACTCTTCAGATGCTGCTTGCATTAAGCGTGCAGGACACCTGATACCCTATCGTTGGACACCTTACAGCATCTCAAATATTGCTTTTTAGAGTTTAATTATGTTTAATTAATTTTAGCATTAACTTATCATTAACTTAATCAAAAAAAAAACAAAAAAAAAAGACACCTAATTACACCCTACTATACAAAACAAATCAAAAAAAAAAAAAAAAACACAACAACAATGTAATCTTCAAAATCATACATTAAGGACATAAAACCAAAAACATTATAACAATAAAAATCATCACATCACCATATGGCCAAAAAAATTATCACAATAAAAATTTTCATATCAGCTGATAATTATAACAATCAAAATCAAATCTAAATCCACATCCACACCCCTAATCAAAAGCAAAAGAAACAAAAAACAAAAATCTAATTTTAAACTACAAACTAATCTTTATGGTCAGAACATTACAAAAACATCAACACTTTTAAATCCATTTTCCTAAACAAAATAAATAACAGAAAAATTAATTTCTGCATGTTCTAATAGGTGATTATATATATATATATATATATTAGTCTCTTAGAAATGATATATATATGTAGCTTTATATGTAAATATATATATATATATATATATTAGTCTCTTAGAAATGCACATTTGACAGTAGCTTGATTTGACAGTAGTAGTTAGGAGTTAGGATGCAGATGTACATTTATGTTCATTATCAAAAACAGTTAAATCTATAAAAATGGTAACAACCTCATTTTTATATGGTGAAATGTAATCATTCTGACTGTTTTGAGTTTTATTAAAATTAACCATTGTTCATCCATAGTAGCATACATTTAGGTCATGATAACCACAGTTAAAACCACAAAAATAGCACCTCAATACCATGGTAAAAAGTTAACTATATGGTGCTGTTTCATTCCGCTTGCGGCGCATAAACATTATATCGAACATTTTACTTTTGTTATTGTTTTATAGAGGAGAATTATATCACAATAATATCCCTACTTCATGGTATCAAGCCCTACTTAGGCTTGATTTGACTATCCTTACCCTACCTGAATAATCATAGGTTTAACGGTGTAAGATAAAAAGACACACCAAACAACGCCTTTCAAAACAAACACATAAAACAAGCCCAATGGATGCACGTGCGACTTCTTGAACACATTCTCAGTCATGTGACCCTGTAATTACATTATTAACGTTGGGAATTTTACGTCATTAACAAAAATGCCTTACTTGATGATAACTGAAGAAACAAAATAGAAGAACGAGTTTAACGACTGTTCCAGCACACCTAATATTTAGTATTATCAGGTAAACAAAAACAAAAAATATATATTGGTACATTAATCACTACTATCTACGGGAATCAGTTCAGGTGAATGTGAAGTATGAAAATGAGACGTTCATAAACAGAGCTGCAGTTATTTGCATGCTACCGTTAGCTAGCCTCATCTCCAATAACCTTCTTTAACTGTGTAAATATACCAATAATCGTAACCTCTGAGGTCTCATATACTTACTTCATAAACTCATATTCGGAGCCGATAAAAAAAACAAACAAAAACACTTTAACTCACGTTTGAAATAGACAGAAGTAAATGTTTGGCTTGTCAAGGGTGGAGGGGGATCAGTCTTCAGTGCGGGTCTAATGGCGCTCCGGAAGAAGATGTAAGTCTAGACTAGTACTTTACTTCCGGAGTAAATGAAAATGTGTGTGTGTTTTTTTTTTTTTTGGGAAGTAGTTTGTTACTAGAGCAACGTCAACACGAAACCAGAGCTTTCCCTATCCGATCTTTTTTCCCCCTCGTCTCATCATATTGTATATTGTTTTATTGCATATTATTATGTGGAATAGGCCTACAGCAAAGTGTCTTATGTGTAACTGTGGCATATACATGTAATGTAATTTGAATGTACATTAAATTAAATTAAGTTGTTTCATTGCTTTCAACCCCAACATTTTAGCTTTTTTGTGCTTAAGGTCACAATCTGTTTTTATAAAGTCTTTTGTCAGAACACAGCTCATTGTCTTTGAAATACTGGGGGAAAAAATTGAAATAGTACATCTTTAAACACTAATAATTTACCATCATTGAGAAAATTGAATACAACCAGCGAATACAAATAAAAAAGTCACACACTAATAGTCTGCTTTTTATTTTGATAGCACTCTATACCCTACAGATAAACTTCACAACAAACAATAACAAATGCAACTGATAATCCTTTATGGATCCAGTAAAACTAACAGTTACAGTGGTAAAATATTATGCACTGATACAGTGCATAGTCAAAAAAATAGTAAAAGTGATATGTAAAATTAAAAAGTATATGTAGTACAACTTGTAGTAAAGTGAATAATATAAAAAGCGAGTACAACAGTACAATAACATAAGTGATATAATAGATTTATAATAGCACAAATTATATGTATAATATGAATAATACCATAATAAATAACTGAACAACAATAGATTAATAATAGCAAGAAGAATATGTAATATCAAGGGTGGAATAATACAGAATAGACATAAAAGAAGAATAAATTAATAGTAAATTATAAAGTAAAATAAATAATCGTGAAATGTAGTTTTATAATAGTATTTCTGTAATAATTATTAAACAAATTAAGACGCAACTAATGACACAACACAAAAAATCGTGGATGTGAATTCCAAATTGTGTTTAATTAATGAGCTCTTTAAGTATAATATATACATGTACACACACACACACACACACACACACACACACACACACACACACACACACATATATATATATATATATATAAAATGAAAAATCCTCTGAATCACTCTCAGCTCAAGATATACATTTTATTTCAGTTTTCAGTTCTAGCTTTCCCTGGGAATAGAGTGGTTTAGTTGTGATGACAAAACCTGACCAATAAAGACTAATTCTCCACCGCTTCCCTCAAGATTTTCCTATATTTTATTCAATTAATGAGTAAATTAATATAAACAACTTGACGATGCTTGACATTTTGTTCTACAATGCAAATTACACACACCCATGCAGAAAACACAAATTTTGAAACAGTTGTTTATTTTCCATATATGTTAATACATAGGAATGTTTGGGGTGTGAGTGTGTTCAGTTTACCTTGTACAACAAAATGTCAAAGTATAGTTATGTTTAACAGACCAGAATATAAGATGCTCCCCTTCAAAAAAACTTTATTAATCAAAATTAATAATCATTATTACAACATCAAGGGCAATAATAAACAATGATTTTGTCATGATATTTCAGCTTGACTCACTAATGAGTTCCTGTGTTTTTCATTTCTAGGCTATTTACATTATGCAGCTTTTGTGTAAATACACAGTACATGATCAGCATTAAACAGCCTGTGTAAATAATTTTAAATGCAGTCTATAGTATTGTGATTGACTGAAGAAACTGGTTATATTTAAATAATAATAATTAATAAATCCTTACATTTATATCGCGTTTTTCGGGACACTCAAATCGATCTACACATAAACAACAATCTCCTCCACCACCAACATCCAGCAAATTACCACCTCCAAATATTTGACATAAACAACAGAAACATTTAATAAGGTAATTATAATAATTATATTAAATGATATTGTTATAAAAATTACCCTTACAAAGGTAAAAAATGCTCCTGGAACTCTATTCCGAGGAGAGAGAGATAGTGGTTTGAATATGACCAGGGTCATTCTGGCCATTCATTCAGGACTATTCTGGGTTTTAACTAGTACAAATACAACATTAGGCGGTGGAAGTATAGCCTTGTCTCTTGGAAATGCAGAGTACAGGCTTTCTTCAGCTTTCCTTAAGGCTATCCTTGTCCTGTTTGCAATTGGCTAAAAAGGAAATATATATAAAATCAGTTCACAGTTTAATGATAATCTATGAAATCCTTATAATCAAGTGATGATAAACTTACTCTTTGTAAATAAATAACGTTAGTGAAATTAAAGAGAGATGCTTTAGCTCCATCCCTAATCCTGGCAGTCTTGTCAAAGTGCTCACTGTACATATTGTGCTCATAAAACAATTTAGTTTATGATATAAACTACAATATACGTTAAAACTTAATAAGAATTCATTTAAACTTTGATTTCTTATAAAGTCTCAGCTTTCACAGCTAACTAGCGATATCACTAGATACTAATAGTCTGACACTGGTGGCTAATTAAGCTTTCAACCTAGTGTTAAAAATGATTAAAAACAACCAGAAACAAACTGGTTGAGTTTTACCTGTGAAAGATAATCCCCCGAGATCCCCCGAGTATTTATGTCTATTGTACAAGAGACAAGGCTATACTTCCACAGCCTAATGTTGTATTTGTACTAGTGAAAACCCAGAACAGCCCTGAATGAATGGCCAGAATGACAATGATCTGAAAACCGACGCACCGACACTCCCCATCCAACCTGATGGAGCTTGAGTGGTCTTGCAAAGTAGAATGGGAGAAACTGTCCAAAAATAGATGTGCCAAGCTTGTAGCATCATACTCAATAAGACTTGAGGCTGTAATTTCTGCCAGAGGTGCTTCAACAAAGTATTGAGCAAAAGCTGTGAATACTTACTGTATGTACATGTGATTATTTTTTTTTTATATAAATTTGCAAAAATTTCAAACAAACTTCGTTCACGTTGTCGTTATGGGGTATTGCTTGTAGAATTAACTGAACACTGAGATGTGAAAATCTAGATAAAACACACATGCACACACACACACACACACACACACACACACACATAGCTTTGACATGGACATTACTTCATTCAACATATGCATGTGGTATAAGTTTCTTGATCATATATAATAATTCATTTAAATTACTGGATAACTTCAGGACTTCAGGAGTTGAGTGTGACGGGGTTGTGATTTTTTGCTCAAAACGGCCCCTGCGCTAAATGTACTAAATAACAGGAGAGCACATGGTTTGCATGATATTAAGAAATGATGTATATAGTTAAAATAACAAAGATCATTTTCACAAATAATCGTTTTCTATCTTTATTTGATGTAAAAGAGTTGAGTCGTTAAGCTTGACAATCACAATATCACAAAATCAATAATGTTATAGTTATAAAAGAAGGTGGTAACTTGACTATGTCTGCTCACAATGTTGTTCAGAAGAGTTATATGGTGTCACTTCCTATTAATGATGTCACATAAGGATCATTTCATTATTTTTATGGGGGCAGAATGATTTGTGTAGCAGGGTTGAGAGGTTACTGAGGTACAGAACTAAATTATATGATTTTATGGAATAATCATGAATTTACTTAGAAAAAAAAAAACATTACCAGCAAAAAAGTACAGAAAAGTATTTATGAGAATAGCAAAATGTATGGATTTTTTTCCAATTTTCATTTATTTTTATTTGTTTGTTTATTTAACAGGGACAATACATTAGGCATTGTTACACAGAGACAAACGATGCCGTGTACATAGGGCATACAGCATAAAGCTAGTTTGCAGCCCTCATCCCTGGTTATATACATACACACACACACACACACACACACACACACACACACACACACACACACATATATATATATATATATATATATAGTATATATATATATATATATATATATATAGTTATATATAGTTATTTGTGTGTGTGTGTGTGTGTGTGTGTATATATATATATATATATATATATATATATATATATATATATATATATATATATACACACACACAAATAACTGTGTGTGTATATGTTATACATATTGTCATACCTAAGCCCATATACAAAGTCACAAACAATAAAATGTAAATCAACCTGCATACAGAAAGAAGATGTAAACTAAACCAGCCTGAATAAACCTGAGGTACATACTCAATGTTCACATCGCTGTAAAGAATTATGCCATTGTTTCAGCTTTGTGGAGAAAACTGTGAGTGCTGATTGCAACTTTAAATCAACAGGCATGGTATTCCACAGATGTGAACCTTTCACTGAAAATGATGATTTACCCACAGTAGTTCTGCATCTCCGAACTCCACAATTCCCACTCACTGCCCCTCTTGTCTTTGCCCCATCACTATTGAATTTTTGTATCAACTGACAGACTACATCAGGGGCAAGGCCATGTATAAATTTAAATACTGTTTTTATAAATTAAAACTTTAAGAGATTATCAAAACTTAACAAATTATATTTTTGAAGAATTTTACAATGATGCCATTTCATTGGTTTCTGATCCATTACCTTTAAAGTTTGTTTGTATAGTGACAATACAGGCTTAAAAACTGATTGAGACGCTTGACCCCAAATTATCGCACAGTAGGTCATATGTGATAATATCATAGCATGCATAAACATTTGAGGTGCTTTTAAAGATATACATGATCTTATCATATGAAAACAGTTCAAATTTGTCTTAATAGTCTTAGACATTTTCTTAATAAGGGCATCAAACTTAAGCTTAGAGTCTACTATAACCCCTAACTATTTAAATTCACTCACTTCTGTGATTTCCTTTTGGTCAATTTTGATTTTAAATACATCCAGTGCTTTGTTCTTTAATGAAAAACACATTGAAACGGTTTTATCATGATTTAAAGTTAAACAGTTATCCTGCAGCCACTGGGAAACACAGACCATATGAGAAGTTTCTGCTGTTACATAAATAATTGTGTCATCTGCATACATTTGACAACCAACCTCCTTGCAACTTTCAGGTAAATCATTTATAAACAAACAGAAGAGCAACGGACCTAATATTGAACCTTGTGGTACACCCAGTTTGCATTTTTGTAGTGATGACACCATTAATTTTAACACATTGCTGTCTACAATCCAAGTACAATTTAAACCAGTTTAAAGCTTGTTGAGAAAAGTTCTATTTTTCCAATTTATTTATAAGTACTTCATGATTTACAGTATCAAAAGCCTTTTTAAAGTCAAAAAAATCTGCTTCCACTACTTTTCCTCAATCCAAATGACTTTTTATGTTATCTATAAAATGACATATAGACATTTCTGTTGAATACTTTGGTTGAAATCCAAATTGCTTAGGGTTCAGCAGATTATTTATTTCCAAATAATTAATTAATTGTTCAACCACTAACTTTTCTAAAACTTTGGAAATTACTGGAACAATTGAGATGGGTCTATAATTACACACCTCATCAGTCTCCCCAGACTTAAAAACGGGGGTCACCACAGCTGTTTTAAAATTTTGTGGAAACGCGCCAGTTTTAATAGATACATTTACCAAATTAACTATTGGGCTTACCAACATTGCACTATGTTTTTTATAAAAGAAGCATCTAAACCAAATATATCTTTAGCTTTTGAACCGTTTAATAGATTAATAATTTTACCGATTTTATCTGTCAACCTGTGAAATATAAAAAGATGATGAATTTCTTACTACATCGTGATAAACAAACAGAATTAAAATTTGTTGCTAGTTCTTCTACTGATTTAACAACAAGAAAATTAAATTAATTTGCAGTTTCCAAAGCATCAGTGCTAACCTTTACATTTATATTCAGCTTTGATATGCCTTTACTTTGACAAAATTTTTGATTAGTTAATTTATTCATATGTTTCCACATGAGAGAGCCATTGCCCTGAGATTCAGCAAACAACTGCATGAAATAAGATGACTTTCCTTTTTTTATTATTCATATCCCAAGTACACTTTCATAGAAGGCCATGAGGGACATGAAAAATAGGTGGTGTCCACTGAAAAAAACAAGATAATTTCTAATATATAGATAAAATGTATGTCATGTTTTTAAGGTTTTTTTTAAACCTTATTAAAGGAGGCATTTCAATTAATACAAAAAGATTTTAAAAATAGATTTTTGTAACCCAATAGATAAAATACACTTAAAAAGGTCAGAGGGACTCAAATCACACCGGTTTCGTGGAGTGACTCAGTAGCTTCTGAGTATCGATATAGCGATACTGTAGCATCGATGTGAACATTCCTAGATACACAAAAAACAGAGAAGAAGACTTGGACTATGCAAATAAACCTTGCGTGCAGTATACAAATGAACATGGTACAATACATTTATTAATCTGTGTTAATGTTAGTGTGACGACTGGGGCAGGGCCGATTGCCGTGGGAACGAAGCGAGGCCGGTGGAGTAATTGGAAATGAGCGACACCTGCGCCACTCACTGGTCTCGAGTCCCACGGAGGAGCTCCGGAAGGATAAAGGGAGGAGATAAGACAGTGAAGGACGAGAGAGGACCAGGCCTTGACTTTATTTTGTGTTTTGGTTCTGTTTGTGCGCGGCAGTCGTCCGTGAGGGCCTGTCGCACTGTTTTGTGTGTATTTTATTATTAAAGTTTGATTTAAATGTTCACCGGTTCCCGCCTCCTTCTTCCCGACTTACAAACTGTGTTACACTGGTGCCGAAACCCGGGAGGAAGGAGGGACAGAGAGCCCTCGCTGCTGAGACCGCAAGTGGCTGCCTGAGGCGGTGGTGCTGGATCGATGGAAGACGAGGTGGGAAAGAGAGCTCGCTGCCGCGCTCCTGGGTTGAGGAGGGGTGGCTACCATCCGAGAGGGGGCAGAGGAGTCGGCCCCATTCGCCAGTTGGCCGGAGCCTGCTGCCGTCCGCCATGATTGGGGAGGAGCTGGTTGCGAGTCCCACGTTCCCTGCTCCTCCCCAATCATGGCCCCTCAGCAGCGAGGGCTCTCTGACAGCGTGTCCCTCCTTCCTCCCGGGTTTCGGCACCAGTCTAACACAGTTTGTAAGTCGGGAAGAACGAGGTGGGAACCGGCAAACATTTAAATCAAACTTTAATAATAAAATAAACACAAAACAGCGCGACAGCCCCTCGCGGACAACTGCCGCACACAAACAGAACCAAAACACAAAATAAAGTCCAGGCCTGGTCCTCTCTCGTCCTTCACTGTCTTAACTCCTCCCTTTATCCTTCCGGAGCACCTCCGTGGGACTCGAGACCGGTGAGTGGCCAGTTGTCGCTCATTTCCAATTACTCCACCAGCCTTGCTTCATTCCCATGGCTCTCAGCCCCGCCCCACTCGTCACAGTTAGTTAATAAAAAGACAATCGTTCAGTGTTTGTTCATGTT